>NC_143166.1:697142-1381785 GCF_047325235.1 Durio zibethinus
AAATTTCAAGACAAAGGAAAAGACATTATGTTCTTAAATTAATACTACTTCTTTCTTCCATATTAGGCGTTCTTGCTTAACTTGCATTCAGTTTAAGAAAAAAATTTTGATTTTAAGGTGTTTCATAAAATTTTAAATTGTTTTATAACAGAAAATGTAATTTTTATGGCTTTTAATCAAGAATTTTACAAAAGATAATATAAAAATAATTTGAATGGAGAGAACAATCATTGAGACAAATGATGATTAATTATTCTTATTATTATTATTATACCCTTTTCATTTGTATTGTTTTAGGGTGTGTGTTTATATATATATATATATAACAAAATTCAGTATTATGATATTTATTATGACTGGACGACACCATTAGTTTCAGTTGAGTTTATTTTGTGGACTTTGCACAAAATTATCATTAGGCTTCGGAACTTACCCATCCAATTGTGAATGGTGAGTGAAACTGAGTTGATATTACCAACTCTAAAACCCAAGAAAAAAATGACAGACAGAGTGGAAGGAGCCCAACATTGTCCTTGAGCAGGCCGAATAAAAGTAAGTCCCAAATGGGCCCCCATCAGCCCATTAGCTTGAGTTGAGTTGGCCAACTGTTCAGTTCTTAGGGATTTTGAGTATGAGCGGTGCAATCTCCTTAATTTATTTCTTAGGGAACGGAGAGTTCGGCTAGCCTAGCTTTAACGATTTAATCCATCCATACGCTATACTATACTGCATCCATATATATATATATATATATATATAGTGTTCATGGATGGAATGCATACATATCCACATATATATGATATAATGAGCAGTCAAATACTAACAGCCGCATATATAATATGTTAATGGTGAAATGTAATATATATATATATATATATATCAATATTATCTCTTACAGTTCGAAATAAATTTGAATTCAAAATCTTCACTGTTAGCATATATACATGTAATTGTAAAAGTTCTTAGATTGCTATAAATATTATTTTCTTGTTTGTCGGCTATTTTATTTGGTTTGATTATATAGTTATAAGGAAATTAATAAAAATCAAGATTTAATTATGATATATATGGACAAGTAGTTGAGAATTTAGCTGTTATTTCTTTTTGTTTCAGGGCTTAATTTGTTTTCTTGGTCACTTGCTAATAAGGCTAAAGGGCATTAAAGTTAATTTGGGAGCTATGTAGTTGTTAGATGTATTAGTTAAAGCAGATAAGAGCATGCATGCATTAGCCCAGGGCATGCATCTCCCATGTGTCCCCCTCCTTCCCTGCAAAACTGGTGTGCTATGTTTAATTTCTTGACCCAACTTTTCCGCAATTCCCGTTTTCTGTATTCTCTCTCTCTCTCTCTCTCTCTCTCTCTCTCTCTCTCTCTCTCTCTCTCTCTCTCTCTCTCTCTCTATTTATATATATATATATATCATCATCATCATCATCATCATCAACATCTATCATTAATTTGTGTTCCAACTTGCTTCAAGCTGATGCCAACAGCCATCTAATCATACAAACATGTCTTGAGTGAGTTGAAAGAGATATCTCAAGAAATTAGATAACTCCATGTCTTATCCCGATGGAGAAATTAAAGGAATAGTTAATACAACATAATCATAACATCTGTTCATTGTACTATTGCTATTTCCATGCATGGCCAGATCAGTTACGTATTGAATGTTGTTTTTTGTTAGTTACCTTAGGAGACAAAACAAATCAAATTAAGATAAAAAATCATGCCTGTAGAGAAACCTCTGCATATTTATATGATAAGTTAATTACCCAATGACAATTTCTGTGTCTTAAAAATGTTTGTTTTCTCTGGAATGTACGGTTCAGCTAGCGATTCCAGCTGTTTTCTCTAGTCGTCAACCACTAACATGAGGGGCTTGATATTGAAGAATACAACATAAAGGTGTAGCTAGCATATATATGTATAATGCTTGGTGAGCTGAATGCATTGGAGATCTGATAAAAGACTTGTCATCCGTGACTTATTTGTCTGTTAAGATGCTTCTCCATGAGTAGTACGTAGTTCCCATCAACATGATTCTTGAGGTGAGGATTATAAAATGAGATGTGTCCAAAGCTTAAATTTCCAGGAATCCATTTTATGTTTCTGATTGTTGTGCAAATGGAAGGGAGAAATTATATATATATATATATATATATACATATATATATTCAGGTTTTAATGAGAGTGTGATTGAAGATTGAGGCATGCACAATGGTCCACCTAGAGGCTAGTATGGATGACATTGAAAAATATGATGTGATACCTTAAGATAAGAAAGCTATCTAACTTTCCAGATAAGGACAGAGCAGCAAAGCTCCATGGCAAAAATCAAATCATTAAAGTTAGCTATGCTACACTGTGGCCTGTACATATACATAGAGGGTGCATATATAGAAACCTAAGCATGACAAATTGAGTCTTACAATCAAATCTGGGAAGATACACATGGACTATGTGGCATGACGAGAAACTGTGTTGATCAGGCATTTGTTATAAGAACTTGACCTAGAATACAATCAGACTGTTGACTTTGAAGGTTGATATGGAAATGCAGTAAACTCTTCTAAAAGGAGTTTTTAGTTTAGTTTTTTTTTTTCTTCAGACATCTACAAATAGATTGATCAGGTCGAAATCAATAGAAAAGCTACTTTATTTATTCTTGGATCAGAAATATGATCCCTATTTGTTTTACGTCTACATAGTAGGAAAGGATGTGACTTGAAAATTTCAACTTCACTCATGGTTAATCCATATTCTTTCTTGAGTAAATTATCAAAGATCAAATGAGAATAGGCAGTTTTAACTCCTTTAACAAAGCAGTTTTGATAAGAATGAATTCATTGGGTTAGCAAAATAAATGCATATATACCTGCCTTCCAGTCTTCAATGGCATTCATGCATATGTTCCCCCAACCAAAGCTTCTTTTAATGATTTTCCAATGTCCTCAATTGCTTTCTTGCTATGCCTACTTATTCATATGGTTTGTATTTTACATTTAAGGAAAACACTATATATATATATATATATATATATATATATGTTAAAGCAGCAAAGCATGATCGGCTAATATTGTACGGACATGTTAAAAATAATTAAAATCTTATAGTAATTTATTTTCCCCATGTCCCCATAGGGCTTTTGTGGTCTTATAGGTTTATGAGTGCGATACGTTTGCTGATATGGTCATAAGGCTGCATGCTGTTGGCCTGCGCACCAAAGAAATAAAGTTTGAAGCAGAGGGAGCAGTAAGATTATCAAAACATTAAGGTATGGAGATTAAAATCTATTCATTAATTTGTATTGATAATTTTAAAAACAAAATTCAAGGTATAGGATAAATAGGTATGCAATAGTTAAGTACAATTCATGTCTATCACAGTATAGACCAGCATTAATAAAAGTACCTTCGGTAATCTAATTTATTGGACAGATTTTCCTGATAATTTTCATAGAAAATTCTAACCAAATCCCAAGTTTCCACAGGAGCATGTCTTCAATTGATATTAAAACAAATTTTCTCCTCAAAGTTTTTTTTTTTTTTTCTGATTTATTTGTTCTCATTAATAAAACAATTCATTACTGTAAATTTTTTTAATATTATCTTAATCAGTGTCTAATGACAATGGTTAACATTTCTCTATAACTATATATATAACATGAAAAATTGTCTTCCGCCTCAGTAGATGACAAACTTGATATTGAGTTTGTTCTCTTAATTGTTTTCAATAATATATAATTTATCTATTTTGTCTCTGATTCATCAGACAACTTTATATCTTAGTAATAAGAAAGAACACAGACAGTACTCAGAAATAAGTGAATGACTCAAAGCACAAATTCAAATTCTGATAAACTTCATAGAAGAAATACAATAACAATACTCAATCCACTCATCCATTAATTACCAGAGAGGATTCATCACACAGAAATCAAGCTGAAGATAGCCGTAGAGTTGTTTGACATAATTAGGAAATAGGAAGGGTTCATCAACATTGATCATTGATAAAATTTGTGGAATTTGCTGGCAACAGCAGAATTTTCTTGGTAATGTGAATGCAAACCAATGTCTGAGGTGGACATAAGAATTGAAGTAGGGCTTCTTCCTTCATGGGCAACATTTGAGGGGGTCATCAAGTTATGGTTCATTATTTTTGCATATGAGTTGACCAAGAGGTTTGAACTAGGGTTTTCCCCTTGGGTCATAAAAATAGGACGAGACTTATGGTCTTGACCATTTGGATCCGTCATGAAAATTATACTAGGGTTTTGTTCTTGGGCATTACCTGTTGATTCCTTGATGTTTGTCATCGAACAGTAATTGTATTGGATCCTTTCATTGTTCATGCCCCAATCTCCCGAAAAAACTGCACAATTTTCCTCTGAATTTTCTCCGCTTGAGTCTGCAATATTGTTGTGCGAGTAACTGAACATAGATGACGATCTTGTTGCTCTAGCGATACCCAGAAATTTCTCAAAGATGCTTGCAGAATCCATTTGATGTTCTAGCAAGTGTACAGCATTTTCGTGGCGTTGTTCTTCTTGCCCGGCCACTACCTTGTGACAAGAGTTTGTTTGAGTAGAGGGAGCCGAATTTTCACCAGTTTCAAGGGGACTTGAGGACCGCAACCACTCCAATTCATTAGGGTTCGACTCATCTGAGCATTTTTTTGATTTCTCAAGCCCTCTCATCTTCATTTTCTCTCTAGTTCTCTCCCTTGCTCTTGCCCTCGCCTTGTCCCTGGATTCTCTTGCAACAGGATTGAATGACACTTCACGTGAGTTTCTTTCCTTCGTCTCTCTAGCTTTAGTGGTACTCCTCATAGATTCACCTCTTGCCATAATTACGCCTTGATGGTCTCCCATATTGTCTTCACACTCTTTGGCTGCTGAGACTACTTCACTTTCAGAGGTAGATGACACGCTCTTTCCACCTCCACTGCAGCTGCGGTTCATGCCGGGGAGGTTTTCTGTGAGTTCCTTGATAGCAGCCTTGGATTGAGAGAAAAGCCATTCAATAGTTCTGCTTGCTTTGTCGAAGCCTAACATGTCCTGAAGATCAAAAAACTTACGGGCAGTTTGAAGTGACAACCTCATACGCCGATCTCTTGGACCATGAGCTGTATAGATCTTGCTGTGTCTGTCTTTCTTTCCAGCTCTCTTTCGAGGAATCCCCTGTTTTGCTCCGTTAACGGTACTTCTCTTCCTATTGGTGGTGACCTTTTTGGTTTCCTTTGTTGGAGAAGCTGCGTTAACCTCAGAATATGGCGGTGCCATGTTACTACTGGTGACCAAGATTTGTTGTTGTGCTTGTGATAACAGGTGACTTATGAGCAAACCATCATCATCATCATCAATGAAGGGTGCAGGTAAGTACCAGAAAGGATGGGGAGAATCCTCCAGTGATGAGCCTACATGGTGTTTATCGCCTAAAAAAGAGCTTCCAGGCATGGTATGGGTGGTTAAGGGAAAAGGGTTGTAACTGTTGCTTGAAGGAAACATGGCCGTAACAACAGAAGAAGTTTTCTCGGTCTAGCTGAGGCTGAAATATTACGCTAGGAGCTGGCATTTATTGGAGACAAAAGTTATAATTCATCTTTTGTAATGGGGGAAAAGGTTAACTCAGGGGGCAGCTTGCAAGAAAATGAGAGAAAAAGAGAGAAGGGAATATGAATATGAAGTGAGGCCCAAGCTCCGGTACTGCGACACTTCACGTGGGTGCAGCTAGTTGTTTGATAGCAACCCTTCCTCTTTCTTTCTTTTCAGATAGAAAGATATGAGAGAGAGAGAGAGAGAGAGTCAAGAATTACAACAGGGAGAGGCGAGGGTAGACATGGCCACCTCTAGAAAACCTAGGTAGGGAGAAAGAAAGAAAGAAAGACAAGGACAATAATTAATTATAGCTAAAGAGAGAGGGATATGTACATACATATTGTAGAGGTAGAGTCTGCTTTTTCGGCCAGTGTCCATAGTTGGGCAAAGGGCTTTTTTGACTGGAAGACCAAATGTCGCTTTCGCGGTTTCATTTCCCTCTCATGACTGCCTTCACTTTATTATTATTATTATTATATTTTCGTTGGGATGCTTCCGGTATCATTTTCCTCCTCCTCCTTGAGCTGCCTCCTAATTATTTCCAAAACAAGTTTACTCTATCACCCAAATTCGTTTTCGGTCTTTCTTTCTTTTCTCACTCCTTTTTTTTTTTTTGAACTTCAATTGTATAAAAAAATATTTGTCCAATCACGAGATGACATACTTACAAAATTTTTAATTAATTAAAAAGTTTTTAACTGATAAATTTTTATTATTATATAAAATAATGACAACATTAATTATAATTAATTAAATATATAATTTGATAATTAAAAATAAATATACTTGTTCTAGTCTATTAAAATTCAAGAACTATTAATGTGGTCAATCAAAATTCACCAATGAGTTATTCAATTTATCTCTTAATTAAATTAAAATAATTTTAAAATAAATTCAAATTTCAAAAATTTATGGACCATCCAATTAAATTTCACCTATAGTTACATTCTTTTGGAACTCCCTCACCTAATGTTATCTAGTACTCTAAATAGAGAGCTCCTCTAAACCATTTGAAATAAGTTTTTTTTGGAGAAAGAAGGCTAGAGTTTCCACGACTTCGAAAATGAAGATCCAAAAATTAAAAAAATTTTTTTTTAAAGAGTGAAAATATAAAAACCAAGAATCTTGAGTTAGAGATATTTATTCAGTCCATTGATTAATTTTGAGCTAAATTATATAAAATTAAATTAATTGAATTGTATTATTTTATTTTTATTAATTGAACTAAATTTATTAATTTCAAAAATTAACTAATCGAATTTAATTTGGGTAATTCGATTAATTTTTTCTGTTAACCAAATAATAAATACATTTAAATTAAATTATATTTTAAACTCTTAATTTCTCATATTTTAAATAAAATCAAATAAAATAATCTAATAAAACGTTCAAATACCTAAATATTATGTTAAAAACTCTAATAATATGAAATAAAATTATTCATTTTATGTATTTTTCACTTTATATTTAGATTATGTTGTTAAAATTTTGATTAATTTAATTAATTTAATTTTTGAATTGAATTAATTGAAAATCGAAATTTTGCTAAAATTATATTCGTTAACCAATCAAATTAATTTGATGACCAACCGATTAATCAAATTAAATCAGTTTGATCGAATTAAAACCAAATTATTAACACCCCTATCTTAAAGAAGAAGGCTTCAAGAAATCTTGGGAAAAAAAATCTGAAAATCAAGAAGAAAATCATGGAGAATGAAGACATGAATATCAAGTAGATTGATAGGGGAGAGAAGGTCAGAAGAATTTACAAGAATCCTGAAAAAAAAAAGAAGACTCGAAGAGGTCTTGGGAAATGAAGATCTGGAGAATTTTTTAGGAATGAATATATGAAGATCAAGAAGATGGTTCTTGGAGAACGAAGATATGACATAAATTCAAGATGAAGTCTGAAAAGCAAAATCTCTAAAATTCCAACAAACAAATGCAATAAGGAAGACATGAAGATCAAAACCTGAAGATTCAAAAATCCTTAGATGAGAACCAAATCTCTAGATGGGAACTAAGAACCAATTCCCTAGATGGGAAGTAAGATCTCAATGAAATCCCAAAATTTGAGTCCATATGTCTTTAATTCAAGATTAAATCATTAAGATCTTTGAAGCGAAGTATTTATTTCTTCAATTCAATAATATGTCATTAAATATCCTTGAAATAAAGCCCATACTCTTTCAATTCAAGAATAAGTCTCAAAAATCCTTGAAGTGAAGTCTTTGCTCATTCAATTGGAGAAATAAGACACATGAAGCGAAGTCAATACTTTTTCAATTCAAGAGCAAGTTATCAAAAATTCTTAAAGTGAAGTCTATATTTCTTCAATTTAAGAACAAAGCATCAAGATTTTTGAAGTGAAGTCCATACTTCTTTAAGAACAAGTCAATAAAACCCTTGAAATCTAAATCTTTTCAACTCAAGAATAAGTCATCATGACCTTTGAAACAAAGGCAAAATTTATTCAATTTAAGATCAAATTTTTAAGACCCTTTAAGCAAATTTCAACTAAAATAGAATCATAAGATATTTCTTCGTAATAAGAATTTTTAAAAATTACATTTTAAAAATCTGATAAATAAAATTATTATTTATCTTTAAATTTTTTAATCTTATTTGCGACTCAAAATTTGTGCGTACAACTCTTTTAGCCTCATTTCTCTTGTCTTCTCTATATTGTATTGTACAATATTGTAAGATAATTAAAAAAACTCAACAAATATTGACTTTATATATATCATGATATTTGGCGTACCGATTCTATTATATATCTCATCATCGCTCTACTGAAATAGCAAACTTAAACATCTGCGAAGGACATGCAAATCTATACGACAAAATTCTCACCCACTTTTGGCAGGCACAAAATTTAAGCTGACATGTAATTAGAATATCGAAACAAATTTCACACTATTATTTGCAAATAATCTCAAATATTGGACTAAAATCAATTTAACTCATTCACTATTAAGATTTTTTATGTCAAAAATTGGTATCCACCAGCTAATTAATCCAATCTGTGTGTTCTCTCTAATTAATTTGTCACTCATTATAAATTAATGAATATTAAATTATCAAAGAATTTATATTAGATGTACTATCGATATATAAATTTTATACGTTATCAGTAAATCAGATGATATTATCTTGCTAAATAATTATATCTATCCATTAATCTCTCATGTATCTAATTTTTGTAATTCATGTGTAATTATGGAACTCATAACTTATTTGTTTGAGCTAATTTTGATCTCATATATATTTATTAGTAATAATCATGATTGTGGGTTTTTTTTTTTTATACATGGTTGATGAAATTTTAATATTTTACAAATAAATTAAAAGATAAATGTAATTTTTTGTTATATTAATATTTTAATTATTTTTAATATGCTTATAAAATGATATATATATATATGTATATGAATCATGAATATTTAAAGTCATATAATGGCAATGCTTGCTCATCTTCTTGCCACCATTGAAGTTGCAGCTTTCGCTGGCACATGTGCAGCGCCGCCCAGGTATGACCAAAAAATTAAGAAAGGAACACTTGGTTATGTAATTTACACCACACAAAAAAAAAATATGTTATAAATATGTCAGCATGGCTAGCTAGCTAGTTGTAGTACAACCATATAAATATCCATATCCATAACAGAGTTCGTCAAAACCCTAATGGGCCAGCGCCTACATGTTTTTGAAATTATATTTTATCTTATATATAGATTTCAATCCGATCCTATCATCAGCGAGCCTGGAAACCAGGTTTGTACGGTCTCATATTTAATTCATTTGTTCCATTTTTACATGAAGCTGTTCACAGTGAACAAATAGTTAGCTTGCTTTGCTCCATCTCCCATGCCAGTTTAATTTCTTTCTCCTTTGCCAGAGGCGTACAAAATTAAATTGCAAGGACCACTTGCCACTAAGTACAAAATTAATGCCTTCAACTCATATGGAGCATTTCCCCTTCTTTTGGGATAAGTAATAATGATCATATTGATCTGAAGATCAAAGAAAAATTAATTAAAATATATGTGGGGTTGATCAGATGGTATCCAGCCAAGGTCATAGTAATTATTTACTCCATATTTTCTTGCAAACTATTGGGTTAAATGTTGCTACTTGTCCGGACTGCGGATACTTTCACATAATGGGACGGAAGGTTTCTCATAACGAGAGATAACTGTCAGAGAATTAACCGCTTTGTCAAACATACCAAGCTCAAGCTCAAAAAGGTCTTTTTTTTTCTTTTTTTTTTTCATTTACAAACACTTCACTACACATATATTATACATATACTAATTTAATTAATTAAATAGAATATATATATGACAAAATTAAATTGCAAATTCTTATACGGTATTGCAAGTTACTCCAAGCATTAATTCTTGGATCGCCTTACTTTATCTTCGTTTCGTGGTAGTCATTTACTTTTCTTTCAATTTAGGTTTGCTTTGATGAAAATATACATATTTGGAGATGGATGGTAGGAACCGCACGCATGAACTATCTTCGTTTCATCGGCTGGTCTTGTCCTTTGTGATCGATCTTTCTGTTTTCATGTACTGAAGTTTGAAACTATAGCTTTTTTCTTTTTTTTTGCTACATATATATATATATATATATGTATGTATGTATTTAGATCCCACCGATCCAAAGGAGAACCTTACAAATGTACAAGGATGAAAACGTGGATATATCGCCTTACCATACATAGTAGACTTAGTTGCTTTATAATTTGCTTAGATTGAATTTAAACAATTACTTATAACCTTTTGCTTTTGGGGGGTCTTTCGATATTGCCTTCTGTCACACAAAAATATTGTTTCCCAAAAGCTAAACAAAAGTGATAACCCGTAAAATGCAGATGATGCGTATCTCCATGATCACAGTTAAGAAGTAATACTAGTCCTGATGAGCATGCAAAAAAAAGGAAAGAGAAAACAACCAAGTTGTTGGCAAATTAATAACCCAATTAAAGTCTTCGACTAATTAATTAATAGACATATACATAGCTCTCTATATATGTCCATGTCTTTCATCATGTCTTTTGTTTTAGGTTTATTATGCCTGTTTCTCCCTTTTTTACGCCACTCTGCCAGGGAAGTGGCCCTGGATTGCGGAATGTGAAGGCAATTGAATAAGACTGAACAGCAGATGGATAGCACCTGAAATATTACTTCCTTTTTTTGATTGCAATAACTCATCAGTTTGGGCTGTGTTATTTCTCCATCATGGGATGGATGACCTGCCATTGCATATATATAAACAATTTGTTTGTAGGTTTGTACCCTCACTTCTACCAATGATCATAAGCGAAGCAAACCGCATTTCGTTTTGGCTTATTGGATTGCCCGAAAATATACATATACGTCAGTTAGATTTTGCCCCTCTTATGCTCAAAATTTGACAACCAAGGCGATGGATAGATGACCAGTCATCGATTCCTTTTGTCAGGAGCTCATCTTCCAACTCCTAGCGTGTCGCCCTCCGAAGTTCTTTTTTTTTTTTACCACACTGGCGGCACCGAATTCATTGTATCTGAAAAATCATGTGAGAAAGAGGGCCGGATCAAATAAATCATCAAAACAATTTGCGCATTTAGAAATATACATTCCAAGTTCTAATTGCCTAATAATATTCCACTACTCTTTGTAGCCAACACGAGTAGTGAATATGATCGTACCTACAGATTCTCCTTCAAAGGAAGACGTTAGGCTTCAACTTCCTGATATAGGGACCGATGTATTTTCAGATTATCTAGAGTTTTTAGTACAGAAAAAAATTTGGTCTACTCACTATCATTTGCATATGAACACTTTAATTGCCATATGCCCTTAATAGGATACCATTATAAACCTGCAAGTAGAGAGAAAAAGATGGCAGTGGACGGATAAAATTGTCTTCTATACTTAGTTCGGACTTCAGAGAGCGAGGGCTACCATCCACTTAGGAATCGGATGGATTTGGAATGGTGGAATGGAAGTGATCATCTCCTTTTTCCACGATATGACCAAATGTTGTATAGACAGAGATAGCTACGTTCCTTAATTAGCTTAATTTGGGCCCGGAATCAGCCGGCGTTTATAAAAAAGAAAGCAAGCTTTAATATAAGTTCAGTTTATTGGTTGACGAATAACCGGCCACATATAAATATTGTGGAACTTTACAGACGTTATAATAAATAAACCAACATTTACTTGTTCAGCTATAATTACATAACCATGCATTAATAAGTAGTTTGACAGCCATCCATCAGTATTCACTACTACTTATAACTTATTGTTTGATCCGATGTATAATTATTTATTGTATCAATTTCAGATATATAATTGGATTCCAATTTCAAATTAACACCTCCATGGCACTACAAATTAGCATCTGTTTCAATTAAATAGACTTGCAGCTTAATAGCTCACCGTCACATAATTTGAAGAAACAATCCTATGGCTTTAAGAGGGGAATTTGAGCGGGAGCTAGAACTCGCCGATTATGATATTCAGACATTAATTCCTTTGGGGCATGTGGAATAAAGAAGACGGACAAAAGGTGAGGTATGTGCTTGTTGTGCTGGGGACCGAATACGCCAAAACAAGCTTGGAACTTAGGACAACATCGTTGTAAAGCGAGGTTCTGAGAAAATTAACGACAAAGACAACTTTACATTGGGCTTATTATCCATTAGTTGCAAACGATTTTAGCAAAATATCATAATAATAATGGATCAACACAATATTATCTTGTACTTTACTAAAATTAATGATTTCAATAATCTAGATACATTTTTTTAAAAATTTTTCATTCTTTTGATAACTACTAAATTTAATTTTTCATTGAATATTGACAATCTTTTAAAATTTTAATCTATCTTTATTCTGTTTAATTTCTATTTACTTTGCTATCTTAATGTCATATTACATGCCTTATCTTAATACGAAATCTCAAAGAATCTAGCTTCTTTTCTTTTTATCTATTTTTTAATTCAAAAAAAAAAAAAAACCATAAACATTGTTTGTCATATAACATAATTTTATTGAATATTTACATTACGTGAGCTGTTTGGCAACTGACTAATGATGATAATCAAAAGAAATGAAATATATGATAGAATCAAACTCCAAAATCTTATATCATATATGATATTATATTACAAAATACAAAAGTATCTAATAAGTATTGTTTATATAAATGTTTATGTGGATGGTTTTGCTATTTGACACATAAAAAATTACTTAAAAAATTTACTTATGTGGATATTTACATTGATAATTTTTAAATTGTTAACAACAAATTTTAATTTAAATATGTTATCTTTTTAAATTAAATGAATTTTTAATAATCTAGAAATATATTTTTAAAATTTAAGAATTTCAAATGCAATAATACATTATCTTTTTAAATTTTATATTTTTTGACATATAAGAAATTACTCAATAAATTTGCATTTTTTTATATCCCATGTAAATAATTTTTAAATTGTTGGCAAAAAAATTTAATTTAATTATATTATATTTCTAAATGAATTTTAGAATAATTTAGATATATTTTTAAATTTAAAATTTTCGAATATAATGATATATTATCTCTTAAAACATATTTTTTAATAATTATATATATATATATATATATATATATATATTACAAGGTATGTTATCAGATAAACATGTAGAGGTGGATGTCTATATAGATAATTTATTTTTATGACATGTAGAATATATTTTAAATTCAAACAAAAAGTTAGTATTTATTTTTAAAATTTAAAAAATCTAAAATAGACATCTAATCTAATACACATTACAATCACAAATCAATCTACAAACTTTTTTTTTAAATTTAAAATTTTCAAATATAATTTTTTTCATAAATTTCCTTAAAATTATCTTTTATTATTTGATTTTTTTAAATTAAAAAATACACATATCTATTATATATTACTTTTAAATTCAAAAAATAGTTAATAAGTCTAAAGTCATCTATGCCTCATATTTGTCATTCAAAATTCCTATATCTAGATCGTGTGTCCTTCATCAAAATTTTTTTTTTTTATTTTGCTACTTTCTTTTAAATGTATATTATTATTATGATTTTATTATTAAAAGATCATTTTTAATTTATTTTTTATTTTGCATGCATTTGCTAAATGTTTATTTGTTTTATTCAATAATTTAATCAAGATCACGAAAGTATATAAATACTTTTTATGAATATATTTTATTTTTTAAATAATATACTTTGTTCTTCTTCAAAAAATAATTTTATATACGTTAATTTTTTTGTATACATCTTATCTTTTAAATTTTATTATTATTTTGACTAAGATTGTAATAGTCATGATATGTCAAATAGTTTTTTATAATTTAATTACCTTTTTATTCAAAATTAAAAAAAAAAAGCACAAGAAATGATTTTTCAAAGAGTCCAATGGCAATATGGTCCACAAGCAAGCATACTATATGATAAAATTCAAAGTAAATTCAATTCAATTTAATTTATCATTATTTTATTTTATTTATTTATTATGATATTTACAATAATAAAAATAAGCATAAATCTAATTTATGTTTATGCATATATATTTAAATAAAATAAAATTAGTCAGCTTATAATATAGTTTATTCCATAATTACATACTGTTGCAAAATTTTATTCCATAAATGCTAACAAGACAGATATGATATAATTAAAAGAGCAAAATGAATAAAAGAAAATAAAAGGATGTGCGTGCAAGCGGTGATCAAAATGCAGTCAACGGCAGTCTTTAATGACTAAGTCGCATGGAATCCTATCCTACACCAACCTCAAAAAACAATTTTTTTCTGTTTTAAAACATAAAAAGCGCCTTTTTTTAGTTTTTGTGTCTTTTCCAATTCCTTTTCGTACAGATCAATAGTAGTAATCCCATTAATCGGGTTTCGAATTTCAAAATCGAAAAAAAAAGGTAATTTTTTAAAGAACTTTAAAAGCAAATACCTTGTTTTGTGGAATATCCAAAAATCCTCTTAAGAAGCGAAAGCAGAGATAGAACAGAAATAGATGCTTTGATCCATTGATTTTTATTGTCATGGCTGGGTAAGTGGAGCACTCTCCTGTCTCTTGCTTTGGCATTCCTTTTTTTGTGTAATACCATAAGAAAAAAACTACATCACTTCGGGTTCTTAGAGCAGTTGCTGATGTTACTGTTCCTTGTATTTGATGGGGTTGTGATATTTTTTTGTTTTTGGATCTTTAGCTAAATCCCTCCCTCAACTTTTTTTTTTGTCTTAAAAATATTTATTTATTGATTTTCTGGAAATTTGCTAGAAAGTGAAAAGACCATCTGGGAAGTTGTTAATTCGTTTATTTGTTTGCTTATGATTAGGAGTTTTTTTTTTTTTTTTTTTTTTTTCTTGTTTTGGATGTATGTAGCAGATATAGATGATGTTGGTTTTCTGGGTTTTTGATTTACTAACATGTAAGTGTACATTAATAAGGTGTTTTTTACCACTTAGGTAATGGATTTTCTTTTTCTTTTGCTTTCTTCTTCTTTCTTTGCTTCTTTGATGGAGAATCTGGGAAAGAAAACATTTTGTAATCCGCTCTGTCCTTGATTCCCGAAGATAGTGAAGGCTAGTTCTCCATAATGGTGCTAACGCTTTCTTTCTTCATTTCTTCAATTTTGATGTTCTGAATTGAGACTTTGAATCTTTTTAGATGCTAAAATATGATGGATGATTTTTCTAGAAATTATTTTTATTATTAGACTTTGCTTTTTGAATGTTATGGATCATGCCCTGCCTTTGGGGATTTACATGCGATCTTCATTCATACCTTTTTTTGGGACCATTTGTAATCATCAACAATATACTTCAGCTAGGTAATACAAGTTCTATGTTTCCTGGTGCTAGAAGTATTTCTGATAAGCATCTTAATGTTGTTTCTGGAAAGTAGAAACAATGAAGGTCTCTTTTTGAAATTTCTTAATTAAGAGAGAGAGAGAGAGATATTCTGTCAGTTGAATGTCCAATGATGTTATTGATTCATAGTTGTTGCAAGAGTTTAGTTTGTATATACATAATGTAGCAGGATTGGTGTTTTCACATGGTTTAGGGTTAAGGGTTTTGTTGTATGCCACAGTATTCAGTTGGATAACTTCTTATTTCATGCTATATTTGTCATTGTCTCTAGTCTTTTGATAGTTTGACTTGTTATCCGATATGGATAGGATTATATAATCCTATGGGGAAGGAGAGGATTGGATAATCCTATGTGGATTAGCTTATGTAAAATGAATTGAAACTATTTTTGTTATGCGTGCATCAAAATAAGATAAAATCAAGACAATTTACATATTAGTTTTGTCTTGTCCCATCTTATCCATAATCCTATTTGCCAAATGCAGCCTAGCATTTCTTTTTATTTTTGTCCTACCAATTGATAGCTAGAATCTTACTGTTAGACAAACAGATTTCTGATTTCATTTTAATTAGGCATCATAGACCTACTCATATTTATGACATTTGCTCATCTTTGGGTGCTTATGCAGAACATGGTTGGTGGATGGTAACAGGATTGCAACAAAAATCAGGAGTGCATCTGATCCTGAAAGGGTGACATGGAAAAGCAACCCAACCAGATCTTGTCCTAATTGCCATCATATTATTGACAACAGTGATGTATAAGTTCTATCTTTTCTAATGCTTCAAGTAACATGCTTTCAATACATAAAAGAGATTAGTAACAAGTGTATCTGTAGCACTTAATAATACATTGTCTGTGCAGATTACAATAATGCATCTGAAGATTATGTTAGTAACACAGACCTTTTTTTGAGTTCTTATTACCACCTGCACATCTTCTATGATATTATAAACAATAAAATTAAATTTTCTTCTGGTATTCCTTAAGATATAATCAGACTTACATTACTGCTAGTTTATAGAAGCTAAGATTTTACCATATGGTATCTGAAATAATGGCCATCTGCATATCTGTACTAAAATTTATTCCAGTGTTCTATCTGTCAAGCAAGGTACTCTGTATTGCAAATACTTACTCTACTCTAACTTGTAAAATCCTCATCTCACCTGAACTAACTTCTGTCTTACAACAATGTATCACTTCTATAGGAGCAAGATAACTGCCTATGATTATACATAGTTGTTTACATGTGATGTGATTTACATCTTGCATCACATGTCTAGGTTTATTGTTAATATACCGATGATATTCAATTAAATTTGATGTTGTGCATTTTTATGATTTTGACAGTAACTAGCTCAAGTATCAGTGTTTTCATGGACATGTAAACAAATCTCATGATATTCTGATTCGGCTAGTAAAATGATTTTTCTCTTGCTTGACTTAATAACTATAATTATTAGGGCATTGTTTAATATTCATAACTATGAACAGTACGACATCGGTAAATGTAAACAGCAACTAAAGGTGTATGATTCCAGGTCAATCAAGCATGGCCAGGATTACCGCAAGGCGTCAAATTTGATCCATCTGATCAGGAGATCATATGGCATTTACTTACAAAAGCTGGTGTGGAAGACTCAAAACCCCATCCGTTCATTAATGAGTTCATTCCAACCATTGAAAATGATGACGGAATCTGTTATGCACATCCCCAAAAATTACCAGGTTGGTAAAAGATTAAGGGTTTCTTCTACTCTTATCTCTAAACCTCTTTATTAACATTAATTGAAAAAATTGGAACTTTAGGTGTTAAGCAAGATGGAAATGTGTCACATTTCTTTCATCGAGCTGTCAAAGCTTACAATACAGGAACTCGGAAGCGCCGAAAAATCCATGGTGATGATTTTGGTGATGTCCGCTGGCACAAGACTGGTAGGACAAAACCAGTCTTGTTGGATGGTGTTCAAAGAGGATGCAAGAAGATTATGGTTCTCTATATGACCATGGTCAAAGGTGGAAAACCTGAGAAGACAAATTGGGTGATGCACCAATATCATCTAGGAATCGAGGAGGATGAAAAAGATGGGGAGTATGTTATTTCTAAAATATTTCATCAGCAGCAACAAACCAAACAGGCTGATAAAACTGAGCAAGATTTACCTGAAATGACTGATAGAATGATTGTTAAAGTAGATCCAGTCACTCCCAAGTCTGTGACACCTGATCCTCCACGTACAGGGAGGCAATGTCATGAACATGATCAAGGACATGAGTATACCATTACTTGCGTCAATCCCTCTGCTCAGGTTAATTTCTTATTCATGTTTTCCTAGCTTGCAGCCTTGAAATTCTATATAGATTGCTTTTTATCTACTTCATTCAGTAGGGTTACATTTGGAACCATATTCTCTGCAGCTACCTTCCCACAGCTGATGTGTCAGTGCTTTTGGATTAATTTCATTTCCCTATGATAAAAAAAATTGTTTTCTAGGAGATTGCCATGTGATGAATTGTGGTTAGTAACCAGTCACAGGCAACATAATTTATGTGCACCATAATGTAAGTGGTTGTTTAGAAAGAGGCCCTGATTTTCACCTTCTCTCAGGTTTATTCACCAAAACATCCTACAGTGCTGTATGTAGAAGATGAAGTTCAAACTGAATGGGAAAATTCCAGTCACAATGATCTACCTGAACCAGAAAATCATCTTAATCAGATGTTAGATAACAATAATGATAATCATGCTGAGGAAGACCCAAAATGGTGGGATGGTGAGTCACAGTATTTGTTGGATTCACAACAGCTTGTGGAAGGGCTGTCTCTTTGCGACGAGCTGCTTCAGAGCCAGTCACCAAATAGGGATGCTAATAGTAAGGATGGAGCACTGGACTGCAAACCCCGCCTTTCTGATTATGCTCAGTTAGGAGCAGAACATCTTAAGAAGGATTTGGAGGAGTGTCAAAACCTGGAAGATGATCCAACAAACATAGAGCTTGATACACCACCAGAGTTCCGCCTGAGTCAGCTTGTATGTTGTATACTCGACTTACTCGTTATACTATATAGTGAATATATCAAAACTTCTTGTTTCCCTATTTCCTTAAATTATAATGAACTTGTTAAATGGTGTTGTAGGAATTTGAATCACAAGATAGCTTTATTGCTTGGGGCGGGAGCAAGGTGATCGACTAAATACGGTTGTGATGGATCATGAAGGAGAAAGTATTAAGTATTTTGTTAAAACTTTGCCTGATTCAATGATCAACACTTTTGGTCTATGTCAACTGTAAATTTTGGTGGGAAGCTCGAACTATGTTTAATGATAGTAAAGATACTGTTGGCATTTGACCTGGCGGAGTTGCTGTTTGTACAACTACTGTAACCCATGTGTTCAGCAATGGTAGAAATGAAGCTTTGTGAAGAGGGTACTGTAGATGGTGTGAAGCAAAACGCACAATATTTTGTAAGCTTCTTCTTAATTAATATGGCATTGTTGTTTGCAGTGGTTGAGAGAGTTGATGCTTGTAACGCAACACATGAGAGTTATCAAAGACTTTTTTGCTTCTATATTTGCCAATGTTGGGTCATCGACAAAATGAGGCATGTTAAACGTTGTTCTCATCTCTACAAAATTAATTTTAGATTTAATTATTTCATGCCTAAACTTGCCTTAAGACTGTACTAGTATAAATATGGATTTGTTATATCATACTAATCTGATGGGGAATGTTTGGCAATAATATAGTTTGTTTATAAATATATATATATATATATCTGTAAAACCAAAAAAAAAAAAAAATCCGATAAAATATAATTTGCTGGCTTCGAATGGGTAGGTTGTTCGGCTTGGAGATGGGCTAATCCTCTCACAACTTTAACCATCAGTCACTGTCACTCAACACTGTACAACGGGTAATCATCTGTCAACCGCTTTCTCGTTAAATGCTGAAGTCAATGTGTCGTCTCTACTTTCCCATCATTTTCAGATATCCTATAGGTATTCGGCCTGGCCTGTCCTGGTCGGGCCTCCCTCCCCAGTCCCACCATCATCCTCTTACTTTTCCCGCTCTTACTCCGATCTCATCGCCTTCGTCAAAGACGGTCAACTCGATTTCTGTTTTTACAGCATTGCCACTGACCCTTTCCTCATCGGCTCCCTCGAAATCGTCAAGATCAATCCTTTGTCTTACAACTCCGCCGGAACCGGCGACAGCTACATTCTAGTCAACTACGGGAGACTCTATCCCGTTTCACCACAATTGGGACTCGGTTTCACTTCCGACCCGGACCCATTCGGCCGCTCTTGGCAATCCGATTCTGATTTCCGAACTGCAGATTCTAAGTCCGCTAGAGTTATAACCAGTAAAGAAAAAATAACGATTAACGAACAAACACCGAATTACTTTCCGATGAAATTGTACCAATTGGCGGTGACAACTGACAGTGGTTTGGAATATGAATTGGCAGTTGATGCGAAGCTTGATTATTTGGTGTGCTTTCACTTTGCGGAGATTGATTCGACTGTTAAAAAGGCAGGGGAGAGGGTGTTCGATGAGCTGGTCAGCGAGAAGAATGTGAGTAAAGTGGATACATACAAGGAAGTGGTTGCTGAGAAGAATTTGAGCAGTTCTGTATTGAATGTAAAATTGTTGCCTGTAGTAGGGGCTCCATTGATTGGGCTGGAAAATTACGCTATGGTTTCAGCTGATTTGTCCACCGTTCCTGAGCAAGGTAAAAATGCGGAATTTGTTATGTATATCGACTTTTTTCTTTTGTTGATAATAATATGCATGTTGAGTTGAAAGTTGCTTACGTTAGTTTGGTTTGTCCTTGAATTGATTGGTTTCTTCTGTAAGAAAATTAGACTTTTTGGGTAGTTTTAGAAGCAACAATTTGGCAGCTTTCTGTTTTCAATGATGATAATAACTATTACTATGTTAAAGTGGGTGTGATGGGGAGACAGGAGTTCTCATAAGGAAAACTGAAAACTTTGATGTTTTTAAGTAAATGTTACAGAATTGCTGTTAGGTTAAGTAAATGTTAAAGGTTGCTCTTAGGTTATTTTTAATAGTTTAACATTAGTTTAAGCAAATTAGAAACTAGGTTGTAGCATGTTCATGTTTTTTATTTTCAGGGAATGCTTGGTTGATGGAAATTTCCCTGAGAAATATTATAATTACTCACTAGGGATGGTCATCCTATCACAGCCATCCATCAAGTGGATCTGGCAGAAGATAGATGGCTGTGATAAATATCTGAATTTGGTGAGCGAGAATGGTGAATATATGCTTCGTGTTCTAATTTCATTGGAAACTGGAATATACCCCTCAATGGCCTTAATGTTTGACATTGGAATGAAGGATCGGGACTTCCTTGAAGAACAATGAACGGACTCTTAAAAGGCATATTGATTTTCTTGGTTTAAAAAGTGAATAGGTAGAAAAGTTGAGAAAATTGTAAATATTATTCTTTGGAGGGCACTCTACCAATTGGGCTTGGTCAAAAATCCCTTAGTGATTGTAAGTTCTAATTCTTTCATTAGTGTGAGACTCTTATAAGAGTCTTTTTTTGTAACATTCTTTTCTTTAAGTTCTAGATTTTTTTCCTTAATTAGCAAAAATATTGTTTAATTGGGTTTGTGCTGTAGATTTTTATGTCTTTTTTTTCTATCATTTTTTTTTGCTCTTCTATTAGATAGCTTTTGTCTTAACTAGCATAAATATTGCTTAATTAAGGTTTATCTTTTAGAAATATCAGGATCTTGTTATAAAATCTAAACTGTTAAGTATTAACAGATTTGGATTTTTAGGTGATTAGGTTGTTATTTAGTTCCTAGATTTATGCTCGGGTAGTCTATTTAAATCCTTGTAATTCTCATATCAATCAATCAGAAGTTATCTTCTCTTTCTCCTCTGTTCTGTTCTATTCTGTTTAAATATCTGTATGCATTTTCACTGTCCATATGCTCTAAATCTTTACGGAGTAGTTAAAGATTGATTTTTTGCAGTAACATTTCCTTCTCCATTTCGTACTATTCTTTTAATTTTTCCTTGAAAGTTTCAAAATTCATGGACTTGCAAGGTGGTGGCTCAATCTTGAATCCGTGAATCAACTTTTTTCATGAATTGAATGTATTGCTTTTAAATTGTATTTTGCAGGGATTTGTTGAACAATCAATTCTCAGGTTCCATACCAGAAAGTTTAATGTCTTCAAATCTGCTGCTTGCTTACGTGTTGTTCCCATACTTTTCACAGAATTTAACACTAATTTTTCATTTTTTACATCATTGTTCTGCACATGCTTCTAACGATTCCTTTATTCATGCAAACTAAAATTTTCAATAATTGCATTATCTAAATATGTTTTTGATAAATATTATGATATGCTAAGCCTCTTTGTCTATGCACGGCCATATCTTCTGTAATCTAAGTGAAAATGAGGTCCATTTTATAGTTTCTTCTGTGTCATTTTGCATCTTCATCTTTGACATAGATATCTTCCAATAAATCACATGTTATCTCAAGGGCATTTGAGGGCATCTTATTTAGATGTCCAAACCACCTTAAACATGTTTCTCTAACTTTGTTCTCAATGAGTGCCATGCAAGTCCCTTGTATATTGATTCCCATTTTTATTTCTCCTTGTGTGTACACATCCACTGTAGCATTCTCAGCCCAGGCACATTATATTTTCTGCCAAGTTGATACTTTGTTGCCCTACACTTAGTCCATTGTGGATCATATTGCATGAGTAGGATTTCATGGACCTTATGACTTACATTTCTATGTATTTCCCGATTTTTTTGGAAAATTGATCAAATATACCAAAATTGCTCTCTTGTTTGATCTATTTAAACTCTCTCACTTTCATTATTTGTGTGGCTTTATGTGTCCATGTATTTTCTAAGGCATGTTTCTTTTCTTTTGACATTACAATTTTGCTTGTATATTTTTCAGGAGACTTAATAATAACTTATTGGAAGAGCAAGTACCAGAAGAACTTTATTCTGTTGGTGTGCATGGTGGAACCATTGAGTATGTTATATTTCTGAATTTATTCTTTATTATGTTTTTGTTTTGAATTTCAATAAACTTTCAGAGCTTTAAAATTCATTTCCCTGCATGATATGCCTTTATCTGCTTTACATGCATGCATATAGATGACGGTTGTTTGCATTTTTCAACTTTTTCCCCTTTGTGTAACTTTTCATCATTATGGTCAACTAGTTTAGTGCCTTACAGGAGATATGAATCTTCCTTGGCTTCATTTATTCTTTTCATATTTTGTGGAAAAATTAATTTCTCTTTTCGCCTTGATCTTAACTGTCTGCTTTAATTTCTCTAATTATGCCTTTCAAATTTTATAAATATCTATATTTTTATACAATTTTATTATTAAATTAGCTGTTTTTTTTTCTCCAGTCTCTCTGGTAACAAAGGCTTGTGTAGGGTACCTCCTTTCAGGATTGTCTGTTTTGGGAGAATGGCCACTTATCTAATGGTGGTAAAATTGCAATAGGCCTATCATGCTTCCTTTTTGTTTTAATGCTACTATTCGTGATCTACATATTCTGTACTAGGCAGGGTAAAAATGATTATGATTTTGGTCTACCTTCAGATTTAATGAGTAAGTATTATCTCAGAAGTTCAATTTTATTGGTTGTCTCTGCTTGATTTGTGTTTCAGTATTAAGATAAGTTACACATTTATTCTTGTCATCACATGACCTGCCGTTGTATATATTACAACTATCACTTAAAGAAGCAAAAATTAAAATCGATAGGCTGGTAGAGCACTCATCCGGACTCCAAAAGCTCCAAGCTAACAAATTAATTTTAACTACTAAACTTTAGGACCAGTACTGGACTTGATTCCTGTTTTGGGAGCTAAAGTTCTTATCAATCACATAAAACCTGAGGTAAATTCTTCCAATCTTAAATTTAAAATTTATTAGATCTATCATTGGAATCTTGAATGATATCCCAATCCAGGGCTATGATTCATTGATGGACTCAAATTTAGATAAATCTGATTGACTAATAAGCACAACCAGGACTGTTTAGACATTATATGTTAGTTTATTGCAGGGAATGGGGCCTAAATCTGTAAAGTGACAATGAGAAGTGCTTATTGCTTTTCACAAGATGCCGATTTCCTCTAATGTTTGTTATAGGCTGGTCTCTATTGAGGCAGTTGTCAATAGGCATCTTTCCCTTAATAACTCCCTACATTTTTGCAAAACTGAAAATTTATAACACAATAGAGGCATTGCAGCTTTCCTATGTTCTGCAATAGAGGGCTTGAGCACTGCTGTCACATATTCTTATACTGTAAATTCATTTGCATTTAAATGTGACTTTAATTTTGATTTTAACTTTAGTATGATGTTAGTTTTGATTATAACAGAATAGAGGCATTACATTCAAATGTGACATTAGTTTTATGTTAGACCTTTTTGTTTTTAACAGCTAATCGGGTAGTATGCATTTTGTTTAACTCTTTGCTGTCGTTTTGATTTTAACTTTTGAGAGATAACCTTTTTTTTTTTTTTTCCAGTGCTTGCTGCGAAGTGGAACATGTATCAAAGACAGAAGTCCTTGATGCTTCTTGAAATGGAGAGGCAGCATGCGAAGGGATTGCCATCACTTCCTCTTAATCCTCATTAGTAGCCTTGTTGAAAGGGAGAGTAGTGATTGTGATAGTTGTCCACTCGCCAAGAGGGCATAGAGGGGGCCATGAATGCAATTATAGAGAATACCATAAAAGATGTGAATTGCTGTACCACTTCATAAGGAGTTCGTGAATTTGGCTTCCTTCAACAATTCGAACCAAATGGGGTCTTAGAAAGTTGCATTCTCCGGTAAAATGCATTGTATCTCACTTTTTTTTTCTCACTGATAAACAAAGAGATGAGACCACTGATGTATCATGACCCATTTTGTGACATTGGGTGAGCATTAGATAATAAATCCACACTTCAATTTTATAAATGACAGCACTAATGTAAACCAAGAGGTCCCAGGTTTGTGTCCGCTGCCTGATCAACTTTTAGCTGATTCTTATCACAATACTATACAGCACACTCTTTCTTCTTTTGATTTTAATTGTTTCATAAACTAAATGTTTCTGCATTCAGTGTAAAATATGAACGAACTTGGGCAAGTTGTTTTACTTGTGCTCTGCAAGTCTGCTTTAATTTTCTATTTTCATATTGTAAGCTTTGCCTGTTCTTTGTTATTAAATGAGGTGATTTTTTTTTTCCTCGGTAACTTTCCAAAGCTTGCTCTTCTTGCTTAACGTTGTCTTTAGTTTATTGTGTCTATCCAATTAGTTGCGAGAAAAATATAGAGTGCGGGTTATACAGTCCTCATTATACAAATCTAATTCCAATGGTATGTATATACATGAATTTGGGCAATCCGAAGCATGTAAGTGAAGAGGAATTCAAGCCAAAAAAAGAAGTCGGTTGGAAAGACGTTTTAATTACTGCCAACCAATCTGCACTAAATAAACTCGTGTAGTAGATTTAAGCATTCGACAGACAAAGTCAAAAAGGGTGGCTACTTACAAGCAGCAGTCAGTGCAGACTGCATAAATCAAAGACGAGACAAGTGGGGGGGGGGGGGGGGGGGTGCAGTAGCGTAAGAAAGGGTTTCATACAGCTCAGTTTTTTCAGGTCCAAGAAATCCAATGGCAGTAATGTGATAGTTTCATATTTGATTCGGTCAAAAATGTCAAAACACAAAGCAAGCAATGACTTTGAATCTTTCAAAATCATTATTATTATTATTGGTGAGAAACTATGGGAGAAACAGATGGGAGTTACAGGAACAGGATGCAGCACTAGCGCATCTATTGATTTATCTGGTCGTTTTTATCTTCCATGGTCCATCGTAGGATTAGTCGTCGTTTATTGACTTGTCTCCTTATGCTTAGTATTGAAATGAATTTGATCCTAATGTAGTTCCTCATAAACAAATCTTTCAGACTGGATTTTGTTTATATGCCCCTTATTATGACACCACGTGCTAGTCTCCTTATTCTTCACCATGTTCTTGCGATCTCATTTTCTCTGCTTTTCTAATATTAAGATACATACATACATATATATATATATATTTATATATTCTAAACTCAGTTCAAACTTGACGAAACTGATTACGGGTGCACTGTAGATGCCATATATTGAAATATAAAAAGTGGCTTTGAACAGACAAAGAAAAATGAGATTAATGTAAGGTCGCTGGTTAACCCTCGTTTCATTGAGGCCCCAACTAAACAAACAAAGCTTTAATAAATTTGGCATCAAAATTAAAAACTCTTGGATTTTCCATGAACAATACTCTAATTGTAATTGATTGTTTAATTTTTTTTATGAATTCTTATATCGTGATATTTAATAAAAAAACAGATTAGACTAATCAAAAAGTTGGAGAGGGACTTGAAATTTGGAGTCGGCAAACTTGATAAAGAGAATTTGGATCGCATTAAAACCTTGAAAGGAGGCATTGACTTCACGATGCAAACCATTAACCCAAGTTGACTATTGTTTATGGCAAACTCTGATTTTATTTTAATTTAATGTTTGATTTACAAAACATAGAATAATGCAAGTACGATTTTCTCATGCATTTATAGAATAGAATTATTTTTCTGTCATTTTTTTTCACTTGCCAACTGCAACTATGAATAAGCACACTTTGAACTTTGACCATCAGCTCCGTATTATCTGAATTCACTGCCTTTCGAAAGAAAGAAAGAAAGAAAAAAACTAATCAGAAATCCGTACATCATAAAATTTTCTTTAATACAAAGACAATCAAAGTCTACATGCGCATTTTCTGATGCATATTTCTGTAGATTTCAACTGATTTGTTTAATATTAATTTACATGGGAGAAACAAGGCCACGTAGTCTGATCGAAAGAAACAAACTTAATTTGTACTACGACTAACACTACCATTGTCATTGTGGAAACAATTACCTTTGACAGATAAACATTATTATTGGAACTTAAAATTCGGTTTGGAATAAGGGTGTTTTTTTTTTTTAATTTTTCTTTGTCAGATATTTTTGTTTAGTTGTTGTTTGTTGGTTTCTGCAAGGAAAATGGGATCCAACAGATGTTAGGTGGCACATGTTTTTCCAATTTAATTTTCCCCCATTTTGGGGTCATTCATTCATTCATTCATTTGAAATTAATAAAGGCTTTAGACTACTGACTTTTCTTCTGAGGAGGCTGTCTGTCTGGGCAACAGGAAAATTGAGAACAAGAAAAAATGGAGAAGAAATAACTACTACAACAGCAGCACTAAGCAATTTCTTTTTCCTTTTTTTTTTTTTGTCTTTTTTATTTTTATAGGTCATTTGGGTTTTTGGATTTGTATTGGCTTTAGGTTTCAGTTTTATGATTTTATGAATGCATACTGTCTGTAAAGGGGAAAAAAAAGAAAAAGAAAGAGAAGAATTTACGTGAAAATGGATGTATAATTCATGAATATATAACTAAAAATCCAACTAAATAAAATTTGATATATGGGTGTAATTAGATGTTAAGAAACGTAACCATCAAAACAAAGAGTAGTCAGCATTTCCATCCCACTTGTTAAATTATTTTCAGCATTGCTGCCAATTGCTATGATACCTCCAGTCCACCCTTGAATATTTATTTTTGATCTAATTTAATTTGTTAAACTCTACATGTCCCAAGTTTAATGCTTTTTAAACCTAATTAACACCCTAACGCAGCATACAGAAAACTTCCAATAATAAGTTTCTATTTCCCCACCCTTTTCAATAAATTGTTTGGCAATTTCTTGACTTGGTTGATCTCCATATTGGCATTTAATTAGTGTAATAAATAAAGAAATTAAATTTCTGGCGTGTGCCACTGAATTTGAACCCTAATTTGTTTGTATAAACTATAAATAAAGCAAGTAGTAGTAATAGGTTTGGGATGGGAGATGAGATGAGGATTGACTAAGAAAATTGAGTGCTTATCTCTCTGCAACAGAAGAAAACAAAGAGTAAGTTTTCAAATGCCGTTTGCCAGCCAACCACAGCTCCCATCCATCTCAAGTTGGCCAAATTTTTATTTGACTTCTACAACATTCAGTTCATGCGTGCCATGTCGGCAACATAATTCCATTTCACTCCTGTCCTTATCCTTACTCTACCCAAGGCCAAGCCAAGGCTGCTCCAATATACATGTATAAAAGAAAGATATTTGCTATCAAAATTAACTAAGATGGGTTTTCTATTAACAAAATACTACTAATATTTAATAATATATATATATGTTATTTTCACTTTATGTTTGTAAACTTTTAGATGATTTTATTGATGGGAAACAAATTAACCAATTGATTTATTATAAATTAGATGGTCCTACATTTGAAGACTCTTGAAAAACCATCTCAAGAAAGTAAAATTGGACAGCTAATTTTGTTGTTCCTTGACCCATTACTTGAGACAGTTATGAAAGATCAAAAACCATATCATTCCATTTATATATTTGGTCAATATGAAAAGGACCCAAGTGATCAACGTCAAAGTCGTCTCCTCATTTTTTTCCCCCTTCTTTGGTGTAAATTCTAGAACATAGAGATCAAATGTTCTCTTTACTCACCGTAATTTCTTGAAATATTATATAAGATTCCTTCCTTCTTATTTTAATGTATACTTTTTTTTTTTGTTTTCAAAAAAAAAAATTTGAAAAAAAAAAAAAAAAAACTTAAAGTGAGACACAAGAAGATTAATGGAATGGAAAGAAATAGTTTTGCGTAGAATACTTTAGGATGTAAGTTATCCTGCTACTGCTGTCCAATCTAATTGGGATGGCAGAAAATTACGCACAGGCAAAAGACAAAGAAAACTGTTTCTTATCTCTTCAGTTCTTAGTTTCCCCCGATTAGGTCTCTCTGGCTCTGACACAACCTCTCAGCCAACGGGAAGAGTGAGTTCTGTGGCAAATGACGTACAGTGGGGATGGTAGGGACTCCTTTTCTTCCAAACCATGCCTTTGATTCCTTCTTAGTCAATAAAAGCAACTTCCAGTTACATGAAATATAGTAACCCCTATTGCCTTATCCACCACTCAACTCACCCCCATTTATTAGCCTCATTTTTTCCCACATACTATTAACAACTATGTTGGCTTGCCTGTGTCTTTGATATATTTTGCTTCAACTAGTAATCTTTAGTATAAAAAAAGGCTGTTGTTGACGAAGATTTCCTGTTGGACACTTCCATCCAAAGTTAGGCTACGTTTAGTTTGGTTTCATTACCCCAAGCTTTGGTTAGTTATTAACCACTCTCACCTCAGGTGTTCCTAAAGTAAGCAAATGAATATGCAATTTTCTATACTATTCATATTTCATGCTATATATTAGGCTGATTTCAAATTCATCATATCTTTTTTACTTTATAAGTTCAAGCATTCATAATTTAGGAATACAAGAATATTTCCCTCTATCAAATGTAATTACACATTTTACAATTATTGAAATATTAAGATAAAGAAGTTTGGATTATTAAAAAAAAAAAGATAAAGAAGATTGAACCATATATACATATATAGAATAAGATAGATTATCTTTTCTATTCTGTAATTCAAAATCTTATAAATAAATAATAAAATACATATAATCATTTTTACATTAAATTCATTAAATTTGATACCTGTTCCATCTCATATTATAATTATAATAAATCTTTATTATAATAATACTATTTTGCATTATAACATCGATCGAAGTAAAGCGTGTGGCTTAGTTGTGGAGATGATAGCATCACGTGGGTTGACCCGAAAAGGTTGGTCGCTGTCCACGTCGGTTAACAAGCAAGTAGCAACTCGGTTTTATATTTTATATTTTTGTTTAATTTTTCTATTAGATTGAACTAAACTTGAGAAAAAAAAAATAAATAAATTAAAATAAATTAATCCATAAAAATAATTTTTTATTAATACTTTTAAAGTGTTTTTCTTTCGTCGGCAATTGGGAGATGGTTGCGTCTGTGAACAGTGTGAAGAAGAAAGTTGGAAAGGGATAATAAGAAAACAAACAAAGGGAGGAAGAGGGATGGAATCATGGGTGTAGCTGACGAGGCAAAAACTTCCATAAATCCCAAATCAATATTTTCCTTCTCCTTTTTCTTTTTTGTTCCATAAAGTAAAAGGTGTAGATTTTTCTTTTGTTAGTTTAGGTTAATGTGAAGAAAAAGAGATTAAAAGGAGAAAAAAAATACACCTTTTTTTTTTTTTTTAAAATTTTTGTGGGGTAGTTACTAACTTTTTATGATAATATTAATGATTATAGTTCTTTGATATGGTGCAAATTGCAAAAGTAAAATTTAGATTCAGTTTCCTTTAATCACTACTGAAGTAGCGTTATCCCAAATATGTTTACTTTTTTTTTTTAATCACATTTTATGAAATACCTTTTAAGAATATTGCATGCTGTATAATTTATAGTCCATAATCATCGATCAGCAATTAATTTTGTAATAATTACTATTAATTTTAATCACATTTTCCTCAAGTTCTAATCACTAATCATGGGGTATTGATAACGATTGAACAACGAGTGGCTTAGTTTTTTTTTTTATTAATTATAATACAATTATTAAATTTTAATGATTTAAGTCGTATTAGCAACAGAAAAAGTTGACGCCCCTTCATTTTCATATCATATAAGTGTAATTATAACTTATTATAATTTACGTATATATCATCAAACTTCCAAATACCTTGAGATCATAAAAAAATACTAAAAGGTAAATGTACGTAGTCAAGTTTTTTTTTTTTTTTTTTTATATTATGTAGATATGATTATATATCTTTGTCATAATTAATTTGGATGTTATCGTAAGGATCAATAGACACTACAAAAGCATTCTTAAACCACAATTTTCCTAGAGCATGCATCCAAATTCAAGATTCCTCCACACACGCACACACACACACACACATGATTTTGTCACAAATGAAAAATTACATCTATCTATCTATCTATCTATTTATCTATAAAATTGACATGGCATGGGCGTCGGTGGATCTGACATGGCGCAGCCTTCTTGAGTCATAAATTAAGTCATCTACAACCGAAAATGCCCTAGGTAGTGGGAAAGTGGGAGCATGCATGATATTCACATGAAGAGAAATTTATAATTCCATTGAGATAATCACAAAGGTTTTATTTTGTTGCAAAGTTAAAGAAGTAGATAAACGCATGGATTTGCTTTCGAAACATACTATAGGCACTAACTAATTTATAATAAGGAATTAAGTGCCAGTGACAACACGTTTGAAATTAAAGAAACCAACAATATAAGGGATGGGCAGGTGAGGGAGGCAAGCAAAGAGATAAAGCGCAAGAGATGATGGATGGACCATCCATTCAGTGAGTTACTCAAAACCCATTATGAAATAAAAGGGTATATGGAGATGATGATTAAAGGATAGGAAACAAAACCAAAGTGCAGCCAACCGTTGTTGATGAACTTTATCCCATTCCCATGTGTATATATATATATAACAATTTTCGTTTTGATAAGATATATATCAACATTTAAATTAAGGATTATTAAGATTCTTTTAAACCAGTCAACGGATTGTTTAGTGGAATCAAACATGTGATAGGCATGCAGGAAGATAATGTAGATTAATCCTTAAATTAGGTTTTAGTAACAAGTAGTAATATATTTGTGGTAAAGGTCAGTCAGTGCTTTAATTAATATTAATCAATTTACTAGTAGTATATATAAAAAAGGCAAAATTAAGGGGGGAAGTGTTTTTAGTTGTTGATGATTCCATTGTCATATTGGATAAAATTTGACGTATAAAACACATCATACTATGCATATAGAAATTAAATTAAATGATAATGGGGGGAGACGTGGCCCCTACCAATTGGTTGATTCAGGCAGCCGACCTAATTGTGGAAATAAAGTTGATAATGTAAGAGAATCACAAACCGTATCAACATACAAAATCAATCTGGATTTTTTCTTTTCTAGGAAGGGAAAAGCAAGAAGGAAGAAAAAAAAAAGGGAAACTTTGTCTGACAGGAATTCAGAGACAGAGAGATAATCCTCAAAAAAAAAAAAAGACAAAAGAGACATATTATGTGTTTTTTTAATTATCTTTTAAGTATTGCTTATTTTAAAATGAAGTTGATTTTAATTAAAGGTAAATATTGCACATAGTTATCCTGTTATATTTTCTCCAAATTTATTGTTGCACTCAGAAAATTGATGTTCATGCTAAAATGATTGCATGGACATCTTGTGATTTATTGCATACATTCTTAAGTTGTGCTGTTGTTTTTTTTTTTTTTTTTTTTTTTTTTCTAATTTCTTTTTCTACGTATGCATAGTCTTAGCTTTTTCTGCACCGAAACAAATCTATTCCCTTTTTTCTTTTTCTTTTTTTTTTTTTTTTTAATTTTGGAGATGGACCAAGTCTTTCTTTCCTTTACTTTTGAGTCAAAGGATGCATGTGATATACGTAATTTCAATATTTACCCACCCCAAAATCAGTTAAAAAAAAATTTTAAAAAATATTGTGAGAAAACTAAGTTTTATATTCTAGTGAATGTACCACTAATTTCTTGTACCATGGATCTACTACGTAATTCTCCTTTGGCATCATAATACCATATATCTACTGTTTATTATTATTATTATTATTATTATTATTATTTTAATTTTATGGAATACCAAATTGCTTTAAAACTCTCTATCTTTAAATAAATAAATAAATAAAAATAATTCAAAACTTACAAACCCTGATTTTCCAAGTAAAAGACAATTCCATTCTCATGTTAATCTATCCGCAATCCCTCTGCCTATATAATTTGTTTATTTTATTTATGCATTTATACTAGTAAAATAAAAGCAGAATTTGAAGGAAAAAACAAAGTGAAATCTCCGAGTAGGACCCCACTCATATCAAAACCAATGGCAAAACCAAAGAGCCACCACCGTCTACAGCGGTTGGTTTTTAATCAACTTGATTGTGGGTCCTCGGACTACTCCGTACAATATCCTCTCTTTCCCATACCATTATCTAATTTTTATTTCTCTAATCGTAATGTCACCAAATAAATAAATAAATAAATAATGAAAACTACTAATCACGGTCGTCTAGATCAACTGGGATATATACGTGACTTTTTTTTTTCTTTTATAAACTATATAATATATAGTCCATATGATAAGAATTAGTAGTAATTAATGAGACATAAAAACTGCTTAGATTTAAACAGTTAGGATATGATATGGTTGTTTTGGTTTGGGTTGCATTATTATAGTGCATGAACAAAGAAAGAGTAAAAGAGACAAGGGGAAACCCACTTGGCAGCAGAAAATGTCAATGTTGGTTGGAATTTAGAAATAATAATAATAATAACAATAATTTTTTATTATTATTATTATTATTATGAAATGCGGGAAGTAGGAGAGGAGAGGAGAAGGGAGGTACCGAGGTGAAGAACCTTGCCAATAAAGACAAAGAAAAGCTTAGATATCAGGAGAAGGGAATCAGATCAAGCTAGATAATAGTTTATGGGAGTTTTCTCGTTGGTTGAGTCTTCGATATCTGTCTATCCATACATCCCCTCGCATCCAGATCCAGGCCCACTACCCATCCTAGTGGAACTCAAAACTCTATGTTTATCCGGATTCTACTTTGCTGTAATAAAAACCAACAGCAAATAATACAACAGATTTTGAGCAGCAGCACAGATAAGATTAATTTCATTTTATTCTATATAAAAAAATGTAACGTCAATCAGATAAATGTTTCAACAGAGAAAGAACAAGGAGAGAAAGGGCATGCCATGCTGGTGGTCAGCAGCAATGCTCAGGGGGGATGAACTTCACTAATACACGGTCCACAGTCATGTGAACCCCATCAACTTGCTCACTTGGGTCCCACCTCACATACACAGCCCACAACACTCACGTACTATTGACTCTTTCTTTTCCATTCCTTTTTCTCCCAATCCCCCCCCCCCCACCCTCCCCCACACTCAAAAAAAAAAAAAAATACTAGTCGTAGTTTTGAACTATATATGGAACAAAATATTCTTAGATATTTTTTATTATCAAAAATCATTTTTCTCCCTTCTGTCCCCACCCTCTCTCCCTTCGTGAATCTTCCTAGTTCCTTACCATCCCTTCACCTCTCCTAGGCTTGACCCACCGCAAGCCACATCCCCATATATCTCTACTTTCTTTTACCGTAAAAACCCAAGAAAAAAGATATGATTCTTTATTTTATTGTCAGATATATTTAACATATATAATTAAGTTAATAACAATTGAATTTAGAACAATTACCTATCCCCTATATATCTACAACACATCACCACACATGCTCAACCCACAACTCTCTCTTCTTGTACTTTTTTTTCAGTCAAAAAAACACAACACAAACAAACCTTGTTCTAACGACTGCATCCTCTGTATATCTCTTTTTCCTGTTTGTACAACCCAGAAGCAAGAAAGAACAATGGATAGAAGCTGCATAGATGAAAGCACAACTAGTGATTCCATATCCATATCCATTTCTCCATCAAACATTTCACCTTTGCCGACGCTTACCAAATCTCCCAACTCTCTCTGCCGAGTGGCAAGTGGAACCAGCATGATTGTGGATTCAGAAGCTGGGGTCGAAGCTGAATCAAGAAAGCTCCCTTCTTCCAAGTACAAAGGCGTCGTTCCTCAACCCAACGGCCGATGGGGTGCTCAGATATACGAGAAACACCAACGTGTCTGGCTTGGAACTTTCAATGAAGAAGATGAGGCTGCCAAAGCCTATGACATAGCTGCTCAAAGGTTTAGGGGTCGTGATGCTGTGACTAACTTCAAACACCTCCAAGAATCCGAGGAAGATGATATCGAAATTGCCTTCCTCAATTCACATTCCAAGGCTGAAATTGTTGACATGTTGCGTAAGCATACTTACACTGATGAGCTTGAGCAGAGCCGGAGAAGCTATGGCTTCGATGCGAACGGGAAACGTGTGGTCAGAAACGACGCTGGATTTGGTTCCTTTGGTGTTGAGCTGAAAGCGCGTGAACAGCTTTTCGAAAAAGCTGTGACTCCAAGCGATGTGGGGAAGTTAAATCGACTTGTAATACCTAAGCAGCATGCGGAGAAGTACTTCCCTTTGCAAAGTGGAAGTGCTTCTTCGAAAGGAGTTCTTTTGAACTTCGAAGACGTCACTGGCAAAGTTTGGAGGTTTAGGTATTCCTATTGGAATAGTAGCCAAAGTTATGTCTTAACAAAAGGGTGGAGCCGCTTTGTTAAGGAGAAGAACCTTAAAGCCGGTGACATTGTTAGCTTTCAGAGATCAACGGGGCCGGAGAAGCAGCTTTACATAGACTGGAAGGCAAGAATCGGATTGGGTTCCGGTTTGGAGAACCAAGTTGGGCCGGTCCAAATGGTCAGGCTATTTGGCGTCAACATATTTAAAATACCTGGCAGTGAAAATGATGGTCTGGGTGGATGTAATGGGAAAAGGACTAGAGAAATGGAGCTGTTGGAATTAGAGTGTAGCAAGAAACAAAGGGTAATTGATGCTTTGTAACATTACCTAATTTTCTTTTTTCTTTTTTGGAATTTTGTGAATGTTAAGAGGGTATAGGAATGAAAGAAAGCAGACTTTTGGGGGTGGGGGAGGGGTGTAGTTGCAATTTGCAAGTTGTAAAAGTTGAATTGTATATTACAAGACAAAAAGCTGAAGAAAGCTGAAGAAAGCTGAATTAGGTGTAATGTAAAACATTTCTTCCAAGAAAATGAAGGGAAAAATTGAAATGGATAAATGTCAATATGTTGTGTTCATGCCCTTTTGTACTGTTTTATATTAATTCCATTTTTTTAAAAAATAAAATCTAAAGTAGATAAATTATTTAACTTTTTAAATTAAGATAAAATATATTGTTTATGATAACTTAAAGTGAAAGTAAATCATAATTTTATATTTGAGATAATTTTAACAAATGATCACAAAATCCGAATTCTATATTTCTTTGTGAAAGAGTCTTGAGTCAACCTTTTTGCTTATTAATTCCATGTTAGCTCTTTGCAGTTTTGTGGTGTTGTTACTTTCCCGATGATACCTCTATGTTGATTTGTTGACAACTATGCTTCATTCCAGAGACAATGGGGCGAGAGAGTATAATTAGGTACGCAAATAAAGTAACTTTTGTCTTAAAAATTGTTGGCTAGCTAATTGGTTACTGCGGCATGATTTGTCCAATACAAAGATGTAGTTTGGCCCTTCATGACATGTTACACTTTCTGCCTACGTTAAAAACATTATCTGAATTTCATTTGGTTGTGGATGAATGAAGATTTGGGTAAATATCTTTGAAATTCGAAAAGCAATAGTTTTATATTTATAAATAAACCCTATGATTAAGAGTCTTAGTATGTTAGGGGCCGAGTAGATATTGATGATAAAGGTTGGTGGAAAGTAGAATTGTTGTAAGGAATCTATGAATATGCATGCTGCAAATCAACAATTAGGTCTTGCACCATAAAGTTTATGAGAGAATTTAGTGGTAGAGATTTGAAATCTTTCCTTGTTTCCTCTTTTTCCCAATTAATTGTTTGTGGTAGTGCTGATCAGGGATTTAATCTTCGATTTAGATTTTGTTACATAGTTTTAAGAAAAAAGCTTTCTTGCCATCATCAAACCACTTGAAAAGGAAAACTCCATGTTCTTAATCTGGAGACTGCTGAACGTGATCAAGTCTGGTGGAGGTGATATACTTAAACAAATCCAATTTTGGAATCGTTTGACTGATAAAGCTCTCCTAATAGACACATAATAGTGTTGATTACTTTTCTAGTTTCTAATTATATACACGAGTAAGTTCTTATTTGACAAATGGTTCATTTATAGTAGAATAATGCAAACATGCTACATTGTATATACGTACTGCATAATTACATACTTTTGACATTGTTTTTTTGCTACCGAAAAATGTCAAAACCCATGGGATTCATATCAACGTACGTAATTGCAGTCAAAGCTGGTATTTTCAAATGAAATTCATAACACAGTACTTAATCACTAATAACTCAGAAATCCACATGAGATCATTGACAATTTTTTTCCCCTTAATTACTTGACAAGTTCAGGGTGGAAACACATAAGAATTTAAAAGCATACAAAGATTGATTCCAAGGACTTTTTTTTTTTTTTTTGTCCGTATAAGAATTTTCCATGAATGTTCCTCCTAAGTTCAAAATAAATTGTTGCACATGATTTTTGGTTTCTCTCTTTCTTTGAAATTCATTAACCTCAAGTTTAGTTCTAAGTATTTGACTTTTTTTTTATGACCACATTTATTTTGGTATCCTAATATTTCTTGTTATTAGTTGAAAATACTTTGAAAATATTGTTCAGTTGAATAATTAAATGACTAATGGTAAATAAAACAATTGGTTCCCTAGTAAAAAAATATTTAAGAGCTTTAGACTTTAATTCAAAAGTTTTTTGAAAATGGAAAGATCGAAAGAAAAAAAAAGAGTTTTGTGAGTGACAAACCAACAGTTGCTTTTTACCCAGTTGCATGATTAAAGTGGAAGAATGTCATGTATTGCACCGGCAGAATATTGTGGGCTCAATCCTCCATGAGCTGTTTGATTTTGATTTAATGTAGCCAACCCAACGCCTCCACAGAGGGCCCTCTCTGGTTATATTTTATGGATTTAGAAAACCAAAGTATTTTGAGAACAAGCCCTTGATTGAATAATATAATCCTAATGAAGTAGAAAAGTAAGTCATTCAACAGGCCCATAGGCCCAATTTAGAAAGGCTAAAGGTCCTGATCATCTTCGTATCTAACACTCGCATCAAACAAATAAAACGCAACAGGAGAAGTCCATGGGAAGCTTAAACAGAATCGACTCCCTTACCTTGCTCCTTAACAAAGGGATTCCAACTTTAAATCATGTCCCTTCATAAGAAGAATATAAAACTATATATATTAGGTTATTTTTTATTGGACACTTATTAATTTACCGACTAAGGACACTGGCAACTTACAAACAACTTTTCCTTGTGGTAGGAGAAACTATAATGGCTTCATAGACTAAGGTCAGTCTTCCATTTCTGGGCCACAGAAGAAAGCGTATAATAAGAGGAGCCATTAGAACCCAGTGCATTGGCAGCACTTTCTTTCAGTTCTTTAACCCTACTCCTAATAACCTTCCCTTCTTCACCCTCCATCACCATCCTCACCACTCTTTCTATCTCTTCTCGTCCAAAAATTGTCTGCCCTACCTCCACTTTTAGCCTAACAGCAACTCCAATTTCCTCCACTAGCAATGCCGCGTTCATTCTTTGCTCAGCATAAAGAGGCCATGCGATCATTGGCACGCCGTGAGCTATGCTTTCCAGCGATGAGTTCCATCCGCAGTGAGATAGGAATCCGCCTGTAGAAGGATGACCAAGTATGGAAACTTGTGGAGCCCATGATGGCACCACTAATCCCACACCTTGAGTCCTGTTCAAGAACCCTTCAGGCAAATAAGCTTTGGGGTCATTCACTTCACTCCCTGAGTTGAAAAATGTACCTGCACCAGCAGCATCTGTTGGCTTCCTTACTACCCATATGAATCTTTGTTGGCTGAGTTCTAGACCCCAAGCCAACTCAGTCTGCTGCTCCACTGACAAAGTCCCACCACTGCCAAACGACATAAAGATAACTGAATCAGGTGGTTGCTTGTCCAGCCACTCCAGACACTCAAAATCTGCTGTGCTTAATGTTTCTTCTTGTTTGATCAAGGGTCCAATCGGGTAAACAGGAGGTGCTGGTATCTGCTTGAAGAAGGGATTTTCTTCTATAGAATTGATTGACCCAGGTTCAATATCCTCCCAAGAATTGAGAAATATCCCAGAGGCTAATGGCAGCCGACTTATATGATGGAAGAACCATTTGTACTCGTCAATCTTCCTGTTCCGAGCCTGGTCTACCAGGTCTTCGATCCGTACAGGAGTACAACCTGGGACCTGAATCGGTTCAGGAAGTTCAACAAATTCACACTCAACTTCACTGTCAAGCTTTGGCAGATATAGCATGAAGGCAGAGAACGCTACAGATGTAGTAGAGAATAAGTAGGCAGGGATTGACAATTCATTGCAAACATCAAAAGCTCGTGTACTGAATAAGTCCGTAACAAGAGCTTTTGGTTTACCTAAGGCAACAAGGACCGACTTCAGGAACCGAAGGCTCTCTTCTGTAATGACACAGAGCCGGGTTAGGATGAGCTTGTCATCGCTGGGCACTTTATCAACATCAACTGGAGGAAGTTTGACGATGTGGAGGTCAGGAGGGAAGTTAGGAGAGCAAAGGAATTGATCTTTTGCAGCTGAGGGTTCATCGGTGGTAATGACGAGTAAGCTGACACGGATGCCATGGTGAACCACCAGGCGCTTAGCGAACTCAAAGAGGGGAATGAGATGGCCTAGGCCAACACTTGGCAGGACTGCTACGTGGGGCTTAATGAGGGTTTGATTACCTACCTCCATATATAATTGCCAAACAAAAATGGCTGCGACACACGAATCCTATGGACTGCAAGCTTGGTTGAAGTAGCGGCTGCAGGGAATTGGGATATAACTATACAGAGAGTAGAATGCTAATGCACTAAAACATCTCTAGCACCAAATATATTCTTGTTTCAATGTGTGCTTTTGCTAGCTAACGGACAATGCCGCTATTTTTTTTTTGGAACAAATCAAGTGATTTTTTTTTTGTTGGAATTAAGCAAGATATACATATACCTAATTTTTACCAGTAATCAGTTAAATGTTCCGATTCAATCAGTAAAGAGTGGGCCTTTTTCTTTTGTCATGGAACAATAATGCTGTGGCCATTATTATATCAATTTCAAGAGATTGCCGATTTTCTTAAGAGTGTCATGCATCAGGAGGTATATGTTAAGTTACGAATCAGGTTCACCATCATTTTCGGCCCCATTAAAATTTGAAAGGAATATAATAGATATATATATATCAATACAAATATATTGAAGTTAACCCCAAGCAAATTTGGGGACCGTTGGATTAATTAAAATATAATTGAAATGACATTTGTCATAAGTCATTAATTTTTTTTGTTTTTATTATTTGGATTGAATTAAATATAAAATTTATTAAATTGATATGTGTTATTTGAGATGTATTTAGGTATTACATGTGGTGTTTGAAAAAGAAAAAGAAAATTATTAATTTATGTTTAAGATGTCTTATTGTTAATTCATATTTTATAGTTAATTTTTTGGACATCTTTACTTGATAGTTATATAAACAAGATGATGAAAATTCATGCGGATAATGTTTCATTTCATGAGGTTTTTAGATTTAAAATCCCTGTTTCGATCATGTCTTTCATTTCTATTTAATAAATTGTAAAAATTAGCACACAGGAAGATGATACATTGATACTGCACATATAAATTTATTATTTTGTTGATTTTACTCTTTTTTTTTTCCGAAATGATAAATTTTCCAACCTTTTAAGTTAGATTGTTTTGTTCTAGAAAAGGTGATGATCTATTTAAAAAAAAAAAAAAAAAAAAAACCTTTGATTTGTGTGTCTTTTTCTTTTCTAGAGACAAAAAAAAAACAAAACACAATTTTTAGTTCAGTTTCTATGATAGATATCTCTGAGTGAAACCGACTATCATGTATCGATTGTTGTGTTGATATTTCATAATTAAAAAGTAGTACTCCTAAGTTAATGCAAATATTCATATACTTATAATACTACAATTTAATGCTTATTTTCTTTGTTCATTCATTCCTTTTAAAAATTTTGGTATTACTTTCTTTAAATATTCTTTTATTTGCAAATTTAATTATTTAAATACTAATCATAGATGACTCTCACAAAATTTAAAAAAATTAAAATTTTTCTCTAATTTCTGTCTTCAACCCATGCCCTGGAATGTGTTTTCGCTTTTCTTTTGATGAACAATTTTAGTGTATAATTTTATAATATAGTACTATCCAATAAATATAATAGGTCTCAAGCTATTGTATAAACTTATGAGAAAGACTTATAAGAAATTTTCTAAATAAAGTTTATGAAATTTTTTTATTAAAAATATTAAATTAAAATTAAAATTGAAAATCAAAATCAAAAGGATTTATAAAGTTTAATGATAATATCAATAATAAGTAAAAAAATTTATTAAAAATATTGTTTATAATTTAAATTTAATGAGTACTTATTAAACTGTAAATATTTTCAAATTTTTTACTAGAAATACTTATTTAAAATATATTTTAAATTTTATTAATTTTTTATCAAAATTTGTTCACTTAATATATATAACAAAATTTTTTAATTCATCAATTTTAATTTTTAATTTTAATTTTTACTAAATTATTTTTAATAAAAAATTTCATAAATTTCATTTAAAATTTTTGACCTAAATCTTTCTCGAAAACTTATCAACATTAATATATTCATTTTGGAATATTAAATCAATGCTTTTTCTCGTAGCTTTCTTTCTTTTCCTTCTTTCTTATCAAATATAAAATATAATTGGAAGTTGTTGGTTTCTCCATCCGTCTTCATCTCATGTCCTTTTCTTGCAACTTATAATTATGAAAATTGTCGTCTTATAGGGACCAAATTATTCTCATCCAAAGAATAAGCATCACATTCTTCTTTTCATAAATTAATATATAATAATAATAATAATAATAATAATAATAATATTTTTTATGACCTCTGGTTATAGATAGAATCGCTGCTAGATTTTTTTTAAATTGAAAAGGACCGTAATCATATGTTGTCCACTGATCTATGTCTATGTCCCTGGTGCAACCAGATAGAGGAGAACCGCAACCATGTGTTGTTGGTCCTTTGTCCTTGGTGTATAAATGCTGGTGTTGGTTTGCAACTTTTTTTTAAATTAAAATAATTGTTAGTTACAAGGCATGATCTTTTTATTTGTAAATCATAAATAAAAATTATTAACACACAATTAATTTTTATAAACCACTAACATATATCTAATTTTCATAAATCCCTAACACACATTTTATTTTTCATCACACATTAACAATTCATGTCTACATAATGTAGTTGGTGAGGCATTCTTGCAACACTCCCTTTTGTCTCAATAGCTACAAAAACCTAGTTTACTTCTTAAAGCTTCAAATTTAACTTTGGATAGAGCTTTGGTTAACACATATGTAATTTGATCCTCAATTTTGTAATAAAGCAAATTGACTTCACCGTCTTTTTGCACTTTTCTTGAGAAATATAATTTGATCTTAAAATGTTTAGTCCCGCCATGAAAAATAGGATTATTTGATATTGAAATTACAGCTTGGTTGTCTATATGAATCTATGTTGATTCCTTCTCTTTTATATGTAAGTTTGCAAGTATCTTCCTAAGCCAACGTGCTGATTCACAATTGCAGTGGCTACAACATACTTAGCCTTAGCTGTGCTCTAAGCTATCACTTTTTGCTTCTTTGAGAACCATGAGAACATTCTTGATCCAAAGCTAAGACAAAACCTGTTGTGCTTCTCATGTCAACAACTAAACCTATCCAATCATTATCAGAATAACCATAAAGCTTAAAATCTTGACAGTAGAATTATTTGATACTATAATTTATTATGCCCTTAATATATCTAACAATCCTTTTAGCAGCTTGAAAGTGCACCTCACCGGCATAATGCATGAATCGTAAGAGCAGGTTCACTGAAACATAATGTCTGGTCTAGTGGCAGTGAGATACATTAAACAACCAATCAAATTTTTGTACTAACCTTCATCAATTTTGTTTGATCCATTATCCTTGCTAAATTTTTTGTTCTGATTCATTGAGGTATTTATGCATTTGCAGTTCTCCATATGAAATTTCTTAAGTATTTTCCTTGTATATTTCTTTTAGCATATAAAGATTCCATCCTGATTTTGCTTCACTTCCATCCTTAAAAAAGGGACATCAGAGCAAGGTCTGTCATCTCAAATACTTTAAGCATTTTGGCCTTAAACTCTTTTATCAGCTCTTTATCACTTTTTATCACAAGCATGGCATCAAAATAAATAAAAACTATAATCAGATTAGCATTAGTTTCTTTTACATACAATATAGCTTTACTTAGGCTTTTAACAAAACTAATACTTAGCAGGTGTTTATCAATCCTACTGTACCAGGCCCTAAAAGCTTGTTTAAGGTCATACAAGATTTTCTTTAAGCAAGTAGACCTTTTCCTATTATCCCTTAACTTGGAAACTTTTTGGCTATTCCACAAAGATCTCATTCTATAAATAACCATTTAAAAACATAAATTTTACATTCAGCTGGTAAACCTTTCATCCCTTCTATGTTGCCAAGGCAAGTGGCATTTTGATTGTATCAAGTCGTGCTACTGGAGCAAAAGTCTCAGAGAAATCTACTTCAAACACTTGAGCATACCCTTTCATAATTAATCTGGCTTTATATTTGTTTACAGAACCATCTGCATTAAGATTGGTTCTATAAACCCATTTGTCACTTATAAGTTTTTTATGTTAAAGTCTGTCCACCAGCTTCCAAGTGTCATTCTTTTCAATCATTCTAAGCTCCTCTTTTATTGCTTCAATATACTTATCATCCTTCTCTACCTTTTTAAACTTTGTAGGCTAAAAACTAGCAACATTAAACCTTTTATAAATATCAAACAATGTCCTTATACCTCTAACTAGTACCTCATTTATGTCATCTTCAGGATTTTGCTGAAACTCTAAGTGTTGTTCATTTTTTTACTTTTTTCAGTTTCATTGTCTATCCCCTATGAACTTAACATCTTTGTTCACAAGAATTTTTTTATTTTGTGGTTGAAAAATTTTGTAAGCTTTGAATGAACTGTTATATCCAATAAAGACTCATGGTTCTACCTTTTTATCTAGTTTGTCTCTTTTTACCTGTGGCATATAAGAAAAACATAAGCAACTAAAGGTTCTTAGATGCTGCAAGTTTGGTTTATAACCAAACCATGCTTCAAATGAAAATTTTTTTCTGTGGAACTTTAGTTAGTAGTCGATTTAGTAGAAAGATTGCTGTGTTTACAGCTTCTACTCATAATTTCTTTGGTAGCTTTTTTTCATATAGCATAAACCTTGTCATCTCCATTATAGTTCTATTTTTCCTTTCACTTACTTTATTTGGCTGTGGAGTATAGGGTGCCATAAGCTGGTGCTCAATACCAGTTTATTCATAAAATTTGTAAAACTTGTCAGAAATGTATTCTTTTCCATTATCTAACCTTATTACCTGCATTCTACAACCACTTTGATTTTTCACCTATACTTTAAATTTCTAAAATACACTAGCAACCATAGATTTGAATTTTTAAAAAGTAAATCCAAAAAATCTGGTATAATCATCAATAAATATAATATAGTACTTACTGCCATTTAAAAATAATATTTTTTAAGGTCTCTTTACATCTGAGTGAACCAGTTGAAGCTTGTGTTTTGGTTTTCATACAATTTGAGAAAAGGGACTGCTGACTTGTTTGCCATACTGCCAAGCCAAATAATCTACCATTTTCTCTTCCAGCAATGGTACTTTTTTCACTATATCATATTTTTGCATATAAAGAAGTCCAACATGATGAAAATGTCCAAGTCTCATGTGCCATATTTTTGTATTGCTTGTGTTGCATGAAAAGGCTATATGCTTCTCCTCTATTAGATTTAGAGTAAAGCTTTTTCTTTTCATTTTTATCTTAAATGTATCTATGCCTTTTGCATATGTGATCTTACACCATTTGTTTTTGAATAATATTTTGAAACTTTTCTCAAGCAGTTTTCCAACACTAAGTAAGTTTTGATCAATGTTAGGCATATATAAAACATCAATAATGTATTTTAAACCTGTTAGGCTCTCTATGACCATTGTTTCTTTGCTCATTGACTGCGATGTAATCACCATTTCCAATCTTGGCTTTAAAAATTCAGTTTTATCAAGTTCTTTAAAAAGTTCCTTATAATTTGTCATGTGGTTTGTACAACCACTATTAATAAGTCAAGAGTTACTAGAACTGCTTTTCATTGCAAAACATGTTGCAACAAATAATTACTCATCTTGATATTGTTCAATAGTGATATTTACTTCCTTTCTATGCTTATGTAACTTGTAAATCTTTTTCATGTGCCCAATCTGACCATATTTTTTACATTGAATATCTGATCTCCATCAGCACTTCTTATATGAATGATTAATCTTCTTGTAGTATGGACAAGGTGGATAACTTCCATCTTTGCTTTTGTTATTACCTGTATTATTACCGGGCTTGTTGTTGTTTTGCTTCTTATTGTTCTTTTTTCTTTGCCTCATTCTGAATTTCATGCATTTGCTTGCAAAGCACCTTTTATAGAATTCTCTTGTCTCATCATCATTCTTTGCTTTTGTGCCTACAATGTATTCACCAACTCTACTAAGGACATGCTTGATAGATCCTTCGATTCTTCTAAAAAAGATATTTTAGCTTTATATTTCTCAAGTAATGTAACCAAAATTTTTTTCACAATTTTATCATTAGAAAAATTCTTACCAAATAGTCTCACATTGTTCACAATACTGAGTAGCTTGTTAGAATACTCTTTGATGGATTCTAACTCTTTTATTCTTTGTATCATTTTTTGATCAAATTCAGTGCTTGTATGTTCTTTATCCTCTTATTGCCTTGGTATTCCTTCTTGAGATACTCCTAGATCTCTTTTGTTGATTGTAAGTTCATGATTACGGTGAATATTATGCTTGAAAATGTAAAATATAAGCAAGTTCTTGCTTTTGACTTTTTGGTCATTTTTTCTTTATGATTCTTAAGTTGAGCAACTATTGGATTAGTAGGTAGTGCAAGAACTTCATAATTATCCTCCACTACTTCTTATAGATTCAAAGCCTCTAAATGTACTGTCATTCTAATAGTTCAGGCTTGATAGTTGTCATCATCAAAGACTAGTGGTTCAATTGAGAATGTTTTATCTGACTTCATTTGACTAACAGTTTTATGTGTTGCTATGTTTGTGTAGAAGATTTGTATTTGTAATAATATTTTTTGTTCACTCAACTCACAGATCCCTCAAGAAGCTTGGCTTTGATAACAATTTTATTGATTTTATAGAGACAAAAAAAAACTCGTGAGAATGAACAATGAGAATATAAAATTGAAATGTTGTTCTATTTCTTCATTCAATGCAACATCCTTAAATACAAAAAAGATTTCAACCTAAAACTAGAATAATTGCTAGTTACAAGGTATGATCTTCCTATTTGCAAGTCATAAACAAAAATCACTAACACACAACTAACTTTTATAAACCACTAACACATATCTAACTTTCATAAACCACTAACACACATCTCATTTTTCATCACATATTAGTAGCCTATGTTTGCATAATGCAGCTGATAAGGCATTCTTCCAATAAAGTGTAACCCTACAAATTTTTATTCAATTTTGATCCAATCTTCGATGTGTTTTTCTCAGGTGATTTAAAATATTGGTGGAATGCAGCAGTTGCAGTAGCCTTATATTGGTTATGGTTGATAAAAAAAGATATAGTATTTAAGGAAAAAGTGTGTTAGTGTCGAGTTTTGATCTGAATGTATTTTTGTGAATGTAAAAGAGAAAGATTGTTAAAGGCAAAGGCATGGAGTGTTCTCTACATTTGCATTATGACTCATAAGTCGGTAAAGATCATGTTAGCAAAAAAATAAAAAGGAAAAAAAAAAGTGAATAGGATGAACCTACCTTCATAATGCTTGAGTGTTCATATTTATAGGTAAGTTGATAAGGACTATAAGAGGATAATTAGGACATGACTAAGCTGAGGTAACGCTAACCATATTAGGTTAGGTTGGCACAAATGATAAAGATACCCTTGATTATCTATTGAACTCTTTGAGAGAGAAAAAGACCACTATACTTTTTTTACTATTAAATGCCTTTAACACTCTGTCCCTCCATTAGGTAGTCTGAGTATCAAATCATCAAATTATTACTGATGTCCCCGATATGGGATAGATTGGCTACATGGTTTGTCGAAGGCCAACATTGTGGAGGGAAGTCAATTTTAGACAATGACTAGCTTTAAGCCATGGTCTGACCTGATGATTATCATATCTCGTGCTATTATTCTAGATTGAATGCATAATCAGTTTAAAGGTTACCAAGGTGACAATTGTCTGAGGTGATTCAAGATTAGTGTTAGAGTTTATTTGGTCATGGTGAGACTTGTATTTTCTTTCAAAACTTTGGATTTAAGCCTCTATTTTAGATCTTAAAAATAAATCGAGCTCTTAGTTTATCCCTGATGGTTGTTTAATTTAGATGGTCTGACCTAAGGTTCATTTAGTTAGGCCAATCTAACAGCATTAAATGAAAAAAAATATGGTTTGAGTAAAAGAATTTAAGGCAAAAAAATGAAAAGAGATCTTCTCTTTCATGCTCTAACATGTGGTATGAAATGTATCATCTATCTGGTTTATAACGCACTTATATAAAGGGCTTATAGGGTTTTAATTTTTCACTTTTTACTTTCTTTGCTATCTATTTGACCTAAAATTTTAAATCTCAACAGCTTTCTAGCCTACAAAGTTTTTTCTACACCCACTTTGGTATGTATTTCTAACTATGTCCTTTAGTATAAGTTTTGAAAAGGTTGAGAGTTTAAGGTAGAGCCAAGGGGGATTTAGAGAGAGCAACAAGATGACAACCTAATCCCTCTATTATTAGGGGTTGTAACTATGGAAAAACAACTTATTTGTTCAACCCGATGTCCAAGAAAAGGGTAGCAAAGCAATGAAGAGAATACTTAGGCAAAAAATGAGCGAGTTTTAAGCACGAAAGAGTTGTATATACATATCAACTTTAAACTTCAACATCCACTTTCTTTTCTCGTCTCTCAAGTCAATTTATCTTTTATAGTCGACCTTCATTCCTCTTTTTGGGGTTCAATGTTTTTCACATTTTGTCACTTCTATTCTCTCCTTTCAATCAATTTTTTTAGATATCTCATCCTCTCTCGAAGGGCCTTCACTTCATTTTTTCTTCGAGATTGAACTACTTTTATCCATTGCTCTTCCTCAGGATTCATCTTCTATCAAAAAGTTAGATTCTTCTTGCGAGAGGGGATTTAAAAAAAGAATAAGAGAAAAAAAGTACCTCAATTGGAGATGTAATGATCTGCTGAAGCCTTTCCTCTATGACAAGGATATCTTCTGACCTTTGCTCGCTCTCTTAGCCAAGCATTTGCTTTATACAGTTAGATAGAAAATTCTCTCTTTTTAAAAGAAAAATTCCAATAGTAGACCTTTTACATGCCGAGAAAGTAGAAAATAATGCAGCGGATTAGCACTTAAAGCCCCTTATCTCCGTGTAAGAAAAATCAGACTATTCGGGGAGGAGATTGGTTTAAATCTAAATCTTTGGATCGCCTATGTGTCTATGAATAGGTTAAGCTAAGCCACTTCTTTTGTACCGTTATTCATGGTGTAATTTTTCTATACCGCCACCCTTGGTGGACTTCTTCGTTGGTGGATCGAGGTACTTTACTAAACCGATCGGGGTACTATAAAGTACAATTAAAATGTGATCTTTACCTTTAAGCTTTGAGCTTGGCACCTTGGTAGTCTAATTTATAGAACCGTATAGGCCAGGCCAATTAGGCAGTCTGGTTCAATAATTTTTTCTCTTCTTTCATCAGTTACTAGTCCAAGAGTCTTATGGTGTAGGATAAACTTACTGAGGTTCCTATATATCTCCGTATAACCTCGACGTGATTTTCAAAGACATGATGAGTGAGCTAAATGGTAGGGTAAATCTAGAAGACTGTCCTAACATGTGCTCAGCTCATCACATTCGTGCTTTGGGTACCACTTTTTTTTTAGAGAGGGGTACAATATAATAACACCAAACTCTTCAGATTGGGTCACTGATAAACTAGAGCCATATCAACTCTACGTATATTGGAATTCATTCATGGCTAGTCTAAGGTTTCAACTTTATCCTTTATTTATTTTAATTTTTAATTCTTACAATTTGACTATCACTTAGCTCACCATGAATTTTGTTCGGTACATAGTTACTTTTATTATTCTTTGTCAACAGCTAAATATTCTTCTTTTTCTCCCTCTATTTAGGGAGTTTTTCTCTTTTAAAAAATACCATAGTGACAACAGGTGATTTAATATCATATCTCAGTTAAATAAAAGACTTCTCATTGGTTGTCTGAGCTTAATAAAGAATTGAAAATTACTCTTCATATACCTTGAAAAGTAAAAAGCAAATAAAAATGGTGAGTTCAAAGTAGAGGCTTGAAAAATAAAGAGTACACTCGACTCATTTGTGGACATACTAGTGGCCATCTCTATCCTTGATCTATCATATTGAAATAAGATTTTAGATTTTACACATAGGGGTAAGCTCATCATCGATGCTTGTGGGCTAACCTCTTTAGAAGTAAAAAAACAAGATGAAATATTATGGTAAGTTTGAGGTAACCTTATAGGATTTTGTTTTAAGTTAATTTTTTATCTAACTGTTAACTCAATTTTGCAAAGATGGCTAGTAACAACGACTTTGATGTTTCATTATACCCATATGCCTCGAGGTCTAAAAGAAGTAAAAAAAAATGTAGCTTAGGATCTCATCCCGTAGGGGAAACAATGTGGTCAACACTTTTATACCTCGCTCTCTCCTAAGTTAAAAGTTAAAAGCTATGGTAGGTTGGAACCTATCTTTCATATCGACACCGATATCACCCCTTTCAGCCAAAAGATTATAGGTGGAAACCTTCTCATTTGCTTTTAAGAACCCTGAAGCTAGGATGCTAAGGCCTAGCTTGGAGAGAATATCCATGGGGTTGGAGTATGCTCTAACGGATGATCTTGTCTCTAACTTCAATGTAACTAGAAGATTTTGTAAATTCACAGTCCCTTATCTTGATAAGTATATTCTGACCTCAACTCAGTTTCTTGTTATTGTTATTATTTTTATTTTTCTAAGTATAAGGTCTTTCTATGCAATCTAAAAAAAATTTCCACCTTAAGTTGTGAAGAACAGCAGTCAGGCCTCCACCATGCTTATCTTGCCATGAGGTATATGCTAAAGATTGAGAAAGATATGGCTGCCCTTGACTAAGATCACAAAAAGTGCTCCAAAGCATTAGGCAATATTAGATCAAGCCTCAGAACATCCCACAAGAAAAAGGTCGAGTTGAAAAAAAAGATGGATGAGTTAACAATGAAGCTAAAAGTCATCACAGTTGATAAAGCCTCAGCCAAATCTATGAAGAAATAGGTCAAGCTGAAGCTTAATGATGCTCAGGTCAAAATCGTAAGGCTGAGGTCCAAGTTGAAAGCCCGAGACAAAAGGGAAGATGAGCTAAAAATGAAGCCTGTGAAAGAGTACAAGGCCTCTAAAGATTATTTCTGGGTTAAGGTAAAGTTTTCAAGAAAGAATGTACTTGATGCCTTTCAGTTGGCCAAAGATAAGGTACAATTCAAATTCTCTTCTTTCAATCTCGTCTTCTCTAATATTGACATCAATAATATCAAATCGAAGACTTGTCCAAATCAGCTCAAGAAAAATGAGAAAAAAAAAGAAGAAGATGAAGATGAGGTCATAGAGGGATAGTAAAAAGCTATTTTAGGGATACAGAAAAGAAGTTGTAGAGGTTATTAAAGGTGAAGTCGTCCCTCATACTTCTGCTAATAAAAGTGCTCCCCTCACCGCTGCTGCTACTGATGAATAAATTTTGTAATTTTTTATTTTTAACTTTGTAAAATTTTTTTGTATGAGGTCAGCTTTTTGTAATGACCTCCCATACTTTAACCGATGTGTTTTGTTACAATAAAATATAAAAGAAATTTTTTTCAAGTTTTAGCTCAGATTTACCGTTATTTCTTTTTTATTTGCATAAGTTTGAAAATGGTTAACCGATCTAAAGTAGATAATTGGACTAAAGACTTACATAATTGCTTAGATAAGATAAACATAATTACAAGTTCTAGGTTAAATTTTTCAAATCACTTCAATGCAAGCTTATTGAATATAATTTAATTCATGTGTTCCCATATAAAATAATATAAGTGTGAGCTTGATTTGAACCAATCTACTGGTAATAGGCTTGATTTGCATTTCACATCCTTGGAATGGCAATGCCATTCATAAAATAATGCAAGTGTGAGCTTAATTTATATCGAGCTACTAATAATAAATCTTTAAATTGACTATGTTTCATGTCTTTGGGATGATGTCACCATTTAGATCCTATAATTTGTAGGTTGCATCATGAATGATCTTCTTAACAACATATAAGCATTTCGACTTAGGGCCAATTTGTCACCTCAATCATCTACCCCTGAATCTTTAACTTTTTTAACTACCAGGTCGCCCTTCCTGATGTGCTTATATCAGACCTTCTTATTATAATAGTTGGCTACCTTTTATTGGTAGGTTACAATTTGTGTTAAAGATATGTCTTTTTTTCTTCGACGAGGTCGAGGTTGGCTCTAAGCTCCTTTTCATTTCTTTTTTTTTTAACGTCAGTTTAACTTTTAAGCTCAGCAAATTGATCTCAACCGGTACTATGGCCTTTGTTCCAAATGCCAAGTGAAATGGGGTTTTACCTGTGGGCACCTTTATGATCAATCATCAAGGCCTATAGAACTTTCAATAACTCATTGGCCCACTTCTCTTTTATCGCAACGAGCTTCTTTTTCAAAGCTTTTAATATGGTCTTATTTGTAGCTTCATCCTGGTCGTTGGATTAAGGGTGGGCAATTGACATGAATCTAAAATCGATGTGAAGATTTAAACACCATTCCCTGAACCTTGGATTTTTAAATTATTTGTCATTGTCTGTTATTATAGATTGAGGTAATTTGATTTTACAGAGTATGTTTTCCATATGAATTTCTTGACTTATGCTTCCATGATGGTGGCTAAGGTTTCAGCTTCCAATAATTTTATGAAGTAATCTACTGCCACTAAGACGAATCTTTTCTGACCCATGGCTGAGGTGAATGGTCTAAAGATATCCATTTTTCACTACATGAATGGCTATAGACTGATGATAAGAATGAGCTCGGTTGAGGGGAGATGTTGCACGTGGGTAAATCTTTGACACTTATCATATCTCTTCACCAATTCGATTGTATCCCTCATAATGGTAGGCTAGTAATAGCTTTGTCTTAGCAAATTATAAGCCAAAAGTTAAGGTTCGAGGTGACTTTCATATATTCTTTCATGAATTACTCTATTTCTTCTTCATCAACACATTTTAAGGTATGTTAAAAGATTTTCTATATAATTTTCTTTCAATCATTGTGTATCGAATGGCCTTTTTCATTAGTGCTTTAGCCTAAACTCTTTTGTTGGGTAATATTCTCATGGTCAGGTATGCTTTAATTAGCATTATCTAAGATTCTTTTTCTATGACCTGTCCCATTAACCTATCATCAATGCATCTGTATGCTAGTTCTACTAGAACTTAATTTAGACTTCCTATTATTGCTTCTGAAGCCAACTTAGATAAGGAGTCTACTATTAAATTTATTGAGCTCGTTATCTTTTTTATCTTAACTTTCTTAAAGCTAACTATCAAGGTTAGCATTTTGTCAAGATACTTTCAAATTTCATCTTTTTAAGCTTTAAACTCTCCATTTATTTGACCAACCACCAGTTCGGAGTCGCTATAAGCGATTATGTGTTGAACATTCAGCTTAGTTGCCAACCTTTGGCTACCTATCAATGCCTTATATTCTGCTTTATTGTTAGATATCTTGAACTTGAATCTCAAAGTGTATGGATACTATAGCCATCTAAGCTTATTAGAATGAGGTCGACTTTTTTGTCATAGCTTATAGCTAATTCATCAACATAGAATTTTCAATCATCCTTATTTAGGGTTTTTTCTTTTTTTTTTAGATTATCTTTCTAGTTGTACTGAGGTGTGCTTTACGATGAAGTTTGCCAACACTTGTGATTTTAATATCGATTTAGGTGAATTGTGTAGATCAAATTTGTTGATTAGCCTTCCCAATATTTCAGGCTTTTGTAAAACTTACCTTAATAGTTGATCAGTCAAGATATGGATCGTGCAGGCTTGGAAGTATAACTTGAGTTTTCTAGCCGAGGTGACAATGGCGTAACCTAATATTTCTATACCGTTATAATTAACTTTAGGCCATGTTAATACTTTGTTTACAAAATAGATCGATCGTTATTTTTTTTCTTCTTCTTGGACTAAGATGAGCTAACAACCTGATCTGTGCTAGCTAAGTATAAGTATAGTGTTTCATCAATTGTTAATTTAGACATGATAGACATGTAGGATAAGAACTGTTTGAGTTCATTAAAAGCTTTTTGACAGTAAAGAGTCCACCTGAAGTTAAAGACATTTTTGAGAATTTTGAAGAATGGTAGACATCATTTTGTCAACTTAGACATAAATTGATTAAGCGTAGCTATTCTGCCAGTTAACCTCTTTATTTTCTTTACTTAAGTTAATGTCTTCATTTCTTGGATTGCCTAAACTTTTGTAAGATTCACTTTTATTCCCTTTTAGTTGATCATATAACCGAAAAACTTATCTGATGTAATCCCAAAAGCTTATTTACTTACATTAAGTCTCATATTATACTTTCTCAAAGTGTTAAAAGTTTCTCTAAAGTTTTTCAGATGCTCGATCAAACTCTTACTCTTGACTATCATGTTGTCTACATATACCTCTATATTACAATTGATCTAGTCTTTAAATACCTTGTTCATCAATTTTTGATAGGTCATCCCTACATTTTTCAATCTGAAGGGCATGATCTTCTAACAGTAAAAACTTTTCTCAGTCATAAAGGTTTTTTATCTTTATCCTCTTTTAACATTTTGATCTGATTGTAGCCAAAATAGGCATCCATGAATCTAAGAAGGCTATGCTTAGCACTATTATCTATTGGCGATCTATGCTAAGGAGAAAAAAATTGTCTTTCAAGCAAAATTTATTCAGGTTGGTAAAGTCCACACATATTTTCCATTTTTCACTGTGTTATTTAACTATGATCACATTAGCTATCCACTCAGGATAGTAAACCTCTTTGATAAAGCCAATTTGTAATAATTTGTCAACTTTTTCCTTAATGTTCTATTGTCTTTCAGGAGCAAAAGTTTTTTTTTTTTGTCAAACTAGTTTACCTCAGGATTAGTGTGTAATTTATGGACCATCATTTCAGTATCAATTTCGGGCATGTTAAACGGTGTTTAAGTAAATAGGTCAGTATTATTTTTTATGAGTTGAATTAGTTGGTCTTTATGTTGGGGCTTGACTCCGATCTGTATGTATTTTTTAGGAACATTATTCTAAAATGAGATTGTCATGAAGTCCTCAGCTAGCTCGAATCAGTTTGCATCCGAGTATGATCTTTAATCAATTATCTATTTTTATTCAATTAAATCAGGATCATTTCCTGTGAAAATAGATCTCGACATGCTAATTAGTATATTAAAAACCTTGTTGAACATATTAGTGAAAGTGAAGTGTGTTCTCTATTTCATGTTGTGTTTTGGTCGGCGTGTTAGCTTAGTCCAAGTAACATCAAATTATTTGTATCAGCTTAAGAACTTGGTCGTTTTTAATATTGTTTCAAAAAATTCAAGAAATGGAACAAAATTAAAGTTTTTCAGAGCTTAAGAGCTCATAGGGGCTTAAGAGCGCACTTCTCCAGGTCAGTCTTACATTTTGTACTTTTATTGGTGATTTTTTACTTCTTATTGGTTCTCTATGTTGGTTTTTCTATGCTTTTAACCTCGATATCGAAAAAATTGCCTGTCTACTTCCCAATTCTACCCTTCATTATTGTGATGTAATATTATCGTGCCATAGACTGGTCTTTCTGAACTTTTTCAACCTTTCGAGGTGTTACAAATTTCACTTTCAAATAAAGAGCTGAGCCTATAAGCCGTATAACAAACTGGTTAGATCGACCTAATATCATATTATAAGTAGATGGGACATCCATTATCATGAATTCTACTACTAAGGTAATTATCTTTAGTTCAGTCCCTAAAGAGATTGAGAGCTTGATAGTTCCTCTTACGCATACCTGCTCATTCTCAAACCCTTCTAATGTGGTAGTGATCGATTTCAACTGATCTTTGTTAATCTTTATTTTCTTCAAACAGTTATAGTACATGACGTTGATTCGAACTCCTATTATCAGATAGGATTATTTTGACCACATAGTTATACATCAAGGCTGTGATCACTATGGCATCGTCATATGGGTGTTGGATTCTCTCTAAATCTTTTGAGCTAAATAAGATTGGCTCGTCATTCTAGTCTTTTTCTTTTTTCTCTATGGTGCCTATTGCCATTACCACGCCCATGTTAAACTTCATTTTTGGTAAGGTGAGATGGAGCTACCTTCTGTGATCACATTAATCACCCCAGTAATTGACCTATTATTGTCAACTCGACCCTTTTCTTGATTCAACTTTTCTTCTCAAGCATCTCTTCTTTCTTGCTCTGCTCTTTCTTCTTTACCCCAAGCGGGTGCTCTGTGATCTTATTTGTAGTCTATTCTAAGTTGGTCTTATTTTCTTTGTCCCATAGATCTCTTCAATTGACCTCATCTTATCAAAGCTTCAATCACATCTTTTAGGATGATACAATCTTTAGTATTATGGGCGATGTTCTTGTGAAAGGCACTTTTTTTTATCGAATCTCTCTTTGTGTTCTATCTTAGTGGCTTAGGCCATTTGAGATCAGGATTTCTGTCGATTTGCATTAGAATCCTCTCACAAAAAGTATTTAGTGCAGTGTAGGTTCTTTTTCCATTAAGACTTCTAGCCCTATGTTGTCTCCCTTTTAGGGGAGAATTGTAGAACTTTTTACCTTTTTTATGACCAAAGAGAGAGAATAAGCCTCTTTCACCTCAGTTGTCGAGAAAAGAGAATGAGCCTCTCTTATCTCGGTTAGTTTTCATTGTAGCTTCAGCATTAATGTATTTTTTTGCTACTAGCAAGATGTTAACCAAAGTTTTGGGCAATTCTAACGACAATGTCAGCTTTAAATGGTACTCTTTATCGTTAAGTCTACTTGTCAATGTAGCAACAATGACCATTTTTTATAAGTCTTTGATCTGTAGAGCTTGAGCATTAAAATGCATGATATAACTTTTTAAAGTTTCATTTCGCCTTGGTGAATTGACATCAAGCTTATGGTCATTTTCTTTGCTTTTCGGTTACTCACAAATTTAGATAGGAACAAGTGGTTGAGCTTCTTAAATGTAATGATTGACCTTAGCTTCAAACTATTGTACCAAGATCGAGCTACACCTTTTAACATAATGGCTAGACTTTTGCACATTAGAGCCCCATCTGCCACCCGTATTATCATGTTAATTTTATAAAGTTCCAAATGATCAAAGAGGTCAGAAGTACCGTCATATATATCCAAGGTTGGCATTTTGAATACTTTGGAAGGCATGGCTCTATCAATTTCTTTAGTAAAGGTTAAAGTCTCCAAGAACTTGAGCTTATCCTCAAATGCCATTACCTTCATTTTTAGTTTTTTTTTTCATGGCTTGTATATGAGCTTCCAAATCTCTGTTCGATTGAAATTCATGGTCTGTTTGTTTAGATTTTTGGGTTGTGGCATGTGTGAAATTATGGCTATGATGGTGATGAGTTGGTTTATTTGTTTTTCTTCTCTAGAGGCTGAAGAAGCCTCTACTTTTTTGTAGCTTGGTTGGCCGACAACGACTTCTCGATCAGGTATGATTAAGTTCGATACTTTTAAAATTTATGATGGGATTATAGTTTGTAGCATCTACTTAATAGTTTGTATTTGTTCTATTAAGGTTTGAAATTATTCCATGGTCAGTCTCACCTGTGGTAGAGTTAGGCGGACAGAATACTGGCTAAGGTGAGTTTTTGTTCCAATTGGGGCGGTTGCCTCTCCTTCCTCTTGGATTCTTTTTCTTGGTGGCTTTGTTTTGTGCTTGGCTAATACGAGATGACCTCTACCTAGCACATCAAATGTTGGTGCCAAGCTCTAACCTAAGAGTATTCCTGTGAAAGTAAAAGAGAATGATAGTTAAAGGAAAAAGAATAGGGTGTTACCTGCGTTTCCACTCTGACTTGCAAGTTAGTAAAGATCAGGTCGACAAGAAAGTAAGAATGAAAAAGAGAAAAGAATGAGATAAATCTGCCTTCATAGTGCTTAAGTCTTCATATTTATAGGTAAGCTGAAATGGACCATAAGGAGAAAGTTAAGATAAGATCGAGCTGAGGAGACACAAGTTAACCTAATATGTTAAGTTAGTACAAATGATAAAGATACCTTTAATTATCTGCTAAAAATTTTGAAAGAAAAATAAATTATTATAACTTTTTGACCAACAAATACCCTTAACAAAATGTGTGAAGGTCTACTTTTTAGTAAAAATAAGTTCGATGTGTTGGATCAATGCTTCTCAAAAAGAACCATAGTGAGTAAGTTAGATTGGTGGAAAAACCCAACCGAGTGTGCTTCATCATCTCCCGACAGAAAAGATCCGAGAGAAACGATTGATTGGGAACCTCCCCCGGCTAGTGTTTTAAAATTCAATGTGGATGGGGCTGCCAAAGGTAATCCAGGACCAGCAGGATGTGGGGGAGTTTTAAGCGATTCACCAGGTGCTATTCTAACCACACAGGAAAGTAATGTTACTGAGCCATTGAGTATCAAAGTGGCATTGAAGGTATTCATGAAAACCATGTGGGTAAGTAAAGCTCGGCTTGTTGTGGAATCAGACTCGACTATAGCAGTAAAATGGATCAAGAAAGAGTTGGAGAGACCTTGGTGCTTTTGGAAGATTTTTAGTGAAATCGAAGGTATGCTACAGGAAATAGGAGAGGTCTCATTTGAAAATTTCTTGAGAGAAAAGAATGGTCTGGCATGTCACTTTGCCAAGTCAGGAGTGAATAGAACGAATCAATTTGAAGCGTGGTGGTGATTCTGACAATGCTTCAAGTTTCTCTGTATATTTTGGATTTAATGTCTGCTGACTGAGATCTCAATCTCTAATGGGAAAAGCCCCGTTTCCAGATTGAAGGGTTTTGTGTCCAATAACCATTAATAAATACTGTCATTTCCCAGCAAATATATATGTATATATATATATATATATAAATTATGAATATAATATTATTCCGGCCCTAGCTTCTTCCTTTAATTTTCCCTGAAGGTTCACAATAGAAAATTATTGTACATGTGACTCAGAATGAATCCCCATCGGTAAGGTTGTAAAATCTGCCCTCTAATTGGCTGTTGTGGCCACGACTTGTCCTAGATTTGGCAACCAAAGGCACTATAGCTCACTTTTGCATATCAAGTGTCTTATTAGCCCTACCAGAATATATGCTCCAATAATTAGTGTCTTATTAATTAGCCCAACCAGAGTCTCTCAAATTACAATTTTATAATTCAATTCATAATTTACAAGTTCAAAATCTTATCCAGTTTTTATCCAATTTGACTTCTCTCTCTCTCTCTCTCTCTCTCTCTCTCTCTCTCTCTCAATTTTCTATATTCAATTTAAAAATCTTGCTTGACGACTACAAAAGGGTTGCTGCCAACGAAGAGAGCAAACGGTTGATAGAGAACAGAAGCAGACAGGCCTTGGATTCAGCCCATAACTCTTCTTGTGTTTGCTAGTTGCTACATCGATCAGTCCATGATAACAGAGGCCTTCTTCCCATTCCATGTTGCCCCAGCCCATTAACCAAATAAATCCCAGTTTGCGTTTGCATTCGAATTTTTATTATTTCTTTTAAGATGGAAAAATATAAATAGAAAAACCCATAATCCATTGTGACTTTATGAGTGAATGTGGAGCAATATCTTGAAAAACCTATTCTGGCAATGGGTTTCTCTGTTTCGGTCTCCCATGGGCTCTCTTCACAACTCTCATCTTCATTACATGGTCAACGCTTATCATCATCATCATCATCATCAAAATCAACCTCATTTATGGGTTTCCCTCTCAATTTCTCTGCTTCTACTCTCTATGGTTTGCCTCTCCTCAGTCTCTATTACTTAATTCATTTACATAAAAATGATGGTGTTCTATTCTTATTTCTGCAACATCTTATTGTTTTAACCATTCAGGGAAACAGTATTGTTCTCAGCATAAGCTGGTTGTTTATTCCAAGAGGGTATCGGCTTTGGAAGAGGCCATGAGAATAAGGAGGTTTGGTATTCTTATTCTAACGCACTATAAAGTTATTTATTTTGGTATACAAGTTTCTCTTTCTCTTCTGGTCGTATTTTTTTATACTATGAACTATGTTCAATTGGTTATACTGGATATAAAATGATTTACTTTAATGTGGAGTTGTTGAATGGTAGATACAGGTTATAAAATATAATGCATTTGCTATAACATACTGTAACTTTCAGAAGTTTTTGTTTAATCATTTCAATTTGACGATCTGCTGCCTCCAAGGCAGCTTAAACCTGGAGATTGAGCCGCTTGGTTTTCGGGGAAAATCCTGTGCTGAGGGTTATTTGAGGGCTTGTTGAAATTATTTGTATAATTTGGGTGTTTTAGTTACATCAAAACGAGAAAGGAAACTGCTGTAAAGCAAGTGTCATCTTGCTGACACTTCCTAAAGACAGTTATTTGCATGGTGTATGAAGCTTTTTACTTTTGAAATTCTCAAATATTATTGTTTCATAAACAGTATAAATAAAAATTTAGGGACCTTAGATGTCCATCCTATATGTCACCATAGTGTATTAAAGTTGATTGTCAGGGCGCTCTAAGGTTAAAGCCAGAAATATAGCTTCCGTTGCCCCCTTCTTCATTCTGGTTCACTCTCTAATTAAGAATAAGGTAAGGAGTAAATTATTTTCTTCAATAATATAAAAATTAGTACTTTTATTTCTTCTTGTGGGAAACTTGAATTGCTTCATGCTATTATGATTCTTAGTATATAAGTTTGAAGTGGATTAATTTTGCTTACTGAATTGACAATGAGATTGTTTGATCTTATGCAGACAGCGTGAACTTCAGAGTACAAAAAAGTTTGGAAGAACGCCACCTCTGAGGCGTGGGAAGGTGTCGCCACGTCTTCCTGTGCCTGATCACATACCAAAGCCTCCTTATTTAAGTTCAAATATATTGCCTGAAATTTCTAGCGAGCATCAGATTCATGATGCTGAAGGCATTGCTCAAATGAAGGCTGCATGTGAGCTTGCTGCTCGTGTCTTAGAGCATGCAGGGACATTAGTTAGGGTAAGAAATTAAAATTTTTTTGCTTTTGTTCTACACCAACCCGCTCATTTTTTTTAACAACAGAAGAATTATCGCCTTGTCAAATTTTCATGTTTATCTGAAGTTCTTAACATTCTTTTTCTTTTTTCTTGATTATTTTTGGTATTAGATTTTTCTTATTAATGAATATACTAATTTTTCGTTGTGTTTCATCTCTTTTAAGAACTTCATATTCTTTAAAATAATTTTAACTGCCATCACTATTCAAGTACAAGCACTCATCACCATTTTTTTAAAATCTTATCAGCCATCAGTGACAACAGATCAAATTGACAAAGCTGTGCACCAGATGATAATTGAGGCGGGTGCTTATCCTTCACCTCTTGGCTATGGTGGGTTTCCTAAGAGCATATGTACTTCAGTTAATGAGTGCATGTGCCACGGAATACCTGATTCTCGCCAGCTGCAGGTTTGGTGTGTTGGCATTCATGTTTGTACGTGCTGTTAATATATTTTATCACTAATGCTTGTGTTTTACTCTTTGGTGCAGAATGGAGACATAATAAACATTGACGTGACCGTGTATCTGAATGTATTTCCCTAATTTAAAACGTATCATTGATGCTCTCAGGAATCAATCTCATCATTTGTTTGTTCCAGTTCCCAGATCATTCTCGTCATAGTGCCAATGTTCCATAATCTAAAACAGTTTAAAGTATGATGAGTTGGGAACAAATCAGGAAAGGAACATGAGTCCAGATATTTTGACCTTTTATCTGTCCCAACTATAGGAAAAGGTTTTTATTTTAGAAAAGGGAGAGAGAGAACAGAAGAGAAGAGAGAGGAGATCAAATACAAAATCAGCACAGTTAAGAGTGTATCACATGTTAATTTTATCAAGTAGTGTCTGAATGAAGCTATCTTATCAGTTGCATGTGAACAGTGTGTTTCTGAACCCATCCTAAGACTATTCAAGATTTCTTGAAAATGTAGAGGGGAAAATAATATCTTGCTTTCATAAGACAAAATTGTCATCTTTACTCTTTCCTTGGCAGCAGTAAGAGGCTTGTTAACTATGATATAGAAGGTTGTCTGGAAGCATCTATGGTTTTCGACTGTAGGTGAAATGGTCAGTGTTTAGTGAAGAATGTGAGGTTCTCCACAAATGAATAACCTTGTCCCATTAACTTTTAATTGTTAAATACATTATTATAGGATAAATACCTCCTTGCACAAAATAAGATAGTTTTCTAGGTTTTGTGACTAAATGTGTACTTGTTTGTTCTTTTTCTTGAGGGGAAGATTTACTTTTAAGCCAGCTGTTCATTTGTCTAATAGAACCCATTGCTAGCATGGCAGACTTGTATGGTTCATTTACAAATTGAACATGACAGGAAAATTGGCTGATCATAGGATTAGACAAACAAGTAAGAGAAAAAGGGAAAAAAGATTGAGACTGTTCGGAACTATAAAAGATATCCAATTTGGGGCACCATCCATTTTGTTTGCTAATAATTGCTCTTTAAACCTTGATTTGCTTGCTGCAGTACCATAATTATGGTTGACCCTTGACTGAGAGTCTGAGACAGAATTTCTCACCTTTAGTTGAGCTGCACTCTTTCATGCATGACATATCTTTGGTTCTTAGGGTTATCATGGAGACACATCAAAGACATTTCTCTGTGGAGATGTTCATGGTGCCATTAAGCGTCTTGTAAAGGTAAGTTTTACTATGATATGTAAGGACATCAAGAATTCTATTGCCACTACCTTTACCATTATATGAAGAGCTTGTAACATCTATTTGCACTTGTGCGTGGAAATCCTGCTTTGCTATTTTTGGACTTTTAAGAATTGACCATCTATCTGTCAAATATGATTAATTTTAAACTATAGCTGATTAACAATGGTATTGTTGTAATTGACTAGTTGTGTTCGTTCTTACATTTTTTCAAAGGTAACTGAGGAGTGCATGGAGAGAGGCATAGCTTTATGCAAAGATGGTGCTAGTTTCAAGAAAATTGGAAAAAGAATAAGGTTTCCTCTCTCTACCTTCTCTCTTTATTGCTTTAGACTAGGAAGGAATAATGATTTCTGTGTATAAAATTATATGATAATCTTGCCTGGAAAATTGCCGATGCACAGATGCTGGTTAAACTATGAGAACTGTTTCAGAGTCATTTGTTTGTTTTACAACTTATTCAACTACATGGAAAATGCAAACTCATTATAACTTTACTAGTTTTAAGTAACATAATTGAAGAAAAAATTTTCAAATAATTGGCATTTAGTAATGATAATTGTTGGATATTTAGTCTTTTTGTCCCCTATCTTTATTATTATACACCATAAAGAACAAGCTTACTCTAATATAGCTTAGGCATGCTTTTGCCTAATGCTTTGTACAAAGTGGCATGCTAGTGTGAACATGTCATTAACCTCGTTCTCTGATCATACATGACATGTTGAATGGTTTCCTTAACCTTGCTCTCCATTTTAACCATATATTCTTACCATCTTCTCAGTGAGCATGCTGAAAAATATGGTTATGGAGTGGTGGAGCGTTTTGTTGGGCATGGCGTTGGGACTGTTTTTCATTCTGAACCAATTATATTGCATCACCGTAAGTATTCTTAAGATGTGTAAGGATTTTTTTTTTTTTTTCTTTTCTGAAGTACCACCAAACTTGGCATTGCTATGGGTAAAAAGAAAAGCCAAAACTTCTTCAAGACTTGTATTAAATGTATACATATAGACTCGAGACAGCATGAGTCCTTTTGGCTATTACGCAACTTCTAAGGAAATATTCTGCTATATTTCTTTGTGACAGCATTGCTTCTCACTTCTTCATATACATTACATTGATTTTTTTTATTCTTTTCGTTGAGATTGACAACTTATGCATGTAGGTTTTGGACTTCTCTCTCTCTCTCTCTCTCTGGGGTGTGAGGGTTGGCATTTGTATAATATCTGATTCTTTTAGTCTAAAACTCTTCTAAATTTAATTACTAATTATTTGACAGGCAATGAAAGTCCTGGTGTCATGGTTGAAGGTCAAACGTTTACCATTGGTGAGCATGATTCCAAATTTTTTTCCATCTTGTGTGTTATATAATCAATAGTTCTAATTCAAAGTATGTGTAGTAGATATTTGGATCAGTTGATGTGGAAATGCATCTGAACTTTTTGGTTAATTTTGGTTACTTATGTGAGGGTGCCACCCTGAAGCACATACTACAAATTTTAAAGCTATTTGTGGCAACTTCTATAAAGTACAAGATGCTTAAAATTAAGAATTCTATTCGCTTTTCCATTAATAGCTGCAGTCTGCAAGACAGTGTGGTTGGCATGTTGTTCAATAAAGCGAGTAATTAGTAACAAAGTTATCAGGGTGAAGTCTAAAGTTAACTATTTTACTTGTGACGTTTAGATTACATCTTGCTTCATGGCTCTTTAAATTCACTTCCGATGTTCTTCCTTAACATTTAGACGCTGAATAGGAGTTTTGGCTTTTCTTAACTGATTGTATCATAGAATATCTTTCTTTTATAAGAAGTTCCTGTATGTATATTTATACACATCCCACATTTTTACTGCAGAACCAATTCTTACACTGGGAGGCATCGAGTGTATCACATGGCCTGACAACTGGACAACTTTGACTGCTGATGGCAGCCCTGCTGCACAGTTTGAACATACCATTTTAATCACTAGAACTGGCGCAGAAATTTTGACAAAATGTTGAGACATGAATCGGTTAATTGATTATATATTTTTTTGACACATGCTTTTTCCTTATTATATGCCTATATAGTCAAAGGTGAAAATTGGCTTCCTTCATAAGGTTCCTGTAAAGTCACATAAGGTTGGTGGAAATGGTATTTTAGCCCAAGGCAATTCAGATGCGAAGTGTCTAACATTGTCCATTAAAGCAACAATTGTTGCCTGAGCATGATATATCACTGATTTAACATGTATAGCTTGGTGTGAAGAAAGACTGGTACACTGTGTGGCTGCTTTTGTGTGGAAAAGAATATGTGCAAATGCAAATGCAATGGCCCTAATTTGCTCAGTTTGCAGAATCCATCCCATGTACTCTACGTGGAGGATGTATCTCAAAAGATTTTCCTTTAAAAAATCTGCGAAGATTGTGAAAGATTTATTGAGGTTTTCTAGAATTTATTAAAGACTTTGGTTAGTGATAGATTTAATTGATCTATTATAAATAGAGAAGAATTTGCAAATATATATGTGTGTGTGTGTGACTCTTACATTGCTATTCTTATTTATGATCTATAATTTTTTTTTTTATAATTAATCCTTCACTTTTATTTTAATAACCGGTGTTATCGATCCATCGGCTTCTGTCTTCTCCAACTTACCAGCAAAATCAAAGGCATTTACCACCTCTCTGCAACGAATCTCTCCGTCCCAATCTCACAGAATTTTAGGTTCCAATCTCTCATATTCACAGCCTTTTCCCTCCCGTGAACCCAACATTTACGTCTCATATTCACTTACCTCCAAGCCTTTCACTATCACAGCCTTCTTTTTCAACAAGTCAAAGGAGTGCGCACCGGATACTTCCAAGCCCAGTAAGTACTTCAGACAATGAAACGACAAATTTTACCTTAATTCTCTTTTAATGGTCGCTTTTGTCCTCAAAATTTTAATATAAGTACTAAGTTTGTGGAGTAGTTTTATTAAGATTTCACTGAGACGAATTAATATTTTCAACCTTTGGTTTCAACAAAACTTCAAGAACTATACGTTTATGAAATCAACGATCAACAGCACTGCAGTTTTAAAGCTAAGCCAAAAACCTGTTAAATCTCTTGGTGATCTGGTTTCTTTCACCAACAAGCTCTATTCTGGAGACCTACAGAAAAGGATAGGCATCACAGCTGGACTTTGTGTGTGCTAGTCCATCACGTTTCAGAGAAAAAAGGTAACAGGTATGAAGCCAGTTACAGCTTCTAATTTGGTGACTATGGCCATTTATCTGTCCAGGGATCATATTTAACGTATGATCAGGATACCTACTTGGCTGTGACGGAAGGTTCTAGGATTTTTGAGGAAGCGTACGGACAGGTCAAGTTGCAGCAGATAGTTTCTCCGTTCAAGCTGTTTTACAGTTTCTACTTGAAAGGGATACCTGATTTGCCGGCTGAGCTTCTAGGGAAGCCGGTGGCACCATGTCCTGCCGTCGAGCCCTGTTCGGCTGCTAAAGCTACCGAGCCTGATGGGACTATTCCTAACTTCACCAACTGATAGAATTATATCGCAAGTCTATTATCTGCGTTTAGAAGATCCTTTTAATTATATAAATAAATATATAATTTTTCCTTCTTTTTCAGTGTATAAGAGAAATTACCCGTCTTTATTTGTCATTCATTTTCAGTAGTGTAGGAGACTTAACCTGTCCTCCAGATCATTGTTCAAGTGAGCATGTATGAAATTCCAAAAGCGGTGTCCAATTTTCCAATAACTAAAGTACTTTGTGATCTTATAATAAATGTCAATTTCAGCTCACTAAGAGGGCACATTTGTTTAGTGTTAAAGATCGAGCAGCCTGAATTCCCAATGCCCAAAAGATTTGCTGTATATCAGTCAATGTTGCCTCTGAACATTTATTAATAATTTTTTTTCCAACTAAAACAAATATAAATACCATCTGCTCCATTACAAATTACAATCTAGTTTGAGCCGTTAATTAGAACGTTTGAGGGCCTGGGTCTCCACCAAAACAATATAGAAGCAAATGTACGGCAAAGACCGTTAATTAAAGTTTCTTACTACTGCACATTTCATATCATAAATATCATTCTTGTGAGGAAATCAGTTAAAAAACAAAGATACAGATATACACATGCAGTGCATAGGACTACATATAAATATACATATTAATACCATCGGGATTGCAGCACTTGAAAAGAATGGAAGAAAAACGCAATAACAATATAATATAGTATATGATATCATGATGGTCAATACTGTATAATCCATGCATGCCTGTCTACATGCTTGGCCATATGAAAAAGCGATGTTGATTGCTGATAGAGATCTCTATATATTTATATAGAGGAAAGCAAATTAAGCCCATGGTCATGCACACTTTTATATGATTAGAATTAATAATATATGAAATATTAGTATAAGCAAGGTAGGGTTAATTCAAGAAGAAAGGAGCCTGACAAGGGCAAAGGAAAAAGCAAGATTTTGGGTGAAACCCCAAAAACAGTAAAAATCAGTGGTCCTGCTGCTGGATCTAATTATATTGCTGAGACTGACTGGCAAAAGGAGTTGGATCAAAGTGTTAGTAATGGTAGTCGAAGCCTAAGTAGAGATAATGATAAAAACAAAGACTCACTCACTCTCACTGTCTCTTTTATATGAGAGAGATTGTCACTGAGTCAGAGTTAAACATAAAAAAGAAGACTAAAGAGGTGAGTCCGCGATTTCTAAGGCAATTTTGATTTTTGCAATGCAGACGCCATCAACAGTAGATTCTGTGACTCCACAGCTACTTGTCTCTTTTCTGCACTTACTTCTGAATTTACTTCATCACCTTTCAAAATAAAATATACTCCTATATGTTGAATACGTGAACGTACTGGTGCGAATACAATTAATATATAAACATTTATTCCAAGCTTGTGGATGTAAGGTTTCGCCTTTTCCAATTTTATATTTATATTTTTCAAATTATAGTAATAAATTTCTTGGTTTACTATCTATAAAGGAGTATATGCCATATCATAATTCATTATAATACAAACTTATTCATTTTATGGTGTTTTTAATTATATAATTAAATACGATTTATACAAACTTAGTCATTGTTGGTATATATAATTGTATGTATTTATTAGATCCCAATACTATTATTTGTCATCTCAATAAAATTAATATTTATTAATAAAAAATTGTCATGTTATAATTATTTACTGAGTTGGGGTAGTGTATAAACTATAGGGTGATTGTTCATTAAATAATCAAATATAACCTGTTGGCCAAAACAAGAAGGTATAACCTTAAAAACAAAGAGAAATTAAAAGATAAATAGTTGGAAAAATATTACATAATTGAACCACGACTTCGAATATTTAATGCATAGAAAACATAAGCTTTGACTTTCACTATATTAATCCGTTTTTATCATCCTTCTCTATAGATATATAAGAACATTTACTAATTAAGCATGCTAAAGCATTCTTAAACCTTAATAATTAGTCACTGTCAAAACTTGACTACTTAAATTGATCTCCTAGAATCAATTAGAAGAAAAGAGGACCATTACTCCCATCATCATTTTCTTCAACATTATCATTATCATCATCATCATCATCATCATCTTCTTCTTCTTCAACCTCACAGAATCCCATTGTATGTGGGGCGTGGCCATCCCCGAAGGCTCGAACGTGGTCTTTGAGGGACCTTTTGTGCTTGAAATCAGACCCACAAATGCAAAACCAGAGCTTCCCGCAGTTTTTCTCGTGAGTCTTCCAATCCCCTCCAACTGCAAAAGGCTTACCGCATTTTCGGCACCCAAACGGCTTGGCTCCGTGCTTTCGCTTGTAATGCGTCTGCAAAGTTCTGAAATCCTTCAATGGCCTAGACCTGGGGTGCTCTATATTGCTCTTGCAACCCTCAGCACAGCAGTAACAAGGAAGTCTCAGCATAGAAGAAGCCGGTTTCGTCCCTCTCAAGGATTCTGGGCCTTTTCGATACTGTGACCCATGCCCCCACATATGCATCTAAGTATGAAGTTAAGAAGAAACAAATGAGACAAATTAAAATTACACGACATTCTTAATTATACATGTATATGCATTGGAAACAAGGATAATTAAATAAAGAAGGAATCAAAGAAATTCCTTGACGTTGTAGAATAATCTAATTATCAATGATTGTGATTTGCATATAATAATTATTAGTAGCACTCTGTTAGGAACCTGCATGTTGTTGTATCTATTGAAGGTTTTGTTGCAGACAGTGCAAGAGAACTGAGTGGGACCAACGAGGATCTGCTTGGGTGAAGGAATCCAGTACTGTCCTTCAACAAGACTATTACCAGTGTCATTAGAATTGCTAGAGCTGGTTTTAATTGGTGGTGGACCAATGCGGAGGGCAACTGTTACACCACTTTCAGCGCTGCTAGGGTTTGGATAGTTGGGGGTATTGATTGAGGGAGGATATGATAAAGGGTATTTGGAAATGCGTTGGGGTTGTCCAGGAGGACCAAGAGATAAGATTATGGAATCTTCATCTTCAACATCATCAGCTTCATAGCAGGCACTTTCCCTAGGGGATATATTATTGTAGGTGAAGGAAGGAGATTGCATGATGATGATTTTTAATTACTACTACTACATGAGAAAGAGATAGCAAGAGAAGGATTTCGGCTTTTTGGAGAAGAAAAAGATTAGTGGGGACGAAAAGCTTATAAATAAAAGCATTATTATGAAAGGGTATTTGGATTTTCTATTGTGCATATTTAGAATACAGTATGTATCAAGGAAAAGCTTAAGCTGCTATAAATACTCTCTAGAATCACGTTCACTACAAGCTCTCAAATCATTAATCGAGTTCATTTTATGGGAACTTGAAGTTATAAATGAAGGGAAATTATCCTCTCCACTATTTTTTAAGTAATAAAAGTTTTTATTAGATGATAAATGTGTTTCCAATATTTAAATTTATGATAAATAGTTGTTTAAATTATCTTTATTTTTAATTAATTTTTATATTTAATTTAAAATTATTAAATTTCATCATAAATTTAAGTTAAAATAATAGAAACCTTCATTAAGTAGCTAAAAACGCCTTTTTCCTGAATGGATTAGAAAGTGAGAATATCGACTATCGATCAATCAAGTAGGCAGGTAGAGGGAAGGAAACTGATATATTGGTTTTGGCGTGTTTGGGGAATGGAGGAGACAAGGAACCGGTAAAGAAGGAGAGGTGGAGAAATTAAAGATGCATAGAAGAGCGTACCAACAGTCACACACCGCAGCTTGCTCAAATGCTCGATTATCGAGCTCCTCCTAATCCATTCCTCTTTTAAGCCCACATTTACTGATCTTTCTCAGCTAAAAAGTGAGAGAGTGATAGAGTGTACATGATGTAGCAGATATGAAATGAAGCAATTTTAACTGTAGAAATAGAAGGCGTGAGTGCATCTCCCATGCACCTTTGTTACTTAAAGAGATAGTACTGATAGTGATAAAGGCGAATATATATAGGTGTTTCTGCCATGTAGAGGTAATTCATACAGGAAAGAGAGATCAGGACTACTACTTTGCAGAAAGCAATCAATGAATATTTACAAGTCTGAGACGAGCCTACTGATCAAGTGTCAAGCCTTGCTAATTTAGCCCTTTGGCATTTGCATTGCTTTCAAAGGCAAATTTGCTAAAACCATAGTGTTATAAGAAAGAGTTGGTTCCCACACTTATCAGAAAATGTCCTTTAAAAAGGGTACGTAACATTTCTTCACAATGATCAATTTGGACAAAAACCACAACAGAGAGCGTTCAAGTGCTTTTCGAGATTTATATTCTTTCAATCCATGCATATATGTCTATCATGGCATAGAAATGTGAAGATTCTTCACTGTAGAGGAAAAAAAAGTGAGAGGAAAATTTTGATGATTCTGTCTTCACCTATTCCAATTCAATGAGAGAGACTGTTGTTTTTTCATGATTCAGCCCTGGCATTTAACATTTAATTTTCCAAATGTTTGTGTGCCATACCTTTGTTTGAAAAAAAAATTAATTAAAAGTAATTAAAAAATTATTTTAAAAAATTTGCATTCAATATACTATTTTTACTAAATTCGGAAACAGATATTACTTTAATTTCATGTTTTTTTTTTCTTATATATCACTTAAATTAATGTCTATTGCCATTGGTTAATATTTCTCATAAAAACAAAAATTTTATTTGAATGATTTTTCATTTTTAAAATTATTTATATATTTTTTACATAACTTAGCTTATTATATGTTAATAATAATATACCCTAAAACCATTTTACAACATTTTTGTATTAGTAAATAATATAAATCATAAATATTTTATTTTTTTCTTCAGTTTAATCACATTATAATTAATTAATATTAATTATATATTATTGTTGTTTATCACCATTTCATGAAATTAATAGTTGATTGATATGTTTTAAAATAAAATCTACATATGATTTTATCATGTACATAATAATTACGTATAAAATTTTATGTCATATTTTCATTTTACTTTTATTTCTTTTTTTTTTCTTTTTCTTCCTTATCTTGTTTTTTTTTTTCCCTTAAAAGAAGGTTTGGGGGGGTGTTGATCGACAAACAGCAACCAAATGGACTGCTAAATGTCAATCAACACCCCTTAAACCTTCCTTTTATATACTGTTGTAATATAATGTAATGTAATAGATATATATATATATATATATATGTATACATAATACATGCCACTTAAGCAAAATTCTTACTGGCTTGGATCACCGTAGTTCAGGAAAAAAGTTTCGCTAAAAGATCAAACGTACTAGATTTTAGCCTAGGGTTCGGATGGCTTTACTCCAACCCCATCTGATTGCTCAGTTGCTCCTGTCTGAAGTTGCTTAATTAGATAAAGGAATCTGGGTTGACCTATTCTTCATAAAAGAATGGTGATAACCTCTTGGATGAAAAAGAAAAAGGTTGGTTAATCATGCATGAAGATGAGAATTTTGTATGGAAAGGACCCGTCGTTTTTTTTTTAATCGTATTCTCCATGTGAAAAGCTAGCTGAAACCCAGCGTTTAGAACACAATTCTAGGTGAGAGGTAGGCAGGCCATTAATTAGTTTTGGCCTCCAAATCATCTAAGAAAGTACCACAGCAAATACTGACAGAGAAACAAGCTACACTTGGCCGGTCCCTTTCAATTGCAGGGATCCATATATATAGATTCCTTGCCCTTTGGTTGAGGCAATCTAGCTATGCAAACTCTGAATTATATTGTAATACTATTCTTCATTAATCGAGCTTAAAATCCCCACGTTTACTAAATAATTAATACAAAACGGACAAACACTTCACCCTTCTTATTAATACTTTTATCAAATCTATTCTTATCCAGTGCTCTCTAAACTACGTACAGAGATCTCCATCTTCACTTCTCTTCTCACTTTGCTTATTGGACTGGAATTTTGTTTGAATGACAGGAGCCAAGATAGAAATTATATAAAGTACAAAACAGAAGTACTGTAGCTCACGCGTGGCTTTGCTTTGTAATATTAGTACATTACTGACGTGAATGAGGAGAAAGATAAAGTAAAGACTACCAATTCTTGGTTTGTATGAGAAAGGAAACTTGGAAAAAAGTTAACAAGGAGTAATTGTAATGCATGCATGGATTGAGGTTTTCATGGCTGTCCTCTTCATGTGTCACAGTGTACTTCTCCATCTGCCGCTGCCACTTAAAACCATAACTCATAATCTACTTTATAATTCACTTTTGTCTTTTCCCTTACTACCTGTATCCAATTCAAAAGATTAGTCTTTGACCTTTGTATGACAGCAGGGGAAACGAGAAATCAAACAAAAGCAACAGGCTACAGAAATAACTCTCTACATTTTATTCTATACTATCTAGCGACCAAATGACTCAATGGTAAATAATATTACTTTTTGTTCTGAGTAAAGATCTGGTTTTTCTAGAGAGAAGGAAAGAGGGAAAAGGAGGAGAGGCCAATTAGAGGAAGAGAAAGAAAAAAAATGGGATTTTTAGTTCTATTTATTTATAGGGTTGCTCAAAACTACGTGTAGTTGAGGATGGAGGAAAAAGTAAAAATTAAAAAAAGAAGAAAAGAGGTGGGCTGTATCTGCCTTAAGCCCAAATCAGATCTATTACAGTCCACCCAATAGATTATTTACTCATTTATTTTGATATTATGTATTATTTTTTATTAATAAATTTCTTATTTTATTAAATAAAAATGTAGTTATATAAATAAAATAATGAGATTTTTAATTTAGAAAATCAACAAAAATATTTTTTTGTTAAATTTGGAAATGACAATTATATTATTGATATTTCAAAGAAAAAAAATCATATTATTGATATATAGGTGAGTGAATTAGTGGTCCCTTAAATAGGTAGAATTTATTAAAAGAATTAATTCATTTATATATCATCAACTATTTAATTGAGAATTTTGCTTCCTTAATAAAAAAAAATCTCTATCCCTTTTTAGCTCTACATAATTTTATTTAAAATATATTTTTTTATCTTATAAGTAAGGAACCTAAAGAATTGAATATAAACAATCTTATTATATTCATAATTGATTTATTTAATTAATTAATTCTAAAATACTATTCATAGTAATTTTTTGAATCTAATAAATAGATAAATAAAAATTAAGATGATTTATGAATTATTCGTAAAATATTTTAATTATTTACATTTTTAATTATGAACAAATTAAACATAAACAAAATTTATTATGTTTATAATTTATTAATTTAATTAATAAATTTTAAAATATTATTATAATGATTTATTAAATTTAATAAGCATCTATAAATGAATAAAAACAAAACTTATTTACACACTATTCATATAAATCAGTTCTATCATTTATTCCCTACCAGGAGTCAACCACGGTTAGTAAAGTTATCCTAATGTCCACAGTTGAAAATGATGACAGCTCTATCCTAAATCTACTATCATAATCCGCTAGTTGGCATGACACGGAAAGTGGCGTACTAGAAGGGCCCAGCTGCCAAGCTGTCATTGGGCCGTCGGACTATGCGCATCAAACCGCGAGTGGGAAATTGAACAAAACTCGCGAAGAAGAATGTTGGTTAACAACGAGAGGAAAAATGACGATTTCAGAGAATGAGAAGGCAGAGAAAAATGAGAAGAAGGCCAGGTGGGGATAGAGAGGAAGAATGTTGAATGGATACGCGGCGTGGGAGAGTGTGAGTGCACGCTCACACGATTAACCGTCCCTCACAGTAACGAGTACATAAAAATCTTTATTCTCAAATAAAATTATTTTTAAATTTTTACTTAAATATATATTTTAAATCATATCAATTTTATATAATTATTTAAATGACAAAATTACTTATGTGGCAGTTAAATTGATTTTAATTTTAATTTTTTTTCTTTTCTTTTTCTTCCAACACTTCTATTAACAATTTTTATCTAATCTGTTCGTAGAAGAAAAAACAACTACAAACTCTTCATAGGATGAAATCCTTTTTTTTTTTTATTGTTTTTTTGAACTATCATTGATAGTTTCACTTGTTCTTTGACTTAAAAATATTTGTGGTTTCCCCTACCCAAATAAAAAAAAAAAGAAAAAGTATGGCTTTGTTTGCTATTAAAAGGGTGAAATTATGCATGGCTTTTGCAGGAACTTGGGCTTTAAAGAGTAAATTAATTTGGATGAATTTTGTGAAGAAATAGACATTGTTGATTTAGTGCTTGATTAAATGCTGCAAAGAAAAAAGTTTTAAGTTGAAATAAAATGAATGTCCAGTTGGTGGGAATGAGAGATTTTGAGGAACTTATGATTAATTCTTATGATTTGTTGATAATGGGCATTGATGATTGCAGAATATGGGTCTGTTTAGTATGTTTTGTGTGGGAAGCCAAAGGTAGGGATTAAGTCGTTTATACAGATCCAGTAAACAGAAAGTGATGCCTTAATTGAGTCACTTTTGTTGGCGCTGTTCTTGTAGCTTTGGCAGATTCCGACAGATTTGGATGAACTTCATCTTGCCCCATCACACAGGCCAAAGACTCATTAGTCATTGATAAGAGTTCACCAAAAACAACCCAACTCGGCGTCAGACCAAATATCAGCAATGGACATGAAGGATGCAGCTGAACATGTTGTCCAGTCAATTCCACCTCGCAACCAAGTTGATCATATCCAGAGTAGCCTACATTTTCCGCAAGGGAAGAAAGTGAAATCGCATAAAAAAAATTCTCTCGGAAGACTTGAGAGGATCTCGTAACAAGTAACTTGGAATAATAGTAGGACAAACATGACGTGTCATCAAACTGCAAATTTATTACGTGGCAGGCATGCAATAATCGGTAGAAACATCAAGGGTACACAAAACAATAATAGGAACGCTCTTACCCTGTCTCCCATAACATAAAAAATGAGAAAAAAGGAAAGTAACTGATCTTATCCGAAAACGAATCAAAATGCGGGAAAGGGCGATAGTGGCGTCATTGACAGCCCACCCAGAACCGAAGAAAAGCGAATCACTTCTTGGAATATTCAACCCTCTATCTCTCTCATAAAACACCAAAGATTCGTTTTTTTACGCGACGCCCCGATTGGATTTTTTTTTCTTTTCCATTTTCTATCTTAATTTCCCTTCTAATTCTTTCTCTTCCTAACCTTAGATATAAACCTTTTCCTTTTTCCTTCTCTCTCTTCAAAATTCAATCCTTTGTTAATTTTCTTGGTACCCAAGTTTATTCTCTTCATGATTCTGTTTAGATCCTTTTATTCTTTTTGTTTTTTAATACCTCCCCGTGCCTTTCTCATCTTGTTCGGATCTATCTATGCTGTTTGGTCTGAAAACCAACACCTTTCCCCGTATAATTATCCTCCACTATCTCTATAATCTCCGTGGAAAAAACAGGGAGAAGAAAAAAGTTGAAGTGAAGAATTTTCCTGAATCAGAAAGGCTATGACAAACATGGATTACGCTCGAAGAATGCGCAGATGCCATGAATATGTGGAAGCTTTGGAAGAAGAACGACGTAAAATTCAAGTCTTTCAACGCGAACTTCCTTTGTGTTTGGAGCTTGTTACCCAAGGTTTGCCTTAATTGCTTTGTTTTGCACCACCCTTTCCTTTCCTCTTTTTGTTTTGTTGGGTGCTAAAATTTCTCAACTTTTTTGTTTTAATAGCGATTGAGGCATGCAAGAAAGAGATATCGGGGGGTTCAACGACGACGGATTACATGCAAGGGCAATCGGAGTGTTTGGAGCAAACATCGAGTGATGGACCTGTTTTGGAAGAATTTATTCCAATAAAAAGAAGCTCTAATTGTTCCGAGGAAGATGATAAACAAGAATCGCATAAATCCAAAGACCTGGATAGCAACTTCAAAGAAAAGAATCCTGCTTCTGCTGCTGATAAAAAGAAATCTGATTGGCTTAGATCTGTTCAGTTGTGGAATAATAATCAATCCTCAGATCCACCCTTGAAAGAGGTAACCTTTTTTCTTATGTTTCATTTATAATTTCCAAACAAGAAAAGAAAAAAAAAAGTTAAGAATTTCTGGGATTTTTTAAAATTGTAGATTGCGGGTAAAAGTGGAAGTGCGGTGGAAGTGAAGAGATATGGGGGAGCATTTAAGCCGTTCCACAGAGAGAAGAGTGTTCAATCATTAGGAAAAGCCAATGCCTCAGCTACAAGTACTTCTACAACGGAAAGTGGGAGTAGAGGAGAGGAAGCCAATAATGGAAACAGTATTAAAAAGGAAGAAAAGGAAGGGCAGACTCAGAGAAAGCAAAGGCGGTGTTGGTCACCGGAGTTGCATAGGCGCTTCTTGCATGCTCTCCAGCAACTCGGTGGTTCACATAGTGAGTTGTTTGTCAAATTATTTTCCAATTGGAAGTTGTTTCAGTCGTGTTGTTTATTGATGCAAGGATAGTAATTGGAATTCTTTTGCAGTAGCAACGCCAAAGCAAATTAGGGAGCTGATGAAGGTTGATGGACTAACAAATGATGAAGTTAAAAGCCATTTACAGGTTTGTAGTACTGATTAGTTGTTAATCTTTTAAAATCATTAATTACTGTTTGCAGTAAATTAAAAGGATATTGAGAGTGCTGGTTTATCATCTCCTCTTTGGTAATCTTTCTTAACATGCTGTTGGATTTAATTTGATGGTTGGTATATTAGGGATATATAGGCTTTCTGTTTTGGTAAATTAATATGCTTTTTGAGAAATTACTGCAATTAGAGTAATGTGTTCTATGATATTTTGAGATGTTAGCAGGTTTAATAGATTTAGATGTAGATTTGGCCTCAGTTGTGAGTCTGAGAAATCAATTTTTAAGATGGTAATCTAGTTATCACAATATCTTAGCATGTAAATTAATTTTAAAGAAATTGTGGTCCAAAAATGCATTAAATAATCCCTAATATCTATCTGCAGTATTGTACGTTAAGGTCTAGCGTGGCCTAAATCTTTCATGCGTTTGATCTGTTTCAGAAATATAGATTGCACGCAAGGAGACCAAGCCCAACTGTCCACAACAATGCCAACCCACAAGCAACTCAATTTGTGGTGGTTGGAGGCCTATGGGTACCTCCCCTAGAATATGCCTCAATGAATGCAACAACAGCGTCAGGGGAAAATGCCAGTGGAATCTACACCCCGGTGCCTGCCCCATTGCCTGCATTTCCTCAATCATCAGGAGCAATAGTGCAAAGACCACAGCAATCACAATCTGATGAAGAAAGGGGCAGCTATAGTGAAGGGAGAGTTCATTCAAATTCACCATCAACATCTTCCTCTACTCATACCAGTACAGATTCTCCTGTGTTTTAGTTCTAATGAATGAGAATGGTGTACAATTTTCGTAAGAAAACCTCAGTAGAAAGTTCTATATGATATAGGAACATCTGTCTGACTTTTTTTCCCTTTTTTTCCCCTTAAATTTTTGCCCCCCATAACCTGTTGCTGTTGTTATTGAGTGTAAACATGGATAGTGACAGCCAGCCTTGAATAAAAGCATATCCTTGTGGTTCACCGTACCATTCTGATTCCAGAAACTGGAATTTAAACGAATAAATTGGAATCTTTGTTTTGGAAACATTAGCTAACAGAACAGTTGCATTTAATCATATGTGTGTGTATATATATATATATATATATATATATTGGAATCTAACAAATAGCCATGTTCGATGCACACGGTCTAATACCCCATCAAATCATTTCTATTTTGATGCAATGAATACTTATCAATGAACTTTGTTAAGGTACCTAAATGCTGTAATATTATTATCTGATTTTCCAGTAGTAACCCAAATTCCAGTGCAGATTTATTTGCCCCAAGTGATCTTACCTAAATGTTCCTGCAGACAACCCACATTGGATCTGGTTAGTAGGAATAGAAGGTCAATTCGTAGTTGAAATACAATATGTTGTGGGCGCCACCTTAACTTTATAAATAAGATATATGAGAATCTTATTACTAGCTTCTCTAAGAAATTTAAAGACTGTTAATAGATAGAAACAGAATGATGGTTTTTATTGTTTTCTGCAGCAATAGAAAACGTCAACAATGTTGAAATGAAAATATAATCAGGAATCTTGACTAAGTGAGCAATCTTGTTATTCAAGGCTATCAGAGTTCAAATAATTTCTGTCACGCAACACATGTCTAGAAACTATGGGTACGTAGAAGCCACTTTTTCTGCCACCATGACTTTTGAAAACGTACGATTCTTCCCTGTCCTTTCCTACCCCAAAGTAAAATATGATGAAAATTAGCTTAATTTGGAAGTCAATAGTTGTTGGAAGGTCAAGTAGGTTTAAGGAACAGCGGAAGCTTTCAACCAAAAACAAACCAAAAAAGCCTCCAATATTATCTTATTGCGAAATTAATGGTAGGTCAACCATGGTTTAACCAGGTTTGGAGTTTGGTTGTTTAATAAGTTATGAACTATCCTTGTGGATCACTCGGCTTTCATTCGTGCATAATTTTGATATTGTATGACAACTAGAAGAACATCTGGTATGTACTGATAGTATTACTATCCTAATTATGACAGGCCACAAACAACAAGCTTCCATGTTTGCATGGCGATGATCTACTGCCTGTTTACAAACGTGTCCCCTATGGGAAGGATCTAACTCCAACGAGGCTCATAGGCTCCAAGGAATATTACTTCAACCCACACTTGGACGAGGGTTGCTCTCTGCCTATTTCCTGATGGTTGTGATCAGAAAGAGAGAGAGAAAATCAAAGTAATATTCCAGTTTCTTGAAGAATATTTTTGTGTGTTTTTTCAAGTGAAATTGATGCATAATTTATTGTTCACGTTTTCAATGCAATTGGATATGTTATCATCTTATTGTCCAAAGAATATTCTATATTTATTTAACTTATCTTCTAGGTGAGGAACATAAAAGAATGATATACTGTTCCTAAAAATCTAACCTTGTCCGTCCAAGATTCCATATCAATTTCACATTATTTTAATTAATCAAATCAGTAGGTATTCGGTGCATATGGGTCTTCCAAACCAAATAAACGGAGAAAAGACATGTTTTTGTTAAATGCAAATGCAAATTCAAATGAAATTTACTTATGCTTGAAATAATGAAAATTAAGCTTTTATTCAAAACATACAATACAATTTTTCTATCAAATAATGTTTTGAAATAATAAAAAATGCCAACTCTTATCTTATCTTATCTTCTCTTCTCTTCAAGTATATCAAGTAAATAATACGTGTTAGATTGTGTTCAATGAATATGAAGATTGATAATCACAAAAAAATAATAATAATAATTGGAGGGTAATGAATATTAACTGAGATGGTGGGTAAAAACAATATTAATTGTTAAACGAATTTAAAATGAAGGCCGTGTGGAGATAGACATGGATCCATGGAACGTGGAGTTGGATTAGGGATTTGGTTCTTTTCCAGGAGGGCTGGGCCTGGGGTAATTGGCGAAATGCGTCCCTTCATTGAATCTAAAGGCCAGATGACTCTTCCGCATCCAATAAAACGACTTACAACATATAAATAATAATACTAATAAGCAAGCAACAAGCAACAAGATTACACAAAAGTCAACTTGGATATTTCAATTGAATTCTAGTCGACTGTAATTCACTACTTTAAAAAATAATAATTTTTGTATCGCTGCCATTTTGTGGGTTTGGTATAACCATAAAGAAGAATTGATACCAAACCCAGTGTTGACTATGGATTAGTTTTCAGCACCAATTTTCTTTTTAGTTTACAAATATGATTATAGAAAAAAAAAAAAGTATTTGAGCGTGGAATCGCATAATATAAACTACTCCATATATTAATTTTCGGCAAGAGCCTCGAAGGTGTGTAAGAGATTTGATTGATCAAATGTTTAAAAAACTCAAGACCCTAATTAAGATCAACTGGCTAACTTACGTTAAAAATATGTTTGACAACGGGGTCTAACATCGGCATTACAGCAAAATTCAGTGAGAAAGTCAACAGAGTTTTTAAAAGAGTTAGACTTTGTTGACACGCCCACAGGAAGATATCCTGTTGGAATAGTACATAAAGCAGTTGCCCTTTCTGGGGGTATGGCTAATGGCTTTGTCGAATTCTTGTGAGTAGTGGATGAAATGATCACCAATTGTCTATGAATTTAAGAGGTTAATTAACAGGTACTGAGAGGATTCCCTCATGTATCCCATTTGGGTTAAACATACACAGTCCATTCCATAATTATAATAGCCCAGGCCCCAAAGTTCCACAAACGGGCTATTTGGCAGGCTCAGATTCTTTCTTGGCCCTTGCCGGCTTCAACCTTTCATTTGCTCTCGACAAGATTTGGGTTTCTTTCCCTAATACTAGCTAATAAGGGGAGTTCATGCAGGCCGGGTTCGAATATATGAACTGTCTGATTTACACAGTTTCACTAACTAATTGTACAAAATGTGAAGCTTTAATTATGAGTGATTTTAAGGGGAAGGAATTTGTAATGGTACACCAGGGGTGGGTTCTAATGCCTTTGCATCTGGTAGTTCCTTCGACAAAGGCTCCTGTATTTGAAAGGAAAACTCAATCTATCAGGCACTTGATGAATATGTACTATGTAAGCAGAACAGTCAGAATAAGTCACGCAGATGAACACCACAAATCAGACTTATTCCAAAGTTTAGATCACTTTCCACACTTCTCCTCAAAACTCTAGCATTTCATGAGATTCAAATATGTTCATGATGTTTAGGAGTGCTGCAATATTCAAGGCAGCAATGAAGATGGACATAAGATCAGTCAATACAGGAGGTGGAAATGTGAGTTTGGCTCCCTACAGGGGAGACAAGTGCTTTGTTGATGCCCTTACTAAACTTACTTAAGTAGGGCCTAGCTCGGCATAGTGGTTGGGTTGGTGATCTGTTGAAAATGTCGGATCTATTTAGCATGGTTTGCAGTCTGAACCATCCTTTTCGAACCCAAAAAGCATATGCAATACTTACCTGCAACAAAATATATGATGCTTTCAAATTGTGTAAAATGCAATGATGTTTACAAGGAGGATTGTGATATATTACTCTACACTGGAAATTACGAGAACTGTTCAGGCAGATCGTTAAGAGATGGCGTATCCTTTGTGAATTGTACAAAGGTTTGGTGATGAAAACGACATGAACTTATAGGAATTTGCTGATATGAGATAATTGATTTATATGTTACTTGCTGATATGGGATTTTGGGATTAATGTCTTACAAGGTTTCATGGATTATAGAAGTGCCTAGCATCGATCCATGCTTAAGTCCGGAAAGAGTGATTGATGTTTGCAGCTAAAGTAAATGCATTAACCATTTTAGTACCAAAAAAAAAGCATCAACCTTTTTCTGACACCTTCGAAGAAGAGAACAGGAAGTGGTAAAAAACCAAAGCATTCAAGAATTTGAAATCACAACAGATCCGCTCTGAAACCTTATCCAATCCTCTTCGAAGAAAAGAACAGAATTGAAACGTCTTTATCGCCCCTCTATTTAATCGAACCCCTTCCGAAGAGGAAAAAAAAAAGGTCTTGTCCCATTGATGTAGACACTGAATATGATATATAGCAGAAAGCTTGCCAAAGCTGTTGCAAAGTTGGGGCCAGCTAGATGAACAAAAATATATAGTTTTGAGTTAGCAAAACCCATTTTTATTTCTCTATAGATTGAACAATTAGAAGAGCCATAGGTCCAGATTCATTGATTCAGGAATCCATGATCACTGTGATGTAAATATTAGGATAATGATAATGGAAGATTAGTGAAACCATTATAATTAATTTTGTGGTTTGCAGTCGGCTTCCGGCCTCGAAAGCCAATGGGGACACCTCAAAATAAAGACGATGACCCGCACCAACTTTCCATAAACAAGCAGTCTCCTCACTTTAATCATTATTTCAGAAACTATGGCCTTAATTTTCTATAAAGAAAGAAAAAGTATAATGATTTTAGGATTGATCCAACTCACCAACCAACAAAACTTCCCTTCATTGGCTTGGGGTCCAAAGCTTAGAAATTAAAGCAGAAATGCCAACAATGTCCTTTTGCTCAAGTAGGAAGTTTCTAGTTGAGCTTCGTGTTGCCAGGCATAAAAAGTTCTCTGATTCCTTAACTTGAAGATGGTGAAAGTGTAAGACCATATCACAGTCGCCGTTGTCATAAGTCCAAAGCTGTCTCATTCCTTTAAATTTTGGTCTTTTTTTTTTTTTCAAGAGGTAAAATTGCAAAATATATCATTTTGAAAACAAAAGTAATAATTTTTATATTCTTCAGAATTAGAAATTGGAAAGTTTTTAGGAATAACAAAAGGCTATAGCCGTTTGCTTATTATCAAACTAGCCTTTTTTTTGTTACCTGCCAATTTGCACATGAATGAAATTGTTTTATTTTAATTATTAATTTTCAATTGAGATTTTTCCAACTAGTTATTTTTTGTTAAGCTAACAATCTTTTAACCCTAATTCTTTCTTAATTAGGAGCTTTTTGGAAACGTGGGAGTTACTCTTGGTGTTGGGAAATGGAAAAAGAAATTTGTTTAAAAAATGAAAAAGGGTTAAACAAAGTAAACAACTGCCTTATTTCCCATTAGATCATATGTAGGATAAAGGATTTGGGGAAATGGTAGAAGAAATTTCAAAAAGAGAAAAGGGGTAACCAAAGTAAATGGGATGTAATTTTCTTACCTTTATTCCTTCAAGCAACGCAATCATCAACCACTACTCCACTACTTAAACACATGATGATAGTGAATGAACCCCTACATCCAGGGGATATCTTTATCTTAATTTCTTTGCAAAACTATGGTTTCAACTTCTCCAAAGGTGAGAGAATGAATATTTCATTCGAGCTTAGATAGTATCACCTAGCCTAAAGCACTAATTAATTACTTTTTACCTAAAGCCTCTTGCCATTTTGAATCTAACTAACAGGAAGTTCAATCCAACAGAAAATGGGCAGAAGGAGATCCAACTCGCCGTGCCAAATGGTGGTACTCAACTTTTCACACTGTCACGGCCATGATAGGTGCAGGAGTCCTCAGCTTGCCCTATGCCATGGCCTACCTAGGATGGTATGTAGCTAGGAACTCAACTCAGTTCATCAAAAGCCTTAAATCTCAAATGCTTTGGCCTTTAAGCTATGTCCAAGAACTTCGGAAACATTAACGTTCTCTTTTTGTCCTAGGGGTCCAGGAACAATGGTTATGGTGTTATCTTGGTGCATGACCTTGAATACAATGTGGCAGATGATACAACTCCATGAGTGTGTCCCAGGAACTCGATTTGATCGATACATTGACCTTGGCCGATATGCTTTTGGACCAAAACTTGGAGGATGGATTGTGCTGCCTCAGCAGCTAATTGTTCAAGTTGGATGTGACATTGTGTACATGGTTACTGGAGGGAAGTGCCTCAAAAAGTTCATGGAGATAGCATGTGCCAGCTGCAAACAGCTCAGGCAGTCTTACTGGATCTTGATTTTTGGTGGCGTCCATTTCTTCCTGTCTCAGCTTCCCAATTTCAATTCAGTTGCTGGTGTTTCATTAGCTGCAGCAATAATGTCTCTAAGGTCGTGACTAATCAATCTAATCTTTTACCCTTACTAATAAAGCTTCTGCATAGATAAGATGATGCAGGTAAAAAGAAATATGTTCATAGGTTTCCACGACATGTTTATTACAGACTAGATTTTCTCATCCAGGGAGCTAGAAACTAAGACAGGTTTTTTTGTGTTGATATTCTTTTAAGAGACAATTTATAGTAATTTTTTTGTTTTCTCGACTTGAGAAAAAGTATATCAAAGCTAGCCACAGAGAACAGCTTGGTAAATCTTGATGAAAGGCAGTCACCTGCCCAACCAGCCCACTGCCCTAGTACTTTAGTTACGTTTGAATTTTGTTCGTGAACTTTGAGTGAGTAGCGTATAATAATCACTTCTTGGCTGACATATAGGATAGCACCTATTTGTACTGATGGTAATAAAGTAAGGGAGGGTCACATACATAAGAGAGGCTTTTATGTGTTCTATAGCATTTTGGAGAAACATATAGCAGCTGAAGACAAAACGTGTGGTTGAAGTTCAAGGAAAAAGGAGTGAAAAAGAACCTCTAGAGTTACATGAAGTAATAGTTTAATTTCTGTCTTTCCATGCTTTATATCTATTTAATCTTCGGATAATGATTTAACAGAAAAATACAACCATGCATGTGAAATCCAGCAAAACAATATGGGATTAATTAAAATTGATTTGTAAATAATGTCTCGTCTTATTGCAGTTACTCAACCATAGCTTGGGCAGGTTGCTTGAGTCATGGTCGGATTGATAATGTGAGCTATGAGTATAAGAACACTAGTCCAACAGATTACATGTTTCGAGTCTTCAATGCACTGGGTCAGATTTCATTTGCTTTTGCCGGTCATGCAGTTGCCCTTGAAATTCAGGCCACAATTCCATCCACTCCGGAAAGGCCTTCAAAAATACCTATGTGGAAAGGTGCACTTGGAGCCTATTTCATAAATGCTATTTGCTATTTCCCTGTAGCCATGATAGGTTACTGGGCATTCGGGCAAGATGTTGATGATAATGTACTCATGGCACTCAAGAGACCTGCATGGCTCATTGCCTCCGCAAACTTGATGGTGGTTGTCCACGTCATTGGAAGCTACCAGGTACTCATATACATGAAAGTTAGAGTATATATGTTGTCGCAGCGGATAACAAATAGAGCGGTTTCATCATCCTAGGACTGTCAACTTAAAAGTATCAGGTTCAACCTGCTAGATGAGAAATTAAGGCTGTCCTGATCCTATTTTGGCCCAAAACTTAATATAAATATATATATGTAACAAGGAAATATTTGCAGGTTTATGCTATGCCTGTGTTTGACTTGCTTGAGAGGATTATGGTGAAAAGGCTGAACTTCCCACCAGGAATTGCTCTGAGACTCATAACTCGATCTGCTTATGTAGGTGAGGTTTCCTCTCCTATATTCTTATATATCCTTGGAAAACGGAACGATAATAAAACTCTTTAGTATAAATGAAGCAGTCTCCAAATTGAAGTATCATGACCTTGATTCTGAAAAGGAAAAAAGATTTAGATAACAACTTTGGGTATTGTCTGTTGTGGATACTGGAACTTTGCAGCATTTACCCTGTTCGTAGGAGTCACTTTCCCTTTCTTTGGTGATCTTCTGGGTTTCTTTGGTGGATTTGGTTTTGCTCCCACTTCATATTTTGTAAGCCTTCCGCTCACTGCTATTCAATTTTCTGATAATCTCCTTGCTAACTGCAACTATATATCATGAAAATTGTTGCAGCTTCCCAGTATAATGTGGTTGGTCATCAAGAAACCAAAAAGATTCAGCCTCAAATGGTTCACCAATTGGGTAATCAAGATAATTATATATATCATACAAACTGCTACAATCAAGTGAAATTTGCCGATAATTTCTGTTTTTCTATGTCTCAGGGCTGCATATTCATAGGAGTGTTCATTATGTTGGCATCAACAATTGGTGGCTTAAGGAATATCGTCACTGATGCTTCAACATACAGTTTTTATACATGAATGAATTGTGAAAATATTATCTTGTTTAAGATGGATACATAGTTAATTAGCAAATGAAGGCTTTTGTATTAATTATGTTGTAAGATCGGCAATAGCATAAAAATGGAACAATCCAAATGTCAATTTACCTAATATTTCTACAATTCCCTCTCATTTCTTTTGAATGTGTAATATAGAATTAAATAAAAAAAAATTATATTTGATAATTACAAGTGAATCAGCGATTTCAACCTCAATCCTCAAGTTTCTTTCTAGTTATTAAACTAAAATTTCATTGGCTTAGTTGCTACGATTTTACAATAGTAAATTTTGCATTTTGTTTTATGAAAGAAGGAAAAAATGAAATTTAATCAAACAATTGCGTATTTATTAATAAAATATTAAATTTTTTTATCTTAATAAGCATGATTTAAATTTTAACAATCTCACGTACAAAAAAAATAAATTAAAAAACTTGGTGTTCTGGCAATCTCGAAAAGTTAGAAACGATGAAAAAACAAGTTTCTTTTTTTTTTTTTTAATTTCGTTCATAGGAATTGTCTGGCTACAAGCATGGTACAATCGCAAGGCCATATAAAGCCACTAGTTCAAATTTTATTTTTTTCACTTTCCCTTGACCCAAAAAAAAAAAAAATCAAAAAGATCATTTTCCCAAATATTTTTAATAAAAATAGTGGTCGAGAAACATTTTCCATTAGAGAGACAGAACAGAAGAGAGTGTGTGTTTGTGTAGAGAGATAGAGACAGAGTCATGAAGACTGCGATAAGTGGGATATTAACTCTTTTACCAAACACTGTCTTTAATCCGAAACCAGGTTCTTCTTTATCTTCCCCTTGTTTTTTGGTTTCTAATTTTGGGTTATAGGAAGGTTTGTAACTTTTCTTGATTGATTAATGAATATTCTAATAAAACGATCATAAACTCATCTGGGTATCGTAGTAACTTCGCTTAGTTGATGATTATCGTATATATTCTGTTTAATTTCTCCAATAATTCTGCTTTGTTAACAATTCGGATTTAAAAGGGTGTAGTTGGCGTGCCAGCTTTAGCTTTCTGCGGATTCATTTGCTGAGATGGGTGTTATTGAAGACAATTTGTTATTATATTGGTAGTGTGGTTTATGAAGAATGCTTAGGAATTTGGAGACAATGCAGCTTTTGTTTTTATATATATAATTAGAAGCTTCTTAGATGGGATTTTTTGAAAATCTTTGAGCTTTGACCTTGTAATTTTTAGAGGTCTTATAGATTGATGATTGCCAGGGGCATGGTTTCAAGTTGCCGTGCTATGTTTACCACTTTTTGGAGGGGGAATTAAGCGTTTGCAGGAGAGTCACAAAGCAAAAATTGCTGGTTTAGGAAAGAACAAAGTGGACATGGATGGAAACTATTATAAAAGAATTCACCTTTATTGAAGTTGCTGAAGATATGGTCTTAAAAAGGATGACAGTAGCACAAAATGGTCCATATGGCAGCTTAGTTTGTTGTTGTTTGTTGGTGGGAAAGAGTCATATACTCTTTAAGAAAGAGGAATATTTAGTCTAATGAGGCTTTAGTTCATTGATCCCTAGCCAGAGATTTCCTGTCCCATGTATTTGTTCTATAGTTTTGACATCAATAAATTTGGTTGTATATGATTGGATCCCTTTAAAAGTATTTACTTCTTCATACAAGAAAGAGAGAGAAAAGAAAATTGGAGAAAGCATGTCATCTTAGACCTAATGAGTTCTCTGTCTCTGACTATTTGGAATGGTCTCTTGAATCTTAGTTGCTATTTCAAAATAAATTGAACACATGAGAAAATACATTTTCCTTATTGATAATCAGAAAACTGAATATTTGCGATGTTAATCTTGTGTTGTTCATTATTCTCATTTATTTGCCTAAAGATAGTAATATATTCTTTTAATTTCCGAATTGTTTTTTTTTTTTTTACTGGATAAACTGAACCTACTTGCCTCTGATTTATCGAGATACTCAAAAGAATAATACTTACTATTTTTCAAGAAAAAAAAATCTATGGAGAAAGAAATACTAGATGTCAAACAGAGCAAAAGCTATAGTTATGATGTTCTTTTCTATTCTGTTTCAATTTCCAAAAACTTTCATCCTCATACCGATGGTTAAACCTAGATTGGTATCACTAGAGTGCTTATACTGATGGTTGCATGTTTTTCATTAATGGTGTTAAATTGATTCTATGTGAAACAGGGGAGAAACAGTCTCTGAGCAAAGGACCATTCGCCAATCGTGGTGTTCTCATGGGTATATCAACCACAGGACTAGGTAAAGGAGCAGGAATTTTGGAGAAGCCAGTTATAGAGAGAACTACTCCTGGTCGTGAATCTGAGTTTGATCTGAGGTGCATGCCCAAATTCGATGTTCTTGTTGTACCTTTTAATATGTTGATGTGAAATATTAAGCGTTAGTATTGTTTTAAGAGCATTCTTTTCATAAATTTGTTGGCTTGTATGCTGTTTTGCAGACCATCTTTTAAAGCATCTATTTGCATACCCTTTTTTTTGGTTGGTCGTACAAAAGTAATGGGTGCATCCTCACTGGAACATTTGAAATCCAGAAACTAATTGCAAACTGAGGAGATTTCCTTTTTTCATGCCCTGTGTCTATTTTAGTCTAGTGTGACATTAAATTGGTGTCCTTCAACTATTCACAAAGCTTTCCTTTTCATCAGGTTTATTTTGCTAGAGTGATGAATAAACTTACATTTCTTCTAAAATGCATTGGCATAATCAGCACTTGCTTTATCTGTTATCTAAACATTTCTTTCTCCATAGATCTTTTTTTTTTTTTTAACATTTTTGTGGTTATGCCATGCTCAGGAAATCGAGAAAAATAGCTCCACCTTATCGAGTCATACTGCACAATGACAACTATAACAAACGGAGATATGTTGTCCAAGTACTGTTGAAAGTTATCCCTGGAATGACACTTGACAATGCTGTTAATATCATGCAAGAAGCACATTACAATGGCTTGGCAGTGGTGATTATTTGTGCTCAGGCAGATGCAGAAGAACACTGCATGCAGCTAAGGGGGAACGGGCTTCTGAGTTCAATTGAACCAGCAAGTGGAGGTTGCTAAAGACAGAGACAACCTAATAAACCATTTGGTTATATCACTGTTAAATATACCCTTTTTAGAGTGTTAGATGGTGTATATCTCAGTAGTGCTCTTATCTGATGATCCCTGGACATCCCCTATGGTCAAATTAAAGATAAGAGGATGATACTGATTATGAATAAATGTTTATCGGTACAAAAGCAAGGTTGTTCTATCGTTTTCTACCCGAGGCTTTGCTTATGTTTGGACTAGTCGATTTGGGATGAGTTGACAACTTAAAAAATCAAGAAAAAGAACAAAATTCTGGATAGGGCGAAATGAACAGACCAGGAATAGGACACGTCTCAGATTATTTCCAACCCAAGCAGGGAACCAGAAGTCATAGTATTATTTCAATTTTTGCTTTTACAAATTTAATCAACCAAGGACAAGTTGAGTCGGGTCGTTCTTGTACGTCAATGAGTTTCAATTTCCCAGGTGCATGAAGTTTATCTGCGTTACTGCAGATTGGGGAAGAAGTGGCATGGATGAGCTGCTGAACCCACCTAAACACAAGATTGTGTAACAAGCTATATGTATTTATGGAGCAAAACGTGTCAGAATTCAATCGATTAATTTGTTTTACCTTGTTCGAAACACCTGGAGATGTAATCGAACATAACAGTTCAATCTTCAAAAGATCTGAACCTAATCAACGAGGAAACTTTGTTTTTACATAATACTGCCATCAAATGCAAATGAGAGGAAGGACTACTTAACAAGAAATATAATGGGGATGGCAGTGAATGGCATGAAGGTCAGCATGGTTAGTGATCATAAGTTCATAACTAATTAACTCACGGTAAACTAAATAAAGCACTTCTGTTAGGGAAAAAAAGACGGTAAATTAAGTATGAAATGGAAAAAAAAAAAATCCCCATTTGCTTTAATATGTCCAAATATCGAAAAACAAAAACAAGAATACAGCAACAGGAGTAGAGAGAATAAAATAGAACGCTGGCCATGCCAAAGTCGCTGCCAACATCACAAAGGTTTCATCAAAAGCATCAAAAGCAGAAGCATTCATAGGAAGCCTTCCCCATGCCCAAAACGGAAAAGAACCCTCCCCATAACAAACAGTTTTCTAGACATGAAAATAGGCACAAACCATTAGCAAGCCATCAAGACTCTACTGTTGAGAGGAAGGATTGGATTCCAAAAGCAATGAAAAGAACTCCACTCGAGAGTGTAACCTGTATCAAAATGATAAAAACTGGGTTTTACAAGTTGCTCAAGAAATTAATAAGCAAACCGTTGCAGAAGGGTACAAAGACAAGTGTGGATCTGGATTACAATTTTCTCAGATATCTGAGATGCCAAGCTCTTTCCTCCAAGGACAGCAGCAGTGGTGCACAATGCTTGTCCTCTAAAAAAAAAGGAAACAATAGAAAAGGTATGACTTTTATGAACATACAGAATAGTTTCAACATAGGAAGGAAACAGCATTGCTTCAGCAAATACATGGAGATATTAAAAGGTAAAACTTACACAATGCCACCAAGAACTACACCAAATGGGTTGTCATCTGCAGCCAAACCAATTGTAGCAATCTGAAAAGAAAGTAAAATACTTAGTCTAAAAAAATGAAAACGCAATAGTGAGTTGTTACAAAAGAGACAAAAATATGCAATTCATGTGATTAAATTTTACCTGGCTTCTGTCACCCCATTCACCGAAAAATATGATTGAAAATGCCTGCAAAATATAGGCACCGTCAAATTGTTAGAGTAAATCTAGGGCTTATCAAGGTTCAAATTAATAGGTTATAGAGGTTATAACCTTCAGAAATATGGGAGAGAAGAACTGTGTGAGAAATGGCCGCTTCTCCTTTTTCAATTCATCATCAGTCTGGGAACATATGAAACAGAATGTCTTCAGTATCTTAAAAGTGTTATTCATGAAAACTATAACTTGAAAACATAAAATATAATGCGCAGGCCATGAATTCAGAAGCGCATGACAAATAAAACTAGCGGATTGAGCATATTAGCATAATATTGACTTTTACCATGGTCATGAAATTTTGGATTCCGGTGATTTGGGGTTTAAAATTAACTATATTGCTTCATGTCACTACATATTAAATTTAATTTGAGTTTAGGTAATTTATATAGTAATTTATAGTATATTTATCATTAAAAAGTTTAAGTTTAAAATAGGAATAAATATTTCAATAAAAATAAAAATAAAAAAATATATATTTAAATAAAAATAAAACCCTCAGGCCCAAAGGAATATAGTGACAAATTTATATATGTCCTATAGTAAATCAAATATGTTTTGATATTTTAATCAAATAAGTTGAATATTGAAAGAAAACATGTCTATTGAGACAACGCTATCCCATTTCCTGAAATATGCCGTTGTTGCTCTACCTTTTTGCCTACCTTGACTGTTCCTGTGCTAGCCTTCCAGTCAGCATCCTAATCACACCAACAAATCAACGTTTAAATGATGTCAAGTTTTTCTTTTTAATCAAAATGAAATTTCAACTTAAACATCAGGAAATTCATTAAAAAAACCTACCAGTTTTGCTTCAACTTCAGCCAATTCTTCGTCCTCCCTGAAGTGGAAACATGCATGGTTAGATCACAACATGATCAATTTACAGCAAAACGAAAGCGTACCTTACCTAAGCATGAGAAATAGAAGTCACGCCCACGCAAAAGATACAAGAGTGACGGAAATGGCTAAAGAGATAATAAAAAGCATTACTCATTCTCCATAAATCCATCCCATAAAGACCACAGACCAAATGCAAAGAACAGCACTGTCGTTATGTGATGAGTCCATTTCCTAGAAATCTGCATAATGTAAAATCATGCAAGAAGAGACTGAGAGCATGTTTCATACAAGTTTAAAATAGTTCATGTACATAAGCGTGTGGTACTGGTACTAATTAAATTAGACTAAATGAATCATCCATGCAGACCGAACTTCGATACATACATAATATATATATATATATATATGTTGAACGAAAGTCTTCACATTTTTGCACACTAGAGGTTAACAAAGTCACAGTTACTGAAAGAAGCATGCACTAGAATGGCTATTATAGGTTTCACTTAGTGTCCAACTATCCATACCATGATTACATCTGAACAGATATTTAATCCACATTTGGAAAGAATGCTCTAAGGTTCAAGTTCTATGAGAGATTTACGATTGACTTTAACTAATTCTGGTGATGGAACATGTACAGGTCAGGCAGCCATTCCTACCAACCCAATAGTATAGTTCTAAACTTTCACAAAGTTGACGGATACGAAAACTAAAACGAGTATTCTCAATTTCTCACACAGTAATACTCAAGCTAGAAGCTGAAAATCCAACGAAAGTTATCCAAATTCTCAATGATCAATATCTTAAATATCCAAATGTCCATATCTCATTAGACCAAAGCCTCCTAGCAACTGAATTACAAAAGCATTTATAATTAACTAAACACTAAAAACCTAGTAGAGACACAAAATATCATATATAACCTTAAAGCCTAATACTTGGAACCATCCTAATGCCATGCATATAGCCATGAGAATCTTCTAGATTATTGGAAAAGTTCTCATAGCAAACGTGCCATCTTTACACCACTAAAAATCATGCTCCTTAAACTATATAAAGATTTTAACTGCCAACAGTATGAACCTGATGATGAGAAAATGCCACAGGATGTTGATAAAATTATGGATGCCAGGAGGAAACTATTCTAGTACAGAGAGCAGCAGCACCAATTTTAATGCATTTTATATAGTTATAAGTGGGCAAAACTAATTCCACACTGAAGCATCTCCTGTGCATTTCATAACATGTAGCTTTACAGAATAGGGATCAATCAAGTTGACTTAAATTCAGCCCTTACCCTAACAGATAGCTAACCTCCTTTCATCCTCGTTGAAAATTTTTTCAAGGAAAAAATGACCAAGAATAACTTAGTTCACTATATATTGCTTGGAATTATCCAAAACAGTCCTTTGATTATGATTGTTCAGGTCCTTTAAAAGAAATTAAAATTGATCCACAAGCTGAAGAAGCCTTTCTCAAACAGCAATCAGACCACTTACAAGATTTGGAGCAGCCCAGCCAACAGCAGCAGAAAGAATAGTCATCGCCTAGAGAAGAAATATTCCAAATAATTGTGAGGCTCAAGAAGTTGACAAGGAGAACCTGAATGAAACGGATGTGGGACAAAAAGAAGAAAAAAGGAAAAACACTTACAACTGTAGCTGCCAGGCACCCTGACAAGACAAATCTCCTTGGATGGCGCATTGCCAAGATCTTGAAACAAGTAAAATGTGTGATAAGCAGATGTTTTAATCTCTTGCTTTCTTTTACAAACACACCAAACAAAGAAGGTTTTTAAACAAGCTCAATTGCTGTAAAAGTAGGATAATTAGCATTCATTATTGACACCATATACATTTCAATCAAAGTTTCAACTGTCAAGCCCTTTTCAAATCAATATCGAGTCAAGTGAACCTCCAGTCTAATAAATATAGTTTAACCAACCAAAAACAAATATCAAAATATAAGCTTTGACGAACCGCGGCAGTAAAGAACGTCTTGTCGCCAACCTCCGATAGCACAGTCATGGCTAGAGACTTGGAAAAGCCCTTTAAAAGAAAAAGTGATGATTAAAAACGCAAATCAAAACGAAATCAGAATAAAAAAGAAAGCCTTAATCGGGTCTTTAAGTTGAGTTACTAAAATTTTTACTTGCACAAGTGAGCTCATGATTGCAGTTGCAGAGAGAGCTGAAAGAGAAACGCTGGATTATCGCAGAAAATTTAGAGTTTTTCTCTTTTGCGTGTGTGTATGTGCGTTAGACAATTGACTCTCTTTTCTCTGTGAGTGAATTCAATATCTGAGTTTGTGACTCGGGCTGAGTCGTTGGGATTTCAAAAGCAGCTGCCTAGAGAGGGACGACTTTATATAGCACAAAAACAAAGCTTTTATAAATAACATTAAAGAAACAAAAATGATGCCGTAAACGTTGAAAGAGTGTTTGCTTTTTGTTGCGTGTTGTTCACTTCCTGGAATGAGGGAGTAATGAAAAGGGAAAAGGGCGTAATGACCAATTGGATGGTCAGATTTAGCGGAACACTTCAATGGCGTTAGGTTCACGCGACATTTTATCTCGTATCAAACAACTTGGATTCGCTTTTGTTCCCGCACATGATGACATGGCTTTTTTAATCAAATTTACCCAAGGGAAAAAAAATCAGCTTGAGAAAAGAATTGAAAACGTCAACTTTATTTTTTTAAACAAAAGAAACCGTCTTATGTCAACATATTACATATTTACTACATATATTACAATATTATCCCGTTTTATTTGGGGAAGGGTTTATTTTTCAAACATTTTTATAAATAATTAAATGTATTGATAAACGTGTTAATCCGACATGGTTGGTTGTCTTTGCGTCGTTAAGCTCTAAAATTTGTTTTAATAATCCTAAGCGGTGTAATAAAATAATATATACATCTTCAAACTATCATGCTATTCATTTTTGGTTCCTAAAATATCCTTACGATCTAAACACTTTTTTTTTTTGAAGTTTTGACTTTTCATTTTTTTGTCTTTTTTTTATATCCCAAAAATATATTTTATTTTTTTAATATTTAAAACTCTTACTTTTTATATTTTAAAATTTTATTTTTTGATATAATTTTACTTTTTGACATTAAAAATCATAAAATTTTAATTTTATAAAAAATTAAAATTTTAATATTAAATACATTAAAATCAAACTTCTTTTCTTAAATTTCATGAAAATTAATAAATGATAAATATTTTGAGACGAAAAGAGTATTTTGTATTTATTTTTAATTTAGTTTTATTTTTCTTTGCATTTTATATTTAATATAAAAATATTTTTTTTCAACTATTTATTTAATTTTTATATTTTTTTTATTACTTGCATATATGTCTTTCATGATCTATTACTAAAATATTTGATCTCTCTCAAATTCAGAAGTTCATTTCTCTTAATATATGCATATATAAGTCTCTTTTTCACATCTCTAAATTATCTCAAAAAGTTATTTTTCATTTTTTTTCAATTCAAATTATTCTTCTTTTTAAAAATTTTTTATTTTTTATTTTATTTATTTTAATTTTATCACATATCTATTTAAATATTTTAATTTCAATTACACTTTTTTTCATATTATTTTTTAGGGATCTAACACTTAATCTCATATAATAATATAGGTTTTATAATAAATTTATTGTTTATGGTTGATTGATGATTAAGTTATAAAAAAGTTACAATAAAAAGCTATTATTGAACTTAATTTATTTGGGAACATAAAAAATTGTATGTAATGCAAATTTGTACAATCAATTTCAATAATAATAATAATTATCTATTCCTTCTCTCTTACTCAGCCCTTACTCCCACATTTTTTTTACATTTTCAAAATGGCAGATCTGAGCGGTGGTTGGCTTGGACAAATGAAAGGAAAAAGACAAAAAAAGTTGATTGGACAGCAACACGTGGAGCGTTCCAGCTGGCAATGAACACTAACTTCCCCACCAGTTCTATTATTGTACGAATGTATTTGCCAAGGGCTTTATTCATTTAGGCTATTAGTACGTTCATTTTTAAATAAAAAATGTATAATAATTTTCTATAATTAACTTAATTACGGGCATCAATGGTCATTAGTATGTGAACCAAGGCATTTCTTTTTGCATGAAACGAGGACGTTTAGAAATATGGACCAAGTTGTATGTCAAGTTGTTCATAGAACATATAAGATCATGTAAGAAGTGTTGTTTGGACCGGCTTAACGCCCTAACCAATTTGGACCTAGCCCAAACTTTAATTAATCACAACCTAAAAGCCATTTTCTGAAGTACAATCCCAATTCATATAAAGAAAATCAACATTAGGACGTAAGATGTTGCAACAACTTTGATCCCAAAACAACAGCTTCCCGACAGGCAGCTAAACCATTTTGTTTTCCGGTTTTTATGACAATCAACTTCCTACAATCAAAATTAAGAATTCAATAGGACAAGACTTTGAAGATTCCATTGAAGAAAAGAAAACTAAAACCAAACAAGCAAAGCTGAAAATTTACCCTTTTTTTTTTTGGTCACCCAATTCTCTTACCGTTTGATAATGAACTTGAATAAAGAGTTGAAATTCTTCAATGGCCTGTTATGGGCCGAGCAATTAAAGAAAAAAAAATTTAAGGCTACATAGAATAGAAAATACTGTTAAATGTTTGTAGAGTTCTCATGTAACGGTGTCGACAAAGGGAATCCTCAAGTCAAGACATTGATTTTGTTTAAGCTCGAAGGAACAGGCCGGTACATTTGCATGAACAGTTACATGCCAATCTGGAAACAGACAGAGGCAGGAACAGAGGAACACCCATTCCAGTTGACAGACAATTATCTCTTTCACTTCTTAGTCTTTTATTTTCATAAGATTTGGGATAGTATATTCTGTATTCTCATCTCTTTGTAATGGGCTGCTTGTCGTCTAGTAGCTCATGGCAAGTGGAAGACCTCGAATGCCACGTGGCATCAGCTCAATCTCTGGCGTATATGGAATCGAAACACAAAACTCTGAACTAGAACTAGCATAGCTTTCGCCGGAACAGACAGTTGTTGAAAATGGACAAGTGGACAACTAAGGGGACATATAGTTGGACAAATTGAAAGACAGCAACAATGATTACATGTATTTAGAGTTCGAAGGAAGGAATATCCCCAGCAACAGTGCGTGCAAGACACTTGCCACCAGCGAGGGTGTCGCTGGCCATGGGCCCATGACTATGAGCTGTGTGGATCTAAGCGTTTACCTTGACCCCCATAGGGCGACGGTCCAATTTGAATTGCCACTACGATCCATATTCAAGTTTTCAACTGTCACACTCAAAACGCTCTAATTTTTTTTTAATTTTTTTATTATTTTTAAATATAAAAAGTAAAAGTGATGTCGCAATATTTTTTAAATAGTAAAATAAGATATTAAAATAAAATTATTTATTAATTCAAGTTATAATAAAAAATAATTAATAAAAATATCAATCTTTTAAATAAATAAAATAGAATTATTTGTTAATTGATATCATAACAAAAAATAATTAATAAAAATGCTAATTTTTTAAATTAATAAAAATATAATTATTTTTATCTTAATATTTAATTGAATATAAAATTATAATAGGTACTAAAAACATATTACATGTATATTTAATAAAAAAACATAAAACTACCTTATAATGTTTGTATATCAATAATCCTAAAAATCAAGGTAATATGTATATTTAAAAATTATGCTTGATTTGTTCATTTATTTTAATATTTTTTATATTTATTTATAAATATAAAAATTTAAATTTTTATCAATTTGTGATTATTTATTATAATGTAAAAGATAATACCTATGTTGTACGTCAAAACTCATACTATAAATTTTGTAAAGTTTGTCAAATATTAAAATTTTAGAAATATTTTGGCATATGAGGGGCCGAATTAGTAAGAAAATAGTAAAATTTTAAAATGTTGAAAAATTCATGAATTCATCCATTATCATTTTGCTTTCTGTATATGATAAAAGTCATTTCCATATTGTGGTGGAGATGGACAATCAATTTAATTATATCTAAACATTTTTTTAATTGTCTTTGACCGTATGTTTTTATAAAATTTGTAAATAAAGTGAAAGAAATTTCGTTTATTATTATTATTATTTTTTTAATTGTAAATGAAGGATTAGTTGTTGCCGTGGGAAAACCACCATGAATTAAATAAAAGGAGGTTACATTAGTATTTCTTGTGTTTTCTTTTCCTTTGCCACAAGGGAAGTAGCGGTCCACGGAAACCCCTATCAAAACCACCCTATTTTAATATATCGATTGCTTTTGAAAAAAAAAAATCCAAATAAAATAAATTATATCATGGTTAATGAAAAATATTTTAGTTTATGCCTCTACTTAATGAATTACTAATAATAACTAAATAGTAGTAGTTGTTCCCAACTTCCTTGTTCTTCTTTTTTTTTTTTTTTTTTTTCTCCTTCAAATTTAATTATATTCCATTTAAAATTTGTAGCTATAGTATTTTTTTAAAATGTTAATTTTAAAATAAATTACATAATTTATAAATTTAATAATATTGGAATCGATTTTAAATTAAAGATTTTATTTTTTTTTAACTTAATAAATAAAACAACAAAGAAAGGATAATGGAATAATACATTTAATCAAGAATTCAACATCAATATAAAGCGCGTGGCCCCCCACCACGTCTCTTCTCCCCTCGGCTCCCATGAAATCCCCCAAACGCAACGCAAACAACAACAATGCGCATCAGCCACCAAACCTCACTTTCTCAACCGTCTTTGAGTTTCAGTTATTAATAATTATATCAATAATAATCCATTTTCCCTAACATTTCCAAACCTTTTTTTCCCTTCTTCTACTAAAATTCTTCCAAGAAAACCCTAATCCACTCCATTGACCTTTCTTCTTTTCACTGTTACTATCATACCTTTTTGTTTACGCTTTTCTTCTTTTCAACTTTGATAATCGTTGATTATTAAACTTAGCTTCAACTTTTAGAATTACTGAAAAGGCAATGCTTTGATCCAATTTAGCAAAGTTCGTTTCTCTCCTCCATGAGCGACTCTAACATATCTTCCTCTTCCTCTGATTCTGCTTCCATCGCCAACGTCGATCAGGTAAATGCCTATCACTCTCCTACCGTTTCTTTCACTTCATTTCCAGTCAAATTACTTTCCCTTGGTCAAACACTCCGGCCTTTTTTTTTTTTCCTGATGTTTTCTTTTTTATTGACTTCAATTTCATCCAACAAACTAATAACCTGAATTTCCAATTTTTTTAAATGAAATCATGATCTTCAATTGTTCAATCACATTGTCTTCTCCCTCTTATGATTATTCTTTCTGTTTTGGTTTTTTATATTTAATTTATACTAATAACCAGTGGCTTATGAGGTAAAATTTTCACTTTTTATTTTAAAGCCGCAACTTTTATCAATTAATACATATTTATTTTCTGGGTACTTTTTTTATTTTTGTTTTTTAAGGTTAATGGCTGAACCACTCCGATAAATTCTTTTTTTTTTAATTAATTCTTTGTTTTTTTTTTTTTTTTTCAGAATGTAGGGAGGAGTCAAAGAATTATAGATGGTGGTCAAACGTTTTCTCCAGAGCTGCGTCATTGGCGTGATGTTTTCTGGTTAGCAATATTCGTAATTCATTTAATTTTGTTAGGATTTGTGCTCGCGGTTCTTGGACTCAATAGGTTTAAGAAACCAGATAGGCTAAATATTGATAGATATACCAATCGAGTTTGGGAGAATTATAATGGATTGACGGAGGATTATTGGCCTAAGTATGCTGTTGCGGCTGCGGTTGGGACCGTTCTTGGATGGACTTGGTTGTTGTTGCTTGGTTCTCGTGCGAATCAAATGATGAAGGTTTCAGTTCACATTTTGACAACATACCTCGCTGTGATTAGTGTTTTATGTTTTTGGTGCGAACAGTTTTTCTGGGGTGTGGCATTTGCAACTGGTGCTGCACTGCAGTTCTTGTATGTTATATCGGTTATAGACAGGTATGAACTGGCTAATTTTTTGTTTTTTTTATTTTTTGGTAATGATGAAATGTGTCATCTAGGATTTATTCATTGTTGGATGTTATGAAGAGATAAAACAAAGGTGGCAAACGATTAATTTCATTATGCAAACTTAACTTTAAATTAGAACTCCTTTATTTGTTAAATCACAGTTCGATTTTTTTCACTGAAATATTACCTTGTTTATAAATTGATTAATTTCCTGTTGTCAGGAACATTGGAGTGATGGAACATGATGGTTCTACCAAGATTTGAAATAACTGTTATAGGAATTGAGATGTTCAAGTTTTGGTTTTAATGTATTAAGGAGAATGAGATACTTCTAATAATATACTGGAGCCCTGGTTTGTGCACTTGCAATACCTACGGCAGGATTAGCAGAAGGGTTATTAAATTGAGTTAGCACATATTTATCAACTCAATGAGGTTCAGTTTAGTACATAGAAACTGAATTATGAGTCACATTGGCTCATGATTTGTCGAGGAGTCAATGCTTAGTAGGTGGATTTTAAATGTCCAGTCAACCAAGAGTTCTATTGAAAAAAAAAATTATATGATTATAAAATTATTTTCTTAAGTTTATTCCATTCAACAAATCTGCCATGAATATACTATCTTTTCTGGAGTCATGATACTGGAGAATCATGTGCATGCTTATATTCTGCCAAAAGGTTTATAGATCTCTGTTCATTTCAAGGCGGTTAGTAGTGGATAATTCTGGTTTGGAATAATAAGATCTTATGCACTCTGCCTTGACTAGATTTTTTTTTCACAGGCTTCCATTCACCATGCTGGTCTTGCAAAAAGCTGTAAAGTTGGTATGGAGTCTTCCTGAAGTTATGAGAGTAGCATATGCATTTATGGCAGTTATGCTTTTATGGATGGGCATATGGTCTTTCGGAGCAGCTGGTGTTGTGGCTTCAAGCAGGGGTGACCTTGGACGCTGGTGGCTTCTTGTGGTGAGCTGGCAAGTTTTGCCCTTAATTCCATCCGTTGTTACTGCAATGGGAGTTGCGGGAGATTTCTGTTAGAAAAATGGTCAATTAAGTAGCAATAAAACTAGTAATGCTGCCATTTCCACTTGCAGGTTCTCTCTGTAAGCTTATTTTGGACAGGTGCTGTCCTTTGCAATACTGTACATGTTATAGTGTCTGGGTTGGTGTTTCTTGTTCTTATTCATGGTGATCGAAATGCTTCATCAATGCCTCCCAACTCATTGATGAAATCTCTACAATATGCTGTAACAAAATCTTTTGGAAGCATTTGCTATGGGTCACTTTTCACAGCTGCTATTCGCACTCTGCGGTGGGAGGTAAGCACACCAGTATTTGCTTTTCTCTGACTGGTTCACTGATTTCAAGATTCAAATGAATGCTTTCTATTTTCAGTATTTAACTTGAAAATGCATTTTAGATCAGAGGATTCCGGTCAAAGATTGGAAACAATGAGTGTTTGCTTTGCTGTGTTGATTTTTTATTTCAACTTGTGGAGACCCTTGTTCGATTTTTCAACAAGTATGCCTATGTCCAGGTAGTTTTATGCACTTCTCTTGGTAATCTCCCTAATGTATTTGTAACTTGTTTTTTAGAGCGCATATAGCAACAGTTTTCAAATTAGCACCAATGTTAACTTCCTGAAGGCATTAATGTATCTTAGGGCACGGCAAAATAGTAACATATACTTTGTTTGTTGGAGTGAAGGGGGTATCCAAGATTTTTAGGTCTGTTTGTCGCATGAGATTGCTCCTCGCATGAGATTGCTCCTATTTTAGATGTGTCCATTTATCCCATGAGTTTTCCGGGCAAGAGAAACTTTTATTTTCCTTCTGCCGGTGGATGGTGTTTAGCCACAAAAAGGATTTTCGTTTTTAAATTTGAATAGTTCATTTCTCACATTACTTATAGTAATCTATAAGAGGCCTGCAATTATAAATTCATATAATTTTAAATTAACTATAGTATGGTTGGCACGCTCTGTTCCTACCAGATAGCTGTTTATGGCAAAGGTTTTAACCGATCAGCAAGGGATGCTTGGGAGTTATTCCAGTCAACCGGAGTTGAAGCACTAGTTGCCTATGATTGTTCTGGTGCTGTTCTTCTGATGGGTACCGTCTTGGGTGGGCTTATCACTGGAACTTGTGCTGGTATTTGGACATGGATTGCATGGAGGGACAAAGTGATCATGGTGGGGTCCACTGCAATGTTGATGGGAATGGTCTTGGTTAGTGTAATTTTTATTCTTCAACAATATTTATCCCTATTGCTAATCAACTGGGAATCCTTGTTTCCCAATTTGGTTTAGGGTTTATGTGCAGTAATGTTTTTTTGAGTTTTCCTAGTTTGGCAGTAAAAAAGACCTTTATCTATTTAGACCGATTGACCCCTTAATTTTCTTTCTTTTGTTTTAAAATGGATCCCTTACTTTTCAATTGTCTTTTGGCAATGTCTGTTACTATTATAGGATAGCAGAGTGACAGAGTCCTCTTTTGCTTGTCCTGCCTTATTTATTCTGGTAGTAACAATTAGTAATAGACAGTAAATCACTTATCTAAGATACATGAGAAATAGTGACTACTAATTAATGGAAAATTTCAGCATAAATTACTACTTGTTTTTGCTGAAATTGTTGGCTTTTCATGTGGACATTAGCATATAAATGTGATAAATCAGTAAGAAATTGATGTGGGCAAACTGCACACTGGATTTAAAGACTCGGTTGAAACCTCTTGGTTGCAGTAAATACATGCAATTCGATTTCAGTCTCTCAGAAGAAGTCTGAAAAACATAGAGCAAACTGCTGTATAAACCCAAAGTAGAACTATAGTGCATATGCTATATGACTGCTATTAATTGAACTTTATGATCAGGCTTATTTCCGCTTCTTTTGTTATTTGAAGATTGAAGTATGGAAAATGCTTACTTCAGGTGGGACTTGCGATGGTCGTTGTTGAAAGCGCTGTTACATCTATATACATATGTTATGCAGAAGACCCCTCCTTGATTCAAAGATGGGATTCTCAATTCTTTAACCAAATGTCGGAGACACTGCACCAGCGACTTCAGCATAGGAGTGCACGAGCCAGGGAAGTATGGACTCACAACCAGCTTGAAAGCCACATGCAAGATACATTCCCTCTTTGAAACCTTTACATCTATTAACCAAAATGTTTCGTGTAATTCATACTCTTTAAATTAGTATTCCAAATATAAATGACTTTGTTTAATAGAACTTGCCCTGTTTTTCTTTTGTCTATGTTGCAAATTACAACAAGTAATTATCTTTTAGAGTTGATTGGATTTTTTTTTTTTTGGGGGGGGGGGGGGGGGAGGGATACGTGTCTTTTGCGTTGGAAATGGATGTAAGATTACATGCCTAACAAAAGTGCAACGAAAGTTTACTTGCGACGGAAGTAAAGCCTTGTGTTATTATCATGTTCAAAAGATTTAATTCATACCAAGTGGCTTTTCTTCCTTTTTTGCCTAATTTTTGTTTTGATGCTTCCTTTTTTTTCCTAATTATTGTTTTGATAGTGACATAAGACTCGGCTGGCTGGCGAGACTAGTCAGAATGCTATGGCTCATGTTCCAGGGGGAGCAGGAGCCATCTAGAAATTGGGGATTTCAGTGCAAATAGAGGGGTATACAGTTTGGGCTGAAACAGAAACTAATGAGCTATTGCATACCATGAATTGCAGTGGTCCATGACTAAAAAAGTGGACTCTTATTTTGCACCCAAATTTAGTGGCAATATGATTGGTGGTTGCAGGTAACTTGTGAGAAGCATCAAGTTTCAACCCCCTTTTGGAGATGTTCGCCAAATGGTCTGATCAAGCAGCATATGGAGGTTCCTCACCTTTGCTTCTACGTGTCTTCCTTCTGTATGTATACTTGAGTGCGTTTCCTATATCAGCCTTGACTTTTGTGCTTCAACTATGATTGGATTCAGGGAATGGAGTGGATAGAAAATGAAAGAGAGGATATGGGTGATATCCCTTCTCTTGTTTCTGACAGGACATTAAGGAGGAAAATTATCGCTTCTCTTGAAAATGAAAGACGAAAAGTCGTACTATCATGATTAAATTATATATATATATATATAACTTTGTTAATCATCATAAGATGAAAGTGCATTAATATTTTGGGATGAGCAAAATGCTTGTTGCTATGGTTTGGTTTTATCCATGCAAACATTACATGTGAAATGAAATATATTTGAAAGAGCACGAGAGAATCGAAAAAGAAGAAAACGAAGTGGGTAACCATCCACAAACCATAACCCATAATCACGTGAGAAAGATTTGAAGAAAACAAAAACAGCCAATCCCAATTTTCACTTTCCCTTGTAGTAAATATATAATCTATAAAAAAAGGCCCAAAAAAAGCATCGCCAGAGAAACGTGGCAGGTCATAACTGTACGAATCCAGTTTCAGATGCGTCATAATCTCTTTACGTGTCTGTCAGAATCACAGTAATCAATTATTCATTCATTAATGACTAGATTACTCCTTACAAAGTACCCTCTCTGATTTTCTCACTAATTTGTATAGTATAGTAGTTTGTGCCTGCCTTGCAGAATTTTAAACCCACCAGAAAACAAAATCTAATTAATAAAAACAATAAAATATTATAGCCAGCTCTGCTCTTAAAAACTGCCCTTGCTCCCTTCCATACTCCATACCCTAGCGGCTGCTTTTAATTGAATTCTAAAAGAATAAAAACGTACTGTTAGGGCGGATTAGATTATGGATATCTCATCACCATCACATCATTAAACCGCGCAGTGCTATAGAAGAAATATAGGTGAAAAAAAAATCCAAGAAAAGCAAAGCTAGCTAGCTCTATCTGAGCCTGCTAATAAAGCAGCCAGTAGCACTCCTCTCTAGAGCTCTAGAGAGAAGAAAGAAAGAATCATCTCATATCTTGTCTGGCTCTCACCTCAGAGACAAGGAAGAGAGAGAGAAAGGAGTAGACAACGTTTGGGGGTTTCTTGTCCTGTGGAGTGGGCTCTTTACTACTTACTCGCATGTCCAGAGCGTGCAACAATGAAAATCACGACATGAGCAAATGCACTACTAGTTTACTATTTACTATTTTTTAACGCATGTAACCTTTATTAACCTTTAGCATTTGCATTTAGAACAAGGTGGCTCATATTGCTGGGTCATGCCGTCATGGTTTAAATCTGGGTTCTTTGTTAAATTGGGTTTCATTCATATTGGGTTTAAAAAATGTTTTAGGGCCAGGACCAATCTAGAATCATGATTTGGTCCAATTTGAACTACGTTAGTCAGTCCATAATTCAAAATTTTCTTTATTATTATTTCTAAGAACATTTTGTTAATCTAATTTCGTGATTTGTCAACTTTCCCCTTCTTATTAAAACATTTGAAGCTTAAAACGTAACTCAATTGGTAAAAAACTAATTTAATCATCACTTTTAGTGAACTACAATCTCCTCTTAACACAACAATTTTTTTTTTCTTTCAAGAGAATTTCTATCAAGTTAATTGATAAGTGCTAATAGCTTTTATTAAGTTAAGCTATTAAAACTTAATCCTACATTTTAAAATGAAACATGTGGTTATATCTCTCACGAATTCAACGTTCTGTTTGCTCATGGTATAGGCAATGAACAAGTATAAGCTTTACGAATTGACCAGAAACATTAAAAACAAAACTTGTTTGTTCTCATTTTTCTGTTTTCCAGTTTCCAAGCATAGAAAAATAATGAACTGAAATTGAGATAGAGGCTGCTGCTAAATCTTTTTTCGCATGCAAGAGAAGTTTGGCAGGACAAAATAATAGGGGGTTGAGAGTATAGAAGGGAGAGTGAAAAAGACGCAGAGCAAGGAGAGAATGAGGGAGTGATACAGGAAACAGTAGGGGTTTTATTAGGAAACTATAATCCCAACTCTGAACGCAATAATAAAAAGCCTGGTGTGTTATTTAAAACTCATATAAACAAAAAAGAACCCGTACTGATACGCTATCCTTCCGCCATTAAAGATCCTTCCCCAAGGATTTTCTCCCACTTCTCGTCTATTTCTCTCAACCTTCCTTTTTTTCTTAGGAACGCAACAGACTCTCACTTTATAGGAAAAGAGGAAAAAGGAAAATGCAGAGCTTCAAAGCTGCAGCTCCTACTAGCCCAGACATGTTTTGCCACTCTTCTTTTTTTCTCAGGTATCTTCGCTTGCTTTCTCATTAAGCCATCGATTTGGATTTTGTTTTGTAGAAAGTGCATGTCTTTGATTACAAGGCAATGGTATGTACGCAAAGAAAGAAAGGTGGCTGCTGTTTCTGTTGTAGTACAAAGAAAGGAACATGCTTTCTTCTGACTCTTTTTATTTCCCTGTTTTTATTTCTGTTTGAGTTGAAAACAGAGGAGACGATTGTAATAGCCGTCACCAGACGCGTTTCTCGGATCTTGGAGAGCTTGACCATCGCGCTGCCGCTTTTCATCACGATGATGCTGTTGATTTAAGCTCAAGTATGCTTTTTTTTTCTTTAACTATTCTCTGGAATTTTGAACTTCCCTAACTACTTTCTCTGTTTATAAAATTCCTTGTAGGCTCCATTTTTAGTTTAAAATCCAGCAATGTTGCTGTTGTTGCTAATAGCTTGCACCATGGCACCTTCAACACGGTACTCAACCCCTACCAACCTCTCTCTTTGCACACAAGTGACATAAGCATTTTTGCATATATTTCGCATAGTTCTGATGTTCCATACAAATAATTTTGCTTTCGTGAAGAGCATTGGGGCAACAGAGATAGTTTCAAGTGGAATGGAGTGTTTGGACACAGGGCAGTTCATGTACCAGAAAGAGAGAACTTTTGGTGCCTCGTTCGGAAATCGGCAATTTGAAAACTGGGGTGACTCTGGCCTTGCTGGTAATAGCCAACAGACTGACACTTCTACTGATGTTGACACTGACGATAAAAACCAGGTTTTCTCTATATTTCTTTTATGCTCTTTTTTTTTTTCTTTCTTTCATGTGTTGTTGTAGTGGGAACATCTTTAGGCTAGAAATTGGCATTGCATTATAATCATGTTTTGTTCTAAAATTTTGCTAGGTCTAGTAGAGAATTATGTACCCTTTTGGGTGATTGTGATGATGATTTCCTAATAGGATTGCCTGAGTCAGATGGAATTAATTAATGCTTACAATTGCAAATGTCCTCGTACTTAGTTTGACACTGGTCGTCTTTTAAATTGATTTTGGAAATTTGCTGGCTGACACTTACTGTTGTTAACCGACCAAAGAAATTTGATCAAAAAATTGTTTCAAAGCATAATAATTTTATGATGCGTAAATCTTAGTACCGGTGTTCTTTAAATTTTTTGGCTTTGGTGGGTTATTTTAACTTCTGTGGTTCTTAACTCTTAATTGTGTTGTAGCTTCGTGGAGTTCAACATGGAGCTATTATAAAGGTGGATTCTGTAGCTCATTCCAAGTCAAAAAGCGGCGACCAAAAGGTTGTTAACATTATTGAAGTTGTTGTGGAATCAATTTTAATATTTGGAAGCTAACTGTGTGACTTCTTGCTTGTTGTTTCTTCAGACACTTCGCAGGCTTGCTCAGAATCGAGAAGCTGCAAGGAAGAGTAGATTGAGGAAGAAAGTATCGTATTTTTATTGCTTTTTGTTATGTTTTTCTTTTTCATGGTGGATAATTAGGATTCATAGACTTTGTCTGACATCCTGTTTTTCCATGTTTTTTCCAAGTTTAAGTAGATTCAATTTGTCTGATAGGCCTTGAATTGTGATTTATTGAACTTACGAACAACATGGACACTTTAGAGTGGTTAGCCTTCTACAAGTTAAGGATTTGTCATTGTGATGGTCATTATTGGAGAGTTGAAAATTTGATGCCTTATGCATGCATGGGAAAGGAAGGATGCACTACACTGGGTTTCAGTGCTTTATTTATGCATTAGGTCTGAAAGCAAGGTCAACTCCTAAGTTGACTACTACTCAAGTATCATGAGTATCAATATTTTGGAAAGATAGTTTATCTGCTTTGCCTTAATGGAATGTTGCCGATAATAGTTGTATAAGATATTCGATTCAAAAGCTCAGTGACTTTTTATGTAACAGTTTTGACTTATCTTTTGCTTAAAATGTTTTATCCCAACTAGAAGTAAATGTGAAGGTGGTAGGTTAAAACTTAAAAGAGATGGTTTAGTACGCACACCTAAGTGTCTTAAACTTTGGGAATAGTCTGAGTTGAAGTTACCGGATGTACTCTTTCTTCTATTAGAAAGTTTATACTTGTCCTGCAAGGTTAGAATCTGGTCTAGCAAAAGAAAGAAAGTGCATTGGTACCATAACCAACTTTCGTTTGGTTCTACTGATGCATGACTCTAGTGATGCATATGTAAATGCGGTAATTTGTTTTACTTCCTCTGATTATTTATTCATTTATTATTTTTTTGCTTTATTGGTATATATAAAATTGGTTTTGTCATCTGCTTCCTTTGTGTTCTTATAAGTTGATCAATGAAGCATGTTTGGATCATTTATGGGTTTTGGTTTTTGGATAGGCATATGTTCAGCAGCTTGAAAATAGTCAACTTAGGCTTACACAACTAGAGCAAGCACTTCAAAGAGCACAACAGCAGGTATGATAATCAATTCTGTTTATTGAAGGGTGAGGCTTAAGGGGGGTAATTTACAATCTCTAGTTCAGGATGCACAATCTCCTGCTTTCTTCTTCTTCTTTTGTTTTTATTGATCCAATGCCGTAGATTTAAAGGTTATCATCTTCATTACTACTGGTGTATAAACCAAAGTTATTTTTGTTCCTGATTAGCTTTATGTTTCAATTCAGGCTATTTTTATCGCATCTGGACTTTCTGGGGACCATGCCCATTCAGCTACGGAAAATGGTAAGGAGATTTTAGACACTGTTTAGGGCGTCAGTTCATAGTGTTAACTTGTTTTTCACTTACACCTCTAAGAGCTATCCCTAAAGAGTTTTAGTTCAGAGTACTAAGGTTGGGAGAATTATTTAGTTGTGACTTCAACCTCCAATTCACTAGCCACCAATGACAATACTTGAATCTGGTTTTATAGATCTTAGTGATGACATGATTATGTTTTTTTGGGTCAGTGCTGCTAAATGTGTTGCCTGGGGGGACCTTTCCCTGCATTATTGTTAATTTTTCATACAAAAGACATGATGTTGGTCGTCCTCACCCCTTCAAATGCATTTTGCATTTGTGCGATTTCCCTACAATTATAGTTTATAGTTTGGTCCCAGACATGATAACATTGGGTGAGGTATATGACCATGTCAATTTTGCAGATTCTTAGACTGACACTGTTCATTGATGGTTGAAGTTTGGTGCATCTAAGAAGTAAGAAAGATACCCGTATGCATAAGAGTTGTAGACGGCTACAGGATAGGGTGATTATCAATTTAATCATAGAAGATAAAGCCTCATCATATGGGTGTTAAAAGGAGAGCCAACTGAATTGGCTTAAGTATATGGCAAAACTGAAGTCATTCAGAGTGGGCTGTGGAATGGAACTGGGATTATAATAGATAAAGAAAATTGCTTATAAAATATTTTTTAGTATTTGATCATTATGACTGCAAGATTTTAGATTTGCTTGCATTACAAGCTCCATTTGTCTTCTGTATAGAGGCACAAACACCTCTACTATTATACAGGTGCATCTAATTGTTGGCTTGCTTCTATATGTTAAAGGCCAAAAACTTTTATGTATCTTAGGTCTTGTTGGTGTTTGTGATTTCAGTAGCAGATCTACTGATAGCTGAAAGCTAGGATGTTGATCGCTATAGATAGAACTTATTCATTTTTATTATTTTAATGATGATTTCCTGTCATGGTTTAATCCTTCATTATGCTTCCAGGGGCCTTAGCCTTTGACATGGACTATGCTCTCTGGTTTGATGAACATCAACAGCTGATAAATGACCTAAGATCAGCTGTAAATTCTCGTATGGGAGATAATGAATTGCGCATTCTTGTTGAGGGTGTCATGGCACATTATTATGGGGTTTTCAGGCTAAAAAGCATTGGTGCAAAGGCAGATGTATTTCACATGCTCTCTGGTATGTGGAAAACACCAGCAGAGAGGTGTTTTATGTGGTTGGGAGGATTTCGATCATCTGAACTTCTCAAGGTGCTTTACTGTTTGATATTTTCATTCTATTATCTAAATCTAATGCTTTTTGAGTTTTGTTGAAATACATGTTTTGGTTGACAACTATTTTGAACTTGGAACTTTAGATCATTGGAAACCACCTTCAGCCTTTGACAGACCAACAATTAATGGGCCTATGTAATCTGCAACAGTCCTCTCAACAGGCTGAAGATGCCTTATCACAAGGAATGGAAGCTTTGCAACAATCTCTGGTAGACACCCTTTCATCTGCATGTTTGGGTCCTACTGGTTCTAGAAATGTTGCAGACTACATGGGCCAGATGGCAATTGCGATGGGCAAGCTTGCCACATTGGAGAACTTCCTTCACCAGGTAAATTACTTTTATCTCACCCATCAAGTAGTCATGTACTCATCACAGTTTTTACAAGTGTCACTTTAATTTCCAGGCTGACCTTTTGAGACAGCAGACTCTGCAACAAATGCATCGAATTTTGACCACTCGCCAAGCAGCCCGGGCCCTGCTAGTTATTAGTGATTACACTTCTCGGCTCCGGGCACTTAGCTCTTTATGGTTAGCCCGACCCAGAAACTGATATTCTTTCATTCCTTGAGGCTCTTCTTAATTTCATGAATGCTTTGCACAGAATAGTTCTGCATTTTCACCTTCTTTTGGAACCCATTGAAGGTGCTGGGATGGCGAAGCTAAAGCATGATGTGAAATGTCTCATGATAGGCTAAATCTTGGTTGCTGTGATTGTAATTTTGTCAGCAACCCTAGGAAAATTTCCGCTTATTGGCCTATAGAAAAGCCAGTATTGAGAAGAGCGCTGTATATTAAGAAGGATCTGAGCATGTGTTGTGACTCGGTAGTAATCTAACAAGTGATGCAAATTCTCCAAAACTTTGATGGTGGTAATAATCATCGTAGTACAATTCTAACCTAATTAAATGCTTTAAGAGTATTTAACCATAAAGATTATAATAACATGTCACATCCATGTATTGGCTATATCCCAAATAATGGTAATCTTTCAAATAAGAATGGACGAGTACTTTTGGCTATTTACGTGTTGATTCTTGTCAACATAATATGCCTGCGTAATATAAGCTCCTATTCAAATTCTAATGTAATCAATGATAGAACCATCCAACAGAGTTATTTACAGCATCTTATTTTAAGAAATAAAGATATATGAACCGATTGATCCTGCGATGGATTCTGCTTGTTCATGATATTTTGGTCTCTACTGGTCTGTAAACTTTTCTCTTGTTCGTCCTTCCTGCAAGTTGCCGGGTAAATGTTAGTCATTGCAACGAAACAGAAACCTGCAGAAAAGAGAAGAGAAATGGTGTACTTGAAATGAAAAATTGCCATTATAATCTAGAAACCTGCATACCTGGCATATGTCGTCTTCTGGAATTGATGATGCGGGGGATAAACACTCCAGTTCCATTGCCATTTCTCCATAGATTTGCAAGCCAAGTTGGTACTGAGTTTGTGTTCTCGCTTTCCCGCGAACTGAAATAACTTCCATATTGTGACGAAGAGGAGAAATTTCTGACTGGTCTGTTTGAACCTGGTTTCCTACTGCTAATTGAGTGGAAAATTTTAGTTTCCTGATAATCTTCGTCATCATCTGCTGTTAAAAGTAGAATCTGTTTTCTAATCTCAGCATAGAAAACATCATCTTCATCAATCCCATCATATTCATAACTGTGGTCTATGTTCATGTTCATATCCATGATGGGCTGAAGGCTGTTGTTGAATTTCATAAGAAAAACTTGGAACTGGAAAAGCTTGGAGTCGAAATAAAATGGTTGGACATTTTATAGGAGAATCTGGAGTATTAATGACTTTGTTTAGGGTCAATGTTTCAGGTCCAAAGAAACCAGATGGCTTGAATTCTCTCCAATGGATCTTGACATAGGGAATGTTTCTCTTTTCGTACGTTAGTTCATGTTTGTCTCTTAATTGCTTTTTATTTAATATTAAATCTTCAAGAACTGGTTTGTTGAACCAAGTGGATTAGAATGACTTGGACCTTTACTTTTTCTTCTAGCAATTCACTTTGAAAAGCATTCAATTTTGACTAAGAAAATGATTTAAGTTCATGGCATCTGATTATTTTTATTGCTTAATTAAATCAGAGGTAAACAACAAGTAGGCGTATCAAATATCAGCTGGCTGACTGCTATAGCAGATACCTTATCAGTTGAGTTGTTAAAACCATAAAAACTTGAATATTTGGGACGACAAGTTGATCAACCACATTGAATTAGGAAGTTTTGGGATTATCTGGTTTCTTCAAGAAAAAAAAAAAAAAGTTCAAAGAATGGACAGAATTACTAAAATTTGGTTATATGCTCAATTTGAGATTAAATGTTTAAGTAGTTATTTTATTTAAAATTAAATGTTTTAATTTATACAAATAAATATTAAATATTATCGATTTATAATAATATAATTTTTTTTTAATAAAAATTATGCTGTAAATAATACGTATCGTTAAAATCTCACCTGAAATAACATATAAAATTAAGTTTTCTTGTGACATGACAAATGAAAGGCTCTTGCTTTTTTTTTTTATTTCATTTCTCTTCTTTTTTATCAAGCTGAGAGAATTTAAGGTTTTCTTTATGAATTACAAGTTTGTAAGTCTACAAAATGAATTATTTAACAAATATCCAATTGAAGCCTCTATGCTGTTGTTTAAGGCTATTTTAATACATTTTCTGTTTGCTTGATCATTTCTTATTTTGGGTTATTCACTAATGAATTTAAGCGAATTTTAATCTCTTATTATTTTTTCTTCTAAAATAGTTTAGGGTCTTATTTATTACGAACCCAACAGATTTATTACGAATACAAAATGATCTTTTGAAATTTAGCTTGATCAAGAATAAATTTATTGTTAGCTTTTAATCTCTTATTATTTTTCCTTCTTAATGATCTTGGGGTTTAGTTGAGCAAAAAGAAGAAAAAGAAATGAAATAAAATTGATGTGAAATCAAAGATATTATAGATAATGGGTTAATTAAAGTAAAGCAAAAAGGGCTTTATATAGGCTTAAATTCGTTGATAAAGGATTAAGATAAGAAAAAAAATCAAATTGATAAGAAAAATGGTGAAATGAATTTATAAAGATAAAAATCTTTGTTTTATGGTAAAAATTCCTAAAGCAATTTCTATAAAGAGCAATCATATTAGTATTTATTAAAAGAAATTATAGCTTGCTTGATTGCTAGAAATATACATAACAACAAGAAAAGTTGTTCTTCTTTTATTTCTCAAGAAATCAAAATGAGAAGAGAGACAAAGAGAGAATAGTGTTGGGAGCATAAATAATGACTCAAAACTGATAACACCGAGCGATAAACAGTTCCCCTTTTTAACTCTCACCTTCTCTCTTATTTTCGCTTTTGGCCAATTTAGAAACCAGCAATAACTACACCATATATAGGAACAGCCACCATCACAGCAGCAATTTAATCCGTTACACCGACAACAGCAGCTGTAATTAGTTGTTCAACAGCATGAGGTTTCAAGGCCTACTAATATAGAAAATCTGCAATCTCAGGCACCAAGATCAAAAAAGAGGTAAACAACTAGATCCTGTTTTTTTTAATTCTTTTTTTTTTTTTTCAGAAGATTGAAACGTATACTATGTATCTGCAGTTAGCATTAAAATGCCACGTCAGTTGATTTTTAAATTTTTTACTGTACGTACCTTTCGTAGTAATTTTTTTGTTAAAAAAAATTTATATTATTATAAATAAAAAACTTTTAATTTTTATTTATATAAATTAAAATATTTAATCATGAATCGAAAAATCACCTAAATGTTTAATCTCAAATTAAATATTTAATCTTAAATTTTTTCGGAAGTTGGACTCATACACTTCACTGTTTCTCCTATTATCTCCATGTATTATGCTCCGCTTGATGCGCAGGCTGCTCATGCAACTTGTAACAAGGAAAACCATTGCAATATCAGATGTCGATCAAAACTTATTCGGCAAGCAATTTCAGAAAGCTTTTAACTCTCTTACCTTATATTTCGATTTTCGATTTTCTAGTATTTTTAGTATATGGATGATGATGGACCAGTGAAGAATAAAGACCCATAAATTTCATGGTTGACGGGCTAATTAAATAATTGGCCATAAACTTCCTTTCTCATGCAAATAAGTCCAAAGCCTAACTGAAGTAGTTAATTTTGGGCCCATATCTTTGCAATAGTAACTAGAAGAAAATAGGAGAAATACTTTTGACCCTCCAACAAATTCTTAATCTGATCCTTTCGTGAAATTTGTTAAGTGATTTAATAATAATTTTTTTAAACTTATTATTGACACTTTTATAAATTTAAATTCAATTAACCTTATTTTAAAAAATAATTATTCCAAGTTCCAACTTAAGTATTGATGTATTATTTCACAAGATACTTTCAGCTCTTCGATCACACAAATATATTGAGACAAGTGTCCAAATGTAACAAAAAATAACAAATTATAGCTCAATAGTTGGAAGTCCAAAATATGATCATTCAACGATTTTTCTAGAATTCAGTTCTTTGAGTGAAACCAACTTCTTAGTCTGTTCCAAAATCCTGTCACCTCTTTTCCAATTGGTTGCTCAACGGGTACCTTAAAATTTGCTATCTCACTAAGCTCTTGAAATGAGTCCACAAGATTTTGGAGCCTCGCAACAAACTCAATCAAGAGTGATGCGAATGTTGCTAAAGATAAAGAGCTAGCACTTTCATATATTTTGGATTCCTGTTGGTTCAGCAATGCATCTGCAGTAAATGAGAGACGTGGCCATGATGGTTTCTGGAGCATACTCTCTGAGGTAATTAAATCTGGCATGCGAGAGTCCATTCCGGCCATGTTTGGGTTCTGAACATCCCACATATCACTGAGGGATTTGATCACTTTATTCTCATCATCTTTAACATCAATTATGCTCACAGGTTCTTCATATTCCTTGACCTGCGGCGCAGCTGCCCAGCTTTCTGAATTGACTAGAAGGAATGATTTTTCGTCTATTTTCAATTGCAAATCCTCTCCTGCCTCATGTATTTCCCTCAGTATGTCTCCAGAGCTTAACTTTTCCATCTTTTCAATTCTGTCTCCAAGCTCACGCAGCACTTTAGCTCCTGCATTACCAACCCTCTGAAGCTCACTAGCAAACGCTTGTCTCTTCTCTGGTGGGGCCTGCATGTACAAATTTACAAAATCTGATTATGTAATTATAGCTCTAGGGGTGTTGGCAGAATTGTCAATAGCAAATCATTGATGCAAGTTCACTTCTAGCAGAGATTTCTGCTATGTTATCATTCTGGATATACAAGGACCTTTCATGCCCTTCAGGAATTATTCATTTACCATTAAACATCATCATTACGCTTCTTATGATCAAGATGAAGGCATAAAATGATGAATGCCATTGTTGAAATAAACAGGAAAAGTAAAATAAAGGAAGCTTTGTATCACTGCATAAGTGGAAATCACATAATTTTGTAGGAAATTCCTAAGCTTTGCCAGACTGATGCAGTTTTGTTATCTTCCTTTTTTACAAAGTTATAATCTCAGGCATTATCCTTTGATGAGGACCTATCATATACAAGTAAGGGCACGCAACAAGCACAGATAACTTTTCTGTCTAAACTATCTAGGTTGTTTTATTATCCAACTTGTTAGCCGATATACCATTCTTCTGATTGCTTAATAACTCAAGAAGTGCCAAATGATGAACAATAAATTAATAGAAGGCAGTTTTTCTCTATATTTTATGAAATTATGGGCACTTTACAGTCGTAGGATAGGGTTGTCCACAACTCTGGAGGGGGCACACTAAAGAGGAAGGGAATGCTAAACAATTGACTGATGCTGAAAGGAAAAGTCTAGCAACCTTGGTAACTGCTTTGCAAAAAAAGAGGTCTACCAGAAAGAGTAAAACAAATAAGTTTGAAATATATGTATTTCAAAAAAGGATCTGCTAAATATTTGGTAAAGCTGTAATCTCTGTGGATATTCCAATAAAACCCCAGGAGCTAACAATGTTGCTAGAAATGACTTCTTTGAAAATATTAAATGAGATAGTCATCTCACCTGAATTTCAGAAAGTATACACCCATGCATTGCCATGACCATGAATGCACAATGTCTCAGTGCACCACTTACTTTGACATAGTTTCTCCAAGGGTAGTTGAATGTTCTGTAAGGACCATGTGGAGGCTCCCATAAGGCAAAATCTAGCTGGAAAAAAAAAAAAAAAAAACAAACAAAGACAAGGTACTCAAAATAAATAAAAAGTTTCTAAATTCTTGGAGATAAGGAAGATGGTGAAAACTAGCATATGAGAACATACCAGAGATTCCTCTTGGCTTGAAGACTGCACAACTGATCTGTAGCCACTATACAATGGATCATCGTATGCTTGGTATGTAAGAATTTTGGAAGGGATCCTCTCATATTCAACACATTGCACGTATCCATTAACACAGCCTAGAAAAGAAACTTCAAAGCTATCAATTAAGCAATTCATCATAGTGAGTAGTACAACTTCATAACAGAAAATTAAGGAATTTCAAAGAGAAACTACTCGGAGCAGTACTTAAAAAAGGGGAAAAAAAAAAAAAAAGAAAAAGAAACTAAAGCTAACCTTCCAAGGAAGAAGCAACACTCTTGAAATTTTTAACCACCAATTTGTGCAAATCCTCACCCGACCATATAGGGTATATGCATATATTTACAACCAAACAAATGCCAGCACCAACCGCAATGAGCAACAATCGATAAAAAGCAGTGTTGAAAAATGTTCTGGAGTTGTTTCCAGACACCAGTACGATACAATATGTCAACAAGAATACCCTAAAACCATATTCATATGTCTTCATGGAAGGGTACAATTTGGTATAACTTGCACAAAATCCTAAAGCAAAATGAAATTTTAAGAGTTATAAAGCAGATTGATACTGTAAGCAGGAAGATACATTATACAGGAATGCTATTATATATTTATAATAGATACGATTACTGCTAGAACTCCAACCTGCTATGAAAATGCTTATCAAAATAATAACTTCTTCAAACTTTCCGGACAATATTGATACTTCCGCAATGCCTAAAGCAAGGGCTCCAGCAGAGAAAGTCCCTATAGCTCGATTGAATCCTTTGTTAAGTGTAGCACCTACAATAAAGAAATTGATTTCATTGCCACGATCAAAAAAAAAAAAAAGTGGAAAATTTGTATTGGCAGAAATGAAGCATGAATATTGAAGCAAATACCTACGCTGTATTCGAAAACCACGACAACAGTAAGAATTGCCCAGATCGAGTATTGACTAGCATCCCTTAGAGGCTCTTTGAAAAATATAAGCAGTGATACAATTGTTAGTGAAAGCCCCATTTTTGCAGCAAAAAATACCTTCCGAGGATCTGATCGACCCATTTCATATAACTTAACAGACGTTTCTTGCAAACCATTCCAAAATTTATTAATTGAATCAGAACATGATCGAAAACACCCGCATTTAACTCCATCCTCACTGCCACCTGAGCTGTTTAAACCAAATTCCGAATACCCTTTCCTTGAAAGCAGCCTTTCTTTACTCTCATCTCTAGAACCCCGCAAAAATGACCTCCCTGCCATTTCTGCATCAACCGACAATAGTAGATAAAAAAAAAAAAAAACACTGATTTAGAAGACCCAAAAATCCTTTTTTTTTCATGAATTGAACTTCTTTAAACATACCTGATAAAGGGTGAGTAACAGATCAGATGAAGTTATTGATAGAACTAAACTTTCGAAGAACATACGAGTATATACATCTAAACTGAAAAGAGACAGGACAGTGGTGGGAAGGGTAATAAAACGATGTCGGTTTGTTTATGAGAGGATGCTTGAAAAGTAGTTGGCACTTGGTAGTTTTGATTGAAGAGGAAAGGGTGGCGTAAACGACCATCCAACTGGCAGCAGGTTCATAAATACTCCGTCCACGCGTCACCAGCATTTCATATCAATTATATAGCTTTGACAATTAGTTGAGTGACTCGAGTCCGTTGAACCTCAAAAACCACTGTCCCCCCTGTTTTAGTTTCTTCATTATCTGTTGGATGCACAATATAGCACATTTTGAAGGACTTTGAGTTGATGGGAGATGATTTTCTGGTTCATGCTTGGCATCATTGAAGAAAGTGGTTCATCTATCTTTATAAATTCAATGTTGAATAAATGATTAGAAAGATAACAACACATTATCTCCACTCGTCTTTTGTTTACTTTATGGCGAGCAATAGATTACATTCTTTTTTGTTGTATTTGGAGGACTGTTCCTCTCAAGGCTAATGACTCTTTTCTTTTGGGTTTGGAGAGTTGTTTTCGTCATTAAGCATGTGAGGATTAACAAGGATTGTCAATTTTTGTCATCTATAACAATGGTTTAATCCGATCTGAATCAGATAATCATATTCGACTTTTCTTTAATCTTTTCCATTGTCATAATTTATAATCATCGTCGGGACGTGCATGTCTGTACGCTTTATTTTACTGTTGGCAAGTTACTATATCTTGATTCTTGTGGGGTCTGAATTCGGTACTATTTTCTCACCCAAGTCTACAATTGAAGTACAAGTAAAAAAATGGCATGGTGTCATACCACCTTTCTTTCTTAAACTCAATTATTATTTTTTTTTCCATCAAAACCATCGTTTTATCGTACTCAGATAACAGGATATTTGTAGGAAAAGGGTTCGTGTAAGAAATGAAGAAATTCCGTGTTGGTATAGCCTGTTTGACGTTTTACTATAAACAAATTACTTTTGGTATGTTCGGATTCTGAAAGTATTTAATTTTGAATTATTCTATGAAGGAAAAATAGATGAGAAAAGAAAAGAGATCCGGGGTGTATTTGTTGTTAGAATTTCACTCTTAGATACTTCTAATAAGGGAGAAAGTCTCGTGACGAGCAGCCTAGATAGATCATAAAATTTGTGTGAGCATTTTGAAATGTTAGATACAAAAAGGAAAAAGCTAGCTAGTCCATTGACTTCCTTCAATCCAATCACGGATTTAGTGAAGGTGAAAGTAAGTTCTCATTATTATCTTTCTCTGCACAGATATTTATTCCCCCTTGTATACATTGTCGTTTTGTTATTGATGCCAATAAAGGAACCATGGCAAATTGGATTTGTGTCTCCTCGAATGCCATTTCTAAACTTTCCAATGGGAGGATGAAAAGCAAGAAATTGTTATTTAAGTTTCATGTAGCTTAACTTCCAATTAGCCTTTTTAAAAGAGAAGATTGTTAACTAAATAAAATGGAAATCACTGGGATGACAGATGACTTTCTCTATAGGCTCAATTAATGCTATGCAGAAAATATTTGCGCTTCCAGTTTTATCCGTTCTGCACTTGTTTCTTGATTAATTTCTTGAGCAGGATTTGGGAGTTTTCCAATCACCCCATGCTAATGCCTGTCAAAATTTCCTAGCTCCTGCTGCCTGGCATCATAATTCTGTTCCAACTAAAGTAGTATATGTTTTTGTAAATTTCCTAAGAAGATCTAAGCTAAAGATAATTGGACATTGGGCTGTATATTGTGCATTATATAATACTAACTGGCTTTGGACTTCTTAAAATAATGAAGGAAGAAAAAGAAACTAATTGGCAAGCACTATTTTTAACATCAGTAATGGAATCAACATTCGCATGTTAACAATAGCAATAATCCACTGATTAAGTTGGATTTTGCTTTCGAGTAAGAACTTATGGCTCTTAACGATTTATTATCATTTGACGCTTGGAGGGGACCCAAGATCTAGTTGTTGGACCAAGAACGACCCCTTTTTTTTTTTTGGGTAAGTAACGATCCCACATCTTTGTTAATGAAAAAAACATAAGCTACCTAGAACCTAGACAACCCAAGTACCGACTCTTTTTTTACCTGGCCCAGGGGGCATGTTGATGATAGGCTCCTTGAAGTTCGCTTTCTGACTTAGTTCTTCAAAGGAGTTTACCACATTGTCTAGTCTAGCAACAAATTCTATCAAAAGTGAAGCAAATGTTGCCAAGGACAGAGCACTAGCGCTTTCGTATGTTTTGCATTCATCACCCTTGACGAATGATTCAGCATTAGATGAGAGATTTGAGGGCCATCTTCTAAACATATTTTTTGCAGCGTCACATGGTGGTAGAGAAGCTGTCCTGACAGGAATTGACCTGAGGTCCAGCACAGTTTCACTCAATGATTTAAATCCCAATTGCATGTGTTCATCTTCCTGTATATCCACAAGATTTTTTAGGTCTTCAAGTTCCTGAGGCCTTCCCCCAATTTCCCAGCTCTCAGAATTCACTAGAATGTATGACTTATGGTCTATCCTTTTTTGCAACTGCTCGGCTGCCTCATGGACATTTTCAAGTATGTCACCTGAGCTTAGTTTTTCCATCCTCTCTAATTTGCTTCCAAGCTCGCGTAAAACTTTCGCACCTTCTGCCCCAACCCTCTGAAGCTCGCTACAAAAGACTTGTCTTCTTTCCGGTGGAGCCTACATTTACAGCATTATGGCATCAATGATGTGAAAAAAAGGAAAGGCTTTGTTCCTTACAATAATGCAAATTCCCTTTCATCTATGGCCCACACCACAAAGTTTCATACCTTCATAATGGAATTCTTGTAAAAACACTCAGCCACACATTTCAGTTTAATAATGTTCTTAAGAACATGCACTTCGGAGACAAGGTGTGAAGTGGTAGTGGGGGAAAAGGAGCTGGTACCGCACTTGGCGATGTTAAGAGCTAAGAGGGCTATTGTAGAGTTTAACAGAGTATAAGAGGAGCAGACTAAGACAGCAAGGAAAGTGGGGGTAATTACAGTAAGAAGGGAGGAAGAATGGTCATGCCCAGAAAGATGGTGGTTAAAAATGAATTCTGATGGGGCGTTTACTGAAAATAATAGAAGTGCAGGAGTTGGAATAGTGATACGGAATGAAAGTGGAAATTTGGTTAATGGGCTAGTAAAGCAGGTGAAGACAGGTTCAGCATTAGCAGCAGAGGCTTTGGCTGTAAAAACAGGGCTGGAGCTTGTAGCTGCTAGAAATATCAGGAGGTGATCGTGGAAATGGATTCTGAAGTACTGTTCAATCACTTTCAAAGACAAAGGAGAATTATAATAGGCATATTAGACCAATTATGAAGGAAATAATGAAGCTGTGGGAAGAGGTACCAGAAAAATAACTAAAGTTGGTAAAGAGACAGGCCAATAGGGCTGCAGACTGGGTGGCAACACAGTCTAAAATGGGGACGTGCAGCTTGGGTTGGCTTAGGCAACCCCCATCCTCATTGGTTGGAATCCTAAGTAGGGATGAATTACCAGCACCACTTTTATAGTGTATAAGGGTAGTTGCAGATGAGAGTTTCTTTCTACAAGATCTCATAATCTCAATTATCATGCTGATATATGTAAAACAGAAAATGTATGGTGTTTACTGGAAATGAATTCTTTTCTTTGGCAAAAAAAAAAACACGCACTTCAGTTATTATCTTTATGATATAAGGATACCATTGGAAAGAATTTTGAAAGCTTCATATGTAATGTAACCAAGATTTCACTTATTTCAGAATTGTCAACTTACTTATCAGCAACGCAGGAAACATAATTGTTAAAAAATTCACATTAAGCCAACTGAACTCAAGGAATAACCGATTTCAGAATCATTTTAGATAAAAAGATCAAATTTTCCTTTCTACTGAACTCAATTTTAAAGAATCTTGTTTTGGGAAAACTGAGGAGCAGAGAAAGAAAAAGAAAAGATTTTGAGACCTCTTGTTCCCTAGATATCACTTGAAGAGGCTAATTACTTGGAACTATCAACAATACCAAAGAGAAAAATACATAATTACCTGTATTTCTGAAAGGATGCACCCATGCAGTGCCATAACCATGAAGGCGCAATGCCTCACCGCACCACTAACTTTGACAAAGTTCTCCCAAGGATAATTATACAGTCTATAACGGCCGTGAGGTGGTTCCCAAGTTGCAAAACCAAGCTGCAAAATATTTGAAACCCAACAATTCCCGGAATCATTAGTCCAACAAGTCAAACGGTTGCATAATTTAGACTGTATGCAATTTGACATACCAAAGTATCTTCCTGGCTTGTAGACTGCACCACTGATCGATAACAATTATAAAGTGGATCATCAGCAGCCTGGTATGTAAGAATTTTCGAGGGAATTCTCTCATATTCAACACATTTCAGGTACCCGTTAACACAACCTGAACAACAATTCAATGGTGAACAAAGAAATGTAAAATTGAAACATCAATTGGAAGATTACAGAGCTTTCTGAATGTGAAAAAAGCAACCTTCCAGAGAAGTGGCAAGATCCTTAAAATTTTTCACCACCAAGTTATGCAGAGATTCACCAGCCCAAATGGGATAAATACATATATTTACAACAAAACAGACACCTGCTCCAACTGCAATAAGTACCAGTCGAGTTAAAACTGCCTCAGTATATTCCCTAGTCCTGTTACCGGCTACCATCAGGATACAATATGTCAAGACAAATACTCGAAATCCATATTCATAAGGTTTCATTGTTGGATACAGCTTCAAATAGGATGCACAGAACCCTATCCACAGCAAACAAAACAGTTTAAAATGGAGAAATGAATATGTTGACTTCAAGCTAAACCGTTTGCTAATCTTCCAAACACTGACCTATTATGAAAATACTTAAAACAATAACTACTTCCTCCAACTTGCCAGCCACAATAGATAGCTCAGCAAAGCAAAATGCAAGTATCCCAGCACAAAGTGTTCCCAGCCCACGGTTAAATCCTTTGATAAAGGTTGCTCCTGCTTAAGAGAGAAGTAAATATTCCAACTGTTAATGAATCTTCTCTAATGAAATTAATGAACTTTCTCGGCATTCAGCAAAAACTGATTTTTGAAACAGAAAGACAGTAAAAAACTAATCTAGATAAAGTTGAATGGATGATGCTTAATTCTAGTACCTATGCTGAATTCGAACATCACTATGACTGTGAGTATTGCCCAAATTGAGTATTGAGCAATATCCTCATATGATCCTTTCCAAAATATGAGCAAAGACGCAATTGACAATGCCAGTCCCATTTTTATTGCAAATATAACTTTCCTGGGATCAGAACGACCCATTTCATATGCTTTCCTAGCAAAATCTTGCAAATCATCCCAAGAATTCTTGATTTTTTCTCTCATAACTTTCAGACACGTCCATCTACTTCCTCTATCTTCATTTCCCCTGAAGCTGAACAAAAGAGGCAGCCTCGCAGCACTGTTATCTTCCCAATTATGTTTCAGTGACCCCATTTTTATCACCCTTTCTCTTCTTCACCGGACAACAAATCTGCATTATCCCAGAAGTTTGCGAAAGAAAGATGAAACAAAGTAAGAACAATTAAAATAAGTTCTTGACAAGTAAAAGAGAGATAATGCAACCAAATCATCAAAATTAGCTCCAAATCACCAATAAACTTAACAAAAAAAAAAGGTACCTGCATTAAAGCATGCATTCATAGCATGTTTAAGCTTTGTTTCTTATAAGAATATATATTACTTTGGAGGCCATTGATTCAGTAACTGACATATTTGAGGAACAAAAAAGGGCCAACTTACTGGAGTACGGGGATATGTTTGTAGGCTTGTATCAATGGTCGAAGCTTCAGTTTCCACCTTACAAAAGCTGGCTTGTGTAATCAAAAGTGCATGCTAGCCTGCCTTGAACTTTCCTAGGAAAATACAACATCTATACTGATGAAGAGAATATCTAGTGAAAAGCTCATACTAGAATACATTTCCTCGTTATCCAATTCAAAAATGGTATTTTACATTCATTACCACATGCACTTCCAGCCAAGAATGGAACTTTCAGTATAATGTGCTGGCAAGTGGCAACATTTTTTTTTTTCTTCTGCTTGAGATTTAAGAATCCAAACATGTTTTAACATGCTATATATTCTCTGTCCGGTAAAGCAGTTCTAAACCCGACTTGTTTAAGTGTTGGTTAAAATGTCACGTGGAAGTGTTTCTGATTGGAAAAGGTATTCCCACAATCATAACTTAGACGAGACAACGAGAGGGTCTAACAAAATCATCATGCTACAATGAATATGGCTCCCTGGTCATATTTGATGGATAAAATTATTAATAGAATAAGATAATAATTATCTTATATAATATTTTATTTGTATTTGAAAAAAAGGATAAAGATTATAAAAATAATTAATATCTTTCTTAAATGAGGTGAATAATTTTTAATCCATAAAATTAAATTTATATATTTAATTATATCTTTAAAAATTATATCAATAATTTAAATTGTTTAAAATTTAAAAAAATATCATTTTGGCCAATAAATAAATTTTTTTTTATTTTAATCATTACACACATCAAATATAAAATAAAATGATATTATTTAATCTAATCCTATTTATTATATCATTTTATCTTATCTTATCATAATTTTATATACTAAATATGATAAATTACTTTCATCCAGTCAATTAATCACCAAAAACATCAATTATTTATGGAAATTCATGAGTTATATTCACTTAGCCCAATTATGGAAAAAGGCATGAGATTAATGATCACATGACAATTAATTAATTACACCAATAATTAATGGTGATGAAATTACAAAATTAGTTCTAATGGCATTGGTTTTTTAAGACAATTTGATGTGTTTTTTTTTATAATTCTATTGCCTAAAAATAGTTATTTACTATTACCAATATACAATTCATATAATTTTATCTGTACTTTTATACAATTTGGTGTTTTTAGCACCATGTCAAAGGGTTTTTTTTTATTATTATTATTCTTAATTTATTCTTGAACTTTTTATCCATATATTTATTTGATTGAAAAAGATATACGCTCGTACATAATTAATTCTCATGTAAAATGTGGAGATCATCAGCCAGGAAGGTTCCTGTCAGAAAGCTACATAATTCATCACTTCGTCGGTTTATGGATGTCACCATTGCATACACAGCTGCGTATATAGTGTGAAGTGTGAACCAATAAATTCATATCTCTCTTTTATTTAGAAAAACAAAAAAAAAAAGTAGAATGATGTTCGTATTGGGGAATTATGCACTCGAATTAAAATGTTCTTTCTTTTTTGGTGACAAGGGGGAATTAAATGTGCATTTTTAATATATAACAACTTAATTATCGAAAGATAATTAAAGGTGTCCACATTATTTAACTTAAAACCATATTTTTGGATCATAATTATGAATATCTTTAATATAAGATCTTATTCAGTGAAGCCAAAAATATGAACCAAAATATAAGAAAATTTATATAAAATAACTAGCAAAAATATGGTTTTATACAAAAAAAAATATTTTTTCGTTAGAATTTTCTTTTATATAATTTTTTCTTTGTTGGGTTGGGTTAGCTTGGCTTGGCTTTTCGAAAGAAACTTGCGACAAGCCCAAGCTATTCAGAAGCACATAATCTCCTCCTACGAAAACCGAAGCCCCACTGCCCCATATTTCTTATCCAATCTCAATCACTCTTCCGATCAGTGTAGACAGGGACAGTACAGACACGATGGACTTGCTTAAAACACAAACTCACTCTTCCCTGCAATAGAAAGTGTTATCCATGGCTACTCAATCTACTTTCACTTGGCATTCTTTTCATTATCAGAAACCCACCTTGAAATCCTTCAACACCGCCATTTTCTGTAAGACAAAGCCCAGCTTAAGACAGTCATCGACCATTATGGAAAAAAGAATCATACCCACCTTAAAAACTGAAAGACTAACTGCTTCAGCAGCCCCAGAAGCACTCACAGCTGATTCATCCACATCCACAGAAACTGAAACACCATCCATCATAATTTCTCAAGAAACTGAGGTTCACGGCTGGCTATACTTGCATGTGCTTTCTAGCATTTATGCATTGCTTTGATTTAACCTAGTTGTTGTCGATTTTGCAGAAGGCTGAGGTGGTGGTGAAGCAATTTGAAAAGCCAAGGCTGGTGTTGAAATTCATATGGATGGAAAAGAACATCGGGCTTGCTCTTGATCAAGTGATACCTGGGCACGGTACTGTTCCTCTAAGTCCATACTTCTTTTGGCCCAGGAAAGATGCATGGGAAGAGCTTAAATCCACTCTAGAAAGTAAGCCATGGATTTCTCAGAAGAAGATGATTATCCTTCTGAATCAGGCCACTGATATCATCAATCTATGGCAGCAAAGTGGTGGCAACCTTTCCTAGATATGCAATGTAGCTCTTCTTATTCTTCTTTTGTTCCACTAGCCTGCTTGTTTCAGTTGTTGGATTTTGATGATTTATTATTAAGATTTCCTTTTGCCTTCATTTGTCTCGTTTGTATTGGTTTGCCATCAGTAATTTCAAATTGCAAGGACTAACTAAATTAAGAAATTTGGTTTGGTGCTTGCTAGTTGCTAGTTAAAATTCAGGCAGAAAGGAAAAATGAAGAAAAATAAGTCTCTGCAATTGCTATTGTAGTGTATTTCTCAAGTTATAGACAGTTTGCAAAGGATTAGTTGAGACTTAAGAGGGCTGCTTTTATATCTGACCGGTTTGTGTAGAAATATCCATATGCATATTCGGCTAATAGAGTAAGTGATGAAGCTTTTCCACTTCCATTTTTGGATTAACTATTTAAACAGCAACCAGAAACAGATGCAAAAAGTTTCATATCCTATCTGAACTTTATTGTTAATTACATATCTCAGTTCAAGAATTCACCAAAGCAAAACTGGGACAATTTCATTTGCTCTCTTTTACAACAAACAGAGCTACAAATTTCTCCTCCTTTTTATCACCTTATTCAAGACTGCAACTTAATCACCAGAAAATTTATCTTTTTCCTTTGTGCCTTTGCCTGCATTCCTCATAAATTATTTTGGTTCCTAGGTTTCTCTTGCCTATAGTCTTGAGCTTTTTGTAAGTTGTGTTGCATTCTGGTTTTACCAACGTTAATCCATAGTTAGATTGTAGTTAGTATTGTCTCAAGGAACTTGAGTAGTTTTCCAAAATCTTTCGCTTCACAAAAAGAAATTCAAAAATCATTCCAAAAATATTATACATTGAGTTTACATCTTAAGAAAATCAACAAAAGAAAAATCAAAGAACAAAAACCAACTTATAGACCCAGCCAATCCTATAATGCAACTCGCAAAGTCACAAATATTCAACAAGCTCATGCTGCTCAATACCCACGCACTTACCCAGTCCTCACAGAAAACGGCCCCTTATTTTCGGTGAAGTTTCATTTACCTTTCATCCCAGAACTTTCAGTGGCATGTTCTGTGGGGTTTTCAGGTCCAATCTCCACCTTCAAGCCAGCATGAAGAATTGAAGGAATTTGCTTATTGGATGAGTACTGAAACATCAGACCAGTTTTTTCTGAGGGCTCATCATCCTTGTCTGTATCCAGGAGCTTGTCTTGAAGTTTCCTTGGAACATATCAAAACTCGAACCATGGGAATCATAGTTATCATCGTCACCGTCAGGAATAACCACTTCCTTGTCCAATAGCTTGATTAGGTCCACTTCATCCAAGGACATTGTCCTAAGGTCCACGTTTCCCTCTGCTGAGCCTTCACTTGAAGAGGGACTTGACATCTTGATTTCTGATGTCTTCTTGCTCTGATTCAACTCCTCTGCTTGACCACCATGATGAGTTTCCTTATATTTAGAATTGGATTCACGTCTGTCAGACAATCTTCTGTGTTGACTATTGGGAATGTTCTGATCGTCGGGATTATGGGAATCAGACCGAGAGAGTTCAACAGCTGCTCTTGCCGCTTCAGCCGCATATGCAGCTGACTCAAAGGCTGCTTGAGCTGCATCAGCTACATCCCTGTACTTTTTCCTTGCCTTTGTTGAATCAAAGAACTCAGCGTCATCTCCAGCACTGCCACTTGCCTTAGCTGATGTGTCTAGCTTGGGCAGGCTTTGCTTGTTGCTTAAATCCAAATTTTCCTGAATTCATAACATAATTGGCATGCCATGAGTTATTTCTCTATGTTCAGCAGATAATGAAAACCTTTTTTTCTTTTTCAAAAACTGTTGCCTACCTCACTGGAAACAGAGGTATCATCAACTTGTAGAGCAATGCCATTCTCAACAGCAATCTCCTTGAGAACATTCCTTCTGCTCTGCAAATCTGGTTGTCTGGTTGAGAGCTTTTGTATAATCTGCGGAGCTAAAGATTATGCTATAGCATACTGCAGAATTCAACTAAACATGATTCACAAGAATATTTAGAAATTTTATTACTATGTTCATTTAGGCACACAGAAGCACATTTCTCAATTGGAGTATCCATGTTTTGTGCAAACCATTCATAATGCAAATTAATCATTTCGGTGGCTTTGGTTAGCAGCAGAAGTGTTGCTCTACTTTTCTGGTTGATCTGACTAGCCAAGTTCTTCTAGAACTTTCAGTGTCACCAACACTGTGTCTTGCCACTGAAAGTAACAATATCAATACTAACACTATTTCCTAACATTTCTGTAGATTTCTTTCACAAAGCCACCACTGGTAGTAACCACTCTAAAAGATAATAATAGCAATAAAATGTCAATAATATTGTTCACATATTCGATGCTACTATTAATTGTAAAGGAACTTCACTTCAAGTTCAAAATCAAACAATAAGTTCCTGTATTAGTTTCTGATCCTTAAAAGGATAAAAATCTTTGAGATTTTAGTCAGAGGTGAATATTAGATTACCTTAGTGCTCACTCCACAATTGTTGCGCAACTCAAAGGCACGAGCAGCGAATTCTTTTCCATAGCGAGACATGAAAACAGCACGAATCTCTTGAAGCTCGGGAAAATCCCCACACCTTGAAGATGCAAAAAGCAATCCAGATATTGCTTCCTTGAGCTCGTCAGGACATATTCTGCAACAAAACAGAACTCAGGGTTATCACATGAAACTGAAGTCTGAAAACCAGTATATAAAAACCCTGACAAGAAAAAGAGGAAATGATCGAAGAAACTAAGGATGTCACTGGGTAGGGTGGAGCGTTTCCCATCTCCATCCCAGACTTTTATATCATACATACTTTGGTATCTATATTCAACGAATATTTTAAATTTATTTTTATTTTTATCTTTACGATATTTAATCTCTGTAATCTTAATTTTAAAAAAAAAATAAAAATAAAAATTTAATTTTTTAATTTTTATCTTATATATTTAAGTAATTTTTTTATAAATATATATTTTTTAATAAAAATATATTAATTTTAATTAATTAAAACAATAATTTATATTATTTAATAAAAAATTTATTTACTAAATAAAAATAAATATATATATAATACAAATAAAAAATAAAAATTATATTAACCATCTTCATTTTCATACCCAATAAAATTTTAAAATTACACTTATCTCCATTTTCATATCCTAAATACAATATCCGTCGTCGTCCTCGTTCGAGTAAAAAGTCGAATATTGACATCCCTACTAACCTCTCTTGCCCAATGAGATGGACTCTTTCAATAACGAGATTACAATAACCTTCCAGAATAACAAACACGTCCAACATATTTTGCTCCTTGATCACCTGCTCAACCTGTCCAAAGAAACCCAAGTTAACAAATAAAAGAAAAGAAACATTTTCAAAACGATGGAACAAATCTTACTCTAAGAAGAGCCCGATCATGATGGCCAAGTTCAAGAAGCTGCACAACATCGGAGCGAGCCTGGTTGCAGCGGACCTGACGCTGGTTCTTGAAAACAGCAAGACGAGAAATGGCAAGACTGACAAGTGATTTGAACTTGGAGGGCTTGAAGGCTCTTCCAAGCAAGGCATCGAGCTTCTTTCCCATAAGCCTACTCTTTCGACTGTTTGATGAACAAACCTTTAAATTGAATAAGCTCTCTCTCTAACACGAAAGGAGGCTTTTAACACACAAGAGAACAAACAAGGCAAAGCTTGTTTGTGCCTTTACATGCTGACGAGAGACAGAGAGAGAGAGAGATATATACAGCGTGCTCTATATGGGATTTCTCTAGAGCAAAGACTTTTAAAGAAGAGAAAGGAAGCAGTTGGCTCATGGGAAAACCAAATTAAAGAAAGGGTAGCGGTTGGATCGTCAACATCGAGAAAGTGAGCGCTAGAAATTGACCCCAGGCCCCTTTTGTTAGAAGAGACGCTTTTAGGCGCGTGGAGAACAACCTGGAAGGGAAAAAAATGCAGAGAGAAATTAGATTTACAAATGGAATATCCTGACTTCACTTTTTCTTTACAGTAGAAAAAAGTTTGCAACAAGTAACATGCCATAAACATACTTATTAATGTATAATTTGCAATATTAGATGATTAATAATTTTAATATATTAGATGAAAATATTATTTAATATAATATATTAATATTACTAAATACAATAATCTTAATAAGTGCCACCCTGGTTAGTAAATTGTAATTATTACGTAAGTTGTTCTTATTGTATCAAATATACTCCCAAATCCTGATCAAATCTAAATATAATAGGTTTATAAAAATTGTCATTCAACATTAAATTGATCCACAATTTTTCACTATTATCATGTGGAAAAGTTGAAAAAAAAAAAAATCAACTAGAGCGTGGCTTGCAGCCTTGCACAAGAGCAGGCGTCATGGGCCGTCCAGAAAGGAAACGTTTCTTAATGAATTCCCAGGGAATAACTCAAAACACATTAATTATCCTGTCATTATTTGCTGAACGAAAATATAATGAAAAGTATAAATAAAAAAAAAAATCTATACATAATAAATTTTCAAATGGTTAAAAAGACCGGCATCCAGCATTCTCTACGTTATAGAACGAGGCCATGGACCACGGAGACCAGCGAGCATATAAAATGGAGGATTGGAATTTCGGTTTCTTTATTTGTTGAAATCGCTAATGATTGTGAATGCTATGACAAGTTCTCTCCATGGATTAAGAATTTTCTTTCGTTTTGTTTAAAAGAGTTAGGACCACTTAAACAGACGACAAAGTTTTAGATTGTGGTTCGTCTGATAAAGTTTTGTTTAAGTTGGTAAAAACTATGATTTGATATGCAATCACAACCATAAAGCTAAGTAAATTAAAAGTCTTTGATTCCAACCAAACTTAAAGAAAATGATCCTTGACCCTCAATTTCTAAATCACCATTTATAAATCAGAACTCAGCACATCATAATTTCGCAACCTAAATTACCATGCCAAAAGTAAGCATCAGGCCGATAAATGATCAACCATCCTAACAAAATGATTTTTTGCTTCAATTCAAACAAGTGGACCCACAAATTTAATTGTTCGCAATTATTTTACAACAAATCATTCTAGAACTAAGATGTCCAAATACAAATAGGAAACCTTTTAAGGAACGCTACGATGAAAGAGAACGACGTTTAAGGATAATATTTTAATATTAGCAAACTATTGTTTAGTTGTAAATTTTACAGGCTTCAAATTAAAAGAAGAAAAAGTAAATTATTAAAGTTCAGAGTAATTCAATGACTTTTTTTCCTACATATCTCACAAATTACATATCCACCCAGCAAGACATCCGAATATGCTACTTTTAATGTTTAAACTATCTAAAACCAACCTACCTACACCACCAACTAGCAGCTAGCCGCACAACACCAAGGCCTTCTTTCACTACTGACTCTATTGTTCCTTCCATCAAAGAAGCTATTCAATTCAAGATTGGTCAACTGCTCTCGTAAGAACCACAGCCTTAGCTGCTCATGGGGGCTACATTACCTGATTCTAAGAGTTTAATGCTTTTATGCTGAATTTGTTTGTAGTTTTTAACCATGTTAAACTTGTTGCAGGCCTATCCTGCTTTTAGCATGAATAAAATTTTTCATTTTACATATATATATATATATATATATATGTAGAGAGAGAGAGAGAGTGAACCATGGATATTATAGACTCAAAACTTTAATTCAACGGCCAATTGTAAAAGACGAATCGATGTCATACAAATTATCACCAAATAATGGGAAACAGGTAATCAGGAGTTCAGAACAGAGATATATCGATTACCCAACCAGCCAAGACAGACAACCATTGTATAATTAAAAAACAACACCCAAAACATCTTTAAAAAATATATATATACAGAGAAGAAGAATGCATCCACAGGTAAGACAAGGACAGATAAAAACAAGGAGAGGGAAATGAGAACAAGTACAAAAAATATCATGGAATCAAAAGAGCCATACAAGAAATCAAAGTTAGGCTTCATCAGAGAAACAAAGACCCCCTTAGGCTCTTAGGATTCTAAGTTGCTTATCCGGCAGCTTCGAAAAAATCCCCGACAACACATGAAAAAGGTCAAGAACTTAAAAACTCATAAAAAAGACTGGCCTAAACACCTCAGCACTTAAAACCAGAGGATCTATAACTGATGTATGTGTCCAAAAAGTATGAACATTGGCGATAAGTGTGTTGGTCATTATTGACCCAGAAAGTTGAGAGAATTCCAACCTATGCTTTATTTGCATGTGTTATTCATTCACAAACAGAGCTACATTTACTTATTTAATTTGTAAAATCCATAAGCAGGAGGACTTCTAGGTGCACCATTCTTATCTGGCTTAAGATTTTTCACAACAATAAAAAAACTCTTTAACAACTTAATTAATTTCTTATGACAGTGCTTAAGCCAAACTGCCAAAGTACATCAGCTTAATTACATGTAATGATACCTGGGCAAACAAGAATCTTCTTTAAAAAATGACAGAGCACAGAAGCTTTTGGGATCTTAAGTATATTTCTCTGTGAATTTTACTCAAAATTTTAAGAAATATATGGTAAAGGGGCTATAATTGTAAGTAGAAAAGTGATACCTAGGTTCCTGAAGATGACAAGCCACATAAAGGCTTTGCTTGGTAGGAAAGATGGAAAGAGGTGTGGGTGAAAAACTTGTTAGTCTAATATGTAAAATTCATAACCACTTTTATAGTTTGCAGCTTATCCATTATATTAACAAATTTTTCATCCTCACTTATTTCCATCCTTTCTAACAAGCAAAGAGAAAAAGAAGACACTAAAAGTACCAGCACCATGATGATTGAATTGAAGGACACATTTCATCATTCATTAACACAAAAATAGGTCCTCCAACTATCCAAGCCTAATGATTAAAGCATAAGACCTTACAAGGAATAAAGCTAACGAAAGCTGAGGATCTTTTTCAGGTCACTTTGCAGCACCAATTTTGTTGGTACACTGCCAAAGTCTTACAGAAGGGTTTTCAGCCATAATGCTGCTAGTAATAAACTGACTGATATTATTCATGAAAATTCAAAGGCAATTAAGGAAGATACAAAGTTAAAATCTCTAGTTATGGAAAAAATGATCAGGCTTTGAGATTTAATAAGACAGGTTTTAGAGCTCCAAAATTTTAAGAAAGGAAAGCCACTGAAGAGTTCTCGAAAATGCAAAATAGACAATGCTCAGATAATGTAGAAAAATACTTACAAGGGCTGGGAAGACAGGTTATACACCCTAAAAACAAAATAAAAGAGAAGCAAATTAAAACATTTATGTTTTCAACAAGATACGAAGCAAATTAATAACAGGAACTAGGAACGTGATTACTCACTGATATAGACTTTCACTTCAAGCTGACTCCTAAACGAGCAGTGCAACTGCCTCCAAAATAATTGAACCATGGATCAGATATAATGCAATTTCATTAGGACATGCATATCTCTAGAAGGTCAAAAGAATTAAATAAAATTAAAAAAAAAAAAACATAAAAAGCACTCAAACATAGGCTATCTAAATAAGCAGAACCCAACCACAACACTAAAGTATTACCAGGGTACCAGAAAAGCAAACATAAGATCAAAAGAAAAAGTTGGGTGAAATTTAAGTATAGAAGGAATAATAGAAGTCAAAATACATCTCTCTAGCAAATCACAACAAAAAAAATCAAGATAATCAATTTTTAGGGTGTCAAAAACAGGTCCCCATAAACAAACCAAGGTACCTTCTCCTGGGTGCCTTTTAAGCATTTAAGCACTGGAGGGTTGCCTCATAGCAGTAGCAGATATCCTGAACGAAAAATCAAATTAGACTTCCACGGCCCAAACAATTCTGACAGGATAGAAAAAGAAAACCAAATGGCTCTTAACAAGAAAAGCAACAATGGAACCATCAAAACCAACAACCATAAAAGAGCAGAAGAAACTAAAATAAAAAGGTCAAAAGGGAGCAGTAACCATGCCTAGTTTAAAGAACTAATTTTGTTCTATAAACTCATAGGAAACTAAATATATTTCTGTCATTATTTTCCAACAATTGCAACAGGTAAAAAGATAATAACAAATTTTGCACAATGGCCATAATCAATAATGATTACAAGAGATAAAAACGCCTTTGGCTAGTTGTCTTACAATAGAAAAAGTACATTCCACTGAAAGAATCACCAGTAAAGAGTCAGGCGTACCAAACATCACCCTTCTGACTTCAACCATGCCGTCCAAAGCTCTCAGTCCAGCACAGAGAAGATAAAGACAGAATTCCCAATGATTAGATATCTAAATATGAGTTAGGTCATAATGAACAAATATTTAGCGCAACACATTTCTGGAGTCATAAAATCAGCAACATGTTTCACTTGCCCGTGATGAAAGGATGAGTCAATGCCTGTGTTACTGTCATTCTCTTCTCTGGATCCAACAAAAAAAATTTTTCTAGAAGGTCCTTGAAGTTGGCTAGCATCTTAGGATCCTCACCAGGAGAGCCAACAATAATTGAACTGATATCTTTTGGCTTTATGTTAAGAATCATCCTCTTTATACTCTGAAAGGCAGAATTAAATTTTTGGTCAACATAAAGGCAACCATGACAACTTCTATCAATGTTTCTGACAGTGACATTGATAAATGTAAAACATTTCAAAAAAAAGAAAAGAGGAAAGGAAAAAAAACCTTTTTAGTAACAGGATCCTCTTCTATAGCAAGGAAATTCAGATCTTGATCATAGTGTTCTTCTGTAAATGCTCCCTGAAAGAAAACAAAAACAAAAATAAAATTAGAATTAGAATTAGAATAAAAGAGTATCAGCTCAAGCCGAGAAAGTTTTATAATACAAGTGAACAGTATATAGAAAATATTAAACCAAAAAAAAGTATAATAACAATGCCCGATAGATGTCTCCGAAAATAAATATCATTCAAACAAATTAATAATGTACCTTACGCAGCATCTTCTTTGGAAAAGTGCCTTTGAGCTCCATATGGAGGCGTAGCATGTCATTGTTTGTAGGACCAGGGAAAAGAACTTTTCCAGCATATAGCTCATACAAACAGCAACCAACAGACCAAATATCCATTGGATGATCATAAGGCAAACCAAGAACTGCACCACAGAGAAATATACATCAAAGACTACTAAACATAAGGCAAATCATGTACACATATCAAACAACAAAAGAAAATAACCCAGCCACCCTAAAAACTAACAGCTTCATATTACAACTTACTTATTTCTGGGGCTCGATAAAAGCGGCTTACAAGGTATGGTGTAATTTCATTTTTACCAGCAAACATGGCATTACCAAAATCACAGAGCTTCAGCACATTTTTTGCATCATTTACCTGAAAAGAAATGAAATAAGTCAAAGTGAGCAATAAATTGAAAAACTAACCACAAACATGAACAAATAAAAAAGACATTACCAGCATGTTATCAGGCTTTATATCACAATGAAGAACACCACAGTTTTTTAAATGCTTAAGCGCAATAAAAAGTTGCTTAGCATATGCTCTGACAGCAGTTAGTTTAAGACCAATATTGCGACCAAACTTCTTGAGAACTTCACGCAGATTCATATGAAGTGACTCAAAAACTAAACATAGATGATTCCTGTACTTGAAACTTGACAGAAAACGAACACAATGGCGCTTATCATCTGGATCTGCACCTGCTAATTTTTTCAATATTTGAACCTCCAGCTGACCAGCCTTGTGCCTGCATCAAACCAGTATTCAAACAAGCACATAGTAGGAACGACAAGGTCAGAGAACTTGAGATTTATATAATACAAAATAAAACACATAAGCATCAATGAACAGGGAGTTTGATCACTCACATTGTTTCATTATTACGAATGATCTTTATGGCCACTTCTTCAGGATCGGAAATACCAGCCTTAATATCCTTTGCACGTACAACAGTTGAAAAAACACCTTTTCCATGAGCAGCAGTTACTTCATATCGGCTGTCAAGAAGCTCACCAAATCGATAGCCTGGACAGGAAAAAATAACAGTTACATGAGTACAAACATGTATCTGAGAATTTGTTAATGAGTAAAAACATATACCTGAGAATTTGGTTAACATGTATGTGTGTGTGTGTGTGTGTGTGTGTCTATGTATTTATGTTACAAAAAAATGCATCATCTAGAAACTTACTATAATATCCTTCTGCATCATCCCAATTGTCATCAAGACCACTCCTTATAACTGGCAAGCCATCACCTTTACCCTACAAATACACCATTTATAGATGCTTTCAGCCCTATTGTCCCAGCTCTCAATTTAAATGCATAAATATAATACAGACTTAAAACCACAAATGAGAAAGCACATATGCTAAGAGAAAACAAGTGAACTAATCTTCTATTAGAGGCCAGGAGTTGCTAACTCATGCAAAAAATCAATTATGTTACCAAAGCTTCTTCAAAGAGAACAAATAAGAGCCTTCTGCCCACTTAGAAACTTAACTTATGAAGCTATACACAATAAAACTGCATGATTAAAAAGGAGAAAAGGAGAAGCAATCAACAGTGGCAATCAACTACCAGCAGCCACTACTCAAACAGCATCATAACAAAGTTAGGTAAATCCAAGCTGGAGAAACCACTTTATTGAACTCATAATTAATATAGAAACACAACATACCAAAGCAAATAGACAAATGTGATACATACCAATTTACGAACTCCAGTGGGCGTTTCTCCAAATATATCATCACAGAAAATATTTTCTGATCTCTCACTCTGCACAAATAAATAATGGAAATTATACACTTCAATCAACTGAGAAAGAAAAGGTCAAATTTCAGCATATCCAAAATTAAGATATTTAAGAAAGAATCAAGGTTCAGACAAAGATAGTAAGAATATATGTAAGATTCATATGTAATAGAATAGACAACCAACACACCTTTGGGGTACCCTCACCAAGCCCAGTAGCACCAGATGTCCTCTCAGGAGCAGTATGCCCATTTTCTGAAGGTGACTTCCTAACTGACAACAATGGCTCAGCAACATAGACATCTTCATGTCCACCACCAAGAACATCTGGACCAGCATTAGCAGCAGCTACTGTTTGCCCATGATTCTCTACAGGCCCATTATCTAGTTTACATAATAAATTCTTAGCTATTTAACAGCAACAAACACAAGTAACAGAGCATATAAACATAGTATTAGCCTAGATCAAAGCTTAAAAAGTAACCTAAGAAACAATTCAAAAAATAATTTTTTTAAAAAGAAAAACCTTTATTCACATCCACCGGATAAGATTGAGTTTGAGGCTGTAACTGCTGACTCTTATATTTCTCTAAGATGGCTTGCCTTCGCTTCCTACTTTCCTTTTTAATCCTATTGAGTTCTTCCTCTTCCTGTTCAGCAACTTTTAATGCAATCCCTTTTTCAAAATCATCTTGCTCCTCTTCATCTCTGAACAAATCAGAAATATACAAAACGGTAAGTAAATAAGAGAATAAAATACCATGAAATATCCCTTTTAGATAAGCTATACCTTTTTAGTTTATCCGCATCTACTTCCAATGAATTACTGTTAGAACCATGAACCTTCACTGTTTCATTCTTCCTTATCCTGTCCCGATAAGCTTCTGTTTCATCGCGTTTCAAGTGCTTATAATTCTTATACCTATCTCGATGACCATAGCCATCATTTTCAATCTCAATATTCCTACCTTGATCCTTACTCCTGTCACTTCTCCTCTCCCTTTCTTGCTCTTGGTTCCATTCTTCAGTTTTTTCGGTTTTCCTCTCTCTATCTTTGTCATTAGCTCCGCCATGAACCCTGCTCCAATCTCTTTCCTTCTCCCTCTTCCTATCTCTATCTGCTTCCCATTCCCAGCTCCTATCAGACAACTTCTCCCTTCTCCTCTCACTGTCTAGATCCCTGTCCCTCTTCTTCCCTCTCTCCTTCTCCCTTCTCCTTTGACTCTCCAGTTCTCTCTCCCTACACCTCTCTTGCTCCTTCTCCCTTCTCCTTTCACCACTCATGTCTCTATCTCTGCTCCTTGCTTGCTCCTTCTCCCTTCTCTCACCATAAATCTCCCTGTCCTTGTCTCTGTGCCTTCTCCATTCAACATCCGTCTCCCTCTCTTTGCTTCTTTCACACTCCTTCTCCCTTCTCCATTCCCAATCTATCTCCCTTTCCCTGCTCCTCACAATAACCCGCATCTCCATACTCCGATGCCTTTCTTCACCAACATATCTATCATAACTAACACTTCGTTCCTTGTCATCACCCTTAACTAAGTTTCTACTACGATGTTGTCCATCCCGACTAGGATCACGTTTGAGGCGACGACTTCTTTTCGAAAGAGCCTCCTCATCTGCTATGCTTCGAGAACATGATCTATCCCTAGAAAGATCATGTGACTCAGATCTACTCCTAGCATAATCATCATATCTTGAATCAAAAGGTGAGATAGCTGATGTCATGCACTTTTCCCCAGAGCATTCAGAGGACAATGACTTTCTCATGTCACTTAACTTCCTAGCATCAGCCTTTTCAACATCCTCATGGTAATTCTTTTTCTTGCCGCTTCTTGAAGGAAGCCTAGACTGCTGATGCTGCCTTGTACCCTCTACGTGATGTGATTGAAAATACCCATTTAGATGACCATCAGGGACAACTCTAGGGACCAACTCTCCTTGAGACTCAACACTTAAATTTCTAAACAACCCAGCATGACTTTGATTCCTCTCACCACTGTTGTCACCGATGCTTCTTACTTGCTCATCCACAGAATTACTATTTTCGCCAACTCCCTTCAAAAAGGAAAATGCAAACAAAAACACTGAGTGCACATACTCGCAATGCATCATTCTAATAAATTGAAAGTACAGTAATTACAAGCATATATATGCAACAACTGTAACCAGCTCTTACAAATGAATAGTAAGCCACCAGTCTCCATTGAAACGCCTAGAAGGGATACTTCTTTTTGCAATTCAGACATTTTCTTTGTGTAGTAGTGCATATGCATGGGATACTCACTCAGTAATCTAACAAGCTCTCACAAACCGCAGATTCATTATCTCAATTTCATAAAATATAAAACCAAATCAAACGATAATGTCCAATAAGGTCCGTCAGGTCACCGAGAAAAAATGAATCAAACAAAAAAAAGTAAAAAATTTCAAACCCGGTCAACAACAAAATCTTCTTTCAAGTACTCTCCAACATTCAAATTTCAAATTTTGCTTCATAAAAGTTTAAACCAAGTAAAGTGGAAAAGATAAAATTAAGCCGTGACGAATTAAAACAAAAAAGGGTAAACAGAACACACCCGATTTGAATCACCAAGTCTCTCGCGAGATTCGACGGCGGGTTCCTCCTCAAGAATCTCTCCTTCCTCGACGTCATCATCAGGTCGAAGGTCCGAATGAGAAGGAGGAGGAGAGGGGGGACCTTCGCCACCATCTTTGAATTCGTCTTCGTGTTTCTTGCTGCGGTGGCGGTGGTGACGGTGTTTTTGGTGGCGGTGCTTGTGGCGTTTGGAGGGTTTCTCTGTTTCCTCGTCATCGGATGGAGAACGAGGGTGCTTCCTTCGATGAGAATCTTGGGTATCGCTAGCCATTTGAAGTCAAATGCAGAAAATTTAGGGTTAGGGTTTTTTAATGTGTGATTTTTTTTTTTTGGTGTAATTTTTTGGAGCGAAGCGAAAGGCAGTTTTACTGGTGAAATTAGATTTCCATTTCGTATAGGGACTTCTTCTGGTTTTGAGGGAGGATTCGGGTTGCCTGATTTGGGGCCCGCAGTTCTTTCGCACGTGCTGGATTAAAGCGTGTGGCGGCTAATGCCTATTATAAATATAAATATTTTAGTATTCCTTTTTAATTTCTAGAAATTTTGTTCGCATTGGGATAAAAAGGTTTTGTTTAAATACGTTTTAATTTTTAAAATTGCTTTTTTATATATTTTAGGTAATATAACTAATTAAATTTTTCAAAAATTATTTTAATACAGTAAAACATAAGATAAATATGAAATTGATAATTAAATATTTTGTTTAATGTTGACTATGTATAAATGCTTATAAAAAGTTATTTTTAAATTTTTCATGTTATATTAAAAAGGTAAAATATAATTTTTATACAATAATTATATTGCATATAAATAAATAAATATTTAAATATATTATTTAATTATACTTAATTTAATTTAATATATTATTTTATGATTTATTTATTTTTTAAAATTATAAATTGATGATATAAATAAATATAAACTATATCATATTTCATGCATTGTTGCAGATTTACATATTGCAGTTTTCACTGAAGATTGAAATATAGAAGCCATCTATCATAATACAGCATAATTCCTTTATATTAAAGCTTTTCAAGGTATGATAAGGGCTGGCTTCATAAGCTGACACAAAACTTGAATCATTAGCTAATGATTGTTGGCGTTTGGCCTGTTTCCTCATCGCTAACCTCCTGAATTTCCAGTATCTCTACCCTACGATTCATCTTCTTTCTTATTTTTATGGCCACATCTGAGGGTCTAAACCTCCCGCATACGCTTACTCTACATTGCTGCTTCTCGATCATATGTGACTCTATTTCTTCAATGTGAAACGAGAGGAAGATTGTTAGATTTATGAATGCACAAAAACTGAAGCTTGTCCTAATGGTTTTTAAGTATAAAAACTTAACCTATAAGAAAATGACCCTGGAATAAAGGAAGGGTGGAAATTTTAAGTTTGTTAATGGAGAGCTTACCTTTCATATTAAGAAGGATTCTTCTTAGTTTCTTGTAGCAGCCATTGCAGTCTATGTTAAGCCTCATCATCATGCAACACAGCTGCTAGCATACAAAGAAAAAAGAAGTTTTGTTAGTGTCAACTCTTTTCAAATTTATTAAAGAGATCATTAGTCTCAGGTAATAGCCAGCTTTAAATAAGCTGGGAAATGAGAAGAAATGGCTCATGAAGATGCTGTCTTAAACTTGCCCTTCCTGACATAAACTTGGGAGCTGAAAAGAATTGAAATGAATGATTCGAATTTGTTTTGATGGTCCTTCAAAAGTTTTGGAAAAGGAAATGTAAAAATTAGAGAATTCAATGGATCAAGGACCAAGAATATTTCTACTCTTGGCTCTCTCATGGGAATTCCTTTGTTTGATTTTGGAATCTGATACCTGCCTAGGCCAGCAAAAAGATGATATTTGGCCAATTAACCATGGCTGAAGTATCATGTAATTAAGAGAAGCACCCTTTCATGTAAATGCTGTAATAACCTGTACAGATTATGAAGTATCCTTTTCTTATTTACAAAGGTTTCTGTTTGCATTAAATTTAAGCATTACTTACCTTTTATTTTAGTTTGCCTGAAAGACAAGAAAAATAATAGAGAAAGTTACATCAGAAATAGGTTTCTTCGATACTTCACTCAGCAATGAAAGCGAACACAAGTACAGCCACGATCAAGAATTTGGCTGATCACTTCAAACACATCCAACTATATATTCACTGTGTCTCTATACACAAGTGAGACGTGACCAAACTGAGAACACAACTACGTATATTATTATTACTTTTTTTGTACAACAGAAAGTATAAACAAGGCGATCAAGCTACAACAAATTGCATTTTGGATGTTTCTTGATTGGGATTCACCTTCTGGAGGAGCGAAAAATCCTCTTGATCATAGCCATTGTGTTGACAGGATTCCTGTAAACAACAGGAACTTGCCTTGAAGGTAACTTAACAATACCAGGGTATGGGTATCTACAGGTGAGTGTTACCTTCTTCTCCAACACATTTACCAAAACAGAGTCTGTCTCTGCCAGGAAACAACAAAATTAGGATTCCGGTAATGCAGAGAAGGAAAAAAATTCATTAAATCTCATGCACTGTTATGTCATATATAAAACTTCACTCTCATACAAGTTTTTTGCTTTTCTTTTCGATTTCCCTGTGGAGAGCCATCAATACCGCAAAAGACAGAAACAAAAGGTATCAAGCATATTTTGAAAGACACTTTTATAAAGTTAACCGTAGGATCAAGAACAATCCATTTCCAGACATTCTGGACTCGTTTCTGTAGAAAATTTGTTAAAACACTGAAGAGAAGACCAACTCATCAACTGCAAACGGATTTTTAAAGAAAGTACTAGCAAGATCAAATAAACAATTATTACTACGCACATCATGTTACTCCCGTGGTTGAAAGATTACTGTGAAACTATATACTGGATGCAGTACTTCGCCATTGTTTAAACTCTCACCGTCCACCCCCTTTCCTATCATCTAAAGTTCCTCCAAATTGCATTTAATGAAGCTGAAAAAGTGAAAATAAATCTTAGCCACAATTAAGATAATAAAGAAAACGTACCATTCATTCTTGACATTATATCTGCTATTCTACTTTGGCACTCTGCACATTGGATATCTGCTGAGAGAACAACTTCATGGACCTGCTCTCAGCAAACAGAAAATAAAACACCAAAATCTATTAGGAACTTCACTCAACAGGCAACACAATGCGAATACACAGTGAGAGAGAAAGAGAGAGAGAGAGAGTACAAACAAGAGGCATCGATAAGGATTCAACAGAGGCAAGGCTAGTTCCAGGAAGCAAAAAGCTCTTTGGCTTGTTGGATTCAATCCTTGTGACCTCCTCCTTAGACTGACCGTGAAAAACCATAGCTCCTGTATCTGTTATGTAAAGTGTAAAACACTGAAAGGTCTTCAAACAGAAGAAGAAGAAGAAGGTAATAGGGTTCAATCTCAAACTGCAAGAAGGAGATGAAAAAGGAGTGGAAAAGGATCTAGGAAGAGCACCTCCTGCCTCCTGTTGTAGCTGAACTACTAATAGAGCAACCCCGCCTTTTGAGACGCTTCAGTTTGGAGGGTGAAGAAAGAGAATCTTTAGTTGGTAACAGCAAAGTGAGAAAAGGGTTATTTTCATGCTTAGTTGAAAAAAGATGCTTCATTCATAGAGGGTACCCCACATGCTACTTTTTTTCTGAAATTTTCTCGTCCATCATAATTCTTTAAAGACGTTGCTTATGAGACCAAAGTCATCTCTATGTCCAACTTTTAGTTCACTTAATCCATCGTGTCATAGTTAGATTAGGTATGACCCCCCACGAAGAAACTACTAGGAGATTCGCTTTAGAATAAGAGACAGACTCTTCAAAAGTTTAGGAGGATCTTCTCTAAAATGCCCAAACTCCTCTATCCTGAAAAGGCCTGATAATATCATGAATCTAGGATGCCATTACAGCTTTGAATTTTAAAGAACAACAAAACAGTTATCAACACTAACTTTTTAACTTTAAAGAGCAGCAAAACAGTCGTCCACTTAGTTTTTAGTCTTGGCAAATTAAAAAAGAAAAGATTATCCCAAGTTCCTAGGTCAAAAAGTGTTAAGTTCTAATCAAATGGGAAGTGATAATGACATGGATTAGACTCCTTAATAAGATGATCCCTAGTTCCTAGGTCAAAAAGGGTTCATTTCTAATCAACGGGAAGTGATAATGACATGGATTAGACTCCTTAATAGTGATAATGATATGGCAACGGACCAGGCACGGTTGCTCAAATGATGTCGTTTTGGGATCCTCCTTACAAAGGTGGGAACCACTGCCATTATTCTGCCGTGGTGTCATTCTCTCTGGACAAAGCAGGGGATTAGAAACAAAGTTTGCTGTTGTTGAATTGGCAGAGACAAGACTCGACAAAATTCCAACCAACCAAACACTCAGTTGCTGCACAAGAAACCACAGCTGCTATTAGCAACTTCAGAGTAACCCAGAGAGCTCGCAGTTAAATCATGCAACAAAAGAGGATGTAAATTTTTTATTGTCTGACAAATGATATACAGATTCATAAAAGCAGAAATCCTCTTGCAACATCCTAAACAAATCAGGTTGAGTTATTTATATAGATCTACGAGGTCATTATACTGCATCCAAAATTGTGACCTAAAATTTGCAAGACTCTAAGTTAGAGCCCTATAGGCTAAAGCTCCATACAAGTACATACCATGGAATTCTGAAATGAAAAATCCCTATAAAACATTGCGTCCAGTAGGTGCAAACTATATGAAGGAAATGCAAAATCCAATTAAAAACAGAAAGCAACACCTCCACATCTCCAATGAAATGCGTCAATCATCTAGTCATAACCAAGCTTGTTAGAGTTGGCACTACTGGAGAACTGAATAATGGATCACCCATGTACTTGCAATTATCATTATCAACTTTTAAGGATGCAGGGATCAAAAATCTTTCGCAAGTAACAGACCCTGCAGTGCTTTTGAAGAGATTTCGACTGTAATTCAGTTTCTGTACACAGGTCGCAGTCACACGTTTTCTCTTCCTAGATGACTTCCACTTCAACTGGGAAAGCAAATCATCCTTTGAAAGATCTGGAACAAGACCCACATCTTTTGCCCTGTCATTTCCTGGTTCAAGAGGAGATTCATTACAACCAGTGGCATCCTTACCACAATGTCCACCATCACAAATGGTGGTTTTGACCAAATTGCAATCATAGGATTTGCTTGCATCTTGCTTTCTGCCCCAGAGTATGGAACTCACAATATCATGCCTCTCCTTTATATTTATCCACTGATTTCCCAGCCATTCCTGAGATTGCCTTAAATCACCACCGTAAAAGACTGATTCCTGCTTTTCTCCTGCAAACAATATAATATGTCAAAGCTGGAAACAATCAAACATTTACATTCAAATTTAAAGTATTTTACAAACCTGGGAAATAAACATGAAACTTATCTTCTGAATCCTTCTCAACAACAATGCCTTCCCACCATCCATCATGCCACCAGACATCAACGACAGACCCAACTCCAATACATGAAGCACTGCATTTAGGGTATTGTGAAGATGGTCGAATAGTTGTCCGTCCACAAAGACGGATATGCACTTGATCAGGAATAGCAATCCTAGACGCCAAAATCCATTCCTACAACATAAAACCATGAAACATTTAGTAACTTCAGAAGAACATGTCAATAAAATGAGTTTCACCATTAATGCATCCCGTCAGCTCCGTAAATTAAAACAATAAAAAAAAACATATACCTCTAATTTGTTAGCTTCATCGGCTGCGTCCTGAATGTCATGGTATTGCACCTTCACCTTATCTTTGTGATTCTTGATTATCCGAGCTCTAAACCAACACCCTCTCATACCACTATCTTGAGCTAGTACTTCAACCTGGGAACCTACTTTTAAATGCTGAGAAGAATAATGCTTAGCCTCATTAGCGGACAGAAATGCATAACTCCCTCCAATAAAACTGAATGATTCAGTTCCATTTTTGCTGTTCCAAAAATCTTGCAGATCTGCACATGATGCATCCATCGACTCTCTACTGCTACTGTAATGCGTGTATACATCATCATCTTTTGACTGACAATATCTCTTTCTAGACCTGATCCCAACACCATCATCAACATTACAATCAGTTTTCTGATCATCAGCACATTGTTGACGACTAACACAAACATTCGAAGGAGAAAGACAACACATATCTCTAAGTATATCTTGTTTCCAATAACCCTTAACTTGAGTCAAGTCAAAAGGCTTGACATCATCATTTTCAAACTGCTTGCAGCATACAAATGGCTCCAGCTGAGTATGTGTTGCCTCGTTCAAAAATTTCTTGAAATGCACAGGACTAAGGACAGTAGCCAATCCATCTATGCATTCAATACTGAGATCTTGAAGACAAAGAGAAAATAAAATCTCTCTGCAATTATAATTGTGAGGCAAAACAATACCAACCTCATCAATTTTGTGAAACCATCGTACCACAACCATCTTGTTGCCTCTAGAGTCCTCATACAAATCTTCCAAATGGGCAAAAAGTCGTTTATCGTCCTCAGCTAAGACATAAACAAAGTCATGAATCTGAGAAAATTTTATGAGAATGGGACACAAAAGGCCAAAGAAATGAGTTAGAGAATGAAGCCATAAAATGCCAAAAACCTCAAATGAGAAAGCACAAATAGAAGGGGAGGGAGGATTGATAAAGACAATGACACTCACTAAAATTATTAAACCATTCCTATGGAAGGACTGATAATGTTTCCTCTTTTTCCTGCACGTCCATGAAGAACCTAACCATAAAAATTCTTTAGCATATCGGCCCAGCTTCCGTGATTCAAAAACCTGAAGGAGGCGTCCAAATATTGTTAAATGAATTTTTAACGCACAAAAGAAATCCATAAACTCAAAATACCATTCATACCTTGAGGGCTCCAAAATCCATATTTTTCACATCTTTGCCATTACAAAAGCCATCAACCGAACAATATGGCTCAAGAGAAGATGAATCTGTACATTTAAACCTCAATTAGCAAAACAAAAAAAAACAAATATTCCATTCCATCTAGATGCCTCACAAGAGAAGAAAAACAACTACACAAAGACATGCTGCCAAAGACACTGATACTCGAAAAAGGAAAAAAGGAGAATCATATGGGCACAATAATAAGAGGTTATATACATGTCTTAACAGGATTCTTTTTAACATTCAACAGGAATTAACAGCTGAATGGAAACATGTTTCAGCGGAGATGAAACTTTGTTTATTAAAAGCATATATGTGTGGTCATGAAAGATGTTGACCTAGATATCTGAGGGCGTACGGATCGTGACGCTCTCAATCGGCTCTTAAATATTGAATAAGCAACCCTGCAGCCCAGATTAGAGTCAGTTAACATTTACCATGATCAGTGCAACCAAAGGGTAAAACCCATGCCAATCAAAGAATTACAAGTTCAAGCCAAAACCCAAAAAAAAAAAAAAAAAAAAAAAAGGGACCGTAAAAGAAAATCCCCAGGTTTCTTGAGAACCCCAAAAGAAGGTTAGGTTTAAAAATTAAGATAATCAATATCTCAAGCCAGCACTTTGTTATTCTGGCAAAGGAAAAAAAAAAGCTTGATAATATACATCAGCCTGTTTACAGATTTTGAGAATGAATTAAAGCAAAGGAGTTCAAAAATCGTCTAAAAGGAAACCGCTTGTTTGAGAGAGAAAGAGAAAACCCTAACAAAATAAAATCCTACCAATATTCACCATAAGCGCTCAGATCAAGCAAAAACCCTAAGGAAATTGAACCTAGTGTAATCCCTGAGAAACCCCTAAATCTCCAAAAGCTCAAAACTCAATATGGAGAAAAGAAAATGAATGATACTAATAATAATTACCTGAAACAACAGAATTAAGCCAATAGACGACCTCCCTGCGAGACTTGAGCTTGTAAAACGACGCCAAAGAGAAGGAAAGGGAGCGGTTCTTAATAGCGAAATGATAAGACATGTGCCTCAAGCTTTTCTCTTTCCCAATCACAGACAGATCCGATGCCCCATCTCTTCTCCTCAAATAGTAATGAACCTCTCTCCTTCCTTTATCGCTTGAAACATTTACCTCCTCCCAGCTCACATACGCCGGCGTGCTCGACGACGGCAACGCCAACGTCACTCCCTCCATCTCCGATTCCAAGTGAAGAAAATAAAAAAAGAAACAGAAGTTTCGAGGGAAGATGAGAAATTCAGAAACGGTGAAAATTTTTGTATGCGTTGGAGGGAGTTGGAAAATTTATATGGGGGAGGTTTTGGAGATTGGGAATCAACGGTGAGGATTGCGTACACGATGATGACATGAGGAAAATTTTTATTTCCTAAAATACCCTTGATAATTTTTTGGATTTACTTGCCATTTAATTTTCATTATCCTTCACACGTCGTACTTGAAGAACAGGACAAAACAAAACCCAAATTGAGGAAAGAAAAGAAGTCGAGCCCGTAATTGGCGGTCCATACATCGTGGACTCGCTCAGTTTTGGTGCCAGCTGTCAGATTTTATATCTTTTCGATTTTTTTTTATCTTTTCTATAATTAAATACTCAATTAAAACTTTGATATTTAAATTAATTATCGATGAAAAATATTATGTTTAAATTGAGATTAAACGTTTTATTTAAATGATTTTTTTTTAATAAAAGTGATATACACAGACGCTGTTAATTCTCTACCTGGTAAAAATAAGGCTTCCAATTGGATCAATCGAAAAAAAATAATAGTTAGTAAATATCATAAAAATTAAAAAATTAAATAAACATTTTTGTTTTTTTTTTCATTTTCTTATGCAATTCAGTCTCTCGATCCATCCTAGAAACTTCGTAGGAGAATTCAAGATTCGATGTTGAACTGATGGTTACCGTGATATCAAAGTGTCCGTATATCATATAATTTTAATTAAAATTAAAGTAAATTTACTCAAAAATAAGATGAATTTATCATTATTCAAATTTATATATAAATAAAATAAATTAAAATAAAAAAATTATGTTCACACTAATTAAAAAAAAAATCATAAATATAAATAAAATTGTGATCAGATTTAAAAATAAATGAATAAATTATATTCATATGTAAATCTTATAATATTAGACATGATTTTAGTAATACAATTTAAAAGTTTTTATGCTTAAAAAAATATTCTTAACTTATATATTTTTTATTATTTTTTAGTAAAAGGTAGAATATAGTTTTTTTTATCTTTAAATAATTTTTTAAATTATTTTGTATTTTTTAAATATATTTTTTAGAATGATGAATTTCTTTTATTCTGTATTTTTTATTAAAATTCTTAAAATGATATTTTTATATTCTTTAATTTTTAGTCTTGATAATAAATTTTTATCCATTTTAATTCAATAATCATATTTTATTATTATTCAAATTCTTATAAATTATTTTTTTATAAATTTTTTTGTTTACAAATAATCTTCGCATTTTAAACATCAATTTCCAACGTCATACCACGACTCATCCACAATGATTTTCTTTCCAAAAACAATTTTCTTAGATTTTCCCAATAAACCATTAAAAAAACATAAATTTAAGTTAAAAATCTAACCTGACGCCACTATTTTCTCATATAAGCTGCAGACTCGTCCAACTTGCAAAGTCACTGTAATTTTTTTTATAGAAAATAAATAAATTTTTTTCTTAAAAAATTTATCAATATTAAAAATAAAAAGAAATATCAAATTTAAGTTTTTTTATTTTTATTTTAAAATAGCTGACAAAGGATCAATTGACACGTAGCATCATGACTTTGTAATGCATTTAAAATCACATGCAATACACATTTTTTTTTATTTGGACAAATATAAAAATATTAAATTTTGATTTGAATCAAATTAAATGTTAAATTAATCCAAATATTAGATTTTAAATTAAGTATTTAGTTTTCAATTATTATATACTGTGTAAATTTTAAAATAATTTTATTTTTTTCATTTTTGTCTCAAATTTCTCAAAGAAAATATAAAATTCAGTTCTTGTTTTTAATAATAAATTTCGTAAGTTTAAACACAACATAACCAAGGGGTAATATTTTCCCGGTTTGTTAGTCATAAAGTAAACTTGTTTGAAAATTCGATTACATTACTTTCATTGCATCGAAAAGTACATTTTATAATTGAATCTTCATGACATTTTAGGATAAAAAAAGCCATATCTATAAAAAATTTTTCCATACCATTTCTCTTGCCATTCCTAAGCTTAAATTTTGTAAAAAAAAAAAAAAAGGAAGGAAATTATTATATCAAATTAAAGGATTGAATTGAAGACATTTCAAAATCAAGCAAGTTATCTTATCTATCACTAGCTCTAGGTCAAGTGTTTGGCTTTTATTCATTAATTTTCTTTGTACATATGAAAATTTATTAAGTTTGATGCATCATATAAAGATTATTATTTTATACATTTGATCATAGAATTTTAAAATTTAACAAAGAAACCCAACAGAATAAATTTAAGCATAATGCTCCTTCCTCATCCAATTTTAACGGGCCACTTAGCCCTACCCAAGCGAGTGTAATATTGTTTTCTGGCCTGACCCCTTCATATACAGATGAAACAAATGGGTTTAAGCCACAATGAGATAGATTTGGGCTTTTTTGCGTTACGTTGTCGAGTATGCTTGGTTTGGACCAAAAGTAGTTGGCCCAACTATTTATGTTCCTTCAGTTCAGATGATAATTTTACCCGTGTCCGTCCGATGCGTTCGTAGAATATAGGATGAGTCTTATATTTGTATTGTTAGTAGAATATAAAATGATTCGTATATTTATATTATATTTGTAAAATATATGATGATTTTATATATTTATATTATGTAAAATATAAATTTTTTTATATTTATATTATATTTTATATAAAAATTATGCATTATAATTTATATAAAATATATAAAATATATTTTTTATTTAATTAATTTTATAAATAATTATTATTAAATTTTAGATTATATTATATTATATATAATGTATTCGTATCATTTCATCATCTTTTATATTATGAATATTGTTGGGTATAAGTATAACACGAGTGTAATCAATAAGTTTAAGTTAATATAATATGAAATTTGAACTTAATCTCAATTTAAAATTTGAGATTTTAAATTGGATTAAAATTTGATCTTATTTTTATTGTTGGGTATAAGTATAACATGAGTGTAATCAATAAAGTTTAAGTTAATATAATATGAAATTTGAAATTAATCTCAATTTAAAATTTGAAATTTTAAATTCGATTAAAATTTGATTTTAATTTTTTAATTCGATTTAATATAAAAATTAAATTATTTAAATTCATTCAATTAAATTTAATTAATGTATAAAAATAAATTTATTTCATTAAACTCAATTACAATTTAATTATTTAAATTTAAATTTGATATATTTTATTTATTAAAATTATAAAAACATATTAAAATATAAATATTCAATTAAATTTATGAACTATTCAAATCATATATAAAAATACTTAAATTTTATTTATTTAATAAATTAAATTATTTAAAATTAAATTCAAATTTATATAATAATAATCAAATTAAATTCAAATAATTTGTAAATGTAAATACTAATATATCGATTACAAATCTTACTTTTAAAAGCAACAATAAAATTAGTTAACGAACTCTAGTAGCGGGAGATGCAATCACAGTTGGGTAGTTCGTGGCGTCCAACCAACCTCTCCTCGTCTTCTCCGCCGCCTCCTTCCCTCTTTTATTTGCACTTCTCCGTCGCTCACTAATCATTTCCCTCCTCTCTTTCTCTCCAAATCATCCCCCAAAAAAAAAAAAATGGCTTCTCCATTTCTCTCCAATACCACCATCTCTTTCTCCTTTTCCCTCTCTTCCTCTCCTCTTCCTCGTCTTCTCCCCTCCATTTCTTTTTCTCCAATTCGTTTCAAGCCAACCCCAAGACGAATCCTGACCGTCCGATCCAAGATCAGGGAGATCTTTATGCCTGCCCTCAGTTCCACCATGACCGAGGGCAAGATCGTCTCTTGGGTTAAATCCGAAGGCGATATGCTCTCCAAAGGCGAAAGTGTCGTCGTTGTCGAATCCGACAAGGCCGACATGGATGTCGAGACATTCTACGACGGCATTCTCGCTGCTATCGTTGTTGGGGAAGGCGAAACTGCCCCTGTTGGCGCTGCCATTGGTATCCTCGCTGAGACTGAAGATGAAATTGCCGAGGCTAAAGCCAAAGCTGCCTCAAAATCAGGTGCCTCAACCCCAGCTGCTCCACCTCCTCCTCCTTCTTCAGCTCCAGCTCCAGCTCCCTCAAAGCCAACGCCAGGTTCCGCGGCTGCGCCAGTTGCGGAGGGGCCAAGGAAGACCGTTGCGACTCCATATGCAAAGAAGTTAGCGAAGCAGCACAAGGTGGATATTGAGTCCATCGTGGGAACAGGGCTGTATGGGAGGATTAAGCCTGCGGACATTGAGGCAGCTGCCGGTATTTCGCCTTCCAGGATAAATGCGCGGCCTGACGTGGTCGCAGAAGCTAAGCCTGCTGCTCCACCGAAAGTTACAGCTGCTGCTGCTGCCACATTTTCTAGCCTGCCTCCTCCTGTTCCGGGCTCTACTGTAGTGCCATTTACGACGATGCAGGCTGCCGTTTCGAAGAACATGGTGGAGAGTCTTTCAGTGCCCACTTTTCGAGTGGGGTATCCTGTGACTACGGATGCGCTTGATGCCTTGTATGAGAAGGTACATTGGGTTGGATTCTTTGATTTGATAAATTGGATTATTTGTGTTTTGGATTGGCAAATTGGTTTTAATACATCGGTTTGGTATTTTTATTTATAGGTGAAACCAAAGGGTGTGACAATGACTTCTCTGTTGGCGAAAGCTGCTGCAATGGCACTTGTGCAGCACCCTGTCGTGAATGCAAGCTGTAAAGATGGCAAGAGTTTTACTTATAATGGTAACATCAACATCGCAGTAGCTGTTGCTATCAATGGTGGCTTGATTACCCCTGTTCTTCAGGATGCAGATAAGGTTAGTGATTTTATTTATTGATCCTTAATCATTATAATCAAGTATATGAATTGCTCGTTTCTAATGATACATTGTAGTTGTAGATATTTTTCTATCAGTTTCTTATAGCTTCTAACAGCTTGAGTAACTGGAATTGTTTTGGAACAGTTGGATTTGTATCTATTGTCTCAAAAATGGAAAGAGCTGGTGGAGAAAGCCCGGGCAAAACAGCTTCAACCTCAAGAATATAATTCAGGTTTGTTCTGCTTAATGGTTTTACTTCTGTTCTACTCTGAGTAGTTGATTGAGATTTGGCATATAGTTAATTTAAGAGTAAATCATAATTGATATGCTTGCAGGGACATTCACGCTGTCCAATTTGGGCATGTTTGGAGTGGACAGGTTTGATGCCATTCTTCCCCCTGGCCAGGTGAGTGGTTGTGGATGGACTTTCACTTTCCACTGTTTGATTATATTTCTCTACGTATGTTAGTTATATTTTGGAATGACGATCAGGGGGCTATCATGGCTGTTGGAGCATCAAAACCAACTGTTGTTGCTGATGCTGATGGATTCTTCAGCGTGAAAAACAAAATGCTGGTGAGTCCAGTTTCCATTTCCGAGCCAATTACAATCCTTTTGGATAAATTTTTCCTTTGAACTTTAGGGAAAGTATATTAAATAGGATAAATGATTACACATCTATCAAGAAAGACATACTACTATGATTCGGTGTTAATGTTTTCAAATTATCATGTTGTGGGAGGAGACTGCATATTAAATTCATAATTTTATTCCATGCAAATATAAAAGTAAAAAAAATTTAAGGATCTGAGGATATCTCAGAGAAGTAAATTTTAGGTGCTAGTACTCTCATTTTCAAAGTAACCGTTATGCTGTAGTAAGGAGTTCACCTGTTACTCTTCACAAGATATAACTCTTTAAAGGGAATTACTGGTAGGAGGAAAAGATTCCCTCCAACTGTGGCTCCCCCGCGACCTAGATAGTTTCTTTTAAGAAATATTAGTCAGAAATAACTAGTTTAATTGTTGCATTAGGTCCCTTCAACACATTGGTAAATATTGCATGCTTTTCATGTTTAATAGTTAATATAGGTCAGTCCTTTCTTTGGACAGGAGATGAGCTGAACTTTTTTTTGTCATGGCTAAGTATTTCTAGAGAATAACTCACACTGAGTTGGAATGTGATTCTTCTATTTCAGGTGAATGTAACTGCTGACCACCGAATTGTCTACGGTGCTGATTTGGCTGCCTTCCTTCAGACATTCTCAAAGATTGTTGAGAACCCTGACAGCCTGACTTTGTAGATGACGCTTAGGTTTAAGCAATGAAGTCACAAGAATGCTCTAATTTGTTAGGCGGCAGCAAAGCAAGATGACTGTCTGTCTATTTAAACTGATCACCTAGCTAAAGTGCCTTTTTTTTTTTTTTTGTAGTAATCCCTTGTTTGTATTTCATTCTTGTTTTTTCTTTTTAGGGGTTTTAGGTGCCATCTGAGATGCAGGTGAGTTAGATATTGAAAGAAAGAAATAACAACAGGAAGTTTTTTACAGAATTAAATGAAAATTGTTAAGAATTGTGGTTTTAGACTTTGTTTTCCAGTGTTAACTAGATTTGGCGTTGAACATAATAAAGTCCGAACTCAGGTGTTTTTTGCTCTTTACCATCATAGATTCGAAGGTGTAGATGTATGATTAACTTTGGAATGTATGAAATATTTGCAGAGGCATGCAATATACATGCCATGATATATGATTAACTACCTTAAGTTATAGGCAGTTACCAGCTTGCAGGCTGTCCAATCATCATGGCTGAAATGTTGAGAAGAATTGATCTCATTGGGGGTTAGATTTTGTATCATTTTCTGTTTCAGCACCAGGAAGAAGGATTTAAACCAAATTAAAAATAAAAAAAAAAAAAAACCAATTTGAAATGAACACATTAATTAGCAACTACTTTAAAGCTAATGTTTACCTTTTATAACATCCATAAAACAAAACCAAATGAGTCTAATAAGGCACATTGCTGTGTAGATTTTCTTGTTTATGTAAAAATGAACGAAGGCTTTTTCCTTGAATGTAACCAATATTATTTGGACGAAGTTGTTTATCTACAAACAATCTGAGCTTTCTTTTCTTATAAGAATAAACAACATTATTGGTTTAAGAACTTCTGCTGTTGATTGCAAGAAATCACAATGAAACTGAAATAATGTGACTACTTCAACAGAAATGGCAGAATGAACATTGAAAAATTAAGGATTGTATCATGGAATGTTGCTATGAAATATAAGATGTTTCCTTGTAGGTGCAAATAATTCAACTTTGACAAGTGGCAAGCAGCTGGAACGATGAGATACATAAATGATTTTGTTGCTGCTTGAATGAAAGATCAGTGCCTTTCCTCTGATACTCCCCAGTTGATACAAGTCACCAGTCCAAGGTGATCTTCCTAGATATATAAAGCTTATCAATGTATGCTATTACTGGACGTGAAGCTTCGATGTACCTTCTCATTTTCTTCTCTGCTGTATGATCTGCAACAATGTTGAAAACGCGTATGAAAAGATTATGTCCGCTGAATTTCAACTATTTTCAGATAGAAAGAAACAATGTGGTGATCTAATGAATGTAGGCTGTTGGACTATTAGCTCGCTAAGAATTACATGCCAAACTTGATTCAAACTCACCTGTTTCATTAAGCTTCAACAAAAGTTGTTCCCTTGTTGGAAGAGTATGCATTCCAGCAGAAACAGCAGTCCTTACAGCCCATGTGTGGTATGGTGCACATACTTGAGCATAAGCTGTTGAAGCTGCATCCCTCAAAGAGTAATCCCTAGAATTTACCAAAACAGGTCAAAATAGCATCTGAAACAGAGAAATGGAAACTAGAGCAGAGGCTTTTAGACTAGATCAGTCTTCCTGTGCTTGTTACTTGCTCTATTTTATTACATGACAACATCAAATTAAAACAGAGGCTTTTCTTGAAATCAATGACTTTATTTATTTAAACTATGATCTGTGACTTCTTTGTATTGTTGGGTGTTATTTTTGGAAATTTGTTCATTTAGGTGTTTTGGTTGCTTTCTAATGATATATTTTGTATCATCCGGTTTCAATAAAAATTCCCCTTTGCCTCTTAAAAAAAATGCAAAATGGAAGGGCGTAACATACTCAGATGACAAAAATTCTTCAAATAAAGCCCGGATGAGGTCAAGACCCTGTCTAACTCGACGCAGATTACGCGATTGGCTTCCTCGTTTCTTCACCGTGCCATTTGCAACATCTAGATCAAGTACATTTTCTAAAGTGGCAAATCTCTTTGATGCTTCCACAAGATCACGTACCTGATCAAAGAATTAATCATTCATTAGATCAAGGTATTAACTAGGTAATTGTAACTAACGCAAATCACAGGAAACTAGACCTTGAAGAAATGTTGTATTCACAATATACAACAATGATTCACAACATCAGAAAAAGCTGTCTATCCTCTATACCACCTACTGTTTTGTTTCTAAATACTTTGTCACTAGACATTGGTTCAAAGAAGCCCTAAAGGAGATTTCAAAATGCTATTAATGTTCATAATAATTCATGAAATTATCACCTATAACCTGATCACATGACAACATGATTCAAACTTTCTATAAATGTAAAGGAAAAAAAAAAAAGGGCAATGAACCTTGGCGACGTATTCCATCTCGGCGAATTTGAAGGCGAGGCCTAGGCAGCTGAAAAGAACAGAAACTAAAGAACATGCGTCACTGAATGTATCCAGCCGAAGTTCTTCATCCTTCATTTGACACCCCAAGAACTCCGAGAGCTCCTCAAACGCCTGCGCTATAGCCGACAGAGGCGTTTTGGTTATTATTGTCATCTTCGTTTCGTTTAAGAATCACAAAATATAAAAGCATTATCTGTTTCATCCATGGCTATATATGGTTTTTAATTTTTCCTGTTTACAATTCCGTGTTTTAAAGATTAACCATTCACTTTGAAAAATCGTCCAAATTTTGAATTTTCAACAAGAAAAGCAAGCAAGAGAAAGATGTCAAAGTTTAATTGGACAAGAGTTAACGTGTTGGGATTTGATTCATAAGGTTCTTTTTTTTTTTTTTCTGTTGTGAAAACCTGACGAGTTATTATCATGGAACAGGTCATCTTCCCATGATATTTTCAACTTCCATCCAATTGGGCTTTCTTTAAAGGTTAGTTATTATTATTATTATGTTGAGAGTTACTTTAATTTGGTGTGGGTGCTATATGAAATCTTCGTCATTCATGGTTGGAAAGTAGACTGAAAAACAATATTCCATGTTTGAGGTTTCTTCAGTAATACAAAAAAAAAACTTCAGAAAGACATGGAGCAGTCTTAAAAACATCAAGGGGTATAAGAAAGTTATGAGGGGACAATGATGCCAATATCAAATTTGGGTTAAAAAATATTAGGGTTTTTTATTGCCACAAGCATAATTTTTAGTTGTCACATGTTTGAAAATTAGATCTATTAATGTCTATAACTATAAAATATTAATGTCTGTAATAGAAATTAGGCATCCATATAATTATCAATCAACAATCATAAAATTAATATAAATAGTAGAGAAATAGTTAATAAAAATGCTGAGAGATATGTAAGGATACTTCTTGTATTCAGTGAAGGGTCAATTTCAAGGATTAGTCATGCATGCATGTCCAATATGATTTAGTCCTACAAGAAAATATATTCAATATGGTTTGGTATTGAAAGTCACGGCAGATGAAAATTCACTTGTTCAATTTATGCAGATTAGCCATCATACTTATAAACCAAGTAGGGCAACACGTACCAAAACAAAAATTTAGGTTGAACTGGTTTGGTTCATTAAATTAAAATCAATTTTAGTTATTTATTTTACTTTCTAAATAGTAAAAACATCTGTAAATGATGAGTTTAAAATTTAATGCATTATTATCATTTTAATTTCTTTTTGATCAAGAATAAACCAAAGATCCATGTATGATAAACTGTTCAAGAGAAACTACACAAGTTGAAGTCCAAGATAAATTATGAAGGCAACAAAATTCAAGGAAAACAACTGATTATTGATTCATTAATATAATATACATGGCCTAAATTATGAAGGCAAATCTGTAGAGACTGGGAGTTATTCCTCCTAATCATGCTAAGCAAATGCAGTTAAACTTGGCCAGCAAGCTCAACCCCCTCACCATGCTGGTCGCGGCCATGTTCTGTTCCCTTACTCTGGAGAGGCTTGAAAGTATAAAATTTTGCGCATATTAAGTAGTATACATAGTTTAGAACTTGCAAAAACGTGAGCAACCAATAAAAATACTCTTACTTCCCCTTATTCAAGTTCTTGTTCGGAAGCCAGTTGGTAAACTTGTGCACCAGCGTAACCAGAAGTGTGCTTGTATAGTCCCCAGCTGAAATCGATGTCCGGAACAAAGCAGTAGCTGTGCTCCTCATGCTTTCCGGTGCTGGGTTATAGAAAAATTCGAGGTGACCAATTACCATGAAAGCCTCAGCAATACCATGGAGGCTATGCTGAGGCACAAGCCAAAATACTGAGATGGTAATTGTAGATTTGGGGCTGTCAATTAGGCCATTGGCTAAGGCTGCGTGTTTTCTCTTCACTTGAATGAAGCCAGCAACTAGAGTTGCAAGTACTGAGATGAAAAAGCCTATGGCCATCCGGTGCAAAAAGTTTATGCCCCGATCAAGCCCTGTGAACTTGCGGGCAACAGGAACCAACAGGCGATCATATAAGACTATTGTGATGAGCATGGATGACATCGCGAAGACAGACATGGAAGCAGAGGGGATTTCAAAGGACTTCGTGAGGTGTCTGTCCATTGTGTTGGCTTGTTGTAGTGAAAATGTGTTTTGTTGAGCAGAGGATGTGGCAAAGAGAATACCAGCCGCCCAAATTGGTAACATTCTTAATATAGATTTTAGTTCTTCAACTCTATGAACGGTGTTCAGTCTCCACAAGTTTGGTTTTTCTGAAGATTTAAGTGTATCTTCTTCTGTAACAGTGGCTGCCTTGTCCAGAAATCTGCATTTCATATAGACATGAATTAGAAACAGCTTAAATTTTAATCATAAGAAATCAGGCCCGTGGCAACTTACTCCAATTGTTTTGTATGATGAAGCAGTCCGTCCGTGGAAATTGAGACATCAAGCTCCTCATTCACATATAAAAATTTAGGATCAGAAATCAAGGGAGTCTTTCTCTTCCTAAATGCGGCAACAAATACTTGTAACACACGAGTGTTTGGGCTCCCGGCAGGATCCAGATTTCGGTAAAGAGGGTAACCAATCAGAAAAACGGTTATTGACAAAGCCATGGCAATGGTAGGATTTCCGAGGCCCCAGCTCCATCCAACATTGTCTTGAACATAGACAAGAACAGTTGATGCTAATAATATTGAGGCTCCCAATGCAAAGTAATACCAATTAAAGTAGATCCATGTTTTTTAGGATGCTTAGGATCCTCCTCAACAAATTGCTCCACCCCAAACGCCGCCACGCATGGCCGGATACCGCCTGGTCCTAAGGCTGCCAATAGAAGAGACAGGTAGAGAACAGCCAATTGACTGCCTTTGGCTTCTTGGCAAACTTGGTTACCTGCACATGGTGGTGGCCTTAGCTGTGGTAGTGCTGCTGAAAGTGTAGGATTATCATTCCCTACTCAGAGTACAGAGAATCTCAAATTACTTAATACTTCCAAGTTAGTATAGAAAGACCAAACACTTGGTTTTGACTATTTGTTTGTAAACAATTTTGAGATCCATTGAGCATAATTTATCAAAAGTGACTGAACAAATTCCTGGAATGTTAAACTAAGTTCTAAATTTGATGCTTCTTCTCCAACTACGCAGATAATCAAAACCTCTCCCTAATGAAAGTAACAAGCATCAAGGAAAATGCATCCATTCTTACTATGAGGTATACAGCTGTTGCAAAAGTGATGGTCCAAAATTTCCCGGCATATGAATCAGCAACGAAGGCCCCAAGCAATGGCGTCAAGCTCGAGGTGCCATTGAAGTTGGTGACAGTGTTGGCCGCTTTTGTCAGAGGCAAATGAAGCTGGTGTGTCAAGTAGTTAACCATGTTTTTACTGAATCCCACCATTGCCAATTTCTCACATATCTCATTTACTGCATCAAGTAAGCTTAGTAAAACATCAACCACAAAAAAAAAAAAAAAAATCTAAGATTTCATCAGCTATCAACTCCAAGGAAGCTTACCTAAGATAAAGGGCATTGTCTTAATCCCACCCTTTTTCTCATCCACAAGTCTGTTACTGTGGTCAGCGGCATTTTCAGAACCACGAAAGCTATCTTTCTTTTCGACATTTCCACTCTGTTCATTCCTATTCAAGTTGCTGTGTTTTTCCATCAGACTTAGCTAGCTCTACGTTTAGAAGGTTATCCTCTTTCTTTCTCCAATGTGTTAAATGGGAGAGCTCTATTTTGCAGTGTCTGAAACTCAATTTTTGTTCATCAATGAGAAATGGGATGCCATAAATGAGACTGGTGGCAGTAAAATTCGGTCATAAGGAATAAACAGGAACAGGTAGATGTAACCTGTAAAGGTCAAACAAACAAAGGACAGAGAAAAACTTTTCTTCCAGCGTTACCTCATTTTCAATTCCTTTGATTAAAGCTTATATATAAATATATATTTATATATATTTGGTGTTCACTTTGCATTATTGAGGGATTCGAGAAAACGGTGGGGAATTGGCTCATGAAATCGGGCATTGGACGTTTCTTCGTCATTGTTTGAGATATGTGCAAAAGAAGACAAAGGTAGTTTTAGTGGCGTAAAAAATATCTTAAACTTGTGATTTTTTTTAATCATACATCGTAAACTTATGATTAACAATGAGATTGGAATTTGAAACTTAGACGATTCCAACCATTCATTTCCATGCACGTTGCACTCTGACAGAGTTCCAGGTCGATTGGCTTCTTGAAAATAGCATGCCTGGTCAACAGTGAGGTAACAAGAAATTTTTTTTCTTTCTTTTTATATATAAATAAATCATATCATGATTCATAAGTCATAACATGACTTTATCAATTATTACATTCAAAAGCATTGAAGGACTTAATTATGTAGAGGACAAAAATCCTTAACTTCATATCCACGTAACCCTAATCAATACATTTGAGGTTAAACATTCATATCTGATTTCACAGCGTGAATTGAGATGCAGAACCTGCAAACAAAAGTTGAGGAATAAGGTTACATTTTGTATATTTACTACAACCCAAAAATAAAAGATGTAGTTAATATTGTCAGACCAGACAGCATCGGGTTAATTGAGTAGAAGATTTGTTTAATATCATTTTTCCTAGATATGTTGTGTGGAAGCGTTGAAAATTTAGTGCTTTGTTTTCATAGTTGATATTCCAAACTGTGAGAGTCCAGGAAGATAACAATAAAAGCGATGACATAAGAGATGACAAAGGCAGAGGAATGGATAGAGTTGCTAGACAAGCACTATATAAAACTTTGATTTTTCTTTTTCTTGTTGCCTGTGTTTTATCTGAAGAGAGAAAAAAAATGGAACTGCATAAACCAAACTTAATCCCAAGCTATACTAATTTCCAAGCTAGTGTGGTTCTCTGGATGATTGAGGGGTCAAGTCGGTTGTGACCAGACCCATCTATTTTTGCCACCAACATTGACCCAAAAGTAAGATACGGTTTACAACCCCAACTATTTTCCATTTGCGTCAATTTCGGGTGTTACGTCTTCACGCGGAGGAAAAAATAGGGTGGGCAAGAGGTTGGACTCCTCGCACTACATTTTCTTCATTTCATACTGATGAAAAGAATTCTGTTTTTCTTTTTCCATTGCCAAGAACTACAGTACGTGTTAGATGGTCTTTTTGAGAAAAATAAATGGTAAATTTTTTGATGGAACACAAAGTACATGCGTGTTGTTGTAGGGCCCTGACGCCTAGGGCAAAAGGTAGGGGATGTATTGTCACTTGTTAGGTTTGGACGCCCTCATTAAGCATTCAAACATTCAAATCATGAATTCGAGCAGGCAGTGGCGCATGGGCCTCGGCCTGCACCACAACAACATGACTTCTTTATTTATGGTTCTAACCTTATCCGCACGCTTTTAACCAACAAGAACAAATGAACAACAATAATAATATTGATGGTGGAGTCCAACAATGAGGAGAATCCTTAAAGCTGTTGTCCCTGAAAAATGTTGAGTTGCAAAGAGCATATTCAACTTTATCAGGATTCATATTCAACTTTATCATCACTCCTCTTTATAGTCAGCTGAGGAGCAACAGAGAAAGAGCAAGAGTTGCAGAGGCAATTTACTACCAAAGTACGACACCGTAAAGCTGGAAAGATTATTGCGTGAAAAACTTATGGTTAAGTTCAGTGGAGCTCGTTCATGCAAAGCCATTAGTGGAATTTAATTTTAGTTCAAAATTTCAACAATCCACTTCACCCTTTTCCTGGTGGCTGCCGACTATCAGTAGCAAAACTTGGTCTCCAGTTTGACTCAAATTGGAATAAACTTATGCCTCCATTCTTCAACGAAGAAGAGCACAACTCAGAATTTAGGCTCTTAATTGAATGTAAAATGATTATAAAACTATGAAGGCAAATAAATGATTGCATGCAAATCTGTTCTGCAGTAGATGCAAACTTAGGAAGACACTTGCGTATATGTCGTTATACTGGTCCTTGAAAAGGAAGAAAGTTACATCTTGACATCCCTTGTGTCCGCACCAAACACTTCACATCACTTGATTAAGAAATAAAAGTCAGTAGAGTTGGGGGAGGAGGCAATTGAATGACAAAAGACAAACAAAAACAGATTTACTTCCCTTGACCATTTTCTTTTACCAAATCAATCCTCAAAATCATGCATATGATCTAAAAGGTAATTAGCTGCCAGTTCCTCATTCTTGTTGCAGGCAAAGAACACTTGAAGCACAGTTGCTCGATCAAAACCCATTGCTTCCAGCTGCAACAGATAGTGAACCATGGATATTATAAAAATATATCATTGTAGGCACATGATCAAAGCAACAAAGTTTAGACAAAACTATCAACAGTTACACCTACATTTTAACCAATCATCTAAAACTATTACCTAAAACAAAGATCTAATGCATCTGTTCATATATTTGCACTAATCTCATTACAATGATCGAGGCGGGAATAAGATACTTCCACATACAATGGAGATGATAGGTAAATAATCAATAATTACAGGGAATAATTCAAACATCCAAGTAAGCTTTTATGCAAAAGATGACTTACCCGTTCTATGGCTTGATGTTCCTCAGGCGTGACTTGTACAGCTTGTGGCATTGCCTCAGCTAATTGCCCCAATATATTCCTATGACACAAAAAAGGGCAAATAAGCATTGATATACATGCACAATTAGGTTCAAGAAATGAGCAACTGAAAATGACGAGACTTACCCCTCTCCACCTTCAGCAGGTTCATTGATCAGGCGAAGAAAGTCAGCCTGATGCTCTTGAATAAGTCTCATTAAATGAGGGTTCTGTTTCCCCAACTCTTGAAGCATAGGCTGCAAAAATAAATAAACAAACCCCTATAAGAAATGATGGAAAAAGAAAAGGAAAATGAAAAACACACATGACCACCAGAAACAAGGGATCAGAGAATAACCTGCAATATTTGTGGGTTGGCCTGAACCATTGCCCGCAAAGCTTGGAACTGAAACAGAGAAAGGTAAAATGAGTGTAGTTCTAGGTAGGAATTTACATGACATTCATTCCCACATGCCCATATACATCCATATGAAGATAGAGAGAGAGAGACCTGTGGACTGTTACGTAAAAAATCAAGATTGCCTGCCCCAGCACCACCTGCACCCACGTTGGGAAGGCCCTGCATCAATAAAAGAACATCAAGTCAATGGTTATGTTTTCCATCATCTAGTTTATCAAATATTTACTGCATTATACCTGGGGAAAGAGATCTAATGGATTAGCATTGGGTCCACTTGTAGGAACAGCTGCCGCTTGTGCAGGCTGTTGGGGCTGTGCTGGAGGGTTAGTGGTTTGCCCAACTACAGGGACACGAGCAATGGGTGGAGCTTCAGCTTGCTCAGGGATACCCTAATATTTGCAACAAAATTTTATAATGAAGTGACAAGAAGCAGCTCAATTGTAGGGACCAAATGGATGCTTTTTCTAATAAAAGAAGAAATGTTCTTAGGACGTGTAAAGACTTGGGACAAGAAAAGTCAAATAAAGCAGTATAAAATATCATTAAAACTTACCTAATATATACATCCAACTTTCATGTTCCTTTTTTTTTTTTTGGGGGGGGGGGGGAGGGGGACAAAAAATAAATATCACTTCTCTTGATGTAAAGACATATGATTTCAAGAATTTCTAAAAAAAAAAAAGTCATCAAAGAAAATTTCACAATTTCTAAACATAGCATACTTTTTTGCTCCAAAAACCGAATACTTATCCACCAAGTCAAAAAGGACTAGCAAAATGGAAGAAAGGGAGTATAATTTGAGTGTATGGAAATTTAATCATCATCCACCAATAAATCAGGAAATTAAAAAAAAAAAAAGTTGCATGTTGAATTATATCTAATTATAAATGACAAAAATGGTATAAACATCATTCCCAGAAAACCTCTCAGGAAGAGCACAGCCTATTAGGCTATCACCACATTTACATTAAGGAGAACAATAAAACAATGGCAGTAACAAAACGTCAATAACCTTATGTACAAGTTGGCAACTGGATGCACTCATCAAAAAAGCACTCCCTTCACCATCTTCAAGTAAGATTCAAGGAAAGTACTTACAGAATACAAATATTCAACAGCTCTCTCTGGGTTATTATAAGCAGCACGAAGGGCACGGACAACAGTATCCCTATCCCAGGTCCCTCCACCCATATCAAGAATTTGTTGGATTGCACCCTCTAAGTTACTTCCTGCGACCAGATTAGATGCTGCTTGGCCATAGACATCAGATTCCAACCTGTTTCCAAAGATATTATTCAAGATATTACAAAAATGCAAAGCAAAATGAGGAAATCAGGAGCTCTCCTATGAGAGCATTGGAAGACAGATTAAATAGAAAGCATTTGCTTTCCATCATTCAAACAAGAAGCAAGAAGTTTAGTAAGAAGAAGTTACTTACGCAGTAGTACTTGAAGCAACAGGAGTAGATTCAGTGACAGGTGCAGCCCTGAAAAACAGTTGATAAGCAAATAATCTGTTATGGAGCCGCCTGATATGGCGCCGCTGTATGTTAACAAAAGTATGGAATAGCTGGACTTACGTAGCTGAAGTAGCAACAGGTGCATCAGAAGCTGGTGTTGGAGCTGGTGGTGGTGCACTTGCTTGGGGAGCCTACAAAGAGGACATTTTATCTACTTTGAGAAAAGAGTAAGAAAATATTTCCATCCAAATTACTACTAACTCATTAACCTTTGTATCATCTGTACAGTTTTTCAGAATTAACTTACCCTAAATCATTGGGTAGTGTATAGTAGGAAAAAAAAAAAAAAGAAACCAATCTTTTTATATTCATACTCAAAATTAAATTTGAATATCAAAATTCACATAATAATTTTGAGAATGTTAATAGGTAAGTTTCTGCAATTCAGACATCATTTTGGCATTAAATAAATCAAAAAGAAATTTCGCTGGTTAAAGTTAGACTGCTCTACATGGAGTCAATGTGGAGAGAATAGGAAAGTGGCCATTAGATTTCTTGTTGACATGCATTTGGAAGGGAAAAAGAGAAAACAATTGGGAAACTAGGTGGCTTGGATAAGAGATTATGTAACTAACTCAAACATTTAAAAAAAAGACTAATAATAGATTAACTTGGACTCCAATATTATGCATTATGTTCATTGCTCAATAATTTGAGTTAGATAGTAAGCATTGGGATGCAATACAACTCAAACCAGTACTGTATCTGAAAAACCATAGTCTTAAAGCATTGTATTCACTATCTGTAACTTATTAAATGATTTAAATATACAAATAACATTGTTCAAGTTGCTAGCTCATCAGTTGTCATAGCATCGAAGAAAAGAACATCTTCCACTAGGAGAAAACGGAATCCTAACTATTTTTAATGTTATATCATATGCAAATGTCTGTTCACCAATATAGCCGAAAAAGCACAGTTTGTCAGTAATTATACATGTATGTAAGCAATATATAGAAAAAGAATGGCAAACGCAGCAAGAGAGGTGACAAAATTATAATCTTACTTTAGTGATAGAAGCCATTGAAGCAGTTGCAGCCTCACCAGATGAACTCTTATTCTAGTATTAGTTCAAGCAAAAAAATGCATGATTATTACCCAAATGACAGTAATGAAAAATAAAAGAGGATATAACTAGGTTAAAAAATAACAACAATAAGCCACATTTCTGGTTTTGCAACAAATTGACATTTTTTAGAAGCAACTAAAGCGAGGCAATAACAAGATTTCGAAAAATATAAAGATACTACACTCCATCATAAACCATAACTAAGATAACTTTGGAATTCAACAGAAACAATATAATTATCTCAGTTTAGGCATTTATCAGGAGAAAGTAAGCATACTATGGTCAGCAAGGTTAGAGTTAGCTGAAAATTTACAAATTAAAGAGAGAGAGAACTTAAGGATCTGGATATTATAACCAGTCTCACCTTTGTCAACATGATGACAATAAAGCTATTTTCAGTGACACAGTTCTCAGCCAGTGTTGTGTCATCTTTAAGAACTTTCCCCTTATGGATAAGCATTTGTTGTGCAGCAGGGTAAACATCGGCACCTTGAACAGTTTCTATGTTCTTTTTTACATCAGCAACCTGGAAGAAAATTCACAAGCATTAATAGCAGAATTGTATAACAGCACAGTGAAGTAAAAGAAAGCTGCACCATGCATTTTAGCCCAAGACATTCATGCTGATTAATATAACCACAAAAAACTAAAAAGCGTAAAAAAAAGTAGCAAAAATGATAATAGTCTATTAAATTATTAGAATATCCACATACTTCAAACAACACAACCCTTGATTAGAGCTAACCTCAGAATGCAGAACTTTATTCTAATTCTGTCTCACAATTGTAACCTATGCATAGAAAATTTATTAGAAACAACCTCTATACTTCAATCTGGTATTTATACTTACACTCATTTAAGAAGGTTCAGTCACAATGAAAGAACATTTCAAAAAATAAGATATTAGCATATTTCAATGTTCAAATCATGAGAATTCTTCACTCAAACCTTAAATCTTGTACACTACAACTACCATTGACTTGGCAATCTATACATTCGCATTAAAAGACACAAATTAATCAAATAATCATGAAAAATAAAAACCAAAAACAAAGTATAATCCACTAACTTCAGTGAATTACTAACACATTCCCCTCTTCCTTCAATAAACATATTAAAAAATACTTCTCATGCGGCTGGCGACATGGAAGTTGATAAGTTACATGTAATTGTTAATTTTCCGCATAAGATATACATGATACCCCCATTCAAACTATATGAATATCACTCGACTTAAACTTAAGAAAAGTAGCTAAGTCAACATATTCAATCAATTAAATGCAGAAATTGAACAAATCATTCACGATCTCCACTTTAAATTTCACATATGTTAATTCAACCACGTGGACAATAAACCAAATAACAGCAGCGGATTGTAATTGGTGCAGTCCTAGATGAACCCTAATTGATGTTCAAAGATTGGGAAAACGAAAGAGGAAAAGCAGAAAAACCCTAGCGAACAACACGCATTCGGAGAACGATAAAATTCATAGGATAAATCTGAATAACAAAGTGAAATTAATTGAAATAAAAAAGAAAAAAGAAACGAACCGCATCATCGGGTTTGACTTCGACATCGAAGTGAGTGCCCTTGAGAGTTTTAACGAAAATCTTCATCTTCTGCTAATTTCGATCTCTCGCCCCCTTTTTTTTTTTTATTTCTTATTAAAATCCGCCGATCTTATATTTATCTGGAGAGAGAGAGGAGACGTTGGCCAGCAAGCAATATCTAGTAGAGTACTTCAAGCCTAAAACCGTATGGGAGCTGCTTCTGCGCCTTATGATTCAGAAATTGATAAGATAATCAATTGACATGTGGATTAATTGAATCGTACGGTGAAGGATCCACCTACCCAATTATTTTCAGGGTTTTTTAATTTGGGTGTTTTCTTGTCGGATCAAAGCACGCAGACTTCTTATTATTTTCAGAAAACTTTTGTTAAAGATGAAAGGAAAATAAATAATGGAAACTCCATATGTTATTATTCAAGAAATTGCCAAATTGAGTGATAAACTGTGCAAATGTTATTATCAAGTAACGGGAACATCCCTAACGATGGTTGCATATCGATCGCTCGCATAGCATTGATGGGTATGGGAAGAAGCTGCCAAGCAAAGAGGTACAATGCCATGATCACCAAATATATTGAGTGATTGGGACCGTGAAAATGATTATCAAAGATAAAAGTATAAATAAATCATATGAACGAATGAATGAATATTATTTATTTATTTATTTATTTTTAAAATTATTTGAATTTAATTTATATTTAATTAAAAAATTTATTATGTTTGTTCGAATATAGTTTATTTAAATGATTAAATGTTTATATTTTATTTATATTCGATTCGATTAAATTAAATGAATTTATTCTTCAATCTTAAATGAATATATTAATAAATATATAATTGAAATATTTATGAACAATAGATAAATTATAATTAAATAAATTTAAATAAATATAATCGAATCCAAATAAATATAAATAAATATTAAAATAAATGATAAAAATATAATTTTATTAATATTATTATAATAATAAACACAAAAATAAATGAACCTTAAACAAATGAATTTCAAATGAATTTAAAAAAATATTATTTATGAATATAAATAATTAAATAAATTTTTGTTTATATTTGATTCATTTAAATAAATTTTTATTCATATTTGATTCGTTTAATAAATAAATATAAAAATATTATTTAAAATTATTTATTAAATTTAATAAATAAATAAAAATAGAATATATTCATAAATAATTCGATAAAAACATTATTCACTAACACTTATAAAATAGTTGTCAAGAAATTTTTGTTTATTAGAGCGGCTGTTTAAGAACTCTCAGGATGCATACAACTTCAAGCTTAATAAGACTGCTCTTTTATGTTGTCAAGTTATTAAGGGGTTGTTTGGTATTAGTTTGTATTTTATATTTTTAAAATATTTGTTTTGTTTTATTTTTAATTTATTAAATTTAAAAATATGTTTAGATAGAATATTTTTGTTATAAAAATATAAAAACAAAAACATGTTAAATTTTAAAAGGAAGAGGTTCAATTATCGCCAGAAACAAAAATTTTAAGCTGATGTAACCAAGTGGTGAACAATACCCATACGGTAATAGTACTGCAAATGTTTCTAAAATTAAAAAAAAAAAAAAATTGAAAATACCATTTTCATGTTTTCAAAATTTTCAAATTTTTGTTTTAAGTTTTCAAAAACAATAAATAAAAACAACTTACTAAATATAATTTTGTTTCTAATTTAAAAAAAAAAACTAAAAACAAAAATAAAAAATGAAAACGATACCAAACAAACCCACTAAGTTATTAAGTTTAACCATCATGAATATGATCAAATGCGTTGGGTCTTTCAAACGACACCAGAACTAATAGTTAATTGGATCAGGACTATATTTGGGCTGAATATCCCTAAGCCCAAAAGCTTTGGATCAAACCCAAAATGAAATCAGAGAAAGCAAGCACATTAAGAATTACTACTGAACTTTGAAATATCCCTCAACTCTATTACTAAAGAGATACACTCATTTTCTGTTTAATTCTTGGTATTTTATAATCACTGACGATTCGGCCCAAACCATGGGGCCTGATATAAGTATAACTCCAACACAATCCGGGTGACACCGAGCCGAAGGTAAGTTGCTTCCATTGATTGACCTGAAATCAAGCTTTTATCAAGACTGGTTTTAATTATCAACCTCCTTAATTGGATAAGGATTCACATCTTGAAATCTCACACAACATGGTCGCCGCCAACTAGGCAACGGGCACAGGTGAATGCTAGGCCAAGATCCAAATTAGGACCCAAAGACCAAAGCTTCCAATTTGCCCATTCGGTATAAACCCAGGCCCACAACCACAGGCCCATGATTACCATGTGCCTAATGCTTGAGATTGCAACTTTTCACCTCGGCTTTGAATATAAAAACGGTGCCGTCTCAATCGGACAAAGATTTTCCAGTACAAAGGGCGTTGGTTTTTTAGCTTTGGTCGGCTTGTTCGTTTCCTTGGGCTGACGGAGTTAATTGGCTGCTTCTGTTTATTAAACTCCACCGCTTCGTCCACTTTAAACAAAATAATGTTTACTGGCATTGTTTTAAACAATTGGATTAGTTGGTTTCGACGTCAGCCGCTTACATTCGCAAGTGGAATCTGATTCAGATCTGGGAAAAGAAAAGTGGTTCCCTCCACCATAATTCTTCGTTTCATTATCAGTCAAGAAAGAACAGAATTCATGCTAAAGGGTCACGGAATCCTCCACTTCACAAGTAAAGGAACTAAGGTTCTTTAATTTCATCAAAAACAGGATCCTTTCATTTCAAATCTCTACTCCTACTTGTATCTTTAATTTCTTTTAATAAAAAATTAAAAAGACAAACCCAAAATAGAAAGAAATTTACAGATAGATTTTGCCTTGTGTTCCATTTGAAACCGAATTATATTTGGTTTCGCTTGGTTTTTTTTTTTTCTTTTTTCGGTTTAAAGTTTGAATTTTTACTCCCCTGACACAGTTTCTGAACGCCATAACAAACCAGAAAACTCCGAGGTAACGTAAGAGTCATCCGGATACTCGAACAATCTATCATACGCTACGTGGTCACCATTATAATTATCTCCGATTCCAAACTCAAATGAGTCGTAGTTGGGGATCTGATCATCGAACCCCCACAACTCACTGATCCCTGTGGTGTCAGAGTGTACTCGCACCAACTCAATTACCTCACTTCTTCCCTCCTCACTGCCAATTGTCGTTGCTGTTGGAGGAGGCAAACCCAGCTCATCGTCGGAAGCCTCCAAAAGGTAGCCAAGATCCGATTGAGACTCGCCGGAATCCGATGTCAAATCCACTACTGGTACTGGTTCCGTCGCAGTCGATGCCGCCGACAATATCTCCTCTTCGAAACTCTTCATTACCGATGCGAGGTCTTGATTAACGGGCAAAGAATCCGGGTCATCAAGAAAATCTAATAAATCATCTCTGAGTCTCTTCACCTCGGGCGAGTCCGGGTCCGACTCGGCCGAGTCATCTCTACCTCGCTTCTTGCCGCTTAAATCCTCCATGAAAAAATATTTTTAAAAAATCGGCAAAGAGATTGTCTTATGACGTGCTTCACGATTTCGATTTTTCTCTTTTTCCTCGTATACAGAACTCGAAGAGCAAACACGAATGAGTTCGGTATGAAGAGAGCGGCAGGGGACACGAGTTTATATAAGGAGAGACCAAAGTAGAAAGAGAAAGTGGAGAGAGAAAGAGAGAAGCCGGAGAGAGAGAGAGTGAGTGACGATGGAGACGCATGCGCGTGGGGAGCAAATACTTAGGTCATCACGGAGCTCTTGCTTGGGTTAACTTATTAAAAGGGGCGCTTGACCGATTTCCAATGTGGATTTTATTAATTGGATTTGAATTCCGTGTTGAGGTCCGGTCAGATGGGGCCCAGTAGCCTAGTCAATCACGGCCTTCGGGTATTTCTTTTTTTTTTTTTTTTTTTTTTTGAGGCTGGCTTTTGCTAGTTGGCGTGGCTCGGCTGAATTCTTACTTAGTGGTTGGGCACAAAAGAGGATTTGTTGGTTTGGTAGGGAAAGTGTTGAGGGACAAAGTTGGGTGAGGGTTTTTTAAGTAAACTTGGTTGGATGCTTTAAAATTGGATAAGATTGATTTTGGGGGATAGGAGTGTAATCTAATCAATTTGAGTAGATTTAATGTCAGATTGGAGTTTGAATCAATTAAAAATGTTAATGTTTAAAGCTTAGTTCAAGCTTGATTGATTTTTTATTTTAAGATAATATCATAAATAATTTTAAATTATAATAAAGTATTAATACAATATTTAAACTTAAAAAAATTTAAATATAATTCATGAATTATAAATATATTAATTAATAAAATATTTAAAAATTAATTTATTCATTGCATTTTATCATTTAAAATTAAAAATATTAAAAATAAATATCACATTATATATTATATTTATAATTTAAGAATCATATTATAGATTTTTAAAAATATATATTATGTTAAATATTTTATTATAATTTAGAAATCATTTATAATATTTTTATTTTTATTTTTTAGCTTAATTCATAATTTATTTGAATAAATTGAGCTTGACTCAATAAATTTGATTAAATTTAATGAAATCTTAAATATAATTATTAAATATTTATCTATATTAAAATATATTAAAAATAAAAATTCGATTAAAATCATAAGCTTTTTAAATGTGAAATTTAAATATTTAAATTTGATTTAATTTATTATTTGAATACCTCAAATTTTAACTAAATTCAATAATAAATGAGGCAAACTGGAATATTCATGGAATCCAATCTAAGCAACCGGCAAATAAGCTTTGGAGAGTAATTAAGCTGCATATGATGGGGGATGCGAGGAGAGGTGGATATTTTAAAAGGTCTAAGCTAGATTGTGTTGAGCAAAGGTTATGGACAATTAATTAGGCGTTTTATTGGAAACTTTTTTTTAACGAATAGGACGTGCTCACTTGGTTGACAGTGAAATGGTTACACCTAAATCCAAATTAATGTATCTCACAAGAAAGCAAACGACAATTTATGTTCATAACATTTTTAATAAATTATTAATAAGTGATTAATTTAATCGATTAAAATTATTTATTTTGATAAAAAAATTTTAGATTTAAATTTTATCGATAATTATTTATTAAAATCATTTTGAATACATGATATACAATCATTTATCTTAAATTATTAGGTATGATATATTTTATCATGATTTAAAGAATTAAATAATATATCTCTAAATTTTTTCTTAAAAAAAAAAAACATTTCTAACAAATTCAACTCAATTTTCCAAAAATCTTGTTTAATTAAGGATTAAATGTTCTTTTTTAACAATAGAAATGAAAGATTTTGTATTACATATCAAACGCCATAAAATTGAACAAGAAACTAAAAAAAAAACTTCATTTGCTATTGAAAATTTGATTTTATAATATAAATTTTGCCCTTATTCAAATTTTTTTATTTTTTTTATTGATAAATACTTAAGAACCTAACCACAAAAAATTTATTAATCATTTTAAATATATTATCTTTTTTTTTATTGCACCAAATCTCTCTCTGCTCTCTGAATCTTAGCTGACCATCACGTCTTGCACAGATTCCAGTCACTTTCCCCATCCACTTAATTAAGAAAACAAATCTAAAACGCCCCACGAGCCTTTGTTTTTCGTTTTGTAAACGCAGGATGTTACATCTGGAAATAATAAAAATATAAATAAAATTCAAATCCAAATATAAAATTTTCATCAATCAACCACCGATCAGTTTTCCGCCTTCGTGTGAGCACGAAAAGATATGCCCAACTTGGGCGACAACCAGATCATTTTCCCCTGTCCTTCCCGATTGCCGCCCATTCCACGATAACACTGTCGGACCTAAAAAAATATTTTTAAAAGACAATAACCCTTTATTGTTATTTTTTAAAATTTCATTTCATTTCGTAACATAATGACAAGGATTATAACGATTTAATTCGAATTAAATTTGATTAAAATTTTTTTAATATTATTATTAAAATAATTTGAAATTTTAATTTAAATTCAAATTAAATATTTATTTAATTCGAATATAAATTAAATTTTTATTCAATCAAAATTAAATATAATTAAATTTTATTTATTTAATTTAATTTATTAATTTTAAAATTTTAAAATTTTTGTATATTATTTTAATATAAAATTTTAATATATTTAAATAGATTTTTTATATAAAATTATTAATTTTAATTTATAAAATTAAAAAATATATAATTTAGTTTGATTTAATTTTTAAAATTTTAAATTTGATTCAAATTTAATATATAAATTAAATATCTGAATTTGATATAAATCAAATAAAAAATTTAAATTAAATTAAATTAAATCGAATATTATAATTTTAAATTAATTTTTCAATTTTTCAATTTTTTTTTTTTCATCCTTGGCCATGGTTCACGACCACGCTTTATAGGATTAAGCCCCGTTAGCCAGCTTTAATTTTCGGCGAGCTTCAGCCGACACGTTCCAGAAGCAACTAAGCTAAGCCCACAAATATTGATGCACTCGAAGAAAATCAAGAGCCAGATTGCATCGTCAGTCATTGCCAATTGCCGCTGAATTCACGGTCAAGTTGGCTGCCGTGTCCAGCTGTTAATTGTTTGAAGCCGCTCCTCGAAAAACCAAAAACTTTCTTACAACTTGCCCTTCCTTGCACGTTTATTTCCATATGTCAATTTCTGAAATTTCCCCATTATTTTACTTGTTGGGTTTGTTAATTTAAATATAATTTTTTTAAAATACGGGGTATCTAGAACGATTGATACGTTTCCAAAGTATGGGCCACGTGTTTTGCAGGTGGTATGATTCTAAAAAAGCAAACACATGATACAAAAGGACGGTTGTGGTTGTTATTTCACTAATCACGAGGGCTCTCGTGGCACTGTCGGGTTAATCCTACGGTGGAGAAGCATTGTCGAAGTTGTATGATAAGACCCAATGAGTTTTTAATGTACCTCGGTTCTCTGTTTGGTTTTTTTTTATTTGTTGTGCTGTTTAATTTGGTGTCTGTCAGGCTTTTTTTTTTCTTTTTTTAAATTTACTTTATTTATTTTATTGTTATCTTCAGCCTGATCTGATCTCTGACACCTAAAAGCAGATCAGATCACACAATTTCTGCCCTTTTAACAACCACAATAATAAATAATCAATCTTTTAACGTGCCATTATTATATTCTTACTTCGTGTGGGTAAAATTATCTTATTAATTTATAAAAAGAAGTGATTGATGTCACTATTTTTCTTTAAAATTTCAAGGTTTTCATTGATTTAATTATTAAATAAAATTTTTAAAATAGAAAAAATTTATTTTCTTTATCTCAAATTTTTTGGTTATTTTTTAAAAATGTCTTAAAATTATATTTTATTTTTTAACGTATAAAACTCTTATTTTTATATTTTTTAAAATTATTTTTATGATTTTTTTTATTTTTAACATTAGAAATTATAAAATTTTAATCTTATATAAAAATTTTTAATTTTAATATTAAATACTATAAATTTAAAAAATTTTTAAAATTCTATAAAAATTAATACAAGATAAATAAATAAATAAATAAGAGAATACATTTTAAGTTGAAAAAAAAAAGATTTTGATCAAAAAAATTAATGCTCTCATTTGTGAAAAAAAAAAAATCCCCACATCATTATATCATTAATCTGATGTGGGCATGAAGGATAATTATTAAAACGAATCAACTTATAATTGATGTATATATGATATATCCTATGAATTTATATATCTTGTTACACATTTTTTTAATATAAATAATAAATGAGATAATAACCAAAGCAAGCCTAGCAAGTTGTTAAATTTTTGGCAGGAAAGGCTCTGCCAGGTGGTGCGTCGATTCTGTTTCGGGACATGGCCGAACGCAAACGTGACAGATTGGCAGCGCCGCACCATAAAACCCCATTAAAATATATTTAATTAAAAAAAAAAAAGCAAAAAAGAAACAAGATGATGAAGCCGGCGATGGCGATATAGCTAAGAGATTCTAACCTACAGTAGACAGCAGATTTAGCCAACCGATGAAAGACTAGTTTTACTATCTAAAATAAAAATGTTCAATGGACAGAACTGTACTACCAAACGCATCTTATTAAAAAAAATGTAATAAAAGATTGTCTTATTCACTTTGATTTTTTTTTAAAGAAAATTTAAACGCGGAGAAGTTATTTCATTTTTAAAGTTACGATAAATCATTAATTTATAAGTATATTTATAAATTTTTTTAAATTTATATATCATTTATCAATAAAAATTTATAATATGTTATATTTAAATCTTAAATTTTAACCACTCGTACTAATCCCTATTAATCATTTTTTTTTTCAGTGGAATTCAAACTTCTCGCATGTATTTGAAAGAAAAGAAAAAAAAAATTGCCATGAGTCTGAATTCAAACATTTGAACTAAAAAAAAAAAAACTTTGTGAACGTAGTTTCAATTTTCTTGGTTTATTGGAAAAAGAAAAGGTAACGCATTTGGCAGGTCGAATGCACAGGAAAATCTAGACTCCTTTTAATAATGATTACTACCAAAAGAAGAAGAAGAAAAAACATATAGCACAACAGCAAAAGTGCTGCTGTAAACGCATATAGAAACTTTGATTCGTTCTTTGGCAAAAGAAAAAGAAAATTCCCAAATCCACTTTCAACGGTAAGCACTCAACCTAGTGGCATATTCAATTCCTACAAACTTATCACATGGTTTGATAATGAGATAATCTAATGGAATTGGTTCAATGACGTGTCTCCCTAACGTTATATGCTTTTATATAAATTAAAAATTATCAACTATGTTATTTTCTTTTATAAAAGACAATCAAAATATTAAAACAATTTTTAAATTTAAAATAAAAGTAATTATTTTATTGCTTAAAATCTTTAAATTTTCATAAATTATATCATAGAATGAATGAAGGTGATATCTATTAAAAAGGCTATACCTTTCAAAATATGATGAAACATTCTCATAAAATTTATATTATAAAGATTCGTATTCAATTTGTGGATATTATTCATTTTTATTCAAAAATTTTATGATTTTTTTTTACAAAAAATATCTCATAAATTTAAATTTATATCTTTATATATTTTGCGTAACAAAATTTTAAATTATTTTGATATAAGATTAAAATGTTATACATGTGAAAAAAAATACTTATCAATTATAATTGAAAGGCACTTTCCTTCAATTACCATGTTTAACGTTTTCCACAAGTTCCACAAGACAGTGGGTGAAGCCACTTTATTGCTTCTAAAATATTTATCTTTTCGTGTAAAATATTCCAATCCAATTTTTAGGGGAACAAAATCTTTGTGGACTTAGAATTCTTTTCCAACATGATAACTTTGAAACATTGACATTGACATTTACATCAAACGAAATGTTCATGTGGGAAGACTAGCAAAGGTTACATACATCACATTTTGTGCATGACACGCTTTAGCTTTCAAGGAAATAGGAATCACATCTAACTTGGAAAATGAAAAACAACTGGGAATCAAAGGTATTGAAATCGTGAAATGGACCCATAAATTGTGGTTCTCTTTCACTATTTTGAATCAAGAAAATTCCTAATTTGAAAGCAATTTCTACCAATCTTCCTTTACTCTTCTCTTTTACTAATTTTCTCCTTTTGGTGGCTAATTAAGGCTTGACCCAACGCTTTTAGCGGGCCGCCTTTATTTCAGATCGTTAAGAAATTTCCTTTTATACGTTCGGTACAAACTAATTTCTTGCCCTCCTGTTCTTGGTTTGAGTTCAGGGTAGGTATGACGGTTGGAATATTTTTATCATATAAAATATTAAAATTTATGTATTTATATTATATTTTTAATAAAAATTATATATTATAATTTATATTAATATAAAAATATAAAAAATATATTTTTTAAATTTTATTAAATATATATAATTATTATTAAAATCTTAATTTATATCATTTTTTTATTTTAATTTTATATCATATTTTAAATTATCAACAAGTATGATACGAAGTATGAACAATTGACTTAAAAACTTTAATTGAGATCTTATCAACGGTGAACGGGTTAATTCTCTCATATTTTTCGTAAAAAACGCGCGAAATAGCAAAGCCGCTTGCGGCAAAAGGAAAATAAATGTGAAACTAGACGGTATGGGAAAAGAGGCAGATGGCCTAACCCCAATCAAATGCATACGATGGCTACGGCCACCACCCACTAGCTTTGGCTTATTATTTTTAAAAGGAGACAAATCATAAATTTCAAAAAATTAATATTAAATTTATAGACAGTCAACTAATAAATATTGATGACAATGAAATTCGAATTTAAATTTTACAATAAATACCAACTCGCAAAGGCTGCTCCATCACCTTGAATCATACAAAAGTTGGACAGCCGATGGCTTTTTCCTAACCCAAAGTTAGCAGTGATTTTAACTTCAACTTTGTCGGTAAAGTTAATTAATTAATTAAATCCCCCATATTGAATGCTAGGTTTTGGCTTGACCTAAATATGATTGTTTATGGGAAAACATTGCTTAGGTTTTCCCCGTGGGCTGGCTGCTGCCGTACGTATTTACATAATCAACTTATTTATGGACAAATACAGCAAAGGGCTTCTGTCAAATGTACGCACTCAAAACTTATGGACGCATTTATCAAATTTGTTTATAGCATTTTGCAATTTCTTAGCTAATCTTTGCTTGGCCGTCCAGGTGGCAAAATCAGTTGAAAAAACAGTCCTAGAAAATTTGAAATCAATTAATGTTAAAAATATTGTTGTTTGTATTGAATTTGGATTTGAAAGTGTTTTTAGAAGAAAAAAAAAAAATTCTTTACGTTTGTACTTTAAATCACAAATTAAAAATCGATATAAAAAATATATATAAAAAAGAGAAAGGTAAGAAAGATAAAAAATTGAAGTAAGATATCAAATAAAATGATAATATTTGAATGTATATATTTATAAATAAAAAATAAAAAATTAATGAAAAATAAAAATAACGTGATCGAATTAACGTGATAATTTTTAATAAAAGATAAATATTACAATATGTTTCGGATCACTAAATATCTTTAATAATTATTTATCATTTATGTTATAGGGATAAATAGGAATATTTGATTGGAACTAAAATTAAACATGGTTGATGCTTCATAAACGGGACAAATTAGGGTATTAGTCAACGGTGGATTTGTCTCATAATTTATAATATTTCTACATTTTGTTCAAGAAGTTGTAGTAATATTTTACTCAGAATATATGAAATTTGCACCTTAATATTTCATAATTAAGGACAAAGAATCTTCCCCGAATTTTGTTGATACCATCGTACGATTAAATCTATAACATAAGCTGAACAGCAAGTTTTCCCCTCGTTTAAATCGTAACAAGGGAAGATCGACTAGGCATTAATAGGGCGGCCCGAAAATACAAAAAGGGGAAAAACTTTATAGAAAATAAAAAATTTGGGCCTAGCCATTAAAGAAATGATTTTGAATTTAGGGCCTAATGGCTGACATAAATGTTTAGGCTTTGTGGGATAGACGTTTCCTATCTCTTTTTCCAAGTATCAGGGCTCAAAACAAAGGGCCAAACATCGGCCAGCATAATATTTTTGACTTCTTAGTACAAGTTGAATCCAATTCTACGATGAAAGTCTAGCAGATCCCATCCAGTTTTTGTGATAAACGAAAGACCCAATAAGGCAGTGGAATCTATTTGTAATTCGGTCAGCTTCCACTTTATCGCCCGGCGATAGTTCCAAGAATACGTGATAATTTGAAACACAATAACATAACACGTATAAAAATAATATAATTTAAAATTTTTTTAAAATTATAAATATGTTTAATAAATAAAAAAAATTATATTTTATATTTTTATATTAATATAAATTATAATATATAATTTTTATATTAAATATGATATAAATATAATTATATAATATAATGATACGAATTATCAAATTTAATTTAAATAAAAAAAATCTGAAAACTGATAATTTCCATTGCCGTCCAGTACTTTATGCGATTCTGTTGTCACCGTCACGGCCAAATAAAACAAAACGCCGACGTGTTCTGCACGATATAATGATAATGATAACAATACTAGGTTTTGCATCTTTTTAAAAACAACATAGCATTATTTATTTATGTATTATTGACATTTCTAATGTCGTTGTAATGAGTTTGCGTCGTGGAAAAAACGATACATGACGTTAGAAACGTAGGGCAGCAACTAGGGTAAATCCGGTTTCCCGTCCCTCAGTTTCTTTACTTTTGTTTTCACCAAATACAAACAACAAATTGTTGCCCTTTCTTTTCTTTGGTGAAGTTACCATTCGAGTTCAAATTGGATTGGAATCGATTCAAATTTAATTAAATTTAATTATTTTAATTTAAATTTAATTTAAGATAAAAATTAAAATTAATTGATTAGATTTAATTAATATAAAAAATAAATTTAAATTTTATATTTGATAAAATTTTTATTATTTATATTTGAATTAAATTCAAGATATTTTATTAATTAAAATAATTAAAATATATTAAAATAAAAAATTCGATTAGATTCGTAAGTTATTTAAATTAGATATAAAATATTCAAATTCAACTCAATTAATAAATCGAATTATTTGAACTTAAATTTAACTTGATAATAATTAAATCGGATTAAAATTTTATTTAAATCAAATCTGAATAATTTATGAGTTTTAATATATCATTTATATCCATAGATATCATCATTTCTTTTTTGATAGTAATTATTTGTCTTAAGTTTAGCAATCAAACAGGGAATTAGTAGTTGGAATTCGACGTAAACCCATAATAAAATAGTGGTTTCCACTTTCCATTCCATTCTATCTAAAACATTTTCCCTTCAAGCCTTGAAGATATGCGCACTCCACTCTCTCGCAAATGCCAACCTATCTCTTCCTGTTGCCTTAATTACAATCCTGGTTCCATGATTGGAAATGGCGGTTGGTGGAAGTCTTTTGCTTCCAACGTATCAAGCTTTTAACCTTTGCAAGAATAGTGGGTAAGCCTATTAAGCAGATACAGTACATAAAGAATCACACTTCAGTTATATTGAGAGCATTCATAAAAACATAATCATCGATCACCGAGTCTGATTGACTCAAAAGTTTCAATAGTTTTTCTTTTAATCAAAATCATCAAACACCGAATTTTAATAAAAAATTTCAGTAATTTCTCTTTTTATATAACCAAATTATCCGACCCTATCATTATCATTTATAGTAATTGTAAACATTCAATTTCATCTAAGTCTGAATTAATTGAATCTAGTCCAAATAGTTAAGATTATCTTTTATTTTTATTGTTATTTTTATTTTTATTTTTTTAATTTTTATTTAATTATTTAATATTACTATTATTATTTATTAATATACATATATATTTATTTATCTATTAACATATATTATTATCTATTAATGTATATATATTTTTTATTATTTATCTATTAATATTTTTATTTATCTAATTATTTTATTTCAATTATCTATTAATATATATTTTATTTTATTTTATTTTTCTTCTTATTCGGTTGAGATTGTGACAAGAATCTAAATTCTACCGTGTATTTGAAATTCAATAAGAGTCCATATTAGATTCAAAGATTGAATCCTAATCTAAAGAGGAATTGAGATTAATTAGAAACTCTTCTAATCAATCCCTATAAATAGATACTGAAACAGAATAAAAAAGAGAGACTGACTGAGAAAAAGGCGTTCAGAAGGGCTAGAAGCAATTTCAAATTTTTTTTAGAATTTTGGCAAATTTTTTTTCTGAAAATTTTTGAAAAATTTTTAAATTTCGGTTGAATTTTTTGATGATTTTTTCAGCACTGGTTGAATTTTTCGGTAAGCTACCTAATTTTGGGTAACTATTTCCAGAAATTGACCAACTTTTCGAGGAACTTTCGAAAAACTCAGATTTCGACGATATATTCCAAAATTCGACAAGATTCAACCAGAGTTCTTCGTCTGTTTAGAGAGAGGGAGGGAGGATGAAAGAAAGGGAAGAGAGGGAGAGGAAATGAGAGATCAGTTAAAAAATCGAAGAAATAGCCTTTTTATACATGTTGAAAACGACGTCGTTTTGACGTTATTGTTCTCAGAGGTAGGGATGGCATCGGGGCGGGGCGGGTCAGTTTTTCACTTTCCCCGCCTCCGACCCGATGCTTTAATGCTTCTACCCGATACCCGACCCGCCCCTGCTCGGAGGTTGTAGCAGAAAAACTCGACTCCGACCCTTTTAAATATTATTTACCCGAATTTTATCCGACCCGATCCTAATTTAATCTTTAAAGCACCAACGTTTCTGTCTCCTTCTCTGCCTACCACTGTTTCCGTAATTCCAGTAATTGTTAAAAAAAGAAAGCCGATGCAAGGTTTCTTGAGCTAGAATTGGAGGTTCTAAAGTGGAAAAGTGACTGTGAAGCACTTGAATTAGATTTAGGACATTAGAAGCCTCAAAGCTTGTACTTGAGGATGAAGTTAAGGTTTTAAAGAGTCAGAATAATGAAGTTGGTGATCTGATTACGGAGAGCGACAATGAAGAGATAGTTAGCTATGGAGGAAAAGGGGTGACAGAGTAAGTTGTTGATTTGACCGAGGAGAATGACGAGATAGGTTTTTTCAGCTAACGACTGAGAATAGGGTTTTGGAATGTGAGAAGAGTAAGGTTGAAACCGATACTGAGGTTTGGAAGTAAAAGAAGGAATTGGAATCATTGACGTTACAAGCGAGAGAGCGGCGAAAAGAAATTAAAATTCAGAAACCCTAAAAAAAATTATATATATATCTTAAGGGTATTTTGGTAAATATTTCGGGTCGGGTAAGGTCGGATTTCATACAAACCCGACCCCAACCCGAATCCGATATTTTAAAAAATAAAACCGACCCGACCCGACATTAAACCCGATTTTTGAAAAAAATCCGACCTTAAAATAGTCGGGTCGAGTCGGAACCCGACGGTTTCGGGTTGATTTGCCGACCCTACTCAGAGGATCCGTGCGTTTTGAAATCGGGTGACCCGACCCGAGCGCCAACCTGCTTTTGACCCGTGTGCGACCCGAGTGTGAGCCGTTTTCAAAGTCGAGCCGAGCCGCTAAGCCGAGCCGTTCTCATGTTTTTTTTTGTCATTTATTTATTTATTTATTATTATTATTATTATTATTATTATTATTATTATTATTATTATTATTTGTTGATTAGATTATAATTATTTAGTATTTCATATTTTATTTTATTCTATTTTTATCTTTATTTTTATTTTTATTTTATTTTTATTATTTTCTTTAAATAAAATTAAAAATATATATTTTTAAGGAAAAATTAAAGTATCAATTTTCCTTGAAAATAAGCTTTTCAAAAATATTTTTGGAAAAAAGTTAAAAGTATCAATTTTCCTTGAAAATAAGTTTTTCTAAAAAATATTTTGAGAAAAAGTTGAAAGTATCAATTTTTCTTAAAAATAAGTTTCATAAAAAGGTTTTTTTTTTTTTGAGAAAAAAATTAAAAGTATCAATTTTCTTCGAAATTAAAGTTTCTAAAAAATATTTTGGAGAAAAGTTGAAGATATTAATTTTTCTTGTACAAAAGCAATAAATTTTTGAAGAGAAAAAAATTTATATCTAAAGCAATCATTTTTTTTCTTGAATTTTCTTTAATGTTAAATAATTCGACAATAGAGCCTCTGCAAGTGAAACAGTAGTTTTTTTGGATACTCTTGAGGTGAAAATTTTTTTTCAATTTTTTGCTAAAAGTATTAGAGTCAATTGAGAATAATTTTTAATAATTAATTACTTGATAAATTTTTAAGGTTTATTGGATAACATAAAATTAAGCTAGTACCATCTTTCGATGGGCGTTGTGAGGGTGCTATAACTTTTTTCACACGTAACCGAACTCTCGAACCCTGTTCTGGGTAGTAGATCCGAACCTATTTTTTAGGGCCCCTTAAACTTAGGTGTTCCCTAAAAGGATGGATTCCTTAAGTGGTCAATCGTACCTAGATAAAAAAGATTAGTGACTACTCCTTTAAATCAATGTCTAGCGATAGATCTTCGGATCTAGACGTTATGACAGTAGTTTCACCATGTTTTGCTAAGTAATAAAAGTTTTTAAGTGTTTTGATTATTTAATCATAATATTTGAAAGAAAAACAGTTAATTAAACAAATTTGAAGTGCAAAAGGAAACTGTTGAGAGTAGCAGCTAAAGCTATACAATAATTTCTTTATAAATTATAATTAAATAGCCTTAAAATTAGAATAAATAAGAGACCAAATATCTTCCAAATTTCAAAAGATAATAATAATAATAATAATAATAATAAGCTAGACTAACACTTAGAAAGGAAACAGAAAATGGCTAATTAAAACGGGTTTGAACCCTTATCCGGATCAACATTCAAGTCTAAATCCACGTTTCCATCCTTCTTCTCGCTACCGTTTACGTGATCAACGTTCCCTTCCAAAGTCAGGGACTCCACCTTTCCCAGATGCGTTAAGTTGCGGATATCGCCGTTACTTTCCTTGAAATAATTTATCGCCACGTGTATCTTCCTGAGTATCGTGAAGAATTCCTCCACCTCCTCCTCCGTCACGGTCGTCTCCTCCCCAACCTCTCTTGCCCTCTTGTTAGATCCTCCCAGAAGGGCGTTGTTCACGTCTGACTTTCCCTTCACCGCTTCCATCTCAAAAATTTTCAGTTTTGTCAAAACACAAGGCAAATATTCCCGTGCAGTTTGTAATTATATATGTATATATAAGTGGAGTTGATAGAATATATTGAAAACAAGTTTTATGGAATATATACACGAATAAGGTAATAATAGGATTATGATGTCGAATAAATACCATTGTCGGCAGCACTATCTAAGCCGATGTTTTTAAAAGCGTGCCAAGTTGTAGAACATGAAGTTTGAATTTTTATGCTTTCGCAGCATGGATTGTCAAAGCTTTTTCTATACATAAAAATACTCTTGGTGAAAAAAGAGAAAAGAGGATAGACATTGTAGGGCAACTTGGAATATTAATGAAGCTTCCCAGGAGTTGAAAGTTTCAATGTAGATTATAGAATAATAAGGTTCCTACAAGATGGCGTTTATTTCCCAAAGTAAAAGGTGACCTTATTTTCTAGGAATATGCTTTTCGCATTGTGTTCTATTGTGGCCAATTCTGTTTAGTGATTGACATTATATATGTATATATATATAGTATATGTTTAAATCATATTTAAAACATATGTATTTCCAATGTATATGACAATGCAATTTCTTTGCTAATCTTGCTAATCAATTCAAGTTTGTTTTGCTCTGTTGTATTTGGAAGAATACTATTTATAATTTTTTTTACTATAATATTATAATTATTCAATCATAATAAAAAAAATTAAATAAAAATTTATATTTGTATAGATTTCACATAAAATTTTAATGAATCTCATATAATTTTGAATTATGATTGATTAATTATATTATAATGATTGTAAATGAAATACTACTGCTGCACTTATCTAACTCAAAGGTTCATTATGAGGTTTTTTTTTTTTTTTTGGTGAGTTTTTTTCAATTTGAACAAAAGAGAGAAAGCGAAGATAAGCTATATCTTGAAAAAAATTCATTTATGTTATTGCGTGCTTGAATTTCTCAAGTCACTATTTGTTAAGCTTGAGCACATGAAGAGTGACTGATATCTAATGCGACCAAAAAGTGAATGTCAAGTTTAATTTTGTTGGGAAAAAATGCTGAGCCTAGCTGAGCCTAGCAATGGAGCCAATTTGTGGCTAAGTAATGCTTTCAGCTGTGCCATTTCAGTCAGGTGGAGGATCCCTTGGTTGGAAGATAAAGATCAGGTTGTGGCCTGATCTGATGAATCGTGACAATGCTTTACGAGTCCATTTTGAAGAAACGGGCCAATTCATTTCTGCTAGCCTAGTTTAGCACATTCGGCTGCCCTGGTGCCCCTGAAACGTACCCACATATCGAGGCCTACAGTTATCTTTGCAACGAATCTTGGGCGGATTTATCCGAATTGTGGTCCATTCCACTGGCTATTTTAGAGTTTTAGACCTTCCAACAACCAGCGAGGACTCCAAAATAGGCATGTGCTCACCTAAGATAACGTAAAGTTTTCAGTGCCTAGTGGTGTGGCTCGAAAATGTTACTGTTTATGCCACTTCACAGCGATAGAAAAGGAGAGGGAGATGAGCTGGCATGATCATGGTGAGAGGCAAAGACAAAATGATGCCGCGCTGATTAAACGAGATTTGAAAGGAAACTGCGAAATATCTATGAATTGTTTACCGGCTGAAGCAACGTGCTTATGTCATGGACATCTCAATATAAAGTTAATTTTTCTTTAGTTTTTAACGCAGTTATAGGACAGTAACTGCGAAGTCACAAATGTAATATAAGAGAGGAAAGTAATAAGTTTAGATGAGGAAATTTTTTGGCGAGTCCCCGTTCAGCCATCCCTTATAATGGCTCATGGATTTTCTATTGGAAAAAACAGCTTGACAACAATACATGATAGTTATGGTGTATGCCAAAGAGGCATTGCCAATGACGTATTTATCAAGTATGAGGATAAGCCCTACTTGGCTCAAGAGTGGTCCCGGAGCTGTTAATTTCCCAGATTTCCTCAACCATAAAACTGTTGCATGACGGGGTGATCATGAAATTCGACGCTTTCATGAACTTGTCCATGTTGATGGGCTCTAGATGGACATGAATGAAGCTTCGAATTTCTTTACTGGAAAGTGCACAACTCGAAAAGGCAAGCAGTGTCCAAGTGATAATGTAACTGGATCTGTTGCTTGGACTGCAAGAACATAACAAAGACAAGATGGGACGATCAACGTACAAGATAAATGCTTCTGGATTGCAGGTACAAATAGGGTTGAACACTATTGCCCCAAGTGCAGTTCATTACAATGGTGTTTTGGAGTATGACGCTCAATGTCTTTATGGCTTTTCTCAAGCCATAGCAACTCACAAGGCCTTCCAGTGGCTTGAGGGCAAAAGGCCATTTACTGTCACCCTCTACATATGTTGGTTCTGGAAAATATGCTGCTCATTCGACAGGTGATAATAAAGTCAAGTCACATGGGAAGATTTGAGTTATTCAATTACTACTGTGCTGAATTTTGGTTTATTTTTGGTTACAATGGTTGGTGTAGGTATATTTGGGTTCTATCTTGCTCCAACAGAAGAGTTGTGTAATGAAGTAGGCATTTTTTTTTTCTTTCGCTAGGGATCATGCAAATTATTACTCTCCAAAACAGAAGCTGCATCGGTGGGACAATGAAATCAAATTTGATCCTTTGTATGTGGTCAATGTAGCCTTTTATTGGTTAATGTACATTTGTATCAAAATACCATACTATGCAAGGCTGAATGTGTTGAACAGGGATTCAAAATTTAGTTCACATTTAGACTCACTGACTTGATTTTTAGGATATAATTGGTAGTAGTTTTTGTGCATGATTAGGTGATTTCAAATATTCAACCACTATCTCTCCATTAAATCATTATCTGTTAATTATTCTATTTTTTATACTTTACATTCTCTAGTTAGTTGAAATTTTTACTTATGTTAATTATCTTGTAAGCTTATTAAAAGGCTAGTTGAATTTAATAAAAATAGTGTAATTTATGTGCAATTAATAAAAAATTGATTCTTTCTTTTGTCTTAATGATTTAATTTCAACGAACTTACTCTTTCCTAACAAATTTTGGTATCAAAGCTTTAAGATCTTTACTCATTTTTTGTATCTGTTGAATTGTCAATGATGGCAGTGAATGACAGTTCAAATATAGCTCAACCTCTCATTTTCGTGTTTGACGAAAACTATTACGATTTTTAGAGTATCAAGATGAAAAGTCTCTTCAAATTTTAAAATATTTGAGATTTTGTAGAGACTAGATACGATGAAAATGATAACGATGAAGGAAAGCTGAATGACAACAAGATGAAGGATTCCAAAACATTATTTATCTATTAAATATTTTTCTCTAAGATTGTAGCACTCTACACTTCAAAAAAAGTTTGGTAAACCTTGTAGAAAGAGTTTTAAAGCTTTTTAAAGGTTATTGCTGTAAAACTCCAAACTCTCTCATATGAGTTTAAACCTTTAATGATGACAAGTAAAGAAGCAGTGCAAGATTTTTTTTCTAGAGTAATGTTTATTGTTACTCAAATGAGATCTTACGGTGATAAAATTATTGACGAGACTATTATTTAAAGTTTTACGAAACTTAATTATAAAGTTTGATCATATAGTTATTGTAATAGAAGAGTTTAAGGATCTATCTATTTTTTCTTTTCATAAACTAATAGGTTCTTTACAAGCTCATGAGTTAAGGCTAAACAGATCATAAGAGAAGACTGATAAGAAAGCATTTCAAGTGAAGGGGAAAAACCTAGAAAAAAAGTGTCCATTGGCAAAGGATGTGGCAAAGATAGAAGAAAAAATCATTTTGATAGACAAAAGAGGCAAAGGAAACATAAGCGCTGTCTAATCTTACAATTGTAAGAAATTTAGGCATGTAAGGTAAATTGTTGGAACCAAGTGAACTATGTGGAAGAAGAAAGTAAAAAGATTAAGTTATTCATGGCCCATTTTCCTACTAATAAAGTTCTAAATGATGTTTGATCCAAATGATGTTTAGTTTGTGGATAGTGGGTGGTCAAACCATATGACTCCCAATAGATTTCTGTTTAAAAAACTTGACGAGTTACGAAAGTTACAAGTCAAACTTGGAGATAACAAGCATATACAAGTTGAAGGAAAAAAAAAGACCAATGCAATGGAGGTAAGTAGTGGTAAAATAAAACTACTTTATTATGTTTTCTTTATTCCTAATTTAGCACATAACTTGTTGAGTGTTGACAACTAATGGCTGGTGGATGTGCAATTGTGTTTGAAAATTGAGTATGTGTGATTAAAGATAAATTTGAGCAACTTATGGTGAATATGCATATGACAAAAAAAATATTTTCACTTAAAATTTCTATCGTGAAAAAATAGTTTTTTTTAATAGGAAGTATGAATCAAAATTATGGCATCTGCGATATATACATCTTAATATCAAAGGCTTAAGAAATGTATAGTTCTTGGATTGACTCAAATTAGAGCTCTTGATTTATGTGAAAGGTGTATTTATGAAAAATAAACAAGAAAGTCATTTCCAAATGGACAGTCGTTGAGAGTATGCCTTAAATTTATACATGTCAATCTATGTAGGCCTACGGGAATTACATTACTTGATGGGAATAAGTATTTTTTGCTCTTTACTAATGATTGTAATCGAATAAGTTGGGTTTATTTTCTAACAAATAAGTTAAAGATTTTTGAAAGTTTTAGAAAATTCAAGGCTTTTGGGAAGAAGCAAAGTGAAATTTTCATAAAGACTCTTTGCATTAATCGAAGAGAAAAATTTTTACCTAGTGAGTTTAACATTTTCTGTGAGAAACATGGCATTCACAAGGAATTCATTACACCCTACACTCTAAAGCAAAATGGTATATTGTACTATTGTGGATATGGTTAGAAGCTTGTTGCAAGTGAGAGGACTACCAAATCATTTTTAGGCTAAAACTATGACAACTACTGTTGACTTGCTAAATCTTTCTCCTACAAAAATAATCCTCAAACAGGCACCTTATGAAGGTTAGAGAGGTATGAAGCCAATAGTGAGCCATTTGAAGATTTTTGGTTGTGTATTATAAGATTCATCACAAACTTAAAAAATCTAAAAAATACGTTTTTGTGGGATATTGCACTCAATCCAAAGCATATCGTCTATATAATCCTCTTAGTAGCAAGGTGATTATTGGCAAAAATATTATCTTTGATGAAGATATAAATTGGTAAATTGGGAGTGGAATGGTATAAACGAGACAACTCAAATTTTGATTCTAAATGAAAGTGAGACTCCAAGCAAAAATGCAACAAATGAAAGTGTTAAATCAATCCCACAAACTCTTCAGTCAGTTTTTATTCACTGACTTCCACATTGCACTCCTCACCTCCAACCTCACGACATAGCAATTTACCTTATGTAGAAGAATTTTCAGATGAAACACCTCAAAGAAAGTTTAAATATTTAAAAAATATTTATGAAACTTATCAATTTGCTTTTCTTGTTTTAGATTTTACAAGCAGCAAACCAAGAAGAATGGTAGAATACAATGCAAAATGAGATGATGGCAATCTAAAAGAATGAAACATAGGAAGTGGTAGATCTGAAAGGCAAGAATGCAATTAACTTCAAATGGGTGTTTAAAATAAAGTACCATACTAATGAAACCATATAAAAGCACAAAGTTTGGTTGGTGGCGAAAGGATGCTCGCAGCAACAAGGTATTGATTCAAAGAATTTTTTTTCGATTGCTCGATTTGAAACTGTGAAAATTATTTTAGCTTTCGCTGCACAACTTTATTAGCCTGTTTATCAATTTGATATCAAGTTTGCATTTTTAAATGAAAACTTGAAAGAAAAGGTGTATGTTAGTTAACCTCAAGGTTCATGTTCAAAGACAAAGGGACAAAAATGTATAAGCTAAAAATAACATTTTACGGGCTAAAACAAGAGCCATGGGCATGGTATAGTAAGATTGATAGCAATTTTTGTTATAATGGCTTCACCAAGAGTGAGGATGAGCCTACTATTTATGTGAAAAAGAAAGAAAGAAAAAATCTTATAATTGTTTGCCTTTATATTGATGATATTATTTTATTGTTGAATTTAAATCTAACATGATGAAAGAATTTAAGATGTTAGACATGGGTTTGTTGCATTAATTTTTAGGTGTGGATGGAATTTTCATTTCACAAAGGTTATGCAATGGATTTACTCAAAAGATTTAATTTGCTCAATTGCAATCTAGCTGTCTCATGAATGAGAACTTACAACTTGAAGATGGTTGAAAAAGACTAATACAAAAACTTTTAGAAGCTTAGTAGGACGTTTGATTTATCTGACCTATACTAGACCAAAACATTTTCTGTTGGCATAATCTTCAAGTTTATGCAAAGTCCCATAAAATATCATCTTGGACCGACAAAAAAAGTGTTAGCTATATTACTGGAACTAGTGATTTTGAGATTTGGTATTGACAAATTACAAATTTCAGATTATATGGATTCATAGATAGTGATTGGGCAAGTTTATTGGATGATAGAAAGAGTACTTCGATAAGTGTTTTCACTATTGGATCAAGTGCTATCACATGAAGTTCAAATAAACAAGCTACAACAACTTTCTTATCTTTAGAAGTTAAGTATGTAGTAGCAACTTCAAAAACTCATCAAGCAATTTGGATTAGAAGACTTTTCGCAGATCTTTGTCAGGTTCAAGATAAAGTAACTAAACTTTTTTGTGATAGCAAGTCAACAATTACTATGACAAAGAATTCGACATTTAACAAAGCCCATAGATATTTGCCTTTATTTTATTCGTAACTTAGTTGTGGCAAAATTAAAATAGAGCGTTGTGGAACGGACGAGCAGTTAACAGATCTTTTCACTAATGTACTTTTAATAGAGAAATTTTTTTACTTGAAATTACGTCTTGGAGTATGTGATTTTGAATTAAATGGAATGTTGAAAAGTGATCCAAAATTTAGTTCACGATTGGCTCAATGTCCTAATTTTTAAGATATAGTTGGTAGTTAATTATTATATGTGATTGATTCAATGATTATCTCTCAACTAAACCATTATCTATTAACTATTTTATTTTTTATATTTCACATTCTCTAGTTAGTTGAGTTTTTTACTTATGTTAGTTATCTTATAAGTCTATTAAGAGGTTGGTTGAATTTAATAAAAACAGTGTAATTTATGTGCAATTATCTAAAAATTGATTCTTTCTTTTGTCTAGGTGATTTAATTTTAGTGAACTTAACTCCTTCCCCGACAAAATGATCTCTAATGAAGCTAGAATGGCACCATTCACTGACAAACCTTTCTCTTGACAACGAGGAACTTTTTAAAATGAAACTTCAAAGAGGGTAGTCACTTAATATCGAATTATATGCGGAGGGCAAACTGGCTTTAGACAAAGACTTGTTGAAAAGAACTTTGCCATGTCCTGGAAAAAGGGTACAAGGTTAATAATTAAGATCTTTTCCGAACAAACAACATTTTTGGTGTTTTTCCTTTTTCATTGTTGATGATTTCCTATTCCTTAATTGGGGGTTCTTCATGTACAGGTGATGAGCTTAAAGTGTGCTCATCCCTTTCCATGCAACTAGAAAAAAGAAAGTGAGGTTAACATCTTCATTTGTATGGTAAGAGGCTGTTCATTGATGTTGTAGTTTAAAATGCAGTACAAATGCTAATTGAGGTTCCCTATATTATTTATCAGCTTTCAAGTGAATTGGATTTACATTCGATTTTGATATATAAAGTTAAAGAGGTCATTTGACATCCTATAATTTAAAAAAAAAATTATTCCTTGAAAAATTAAAAAAAAAAGTGTCGTATAACTCCTAGTTGGATCTTGGATTCGACTTTAAGAACTATAGAGCCAAACTTGTGTTACCCAAGTCCAGCTCATAAACTACCCATAACCCTTATAACCAGATTAATCGGGTAGAATATTTACTAAAGTTTTGGTTTAATATGTTTTCTCAAATAAAAAAGTTTAGTTTAATATGTATTTTTTTCCAAAAGAAAAAGAAAATAATCTTCATTGTCATCGTTATTATTAATTTATTATTATGCTAAATCACGTCAAGTTTCAACTCTGGTGTATATCAAGTTAGACTTTTCGTGTGGCACCTGAGGTAACTAAATAGTACTATTATAGTCGTATTTTGTTTAAAAAATATTAATTAAGTTATTAGTGAATTATAATTTTATTAATGAGCATAAATATATAAAAAAATTAATATTTTTTATAAAAATTATTTATTAATAAAATAATATTATTTGATTTATCTGATAAATAAGATGTTATCATATAATTTACTAAAAATATAAATAATTTGATAACAAATTAATTATAAATTAATTTTTTTAATAAATTAATACTAATACGTTACATTGCGTGCGAAAAAAAATTACTAAAATATAGTAGTAGCAATCAGTTTTGCTTGATCAACCTTGCCCTTGGTAACAGAACAAAAAGCAGGAAATACGTTGTTTATTGAAAGAGCAGGAGCTTTGGACTGGAGCAGTCGTGGCACGTGACCATGTTTGCATCCATAGCAGTGAATGAAATGGTTGATGGATGCCTGCCACCCAAATTCAACCCCCCCAAACAAAAAGAAAAAGGGCATTGAGATCTTGTCCCACGTCACCAGCAACCACGACGGCCCCATACTGAATACCTGCATTGGATTTTATTTGTCAGTACAAGTCATGTGATCTGGCCCATCCACTAGGATTAAATTAAGTTTATATTTGTAATGTGATCGATGACGATGATGATGGTTGCGTCCATGCATGTTGACTGAAAATGAAAATATGTGGAGGAGATTAGTTTACGAAGCAGGCAAAGTGGATAAGCAAGCGAAGATGAGTGGAGGGTAGCTTCCGTTTCCCGCCAAAGCGGCTGACGTGGCCAACACGCCGACATTTTCCCGCCTAAGTACCTTTTTTAGGTCATATCTAAAGCGATGAACGACACGTGTACCCGCGGACAAGTGTCTGCCATCTGTTGGGTTTTCCATGATGATAAGGATTTTTACGGGGGCCCTTCCTTTCACTCCCCTCCGCTATGAGTTGTTTGTCGCAAGTGCGCGGAAAGTTCTTGTTTGCAGAAACGTTGTTTCCTTTCTCTCCCTTTTTTTTTTTTTTTAATTAACAGGTGTCCGCTGTATGATCGTTGATGACGTGGTTCTGAGGCCTTGCTTTGCTTTATCACAACCGACAATTCCGCATTGTAAGCACCAGCACTGTGACTACGATTTAGATGGTAAGTGGAATGGAATATTATCTTTCATCATAATTTTTCAAAGCAACGACAATATTGTATAACATTTATTTTCAAGTATTAATACATCTCAGTCCCTTATGAATTTTATCTTGTTTTTGTTGTAATACGATCTGGTTTATTATATTTTTAATTAAATTTAAATATCAATTTTAATAAAATTAAATCAATTTAAATTTATTATTATTATTTTAATCATAATTATAATAAATTTTATTATTTTTTTAATCTTATCACAATCAATCTCACTATTTATCAAAATAAAATTTAAATTTTAATCATTTTTTTTATAAAAAAATTAAGATTTATTTCTTCGCACATATATAACAACACCAAATGAGAGATTTTTTTTAATAGTTAAGGTCCTTGATATTTAAATTTTAATATTTTATAATAAATCACATTATTATTAACGATATGATGATCTTTTATTTATAATTTGCTTTAAATTTTTCACAAGCAAAATACAATAAATAAAACGTGTTATAATGCTATCTTTCAATAAACAGATAAAAAAAACTATCTTTTTATGAGTGAAATATTGCCTTTTTCCTTTCCCATTCACACCATCAAGGGCTAATTGCAAGTCAAAACATTTTTAATTTTCTATAAAATACAATTTTCCTTTTAAAAAATATTTAGCAATTTAACTAGAAAAAAAAGGGAATAAAGCAAAGCACAAGTAATATCATTTAACAATATAGAAATAAATCCCCCAAATTTCTGATAATTAAGAAATAAAATCTCAAATTTGATTTGATTACTTAATTCTTCAATTTTATCATTAAATTACAAAAATACCAATATTTTATGCAAAAATCTATAACAAAAACAGCGAAAAGGTAAAAGCGAAGGAATCCAAGTACGCAACATTGTAATTTGACACATTTCTAGACCCAAATATTACGACAATCCAGCAATATACCGTACACGCCAAGAAAACCCTCCCTCGCCGACTCGCCGGGCTTCATTTTCCAAAAGAAAGCCGCGGACGTCGGACACCAAATGACAGAGTCTTTTTTAGGGAGTATATTAACATTTTTATTTTCAAATGATTTTTAAATTTTTGTTTTTTCTTAAATCTCTATTATTCCCAATTTGCCTTAGCCCCAGTGTACATGTAGCTGTTAAGGAAAAAAGATAAGATAAGATGATGCCCACTCACACGTCAGTAATTTAGTTAGGTTTGAATGTTGTTGTATTTTTAGTATAATAGAGTTAGAATTTATCGTATTATTAATTAATTTTAAATATTAATTTTAATAAAAATTATTTAATATAAAAATTTTTATAAATTTTTAAAATTAAAATTATAATAATAATTATTATTTTTAATATTGCCGATCTTGCTCTCCATTAAAATAGAAGTGTGACCACTTAAACAATATCATAAAGTTCACGTGACTTAAAATATCTTATGTAGCGAATAAATGAATTGAATGTGTAGGAATAAAGATTTTAATGTATCACACTCTAGGGGAAAAAAAAAACTCCTCTATCCCCACTCGGACAACTCAAGCGTCAAATCAACACGCCATCAGAAGGGCCAAACTTAAGGCGCCAAAGTTAATGCGATCGTCGGCTCGAGCGTGGGAGGCAATCGCGAGTGGGAAGTGTTAGTCAAAAGATATCGGGGTAATTGAAAAATATGACATTGAAACATGATATGTATGACATGGTAAGATTAGTAAGGAGATGATGGTTGCACATGACCGCTCGTTCTCATTTTTCATTTTCATAAATAAATAGGTGAATTAACTTTTTATTATAAATATAAAATTCTCCTTAACGCCTGATTGCTGACTGCTTGGGGAAAATGTGTAAATGATATATTATTATTATTAATAAGTTATTCGGATTCGATTAAAATAAAATTTGAATTCGATTCGATTATAATCGAGTCGAGTTTGAGTTCGAATAGTTTGATTTATCGATCAAATCGAATTCGAATATTTTTATATCTGATTCAATTAGTTCGTGAATCTAATCAAATTTTTATATTTAATTTTTTTTATTATTTTAATTAATAAAATATTTTGAATTTGAATTTGAACACAAATAATCAAACTTTTATCAAATATAAAAATCGAATTTATTTTAATATTAATCAAATTTAATCGAACGAATTTAAATAATTCAATTTCGATCACAAATCAAACTTAAATTAAAAAATAAAATTTAATTAAATAAAAACATCAAATTAAAAATCGAGGTCAAATTTAAACTTTTTATTATATCATATCAATTCGATTTGAGTAGAGTCCTAACATTAGAGAAAGAGACCCAAAAAAGAGTAGAATAAAAAATAAAAAAAATCCAGAGTCTGTCCACAGCCACTGGAGAGAAAAAGAGATAGACCCCAACAGGAAACTAATATATTATTTTTATTTATTTCTAATTTTTTTTAGGGAAATGGAAATGCTCTTTTGGATTTTCGATAAATAATTAAAATATTTATTTATGATTTTTTTTTAATAAACTTTCTTCCCTATAAATTTGACTCTATGTTAACATCGTTGGTCTGGCATATTTTGTACACTGTTTTTCACTTTAGTCTCCACCTTGAGCTCTATTTTAGCTGATTTTTGTTATGTCATAGAGTTAGATAGAGAAATCAGAGCCATAGATTTGTAATCCTTTTTTCTCCTATTATATCTAGCAGCATCTAAGAGATCTTTGGTTTTGATATCTCTGAGAAGGCGGAGGGGGCCTTTGGTGAGAGTGTTGTTGTTGTTGTGATTCTCTGGTGGTGGCTTGGGTTGCGCTTTCGAAAGTTGAGGCTGATTAGTGGATTTATGTCGGCTGAGTTTGATTTGGCTTTGATTGGGGCTCAGTTGCAGCTCTGGCTTTCATCTTCTTCAATTGTTTGTTATCACTTGTTCACCACTGCTTTGTTGGTTTCTTCTTGCATGATTCTCTGCTTCTGCAGGCAGAGACTGAATCTTGTGTTCCCGACTGTTTCGATGCGTTTGAGATCAAAAAGGTATGTCATCAAACAAACCCTGCCTTTAGATTAAAAACCCTTTATTTATTTCTTATTTTATTTTATTTTATTTTTTAAATCTGAATCCAGTGTTTCCAGTGTTTTGATATCGGTTTTGTTTTGTTATTTTATTTGTAGGACTTGTTCTGGAGTAGAGTGCTTTGGGGGGTTTCACATAAAAGAACGATTTTTCTATCTGTTATTGTTTCTGAGAGGGGCTCATACTTGATACTGCTTTGATAGTCTCAGATTTAGTTCCTTCTTATTTCTCCTTGATTTTGTTTTCATATTGGTCCACAATTTTCCGGGTAGTTTTGAGGGGGGTTTTAGGTGAGTTTACCGTTTTTGCTGCTAAAAATGCCAGAGCCTCGAAAACAATCCATGAATCTAAATAAATCCTGCAAAAAGTCTAAAAAAATCCTATCAATCTTGACTGAAGAAGAAATCCAAATGACTAGAAAAATTCGAGTTATCTTTCATGATCCTTATGCCACCGATTCATCTTCAAGTGAAGATGAATCTGAGAGAACTGTTGCTAGAAAGGCCCCAAGGGGAAAGCGTGTTGTTCGTGAAATTAAAGTTCCTGCTCCGGGTTTGGCTCCTCAGTCAAAACCCCTTGAATCTGAGGGTTCTTCTCAAGACAGTAACTCTAAAACCCCTACTAGCAAGAAAAGGGTTTTGAGTAAAACCCTTGAAGACAAAGCTCTTGTGGCTAAAACCAAAAAACCTGTTGGTGTTCGTCAAAGGAAGTGGGGCAAATGGGCTGCTGAGATCAGGCATCCCCTGAAGAAAACCAGGATTTGGTTGGGAACTTACGACACCCTTGAAGATGCAGCCAAGGCTTATGACGCTAAAAAGCTCGAATTTGAGGCTTTGGCTGTTGCCGCTGCCGCTGTCTCGGCTTCCTCCAATAAAACCAATGACATTTCATGTTCTGCTGCTGCTTCTCACAATAGTAACTCTGTTACTTCTACTTCTGAAGAGTCTCAGAGTCTATTATCACTTACTTCGCCATCATCAGTGCTCGAAATGGATACTTCTGCATCCGTTTCTGTCTCAAACAACAATGATGATTGTGGGGATGCGAACAAAGAAGGATTTGATGCAAACTTCGCCAATTTACCAATGCCTGAAATCTCTTTCATTGATGATCCATTGCTTTCTAGTTCAGTTGCGCAAGAGCTTAACTTAGATGCAGAGCCTGGTGATTATCTGTCCCTCAATGATTTTGGGATGATATCGGGGGATTATTGCAGCATTGAAGATCTCAATATTTGTGGGATCGAAGGCAACGAGCCTAGCGAGCTACCTGATTATGATTTCGGCACTGATGACTTTTTTGGCAAAGAAGTACCCCCCCTCAATATTGCTTGCCCATAAGTTTTGCAGTTAAGAGTTAGTACTATTAATTTAATATTATAAGCCTTATTGGTTGGAGTCCGAGTAACTGAGTTTTTAATTAATGTTGAAGGTAGAACAGATCTCAGGGACTCTCCAACATGAGTTCTTTTTGTGAGTGACTTTAATTTATTTGTTTGTTGTGTTAAAAGAGGAATGAGCCCTCTTCTTCTGGGGGATGAGAAATCCTTTGGGTTTTCCTGTGCTACAGAGCCGTCCAAGGGGTTCAGCTGTATGACAAAAGTGCTTTGATGTGTTGAAGAGTTTCGATAGTCTTTTTTGCTCATCCTCTCATGTTTAAGTTACCATCTATGGAATGAAGTTTTATTTGATATAATTTGCATCCTCGTTGATATATTGTTGTGCTTACTTTAGATGAAGCATTTGATTAATTAATTGACTTGGTCATGGCACATTGGTGAATCTACCCCTTGACTAGTGGTATATATTCTCAGGTCAATTCTATTATTTTCAAATGAGGGTGGGGATCTATGAGTTGGAACTGAAAATTACACAATGCTTTGTTTCCAGGGGAAACGCTGGTATTGATTTTGTGTTTTTGCTGCTTATGTGTGGAGAGGGAAGAAGCAAAGTTGGAATATTTCTATCTTTTTTTCTTCTAATTTCAAAACTTCCTTTCATAAAACGTAGAGAAGATTGTACCATAAATGGATGGGCCAAAATTGAATCTCTTATGTTGTTTTTCATTTTTCATTACCCTTTTGTCAAGGAAAGCATATCTGCAAATAGGGGGTGAAAATGATGTTCTCTCTACTCGCTACGACCTTTCCTTTCAGACTTAGCTGGATTGCATTTCTTATCCTCTGCACGCTTGTGAGTTTGGTGAACACGCCTTCAATGTCTTCTGTTACAGTGATTCGATTTTGTCTAGAGGTATGTCTGTTTGATAGTAACATTAATGTTCTCATTTTTAAGCTACTTCCATTTTTCCAACGTGATTGATTAATAAATCCTTGATTTTACCACTATATTATTATTAAATGATAAATATCTACCCGATTCGATAAAAGTTAATAAGAATTGCTGTATAGGTGTAATCTAGACGATATTTTTGAAGATTGTTATTATCATCTCGCTGTCAGTATGTAGTGATATCAAAATGATTTTTTTTATTTAAATGTCATTTTCATTATGTAAAAATAAAAAATCATGTTAATTTTCAACGATGTATTCGTTGCACATTGTTGCTACTCAGACGGGAATCTGATTGGGACGTGGCGATTAATTATTTAGTGGAATTGATTTGATTTTGCCATAGCGCAGCCACTTGTGGGGTCTGCAAACAGTTTTGAGGTCAAGGTCCCAAATTTCTTACAAATAAAACAAATCATAGATTGAACTTTCTTGTCCTCAATTTTTTAATTTCAACCAATCATAAAAACTCTTTAATCAATCATCGAGAAATATTTGAAGAATAAAATCCGAAATACAGCAAACGTATTATATAAAAAAAGTAAAATTAGTTGATTATTTCTTAGATTAATTTGTATATTATTAAAATTAGTAATTAAAAGTTGTGGATTTGAAAGAGTTTAAGTGTATAATATATTTTTTAATAAGATATATAGTAAGATAAGAAAAATATAAGGATAAATTAGAAATTAAAATAATAATAATAATAAATAAAACTAATGGATGCATTAGAAGAGTTCGCCTAGAAGGAAAACATATGCTATTTTGGCTTCAAATGCTTGGTCGGCTTATGGGGGGTTGGTATCGTTAAGATTAATTAATTTGAGGGACCGTAATTGGGCTGACTTTCTTTTTATTGGTTGAATTTGTATTTGAATTTTAGCCATTTAATTATTTTTCTAATGGGAACCAACCCAAATATGTCACGCCAACCCAAAATTGGATACCATATTTGTCTATCTCATGGTGCATATTTATTTTCTCATTTGTTCCCTTCTGTATTTGAATAGTTAAGTCATAAGGTTTTGTTGATTTGTGTTAAGGATCTGAACAAAGTGAACTTTGGTTATGGGCTAGGGACGACTATAAGTACAATTCAACGTTAAATTCATGTTAATAAATGTTCTAACAATTAGAATTTAAGATTTATATTCAGAGGTCATGAATTTGAATTCCAAAGAAACAAGAATGAAATTTCTATGAAACAAAAAAAAAAAAAAACTTTTATGTGTATTTAAACTCAAATTTTAATTTAGTTAATTTAAGTAATTATCTTTAATAAATAATATTTAATATATTTAAAATTTAAAATTTTTTTATTAAAAAAACTCACTTATATACGAGCATCCTTAGGTATTTTGCATTAAGAATGCCTTGGGATGCGGAAAGAACTGCATTTCTTGCAAAAACAAGTGGTGTTAACAGTGTTTGAAAAAATAAGGTGACTTAGAAATCCATGTCTTGGAGACTTATTGTTTGTCCTATTTAGACCTAATTTCCACCGCATTTCAATTATATATTAGTTTAAAGTGATTTAATTTCAATTAATAATATATAAGAAAAGCGATAAATGACTTAAAAGTGAAGTTACTTGGATTAAACATTTAATAAAAAATAATTAAACTCAGTTGATTGCTATAGTGATTGTTGATTATATCTGTTAATAATTAGCTAACTGATAATAATAATTTTAGTCACAAAATGATTATATTGCTTGATTAGCTTGTAAGCAATGCCACATGGGGCCCATCATTTTTGCACCCCTTAGGATGCCTCCACCATCATTAACAGAGCTTGCCATAGATCCTTTTTTATTTTTTATTTTTTTCTAAAAAATAGTTTTTGTTTGTCAGCAAGGGGATTTGGATCTTTTCCCTTTCCAATTATAAACTATATTTCTAGAATATTTTAATTAACAAATAAATTACTAATTTTTATTTTTATACTTTTATTCATGTTACATAAATGACTATAATTATTGGATAAGTAGAGTTTTATACTATGTAGGTTAGGGAAATTTTTTTTAATTTTTATTTACCTTTAACCTTCAAAATTTTTTGTATAACATGTTAAGAGTTGGTGAAATAAGGTTTTTTTTAACATGAAAAATTGGAGCAGATTTTCAAAGGCCCAACCAAGAAACAAAGTAAGATCTAATTGTATTTTTTTGAAATGAAGACCAAATTGGTTTGGTCATACATGTACTAACTCTGAGTCCAAACCCAAGCAAACCCTTTTGTAGATGAAGGGAACCTGAGCCATGGGCCAATTGGGGCATGAGTAATAAGCCCAAAAGCTTTTGACTAGGCCAGAATAGAGAGCCCCAGCTCCGGGACATCAATGGTTTTCACATTCTTTTTTACACTCTTTGCAGTCATTATGTTCTAATTCTTGAGAGTAAATGCATGTCAATACAGAAAAGTTAAAAGAGCTAAAATTCATTAGAATCGAGTTTATAATGTTGCTGGTGAGTATTCTACTCAATTGAGACATGCTCTTTTCATTTTACATAAGTTATATTCCCATTTTTATGATGTCACAATCTCATATCGAAATAATTTGAACATTTGTTATGATATATATGTAAAAATTTAAATTTAAATTTGTGAGTAACTTTTTGTTAGATAAAATTATAAGACTTTCAGCTCAAAATAAATAATATCTTGTAGATTAGGTACTCAAAGTAATTACCAGTCAAATTAGAGTTAAATGCTACGTTGTGGGAATCACTTCTAGAATCATACGGAAGTTAAGTGTTACACGATAAAAATTACTTCTAAAATTTTAATATCTGGTGTGATTCTATAACTTGTGTATAGGTTGTGTTGAGCTTATCTAATATTTGGTGTGATTCGATAAATCTGTATACTTTGTGTGTCAAGCTTTAACGGAGAGAGTTCGTAATACTACAATTTCACATAGAAATAATCTGAAGTTTGACTATGATATATATATATATATATAAATTTAAACTTAAATTTACAATACTTTTATTTAAATAAAATCATGAAATTTTCGAATCAAAATAAATAATAACTTGTAAATTGAAGGTATGTGTCCACAATTTCTTTACCAAATTTGGAAGTAAATTTTCACAATAAGAATATGATACTAAAATCATTTTATTGTTTGAACTTTTAAATCAACACTTGTTTTATCCCAAAATCGAGTATAAACATTGAACAAGTTAAGACATGACAAAATGTCTTGTCTTAATTGACCAAAAAAATTACAATCAATTATAAAGCTTTATCTCATTGGGTAAACGCATGTGTTGTTGGGAAATTAAGGCTCTCAGGCATGCAGAACAATTTATACCCATGAAAATTAAGTCTGGGTTCTTTTAATCTGATCAAGTTATACATATGAAACAAGTGAAGAAACTTCATTGTGAAAGTGGCTTGAAGTGACTGTATTAGTCGAATATATATGTGAAAAGCACAAAGGAGAGCCCTCCAAGCAAAAAACAACCGAATATAAATCTAGAAAAATTAGTCAAATTAGGCCACAAGCCTACCCCAAGGCCCTTCTAGATGTAATTGCAAACTAGTAAAGAGTACCTTGAAATGTTTTGGGGGAGTAATTAAGGTTCATTCATATATATATATATATATAGATGATATAACCTTAAATGCGCAAAGAAAAAAAAAGAATATCAAGGGCTATGATTTATGTAGATGCTGCATACCTTCCTAGCTTTAATATTAGATGGGATGGGAAACAGAAAAATTATTTGGATTAAAATTTCTATAGATATGTCAAAGGTTACGACCCACGAGTGAACAGCGAGTAGCAGAGCCGTGTTGTCGACAATGCATGTGACGAGCAATTGGGGGTGGCTATATACCTCACGAGTGAGATAGAGTAGACTTTCTTCCCTAGTTTCTATGCACAATTCATGCATTGAAAAACTTTATTCAATTGCAACTCCTGTCAGGCATATAATTTATTGCACTATGTATGCCGCCCTTTTACCTTTCTCTTCTGCACCAAAATATCTTCTTCCACATTCCATTCCTTTTGACTTGTTTGGCAAAAGTTTTGCTGTCTCACCCAGGATACTTCGTCTATGTCATGTTATGTGTAACAGTACTGCATGTGCTTCTATCCATGTATAAGTAGACAGTGATTGTGCCAACACTCACAATTAATGCTGAAAATATTCAAATGAGCAACTTCTGGCCATAACTTCCATGTTGCAATGCTATGTCATTTGTCTGATCAAACTTCTGTTATTGAAAGGACCTTGACAAATTGCTTAAAGAAATGAACAAATTTGTGGTGATCATGTGCATCGAATAAACTCATCAGTCGTCAGGATTTTGATGAAAGCTCTTCGAGTATAAAAACAATTGCAGTCTGATCATACGAAACATGTTCAGACACAACTTCAGTGGTGGGCATAATTCTGTCTTTTATCAACAGTCACTTCTGACATCGTATATATTCATTAAGGTGTCATCCTCTCATTGGATGCAAGTTGACCAATTACGATCAAAATCTTTGGTAGTCGAGGGGGAAGGCCCATGGTCGAATCACCAATTTGTGTGTTATACAAATTAGGCTTTGAAAACTAAGTTTTGGGTGAAACGAGGATAAACATAATTTTTGTCAAGGACCAAGTTTCTCCTCATGTTACAATTGGTGGCGATAATCTTTCAAAGTCCTGTCATAATCTAAAGGGAATGTGTAAACGTTCTTATGATGCTTATGCAACTTGCATTTTCTAGCTGGTTTTGGGTGATCAATCTTAATTAAATTTGTGAGACTGAAATGCTTCTTTTACCAATTTGATTATAGCTGTCAGCTAGCACAGATTCTGCAGAAAGAATGTGGCTTAGAGTTCAGCTTTAAATTAATTTAACTGCCTATATGCTTGATCAGGTGAAGTATGTTGCTGTTCTCCAGAGATTTTTCAACTTGCCTTCCAAGGAAAATGACTTGCTTCGACCAAGTTTTACTACGTGAAAAACTATGTAGTAGGATATTCGAAAAGATTTAGCTAGCTATTTCCATTGACTTTTAAATTGAACTTATATATATATATATATATATATATATATATATACATATATTACTGTAAGATCAAGCAAGAACTGCTTGATTTAGTACTCAACCAATTTGTATAAAAACCTTATCATATCTTCATATATATATATATATATATGTAAAAATTATTACACAAAAATAAGGTCATTGCTAGAGCCGATAGAGATAAGGAGCCAATAAGAAAAAAGAAATCCTCATGTAAAGCAGTCAGCAAATTGTAAGCTTTCAACCCCTCCAACCAAGAATTTTTCTTCCAAGGTCCTATATAGCTTAATTTAGAAGATCACCGTCCATGGTCGTAGTACTAGCCAGGCTAAGTGGATGATGGTGGGTATTTCCTTAATTAAAAAAGCTATAATTTGACTCACTTTCCATCCTCCATACATAAGCATTCCTTTACGATTAAAACTCTCTTTCAAAAAAAAAAAAAAAAAAGGCTTCTTTTAACCAGTCTTTGCAAATTGCAACTGGGATTCCATTCATTTGTGTAAATATTGATTTTGGGTTTGGGAAATAGCACTCATGTGTTATCAGACGGCCACAAATGTATTTGTATAAAGCTTAAGCTGCTATGTATTCATGTCATCGTCATCGCTTAATAAATTCCTGAACTGAAAGTGAAGGCCTAAGCTTAAAGATCGTGTGTACGCGGATTAAAGAATCAATTCTTTGTCTTAATTATATTTTAATCAACAATTTTATAACAATGGAAGGATTTGATACTTCCCTCCTAATCTTCATCTCCTCCTTATTGGCAAATATATGTTGGGAATAATAACTCATATCCTATACTAGATTTTTTTGAGATTAATTAGATATTGTTTGATGGATAAAAAAACTCGTAAAAAAAAAATTTTATAAGAAAATAAATTTTTAATAGACAAAAATTACTTGCAAAAAAAAAATTCTAAAAGAAAATAAATTTTTAATAGATAAGTTTGTATAGTTATAAATAGATGAAGTCTCTACAGAATTAGGTATGAGAAAAAGATGTACGAGAGTAGTAGGGTTTTATGTGATAGACATCTCATAATATTACTGAAGATTTACGTCTTATGAATATGTTTGTTTATATGTTTGTGAGTGAGTTAGAGGAGATTGAAATGATTCACATGATACGATGTATTGGTGCATATAAATATGTATTTGTTTGTGTTAAATGAGTGTACATGATATGTGTTTGTTTATGTTGAAAATATTCCATAAGATTATAAAAGATTGAGAGGATTAATGTGTATATTTGTATGTTTGTGAGTAAGCTAGAGGATATTGAGAGAATTCACATAAATATAATGTATGAGTGCATATGAGTATGTATTTATATGTGTTAAAATGGTGCATATAGGTATATGTTTAATTGTTAAGTGGTTAATATAATTTGATATATGTTTGTAATTCTCTACAACTAATGGATCTTGTATCTCATTTGTGGATGTAAAATCACGTTAAATTATTATTTGTTTGTGTATTTGATTGATTATTTGATTATACTTTCGTTGGCTTGATTAAGTTGGGGCTTTTTTGCCTGACAATATATATTAGAGGAGATTGAAAAAGTTTACAAGTATTAATTGTTGAATAATTGATATGATTTGATGTATGTTTATAATTCTTCACAACTAGTAAATCTTATATCTCATCTATAAACGTAAGTCGATTGAATCAAACCACATTAAATTGTTATCTCTTATATATTTAATTGATTGTTTGATTATACTTTCGTTAATTTAATTGGGTTAGAGCCTTTTTGATCAACAATATGTTCATCTTTAATCTTTTATTATAACCTAGCTATAAGTACCTAACTTTTTTTTTATTTCTACCTCACTATGTTTTCTTGTGGAGTAATGTCGACTTCGAATGAATGAAAAAATAAAATTCAATATGAAACTGTAAAAGAAAAAAGAAAAAAGAAAAAGTAAAATTCTCGTTAGAATATGAAACTGTAAAAGGAAAAAGAAAAAGAAGAATTCTAGTAATGCAAAAGGTTTCCAAGGGGATTAATCCAAGTCATTTTCTAAAGAGTCTAGACCATTCTCTCCAAGTTGAACGCAATGCCCTTCCTTCTCCGCTCTTTAAATACCCTCCACCAGTCATCATCCTGCTTTGCTAATCAAAGTTTCTTCTCAACTGAGATCCAATACAACTTATACCCAAGTTGATCGAGAGTGAGAAAAAGAGAGAAAGAGAAATGGTGGGTTCCCCTTTTCTCTTTTTATGTTGCCCTCTCACTCGCTCTTTGTTCTTGCTTTGCTTCATTCAAACAACAGACAAGAAACCTGTATTGCTTTCCTGTTTACTAACTCCTCTTGTCTTGAGTTTTTGCCACAGGAAGGAGGGAACCAGGATACCAGATGGGAAGGCTACGCGGATTGGAGGAATAGACCTGCTTTAAGAGGCCGACACGGTGGCATGCTTGCAGCCTCCTTTGTCTTGGGTTAGTAACCTATCAACCAAATTCTCCAAAGCCCACCCTTTCCTTTTTGCTTTTCAGTTTTGACACAATTCAAGAGTCAGCTTGCGCGGGCTACTTTATTTTTCCTTTCACTCTCTGATATGCTTTAATGATAAATTTGTTTGTAGTTGTGGAAGTGTTGGAGAACCTGGCGTACCTGGCAAATGCCAGCAACCTGGTGCTGTACCTGTCAAAGCACATGCACTTATCTCCATCCAAATCGGCAAACAATGTCACTAATTTCATGGGGACTGCCTTCCTTCTGGCATTGCTTGGAGGCTGCTTATCTGACGCTTTCTTCACTACTTATCACATCTACTTGATAAGCGCACTCATCGAATTTCTGGTATTAAGTCACTCTAAATTCCCACTCCATCAACTACTTTGAAATTGTGAAATTTTTGTTTCATTGATGCATTTGATCCAAGGTATAGACTTTGCATGAAAGATCAGTTCTTTAAAAGAAGAACAAAAACATATAAAACAAAAACACACGGGCAAAAATATGAGTGATGGAAGCATTAAAGGTTGGGCTCCCTGAGACTTTGGTACGTAGATCCAAAGAAACACCCAATATGAAAAAGATTTATATGAAATTTTATAGCCGAAGTTCATGAATATTTTTATGAAAAATGAGTAAATAAAATTAAAAATTAAAATTGATAAATTAAAAAACTCATCATATAGATTAATTATGTAAATTTAAAAAAAAATTTAATAAATTGTGATATATTTATTAAATAAATATTTTTAATAAAAATATTAATAAAATTTTTATCGTTAAATAAGTATCGATTAAAATTGAATTATAAATAATATTTTTTATTTTTTATATTAAATTATATCAATTTATCAATTAAATTTTATATTAAAAATTTTATTTATTTATTTTTAATAAAAAACCTTACGAATTTCACTTATAAAAACTTTATATAAATTTTATCTACCATCTGATTAGGTACAACTATCTGAGACCTTGTGATAAATGCCACATAATCAAAACTCGAATATATAATTCTAAGAAAAAAAAAAAGGTCTATTTCAATCGTTCATCACATAACAAAACTTACAAGAACATTTGATTATGTTAGTTAGGCTTTGAAATGATCATATTCCTTCAAAGAATTACCCGACGCCTTTTCCATTTATCTTTTTGTGAAAAAAAACAAGCATCAAATTTTATGTCCAATTACATTGCGAAAAGGCACATAAAAGATAAAATTCAGACGTGGGGCGAGTGGGTCCCTGAGTAGGCCGTTGTTGGGTCCCTTGTACACCAGTCATGGCACGGATCCAATCAAAGCCCATGCCTTAGGGGAGGGGACCCGTTTAAAGCTTCTGTGTCGTGTTTTCGACAAGGGAAACACCCTTTTCTCAGTTTTAGCAAGGTAGCAACATCGACCTTGTCTTGTTGCTTTAAAATATTGTCTCTGTGGTAAGAACTTTAGCTCGAAACGTGCCATCTGAAAGTCAAATCGTTGCAGCTTTGGCTGCTGCTGGAGGACACGTTTGTCCCACAAGCTCGTATGGCCTACGTCTAAAATACGGTAATTTTGATCAACCAATGACTGTACAGTAAGTGTGGGGAAAATAGGCGAAGAAGAAGAAGAACATCCAGGAAAAATCATATCCATTTATACCAACATTTTTCTTTGTTCAAATGGGATTTTCATCCAAAAGTACAAATTGATAAAACCATAAAAAAGGAATTTATTTGCTCATTTTCTGCAGTTCATGAACCATGTGTGCGGCTACTGGTATCGAAGTGAGAAGCATGCGGTCCATGCCCACATGCACCATTTCATTTTATAAAGCCAAGTAGCCAACAACCAGCTTCTTTACAATGACATTTCATTGAAATTTTGACAGTGCAGTCCAGAATCTTTTGTGTGGCTATTGGCTAACACGAGGTTAAGGGACACTCTTTGTTGAGTTCTTGAATATTCAAGTCAGTCAAGTCAGCCCAATATGTTGCACTTATCCTTTAGCATTGCTGCAGCTTTTGGTTTTGGATGTGGAAATAGGATAGGGAAACTGGCGAATAGGTTTGGTCCATGACTGAACTCTTCTAACCTATCTACTAAGGCCTTCAGTTTTGAGTTTTTATTGAGTGTTTTATACGGTCAATTCACACTTACACTAGAGGCTAGAGCCAAAGTAGGGTGTTTTCATTTTTTTCCCAATGTATGAGCGATGGCCTATGAATAAAAAATTGCCCACTTTTTTGGTACCTAGAATTGCCCTTCTCATGATAAAACTGGAAGTTGGATTCAAGTTCAAACAATTAAACTAGTTACTGCATTGGTGAACTTAAAGTCATTGTTATGTTTGAAAAATACTTGAAAACAGGTTTACCATGTTGAAAAGGGAAATTCAATGGAAACATCAATTCTTCTTATGAATGACTTGAACTCATCTTGGTCTAGCCAGGTACTCGTAAAGATTTACAGACAACAAATTAGAAATGCTGGATACTGATCCTGAAAGTTATTCAAATTCATAGATGGCGACTGGCGTAGCAAACATTTTATGGTTTATTAATTATATATAGCGTACTTGCTAATTATACTTGCCTAACAAATTCTGGCCATTGGAACAGGGCTTGATCATTCTTGCCATGCAAGCTCGGACGCCTTCCCTAAAGCCTCCAGAATGCAATCCGTCCACCCCCTCCAATCCATGCCAAGAAGTTGGTGGTGGGAAAGCAGCTATGCTTTTCATAGGCCTTTATCTTGTGGCACTTGGTGTTGGAGGGATAAAAGGGTCTTTACCAACACATGGCGCTGAGCAGTTTGATGAGAGTACCCCACAGGGAAGGAAGCAAAGATCGACCTTCTTCAATTACTTTATCTTCTGTCTCTCATGTGGTGCGCTTATTGCCGTAACATTTGTTGTGTGGATTGAAGATAATAAGGGATGGGAGTGGGGTTTTGCCATCTCCACAGTTGCAATATTGTTGTCAATCCCAATCTTCCTCGTTGGCTCAACATTTTACAGGAACAAAATACCCTTTGGCAGCCCACTTAAAACCATTAGCAAGGTAAACTTAGGATGCTAAAGAAAATTCATTCCAATAAGCACCGGGACAAGCCTGCTTTTAGACACTCTACCTTGATTCCTTTCACGAAAAGAAGAAATAAGTAATTGTTTTACTTCAACAGGTTTTGGTTGCTGCTATGCTGAATAGTTGCATGAGCAGAAGTCCACGCAATGCAATTGCTTACCTGGCCGCAAGCCCTTATTATCCAACTGAAACCAGCAAGGAAGCAGAAGACAATGCGAAACAAAGTAAGCAGCCGGATCAAATCCCAACTGAAAGCCTCAAATTTCTAAACAGAGCGGTGGTGAACAAGCCAGCTAACCCAGCATTTGAATGCTCCTTGCAGCAAGTAGAGGAAGTCAAGATTGTGCTAAAAATCCTTCCCATATTTGCTTGCACCATTGTTATCAACTGCTGCCTAGCTCAGCTCTCCACATTTTCCGTTGAACAAGCTGCTACTATGAACAGTAAGCTTGGTTCATTGAAAATCCCACCGGCATCCCTGCCAGTTTTTCCTGTGGTCTTCATCATGATCCTAGCCCCAGTTTACGATCACTTCATTATCCCATTTGCTCGGAAAGTAACAAAAACCGAGATGGGAATCACTCATTTGCAACGAATTGGAATTGGTTTATTTCTTTCCATTATAGCCATGGCAGTGGCAGCTCTTGTTGAAATTAAGCGAAAGAGAGTGGCAACTGACTCAGGGCTGCTTGACTCTACCAATCCATTACCCATTACATTTTTTTGGATTGCTTTGCAGTACTTGTTCCTGGGGTCAGCGGATCTTTTCACCTTGACAGGGTTACTAGAATTTTTCTTCACTGAGGCGCCCTCAAGCATGAGATCGTTGGCTACATCTCTTTCCTGGGCTTCCCTGGCAATGGGGTATTATTTAAGCTCGGTAATTGTATCAATAGTAAATAACCTGACTGATAACTCAGGGCACAAGCCATGGCTCTCTGGTCATACAATAAATCATTACCATCTGGAGAGATTCTACTGGCTTATGTGCGTTCTTAGCGCATTAAATTTCTTGCATTACCTTTTCCGTGCCATGCGCTACAAATACAGATCAGCAGGACCTACCAAGTAAAACAACCAGGGGCAAGTCTGCGGTTGATTTGTTCTGCTCAAGCAATTGGCTTGATTAAGTTAAATGTCGCATCTCGGTAGAGAAAGAATTCAGACCAATGCTGCAATACAAACTTCAGCCCGATGCTATCCAATTGCCAATTACATAAAAGCCAGACTCAGTACTTATCAAATATTGTTGTTAAGCCAGTAAATAGGCTACTATTTCAAATCAGTGATGGCTATCGCATCTGATATTTTTGCTTACTAGATATTTAGCTTTCCCTGTTGAGCCTTGCGTTTGCTGCTCTTTGTTTAGCCTGTTTGGTTAGTTTTATTCTCGATTCTGGTTTGTCTTTAGCTTCCTTTATACCAGCCTTGGCTGTTAATAAACTTGATCATTTAGTTAGGGATTAATTGATTGAAGCATTAACCACTTCAACTGTTAATGGAGTCAGCAGCTAACGGGCCAACAGGAAAAAATATTCAATGATTTTTAATGTAAGAAAAATAAAAATTAAAAGCATAAAGATATCATTAAAAGAATCATGTAATGTAATACTTTTAGTTTTAATAATTAAAATTTAAATGCTTACAATTTGGGATAAAAATGTGCTCCTAGCCAAATTATAATTTGTTTTATACTATAATTCATAAAAAAAAAAAAAGAAGGCTCAAATTTGAGCTGCTTAAGAAGCTTATTGACCTGATTGTGCTATCAATGTGGTAATACTTCTATTTTAATCTTTTTTCCTAAAAGAAAATCATTATGTAAGAAAAGAAAAAAAAAACAATTATCTAAGCAAGTTGTACAGTCTAAAAATCACATCACCTTCACCCAAACGGCGTGACTAGGAATCCCAGAGTGGACCACGAACAGCATATAATAACCCGGAGGTGCCACGTTAGCATTGGTGGGTCCATCCACCACCAGTTTGTAATCAACCATCGTCGTTTGAACCACGCTCGCCGTATTCAAAACGACCATGCGTTGGTTCATCCCGATCGAGTGCGTCGTAAACGATGGCGATATCAGCGCCACGAACGCCGCCCCCCACTTGTAAAGCGACAGCGAAAAGGAAACCCCGAATCTCTGCCCGTACGACACCGTATATCCCGACTCCACAGATAAAATGAAGGGCCTCAACGAGTTGAATTTAGGATCCAAGTAGTACGGGTTATAAGCCTCCAAACTCAGATCGGTCGGGTAAATTCCAGTGAATACATACCTAGTATGCGGATTGCTCCCACCCACTAATATCCTGCCATCTGGCAGAAGGAATGCTACGGAGTGGTACATTCTCGGGATGTTTGACGCCGACAAAACCGTAAATCTCCGAAATGGATTCTCGTTAACCAAATAAAGAATCGGGTTCAGAACCGGGTTTACGGCATCCTCCCAACCAGCAGTCCCATTAGCCGCGCCATTGATAATGATCACATCACCCGTAGGTAACAGTATCATGTCCGACATGACACGTGGCATGGGCATGAACTCCATGAGCCATTGTGGATTAGGGTCGTTCACTCTCAGCCTGCCGCACGTCCTCGATGCTTCCATAAAAACCTTCATCTTATCCGCCTTCAAGAAAGCCCCCGCAGGTGCACCGCCGCACACTAGCACCTCCACCACCGGAGGTCCTGCCCAAGACAGCTTCAAAGGAAGCATGACGGAAGAGCCGGTGCTGGGATAGTTTCGTTTATCATCTCCGGGAATCAGAGGGAACTGTTTTAGAACAATGCTTCTTTTATAATCAAACAAGATTGACTTTTTGTTAGCGAAAATGAAGAGATTTCCATCTGGTAATAAATGCAAGAAAGGATAAAGGTTGTTCTCTTCAGGGTCCTTAGTTTCAACCAAGAAACGAAGGTAAAAACTCTTGTTGTTGAGGAAGTCATCTTTAGGGTAAAACTCGTAGGTAAAAACCCTTCTACCTCCAAGAATAATGACTCTTCCGTCTGGTAAAACTTGGTTAGTAGCGTACCATCGACGGTCCGTAAGGCGAGTAGTGGTGAGTTCGTACCAGTCGCAGGCATAAGTGTCGCATGGGGTGAACGTGCGGATCACGTGATCGCCTTCATTGTATCCGCCGGTTTGGATAAGGGTACCGTTCGGGTCGAGGGAACCGGAGGAGCACCAGGTGTCCGTTAAGACGTGGAGGGGACTGAAAGTGTTGGAAACGACGTCGTAGATGACGGAGTGGGCAGTGCAGTCGTTTTTAGGACAGAAGCTGCCGACAGGTAAAGAGAGGTTGGAAGGGCCGACGTCAGTACGGTCAAAGATGATAACTTTGTTGTTTGGTAGGAGTTGTACGTGCATGGCGGAAATACCTACGCTTGATTGTAGGAGCTGCCAGTAACCTCCTGATACTATCGACGAAGCTGAAGTTGGGGTGACGAAAACTGAGGGGTTAGCTTTAGTTAGCTCCAAGAATGAGGAAAGAAAGTATAAAGAGAAGAAGATGATGAGAAAAGATTGGTTCTTGAATGTCATTTGAGCTGGTTCTTGATGGAGTAGATCAGCTGGAACAGGATAGAGGATAGGATTTAACTGGGTATTGGTTGGTGTAGATGGTTTAAATTTTTGGTGATTTTATTACTACTACAAGTAAAGGTATTTTAGTAGGGAACAACAGATTGCAACATGTGATGCTGAGTTATAAAAATTAGTACTTTAGTAGAAAATTTGATGAAATGAGAAAAGGAAAGATTAAAAAGGACATGATGTGCATGCTGCTAACAATGTTGGGAGGAGATTTATATGAGATTCTGAAGCATATATGGGTTGGATTCATAGTGCAACTGGCAGTGTGAGATGGTAATGGTTGAGGAGTGTGGACTTTGTTGTCTCCAGAAAAAGACGCTTTTGGTTTTTCCTTTGAAGAAAGGAAAATGGAATGGAAGATACTAGCAGATTGCAAAATTACGATTTGATAATTATGGGTGGAAATTATTATTCTAGAGGGCCAAGTTTGCTCGTGAATATCTTTGTCGGATCAGCGGGGGTTCAATTCGCGGCACTGTTGCTGTTGCTTGGGAAGCTGACATGGTTAGCCAGGCTGGCCAAATCTTGATTTGTAGCTCACAAGTTGCTAATGGGCCCCAATGCACTTGTACTTTTGTGCAGCGTAGTGTTGGCTAAGGCGACCAATTAACCTATGTTTCTTTCACATGACCATGTCAGTTTCTTCTTTATAATTTTTGGGGAAGAAAAATTTGAGCTTCAACCCTTGTTACAGATTCAGACTTCAGAGTTAAGGTTCAGGCAGGCGTTCAGCTGTCAAAGTCATTTGTATATATGTTTACCGCAGATCATTTATCATAACAAATTGACTTGCTAATTCAAGACTGACGTTTAACCAATTGAAGATCCTCTCCCCTTTAACTCATTGAAACATTTTTTTTAATATGAACAATGTTATATAACAATGAACCTCTGCAACAATCTCATTTTGATTATTCCTTTTCCTTCTCTAAATTTAGCGTTTTCTCCCTTTTAGATTTTGTCATTTCGGCTACTAGATGAGATTAGAAATGGTAGTCTCTGCTATAATGAGATTACAAGTGTGAGGTTGGATTCAAGAGTTGGTGAGTGGTACACAACGGCTGCATGGAATAAAGTAGGGATGTAAATAATATATTAGCATTCATAAGTTATTTGGATTCGATTATTATCGAATTAAACTTAAATTCGAATAGTTTGATTTATTAATCGAATCAAATTCGAGCATTTTTATATTCGATTCGAATAATTTATGAATCTAATCAAACTTTTATATTTTAATATATTTTAATTATTTTAATTAATAAAATATCTCAAACTTGAATTTAAATTTGAGTACAAATAATTAAAGTTTTATTCAATATAAGAATCAAATTTATTTTTATATATTAATTGAACTTAATTAAATGAACTCGAGTAATTTAAATTTTTATTTAAAATTAAATTTTAACTAAAAATATAAAATTCAATCAAATTTATACTGAATTTCGAATATCAAATTTCTAATTGAACTCAAATTTGATTAATTTGACTTTGAGGAGGCCTGCAGGCCCAACACCCGTTGATTAACTCCTCACTGCAACCTTCACTGCACCAACAGCGCTAAGTTGCCTCATCTCAGGTCTCGGCCGACGTCTATCCTGGTTTGAAAGATTTTCGAGACACTATTTTTTTGGCATCGATAAATCTACGAGATTTATTAATTTGAGTTTAATTTCTGAATTAAAAGTATTTGGTTCAAAAATTTTAATAATATTAGAATCTACTGATTTGATAGAAATATTAGTAGTATTGATAAATTCATAAATCGCTGATCAATTAATTGAAAGATCATGTGATGTCGATTCGAAATCAGAATTGAATATTTTGATTCGAAGACATAAACATATAATGGAAGATGAGAATGTTTCAACCATGTAAATCCAATAAGAATAATGGAAGATGAGGATATTGCATCAATTATTACCATGGAAACAAAGAGTGAAACATCAATTAAGCAGAGCAGATATTGGATAACAACCAGTTCCAATTCGATTAGATATTTGAAAGAAAACTATGAATTGGATTTTGATAAAAAGGCAGTAAGCACCCTTGTTAAACTGCTATTGATGAACATATTTTCACACTAAATGTACAGTTGATAGCAAATATACTAGTATTAAAAGCACATCGAATGAAAATTTTTTTCATAGCAGCTCCTTAGTGCACTAGTTACTCAGTTTAACCCAAATACTAAAGCTATGTTACATTTAATTAGTTCTAAAGCTCATAAACCACCAAAACCTTACTTGCATCAAATGTTTGAACAACTGCAACTGATCAATCAATAATGGCTACACACAAAAAACATATCTAAGAAAACGAACCTTTACTACCCGATTCCAAGGACAATACACGACTCAGTTCCATCAAAGAATCGGAACCCACTTCCTTCCTACATGATCCAAACACAATCTCATTCAAACCCGACCCATCCTCACTCAAACTCACCCCTCCATTCCTCCTCTGTTTGCTCGTAATCGGGACCTGAACCGCCACGAAATGAATCACCCACCCCATCTTCTTTCCCAAAAACGAGACTCATATGAAATATCATCCAAAACGGTGTCCCATTTTTACGGTAATTAAACAAAATCGACCTGAGTACCCCTCTCTTCTCGAATGGCTAACCTTATTTCCATCACTGTTCTTCGATTAGTTTTCGGACCCTGAAATTTCTTGCCATTTTACCCGATCACTTCTTCTTGGGAATAGCCCGACATCTTTAAGAAGCCCCAGCTCGAGAAAACGATAGGGTGGCCTGAAATTGAAGGATCCGTGATGGTGAAACTGTCGGGTAATTCGTCGAGAGCTTCACGAATCCATTAGGAGTAACGGCAGTAGAAGGATTGTTGGATTAAATCCATTTTTGTTGCTGTTGTTGTTTTTTGAGGCCTTTGATTCTGGTTTTCCTATTGGAACCAATCCCATGTTGGAGAATCTTACTACTGATACTCTTATAAAGCAAAGAGATTGGAAACCACGGAACAATATGCTGCAGTCAAAAAGGAAGTAGAACACAAATACTACCGTTGATCTGTCTTTCTTTTTATTATTTTTACTTTCAATAAATTGAAATGCCATTTTTTTTATAATAAAAAAGAGAAGATGCTCTAGCTGTCGAATATAGTATATGATTTTTTGCTTTTATGTTTAATATAAAAAATAAGTAAACAAAGATTTATATGTAAAACATTTTGAATTTGTCACTTAAACTTAGTTCGAGTAATAATAAAGATGAAGTAGAAGTTTGATAAAAATCTTCTGGTTATAGTGCTTTTTTTATATATTATTATTATTATTATTCTAAGCAAATAAATTTGGTGAATAATAAGTAATATATATTTGAAAATAATATTGATTTTTTTACCAATTTTAAATATATATTTTTTATATCAGCATAATATATTTAATAATTTTATGATTGACCTCAATTATATTAATTATATTCGAATTGTTGAATAATTATAATAGATGATAACATTATTATTTTCAGTATTAATCCAAAATCATACATAAAATTTTAAATTCATATGACTCCTCATGGATCATAAATAAATTTAAAGCATAAATTAATATTATTCCTCGTTATATAGTTATAGAACATATAAAAAAATGAATTGAAAAATCCAAAATTATACCCAAATTTATTTTTATTTATTTAATTCATCATAAAATGTATTCTCAATATCATTTTTACCATAAATTTTCTGCTACACTAGGCTGCCAATAGAGTTTTGACAAGTGTTTCACAGTAGGCTCATTTTGTCTTCCAAGTTGATGACAAAAACGAGGCTTCATGTCGTGTAATTACTACAATGGAATGATAGGTGGCCAATGAATGTTAAAGTTTCGGATAATTACAACTCAGACCATCGCTCTTTCTACGCATCCCTGCTTTCCCACGTGTCCCATGATTGAGTCGCCAACTCGTAATCTAGTACTCACACTGTACTGCCTATTGACATAAATAAATAGCCCCCCACGTGTATTTTTTTCAAATGCAATTTTTATTTTTTCACCAACATTTTAAACTTTAAATGATTTTTAATTCTATAAAATCAAAGAAATTCTATGTCATCACTTCATTTGTCAATTGGCGTGAGGTGTTATTTAAATAATGTTTTTATATATAAGATGATAGATAAAATAAGATTATATTATATTATATTTCATTTATATTTTAAAAAATAAAATTATAAAAAAATTAATTTTTTTATATGATGATTTGATTCTTTCAAAATGAATGATATTATTTTTAATTTATAAAATTAAAGTTAAATACTTATTATACTCTTAAAAATTATATAAATAATTTAAATTGTATAAATTTTTAAAAATAATAATTTAAATTAATAAATAAATTATCTTATCATAATATTTACAAATATTAAATATAAAATAAAATAAAATAATTTAATTTAATTTATATATTTTTTTATTTTATCTTATTATAATTTTATATATCAAATATATTAATATCGAAAATAATGCTGAGCATGAAAAGACCTAGACATAATGGCTTTTAAAGAGTAAAATCTAACGATTGATTTTTGAAAATATAAAGGCCTAAATGCTTTACGTTCTACTTAAGAACCTCTACTGTTATTTATTTTCTTTTATGCTTGTAGCCTTGCTCATATCGATGTGCTAGAGAGGGAAAGTAAAAATAAAATATAAATATAAGAAAAAAATTGAGACAAAAAAAGAAAAGACAAGAAGAACAGGAAAAAAAAAGGGGTTTAGTGTTTAAAATAATAAATTTTACATATCTTTATTTACAACAATGTTGGTATCTTTTTCCCAATATTTTTATAGAGAACTGAACAATGAAAATTGAAAGGATTGGGTAAAATAAATATTATGATAATAATATACAAAAAGAAAATTACAAGGATTGGGCTGCAAACGCACCGTTTTGTTTGGGCTCCAGCAAACTAAAGTAAACAGCCAAGATGTAATGGGCTCATGAAAACTGCTCTCAGACTAAACGCTGTGGGCTGAGGTGCATTTTAATCCAACCAAGAGGATGTAAACGCAAAGTAATCGAAACCCGGTAATCAGAAATCGTACGGCCAGAAACCAGATCGAACCAACGATCTGGTTAAAAAGTTCCGTCAGGAAATTGGATCTCCCATTTCCCAGGCACCAAACAATTAAAATAAAAAGGAGAAAAAAAAAAAACCTCCACAGCCTTTGATCTCCGATTAGGTAACTATTAACAATTTTCCTTTTCTCATTATCTCATTCCTTTGCTGTCTGATCAACAGCAAATTGTTCAATCACATTTTTGTTCTTGAATTTTATTTTTCGCTCTTTTTTTTTTTTTTTTTTAAATCGTCTTGCTTTGAATTTGCCTGGTCATAAGGAATTTTGTATTGTTCACGGCTAGATTCATTTCATTGATTTTAGTCAGTTAGAATTATTGTTTTTTTTCTTTTATTTGAACTTTATTATGAACTTTAAAAAGCTAACATTCAAAATGATTTATAGACTTAAGGGCTAGGAATTCGGTTAAAGGAAAAATGGTGTAGTTTAGGTTATTGTAGAAGGGGGAATGTTTTAAGAGTGGTTTTGTTCATTCAGCTTTCTGTGTAGTATAGTCAATTGTAGGAAGGGGGAATGCTTGACGAGTGATTTTGTTAATTTAGCTTTCTTTACATTTAATGTTCACTTTTGCTTGACAAAAATTGAGCCGAGTGAGAAACATGATTGATTTTGAAAGAGAAACAAGCCTGGGATGCGTGTGTTTTGATGGCATTCTTGTTTTATTGTACCACTTCTACTTCCAGTACTAGAGTTGCGAAGTATCCTCGGTGTTTGATTTTGCAGAAGCTGATTTGGTGGAAACAATGAACTTTCTGCTGCTGCGGTCCAATCAACAGGGAACGCCAGAACCACCTCCAGTACCAGAAGAGGAGGCGGAGTCAACTTATGTTTCTAAATCTACGACAACTTTGGAAGGGCTTATAGATGAAGATCCATTCCTGGTGTATCCCACAATCGGAAATCATGATGGAGAAACCAATGGATTTGTAGGTGAGAATTCTGGTGTTGCAAGCAATAAGAATGCCTCTGTCTCTGAGAACCACATTGATGTTTCTGAAGAAGATGGATGGATCACTATTCCATATAGTAAGCGCACACTAACCACTAATGCTAACTAATCTACACATTTTTGGTTGGTAATTCTTGTGTAGTTTTTTCTCTCTACTTACAGTTCAGTGATTGGCTTTTACTCATTTCCTTTCCTTTTTTCTCCTCTCCTTATTTCTTTAAAAAATGTTAAATTTGTAAAATAGTGATTTGTTTTGAAATAGAGATCCTTGCTTTGAGTGTATCACCCCATTGTATGCATTGAATCAGTCTGCTTTTAATATCATAAGAATTGAGGTTGTGTAGAAAGCCAATGACCTGATGTTTGTTTGTTTTAATTGCTGATTTCTAACGTCTGGAAACTATACTGAGTCCAGAAAGGTAAATGCCCCAATCACTGAAATATAAAAGTTAAATGTAATCAATTTTGATCATCTGGTTGTTTTAAGGTAATCTTTTAATAGGCTATGGTTTCAACTGTAGGAGTCATTGGTATGGCATAGAATTGTGCTTGTGATGGCTTATTACATTTTGTAAGGTTCATAATGTTGATGGAATTATGTTTAATTATATTTCAATTTAATAAAAATGTCCTGTTATGATTGAATGAATGCTTATTTACAAATTGGATCTCCCTGAAGTTTGTATTGGTGTGTGCACTTGATCTACTTCCTGAATTAATATGCTGTGTATTTGATATTTCTTTGTTGTATATCTAATATTGATATGCTTTTGTAGAGGATCTCCCTGATGATTGGACTCATGCACCCGACATACATTCGTTACGTTGCCTGGATCGTTCTTTTGTTTTTACTGGTACCTTTTTCTTTTTCGAACCTCTTACTTCTTTCAGATTTAGTATGCTGTTGATTTGTATTCACATAGGATATATTGTGTTTGTAACTTGAAACTTAATCCTGTTTTCTTCTCCAGGTGAACAAGTTCATATTCTAGCATGCTTATCAGCGTGTAATCAGGAAACAGAAATTATTACCCCATTTAAAGTTGCAGCAGTTATGAGTAAAAATGGCATGCGGAAAGGTGCTGAGAAACAAAATGGAAACATGGAGGGTGAGACAAATTTAGTGCCTGGAGAAGGGAAAGTGAGTCCAAATGGCACTGTAATGGATCGGAATGGTGAAAACTTGGAGAAAGAGAAGATTGATCGAGCAAAGGATGTTTCTGCTAGTGAATCATTTCTTAGAATGGAAGATCAGAGAAGACAGACTGAAACACTATTGAAAAGGTTTAAGAACTCTCATTTCTTTGTCAGGATTGCGGAGTCAGGTGAGCCTCTATGGTCGAAAAAAGGTTCTTCTCGGACAGCTTCTGAGTTGTCTAAGATGGATGGTCAACAGTCTAATGCAAATAAAACCAAAAACACTGCCAAGAATATATACAGTCTGAGCGCAGTTATTGATAGAGGAAATTTTGAGGCCAATGTTTCTGGTGGAGTAGCTAGAGATACTGTTAAGTGTTGCTCTCTTTCCAATGGAGACATAATGGTAAGCACCACAGAAGAACTACATTGTTAATGATATTGTTTTACTGTTTGCTTTGACTTTGGATAAATGCTGGAGACATATTTGCCCTTAATTTTCTTTGGTGACAGGTAGCAAGTTAATTATTTCTGTTTTTCTTGCAAATGATGTTACTGCAATAGCTGCTTGATATTTCTGTCTGATTATGCTGGATGTGTGATGATGAACCTAGTAAAGACTCAGCTGGTGTAGTAATTGCAGTGTGTTTAAAATTGCTGACTTGCATAGGGATGGCAATGGGACGGGGCAGGGGCACAGACAAGGAATTCACTCTCTGCCTCTTGCCCGAACCACCCTTTTTGATATTGCCTCCAACTAGAGGCTAAAGTGTTGTCCAATCACTCACTGTCAAAGACTGGAAAGAATCCAGACGAGATGGGGCCACTATTGGTTAGTGGCTTGATGTCATGTAGAGCTCCCTGCCTCCGTCTTCCATGGATCTTTTCTAGTGAGACCTTGCTGCATGATATCAAAATTTGGCTGGGAAGTAACCTCTATTCAAATATCTCAGTTCTTGGATGGTATTGTGAGAAAAGGTTGGTAACTTGGATAAGTATAAAGAGTAATTTCAGGTAGGATAAGAATCCTTGATACCAGTACTGGAGAGAAGAAGATGGAAAATGGTTAGCTCAGTTTAGGACTCTGTTTTTCCACACTCAACATCTTGTCAGAAATTTGGGGTGTTCAGCAAGGATATTCCTACCATGTCATTTGGAGGCTTGCTTATGAGGGCTTTTCTAGCCAACCTAAAAGACATTGTTACTCATGTAAACTGAATTTGATGGAATGATATTTTCAGTATGCTACATATTGCAACCTGGCCATTGGCTTGTTCATGTTCCTAGTCTTTTTCAAAATTTAATAGAGGAAGCCTACTCAGATTTTAAACTGCTTTCAATTAACTGTTATCTTGCTCTGGTTCTGCAATTGATTGCAGAAGCTCTTGGATGCAATGCTTTTGTTTGTTTCATAATTATTTGTTTTAATTGGCAAATTGACTTTTATTTAGCTCTTTGCTAGGTGGTTTGTTGATTCAGACTACTGATTCTCATTCTATTTCTCTGTTTGGAAGGATGCAGGTACTTCTACAAGTGAATGTTGGTGTTGATTTTCTGAGAGATCCTGTCATTGAAATTCTTCAGTTTGAGAAATATCAGGACAGAATCCTGGCTGAGAATGAGGACAACTTAGTTTATTCAAATCAAGACCCATGTGGAGAATTGTTGAAATGGTTGCTTCCTCTGGATAACACTCTTCCTCCACCTCGGACTTTATCTCCTCCTGCTCCTTTAGGTTCTAGTTCTGGAATTGGTAGCACATCTCAGAGGTCTGCCTTTTCTGCCTCCTCTGGCTCTCAGCTCTTTTCCTTTAGTCATTTTAGAAGCTACTCCATGTCATCACTTCCTCAAAAAGTTGCAACTCCTCCTGGGCCTGTTAAAGCCCAAAGTTCTAAACCATCATTTGACCTTGATGAGGTGGATCATTACTTTTCTCAGAAGATTTTGAAGAGTCAAAGAGCAGGGATTGAAGAGCTTTTATCTTTTCGGGGTGTGTCACTAGAGCGAGAAAGATTTTCTGTCTGTTGTGGATTAGAAGGGATCCATATCCCAGGAAGAAGATGGAGGAGGAAAGTTGAAATAATTCAACCTGTTGAGATCCATTCTTATGCTGTCGACTGCAATACAGATGACCTCTTTTGTGTTCAGATAAAGGTAAACCTTAATGTTCACTATTCCTGATAAAACATATATATACTTTCTCTCCATTCCCTGTGGACACATTCAATAGGTTCTTTTATTCACTAATGAAGTTATTTTGCAGAATGTTTCTCCAGCACATATACCAGATATTGTAGTATACATAGATGCTATAACAGTTGTCTTGGAAGAGGCTTCAAAAGGTGGACCGCCTGCTTCCCTACCAATTGCATGTATTGAAGCTGGAGACGACCATTGTTTACCAAATCTAGCTCTCAGGTTGTTTTCACTCTAGGTACCTTAATTTACATCTAATTGTCCTTTGATGTTTAGCATTTTAGCATGACGATTAAGGTATCCACCCAGAAAAAGAAAAATATATTAATCTTTTGTTGTTGTATTCAGCCATGCTTGCTTAGAATGTATGACATAATGTTGCTAATACATTTTTAATGAGCAACAAAACCAAATTGCTGCAGGATATTAAATAGTAAATTAACAATAAGCCCTTGCATACATGAGGGCTGACTTTATAGGGGGTGTGTGTGTGTGTGGGTATATTTGGCCATTATCTAATATCTTGAAGTGTGTTTGGAATTAAGGTTTAGCCGAGTTGTATCTGCTGTCCCATGGTGCTGTAAAAGTGGGGAAGAGTTGTCTATTCCAAAGAGCTTATTGATGGTTTCTGTTGCAGGAGGGGTGAAGAGCACTCTTTTATTTTAAAGCCAGCGTCTTCTATGTGGAAGGACCTCAAAACTTATGGAGAAAAGTCTAAGTCGTCCAGTTTACAACCTGCTTCCAAGACTTTCGATGGAAAGGGGAGTGTTTCGTCTGTTAACCAGTATGCAATTATGGTATCATGCCACTGCAACTACACTGGTATGTACATTTCTCTTATTTTACACTATCATCTGGCAAATTTTGTGTTAATTACATGTTCTAACTATGAACATATCAATTTTGATGTTAAATGTAGAATCAAGATTGTTTTTCAAGCAGCCAACAAGTTGGAGACCGCGTATTTCAAGGGATCTTATGATCTCAGTTTCATCCGAAATTTCGGGACAATATTCTGGACCCAATGAAATAGTCACTCAGCTTCCAGTTCAGGTGTTGTACAATTTGGTTCTCTCTCTTTTTCTTGCTTGCACGCTATCTATTTATCTAACTATGACAATTCTCATTTACCTGGTGTGATTGTCAGGTTTTAACTCTTCAGGCTTCAAATTTGACACCCGAAGATCTAACTATAACAGTTCTTGCTCCAGCATCCTTTACCTCATCTCCATCTGTGGTATCCTTGAATTCTTCTCCAACATCACCGATGATCCCATTTGTTGGTTTTTCTGAACTTGCAGAGAGTGAGAGGCACGGTAGTGCTGTGCACAGACTCAGCTCAATGCCCACTGTATCAGAGAATGAGAAACAGAATGGTGATGCTGGGGCTAGGTTTACTTCTTTCAATGAGCAGTTGACTCCAATACCTGATTTCATTCCAACTTCTGGTTTGGGATGTACTCATCTCTGGCTACAGAGTAGAGTACCACTAGGGTAATGCATCACCTTTTGTATTATTTTTTTCAAATTGTGAATATAGAAGTGTTAACAATTCACATTGATTGCTTTAGATGTGTTCCTGCTCAATCTACGGCTACCATTAAGCTTGAGCTACTTCCATTGACTGATGGCATAATCACTCTTGACAGTTTACAGATTCATGTTAAGGAGAAAGGTATCATCTGTTTATTTCTCCCTTTTCATGATTCGCCTTACCAATATAATTGACTTTTGTTAGAAGAAATGTGTGGTTTATGCATCTTTTACGGGATCCATTTATGATTAGATAGCTAGCCATGCACTGATCTCGAGCACATCATATATCCATGTTTGACATTGAAAGATAACCTCTGGTGAGTGGCACAAAGATGCATGCCTTTTCTGGATCACGTTGTATTTAGCAGTGTCTCCTCACCAGCCATTAAGGCAGTTTTGTTTTGTTTTGTTTTTCGTATACATTGTCTCTAGTACGTTTTGCAGGTATTGTTCATTTCATTCAGTAAAATGCCACCATTTTCTACTGGATATCATCAAATATAATGATGCCTAAGGTCTATCCAAAAAGCTAACATTTTTATGGTGAATCCCTTTATGGTGCAACAGGTCTTACTTATATCCCGGAGCACACACTAAAGATAAATGCGACTTCTAGTGTCTCCACAGGGATTATTTAGGATGGATTGCAACTTGTGTTTCTTATGTCACGTTATATTTAGCCATCAAGGATTTCAGAGCATCATTCTTTCTGTTACCCAATATTGGTCTTCTAGTGCCATATTGTGCAGAACCTTTGATACCACGGTGGATATCTTCTGTGTTGAGCAGAAAAGGAATCATCTTGCCAATTCCTCTGAAAATATAGCCATAAATGATTTCTTGTAAACTGCAATCTTGAGAATGGCATTTGTTATATACCCCCTTTGATGGGAAAGGTATGTTCTTCGTAGATGAATCTAGTTGTGTGAAAGTGTATCAGTTGCAAAGAAATCAGAAGACCTGAGTGCTTTATAGATAATCAGGCCCTACAAAACCTTATTAGGATCCAAAGACAGCCATGTTACACTTCCAAAATAGTGAATTTGTAAACCACCGATATAACGATTGCTGTAACTCATTGAGATGGCAGCAACCCTGGTTCATGAATAGCTCAAATGGCTTGAAGTTTGCAGATCAAGAAAACAAGCACCGGTTACTATGCAGGGTTTTTTTTTTTGGCTTTTGTTTTACATTGAATGGTTTATGATTGATAAGATGCCACGTTCATTGCTGTTTTGCATCCGTGATTTTGTTCGAACTTCTGTATTCCACTCTTCTATTTTGCATTTTTTCCTCGTTATGATCATACAGCAGCTTTTGAATATGTAGCAATTTGATGGGTGGCGGTAGAATTTTATTAACATCAAAGCATAAGGCTGAGGTTTGTCAATCTTGGATTTCGATCCAGGCTTGAAGCTGATTCCAATGAGCTGCTGCTGAGTGTGAAGTGTGAAGGGCTTAAGCTATAATCTTGGTTTGACATGTATGATACAGAATCGTTCTTTAGGTGCAGTGGGAGGCCAAGAGAATGCCGGATGTTTACCAGACTGATAATTTTCTATTTTACTCGGAAACTGGCTTTCCTTTAGAAGCAAAACAAGCCTAAAACAACAAAATTATGTAGTAAAAGAATAGATAAGATAGGTCATAAGAAAAAGAAAATCTACTTGGTTGAAAATTTTGACACTGCAATGTAGCCGAATTGTTGTTGCCGAGATATATATTCAAATCAAAAGTCAAAAGAAAATGAGCAATATCTTGAACAAGCAAACAAACTCTTAAAACTGTTAAATTTTTTTGGCCTGATAGTTATAAAGGTATAAATGATATATTAGTATTCGTAAGTTATTTGAGTTTGATTAAAATAAAATTTGAATTCGATTCGATTATTATTGAATCAAACTCGAGTTCGAGTAATTCAATTCATCGATCGAATCGAGTTCGAATATATTTATATTCAATTTGAATAAGTCGTGAGCTTAATCAAATTTTTATATTTAAATTATTATTATTATTTTAATTAATAAAATATTTCGAATTTGAGTTCAAATTTGAATACAAATAATCAAATTTTTATCAAATATAATAATCAAATTTATTTTTATATATTTTTAAATTTAATCAAACAAATTCGAATAACTCACATTTAATCACAAATCTTAATTAAAAAAATAATTTTCATTGCACCGTCACATCATCGTCTAAATGAAGACTCATAAACCACAATTTTATTTAGGCGAAAATGGATTGAAAACAAAACAAAAATAAAATAAAAGTGAAGCATGAGTTTTCAATGTGACGCGCGGGTTAGAGTTCGCCCAACGAAGTTGGACACGTCACCCAAGTTTGTTTTTTCTCCGGGTAGTCCCCTTTTGCTTTTTTTTTTTTTTCCTAGTCTTTGATTTGATTTCTAATAAAAAAGAAAAAAGAAAAAATATAATAAAATAAAATAGCAGAGGAGAATCAATAATAGTAAGAGAACCAGATAAGGGATTTTTCTTTTTTTTTTTTTGCTTCAAAAACTTTTAAACTGTTCAGCTCCGCATTTCAGCTTGTGTGCAGTAAGTAAACTCTATTTTTTTTTTTTGTTTTTCTGAGAGTACATTTTCTAATCCTAGAAAAAAAAACTTTGTTTTCTCTTAAGCATTTCCAGACTCCATTAACATTCTACTTTTGCGATTTTTTTTTTTTTTGAAGCTTAATTTTGATCTGGTCTTTCCTCATCTGGGTTTTTCTGGCTTTTGTTCTTTAGGTGGGCTTTTAGTTATTAACATTACTAAATTTGGGTTCTTTTAGTTTTTGCGGGTTTTTGTTGGTATGAGAAATTATTAAGGTTAGAAGAAGAGAGAAGCTGGGGTTAGGTTTTGAGGAAGGAAAGGTGAAGTCTTGGGATATGTGCAAATCAAATGGAAGGAAGAAGAAGAAGAAGAAGAAGAAGAAGAAGAAAAAGAACAGTGAAAAAGAAGATCTTGATGATGAAGCTGTGGTGGAAGAAACAGGGTGTTGGATCAAGTTAAGGCTTATTGGAAGCTGCATTTCTTCAAGATCCAAAGTTGACAGTTCCATTAGTGGGACGAGTACCCATTGTGGTAAATTTTCATTTTTTTTTTCTTGCTAAATGTTGCTTCTTTTTTGTGCTTTGCTATTAAGTTATATAACTTTTTTTTTTTAAAAATTTATTTTTGGTTGCCTAGTATTACTTTGAATCATGTTATCTTTAGCAGGCTGGTGTGCCATAGTGGTTGGCTTTTTGAGCACTAAGTATTATTTGTATGAATATATAGGTTAAGGTTTACTTTCCATTGCCTGTCCTTTGTCTCTTTTTTTGCTCAAAAGTTTTTACAGTCCATTGTGCACTTGTTGGAGTAATGGTTGAAGCAATCCTCTTTAGCAGTTTGCTATTACTGCTCCATTTTAAATGATTTTGAGAAAGTTAATAGATGAAGTAATGGGAGTGATGATGCCATTGATGAGAAAGAGATATTGTGACGTACCTTGGTAAACTGAAAGAAGTTTTACAATGATATATACTCAAGTGTTAGGAATGGATTATAGTATCTGCATTGTAACCATGCTGGAACTCACTTAGAAAAGGCAGGACGTGAGGCAACTCAAGTTCCACAATACCAACCCCAATCCCCACCCCACCACATTATGTTGTTCCTTGTGGAGACCTATATAATTGTATCTTGTAACATGCTAAATCTGTGCATTAATGAACAGATAGCAAATCTGGGAATGATACCAGTAGAGATGAACCGGCAGCTCCAGTTGTCTCATCTACAAGCACTAGCAATGCAGAAAGTAATTCATCTACTTCCAAACTTGAAGATGAGCTTAAAGTTGCATCTCGGTTATGGAAGTTCACATTTAATGATCTAAAGTTGGCAACAAGAAACTTCAGACCTGAGAGTCTCCTTGGTGAAGGTGGTTTTGGTTGTGTTTTCAAGGGGTGGATTGAAGAAAATGGACCTGCTCCAGTAAAACCAGGCACTGGGCTTACTGTTGCTGTTAAAACACTTAACCATGATGGCCTCCAGGGTCATAAAGAATGGCTGGTTAGCACCTGTACTCTGCATTTCTACTTTACACAGTATGTCATATCAGTTGCTCACTTTTTCTTTCTGTTTTCTTCTGAGTATTTAATCTTTCGTTGATTCTTGGATCATCAACTTGGCAGGCCGAAGTGAATTTTCTTGGTGATCTCGTTCATCCTAACTTGGTTAAACTTATTGGTTATTGCATTGAAGATGACCAGAGACTGCTAGTGTATGAGTTTATGCCTCGAGGAAGCTTGGAAAACCACCTCTTCAGAAGTATGTAGCTACTATTTTGTCCATGATTGATTTTTTACGTCAGATTTCAGAATTATCAATTTTTAAGGCATCATGAATGCTCATTCACAAACTAATTGGATTTCAGTCGCTTGCTATATAGATCTTCTAGGGAAATTGAGTTAGAACAAATTCCATCTCTTTCACTTATGGCTGCTTTTAGATTGGAGTTTCAAAAATAATGGATGTGCTATCTACTGTAGGAAAAGCTGACCTCTTAGGTTGGAGTTGTATTACTGCTCACCATGATAGATTACATATTCATTAGAGCAATATTCTCTGATTGGGGGTTTTATGCTTTTAAATAACTTTGTAGCTCAGTTTGTTGCAAATTATGATTTATGTAGGATTCTTGCCTCTTCCGTGGTCCATAAGGATGAAAATTGCACTAGGTGCTGCAAAGGGCCTTGCATTTCTTCATGAAGAGGCAGAAAGGCCTGTGATATATCGGGATTTCAAAACCTCTAATATCCTACTAGATGCAGTATATGCCAAAAACTTTACCTCAATAAAAATTTCTATTTAACAAAATAAAGGAATTTTTTCTGTGTTGTGGTTTACTCTTTCTAATAATACGCCATTGCAGGACTATAATGCAAAGCTTTCTGATTTTGGACTTGCCAAAGATGGTCCTGAGGGAGACAAAACCCATGTATCAACCCGTGTGATGGGAACATATGGCTATGCGGCCCCAGAATATGTAATGACTGGTAAGCTTTAATAGAAACGAGATGCTTATTTAAGTCTGCCACTTTACCCCTCCCTTCCCTGTTTTATATCCCCTTAACTTTATACTTGATGTGCAAGGGTGGCCTTAACTTTGTCTGCATTCTGTATGTTTTTTCTTTGTTTTAACAACATGAGAATCTCTTTTTATTGTGGATGGGCAGGATTTTTTAGTTATTTCTGCTAATATATCTCTCAAAATGGAATTAAAAAGGGATGGTCCATGACCTTTTCTAGCTGTTCTATTGGGTAGATATAGTTTTTACCTTTGACAAATGAATGTTCCAGTCTATGAAACATGCTTTGATGCTTTCCAATGAAGGGCATGACACACTTGGGCACTTGTGGGTTCTTACAATCCTTTTCTTCGATGACATGTAAAATTTGTTTTCCTTGATGACTCTTAATGCATCTTTTTTCGACCTGATCACCTAATTCGGAGATGACAAGGAATGCTTATCCTATGCAAAGCAACGCCTTATTTTGTTTTTCCTTCTCTTAGGGTCTAATCAAATGAACATAATTTTATCTCAGGACATCTTACATCGAGAAGTGATGTCTACAGTTTTGGTGTGGTTCTACTAGAAATGTTGACTGGAAGAAGATCCATGGACAAAAACCGACGTAATGGAGAACATAATCTTGTGGAATGGGCTCGGCCTCAACTAGGAGAGAGAAGGAAATTCTATGGATTGGTCGATCCTAGGCTTGAAGGTCACTTCTCAATTAAAGGTGCTCAGAAAGCTGCACAGTTGGCTGCTCACTGTCTCAGCCGTGATCCAAAAGCTAGACCCTCAATGAGTGAAGTGGTGGAGGCCTTGAAGCCGCTGCCGAATCTCAAGGACATGGCAAGCCCTTCATATTATTTCCGGTCAATGCAAGCAGAACGAGTAGGGTCCAGCCCAAATGCTAGAAATGGTATCCGAACTCAGGCTGGGTCGTCACTTTCTAGGAATGGGCACAGGAGCCTTTCCATTCGAAACGGTTCCCATGCTTCTCCCTATCACCATCAATACCCCTATCAATCACCAAAGCCCAATGGTAAACCATAATGTTGGGTAATTAATATCTTTTCCTCAACCTCTTCTCATCATTTATTTCTTCACGCCCCCCCCCCCCTTCTTTTTTTCTCGGTATAGATGTATTCTGCCAAAGCATTTGTTCCCAGATAATGGAAAAAGCAACAGAGAGAAACATGTTTGCTTTATTTTGTATTTAGGATGTTAACCTCCCTGGCAGGATAGTCGGCAGGTGAAGCTTATGGAGCAAAATGTCATGTTAATCATCTGTTGCTTTAATCTGTTTGGAAATATTAAAGATTAGTTTCTCTCCTTTCTTTTCTCCTTTCCCGCGTGTATACAAGCGCTTGTTTCTTGGTAGTATCCACATGGCTGAATGTTTCTTTTGATGTACAGCCTTTATCCTGATCAACTCTTTGGAAATTGGTTGTTATCGTTGGCAAGTAGTTTATCATTTTAATCGATTCCTATAATGGAATTTAGAACGAGTCTATCACATATAATTAGCGATTCCATGTAATATCAATGATTTTGCTGCTTCGAATATCCTTCATTTAAGCTCACATGGAGCTCGAAAAGACCCCTCTGGCTGCTTTCTGATCTCTCTGCACCAGTGCTACCGGATCAGAGACTTGCAGAGTAACGAAAAACTAACAAGCCAGCTTGAAGGACAAGTGCATGTAGTAAACTAGGAAAATATGCTGGCAGATAAGAATAGAATGTTTAAGGAAGTGTTAAAAGGGTGGAGTTCAGGATGATGCTAAGCTGGTAGAAATTAATGATTACTAAAACTCACCATCTTCAAACCCATGCTAGACTAAGGTTAAGAAAAGCTTTTTTTCTTTTTTTGCCATACGGCCACCATCCAAAGTCCAAACTCACACTAGCTCTTCCTCTCGTTATACTAAAGCAATTATTTTTTCACTTTCAACATCTGTGACACTTATTTATTTATATTAAGATCTTTGATAAGGAGACTAACTTATTATGGCACCTCTGGCTGGATTTGTCTTGGCGGAGATGTGGTTATGGACCCCATCAAGCTCTCCTTGTAAGCTGCTCTTTGGATGTGCTCTCAAAGATCTTGTCAGCATTCCCAACCTCAAATCCATCTCGCCTGTGGGACTCTTTGACCTGTGCCATTAAGTTCATAATACAAGTGGTCAATACCTGTGCAGTGTTTATACTAGTACTTTTCTGCACATCAACAAAAATCAGAAGATTTGTAACAACAGAGAAGCATAAACATAAAACCATTCAAGCCTAAAACCGTGAGCTAATGTCCACAACTGACCCCTGTTAATAGTTTTATTTATTTATTTATTTATTTTACATTCACTTATAATTTGTTTATCTTAGAGAAATTCATATCTCAGTCAACCAAAGAAAATGTTGTAAATACCTCACGTTCAGGCAGATTTTTATATTGAGGGAGCACAAGGCGTTCAGCGAACTCAATGTATGAACAGGGAACAGTCTCATTGATACCATCAGAAAAACAGAATGGGATTGAATCTGCCACTGTTGAACTTTGCAGCAGAAGGCCATCAGGACTCACTGAAACGGAGGAAATAATGCCGTTAAATTTTGAACTCCATTTTCAAACGAATAACATGATCAGCAATTTATCATTGCTAATATTCAATATGGCCATAACAGCAGCATCAAAAGAAGTATACAAGCGAAAGCTGTTGCAAGAACAGCAAAAGTGGTTGAAGGAAAATCAATGACAAACGCATAAATAAATTAGCTAAATAGCTATTGCAATACAAAATGTTCTGAACAATATCTAATCTTTGCCAAAAGGTTAAATAGTTTGCTCGTATGACGGAATGACAATCCCAGCTGTGCCAACTGTATGTTCATCCAATATTTCTTATTCTTTGATGATTACAGGGAAGCAAAAGATAATAAAAGGATAAATTTAACCTATGAATTTGGAGCTATGTGCATGATATTCATGCAAAACATAAACATATTTTATTGTTGAGTTCTAAAGTTACAAAAAAAATACAGAGAAGCATCGAATCTTAGACTTTTCATGGCTGGAGAAATCCATAGAAACTATGAAAAGCTTGAGAGCACATAAAAAGCTTTAATAATTTCTTATTATCTGGTTGGCGCCAAGTATTTCCCAGGCCATGAAGCCCCCTAACTCAGGCATAATTAAAGAAGACACCCCACCCGCACCCCTCCCACCCCCCATCCCCACCCCCCAGATAAGATATATAGCATTTAACCAATTTAATCCATTAGCTCCCTTCCTTGCGCCAGAATGCGAAAGGAACCTGCTGTTCTCTAAAATTGAAATTGGAGAAGCTAAAAACTAACATTTCATACTATGAAAGACCAGCTTCTACGAGTCTTTAGCATACTCGATTTACTTCATACCATTCACAGTCCATTTCTATCACATTTGACAGTGAGAGAAAAAGCTGGTTGTATGTGACTATCAGCAATGTCCATGTCTTAATAATATAAACCATCCACCGCAATTTCTAACTGGCATTGAAAGAGGGAGTGTACAATAAAAAATGAACACTAGCTACTAGCTAGTTATTGCAGTCAGCATGCCTTGAAATGAAAAATCGTTGGGTGTAGAATCTGACTCCCAACAGTTACAGGAGTATATGCCTCCACAATCCTATTTTTAAAAGCAGGTTAAATTAAAACACCTTGAAATGTTTCTTTTAAAGTAGCAAACCTTTTAGAACTCCACCTTCAGAATTCAACTTGAACCCACTCTTTTCAATGAACTGATTGAGGCTTTTGATACTCCTCAAGTTAGATTTCAGCCGATGTGCGGAGATAGTGACATGATTGAGTGCATACCCATTGACAAGGGTCCAGGCAGCATATTCACTTTCTCTGAGCATCAAAGAAATGTAAGCAGGCATTTTCTAATTATTATGTTGTGAAGTGTTCTATATTCCTATAGAAAATATTTGTTTGCTCAACTAAATAAACACAATTAAGTGAATACCCTGCCAATTGCTGAAATTCAGAATACAAGGGCTTCTCCCATGTTAAAGATCCCATAGCACTTGCAAGAGCTGCATATTTATTTCCACTACCAGATTTTTCAGTGTATTTCCTGATTATTTCCTGAATCAGCAGATGAGCAAATATACAAAATAAGATAGGAATATGAAGTGAAGTAGATGTCAGGTGCAAATTATGATGTCTCTCCATAATAGCATCTGTAGCAAGATTTCTCTACCAAAAAAAAAAAAACATGGAGATCTTTCTATATGAGAGATAAAGAAAGGATAATTTATTTGATATAATTAGGTCTCATCCTTGAAAATCATCAATAATACAGTTAAAATGCAGTTCTAGTCAACAAATCTGCTAATATATTATCACTTTAGTCCAACACCAGAACCAGGCAAGAAAATTCATGAATTCCACTGGTATTACAAAAATATGAAGGCATGAAAGCCATAATCTGCATTTTTCCACTAGTTTTACACACACAAAAAAAGAGTTTATATAAACTTCAGCAACCAACCACAGCCAAAACCCCAGAAGTGTTTTGCTATTTAAAAGACAGATAAGCATATAGCATTTCACATTTGGCAACAGTTCAGCTTTGATTTAAAAAAGGGACAGTGAACTCTTGGTATAGCATATAATAGAATAGCATTGACTTAAACTATGCCAGTATAGACATACCTGTGTTTTGGGGTTCATTTGATCCACAAGAAGCTCTGAAATAAATACTCTTGGTAAGGGCCCATTAACACCACTGCCACCATCTTGAGAGGAACTACTAGGAGGAGAAAACCACAAAGCTCTCAATTTTTTAGCAGGAAACCTTAGTTCCTCCTTTTGGGTATACCCATAGTCCAGAAAAAAACTAGCCATGGAGTTAATCCCATATCCATTTATCTAATTTGTCATATGAGAAAGAATGCATAGCTAAACATTAGATCTTTATATAATGAAGAACGATTGATTCTTAAACAATTTGAAAACAAAACAGCATACCCCAAAAGTCCTGAAAGCCAAATGATCATAGCAAATTTGTTCATTATCAACAGAATGGACAAGTTCCAAGATGGATTTTGCAGTAGCGTTTCTATTCAAATAAACTGTTTCCATACTTGTCAAAACATCCCTGAAAAATGATTCACCTCCCTGTAACAAAGATAACATATTAATAAGATGGCTGAGAAACAAATAATTTGAGAAAAGTAAGGTTGAACTTGAAAGGATTCACATTGAGAAGGTCATAGATTGGCCTTGCCAGCTTTAGGGACCAACTCAAAGAACTCTGCAACAGAATTTTTTCCTTTTTTTCTGGGAAGTGATAAACAAATCCTGGGCTTTAAGAAGTGCACTCCATCTTAGCTGTGTTAGCTGGTACTTTAAAAGACAAAATCCAATGCTAAATATAAAATGTGATGGATGTAACAACCAATGACAAATGTAGTAAACTAGAACGATAAAAGCCAACACCTACTTCCTTTCATCTTGTTGATAGATGTCCCTACAGGCTAGAAACTCTAATCTGATGCTGGCTTCCATGCCCAAAATCTCCCTCCAATCAATTTTGTGATAACTTACTACTTTTTCAGTCAAGAAAAGTTCATTATTATGTTTTTCTACAATTAATTGACTGAACAATAATACTAACGTTTACAATTAATTCATTCAACCAATAAAACTAATATATATGTTTGATAGCTCACTTAAATTTTATCAAATAAAAAAAACTTCTCCAAAAGTTTGTATCTTTTACTATTATAATTGAAATTCACTTATCATACCAAGTACTCTATAATGCATAATTTAAAAAATTTAGATTTGAAAATAATATAAACTCAAACGTTATGGGTGTGCGCTACAATTTAGGTTGAAATGAAATCTTTGGTTTGGGTTGTAGCATTCATCTTTTTTATATAAAAAATAATAATTTTTATATATTATGAATTTAAGATTATATATATATATATATTAAGTCTTAAATTCAGTTTAAAAACAAAACCTAAAATTACTAATTTAAAATACAAAAGTTTACATTTTTTTTACTACTCCTACTAGATATTTGTTAACTGTTCATACAACTAGCAGAATCCAAAGAAATGAAGGCTGATACAGTTAAACATATGATAATTTTTATATAAAACAAGAGGACGATTTACCTGATAAGGAAAATAATGAGATTGGCCGTCTGATTTAGAGGCGGAAACGGTGCAAAAACTTGGATTCCTGGAGGAAATTGAATTCCCGCGAAATGAAAGGTGGCTGAAGGAAACAAACTGACGGCTTGATTTCTTGTGGGGCAGTAGAGGAATAAAGGCGGAGGCGGCCAGAGTATTGAGAGACGGTGGAGAGGCGTTCTTAGCAATCGCCGATGAACAATGGTACGAGGAAAGCATCGTGGATAGTCTCATGGGATTCCCCGACAATCTCGCTCCCACCGTTCAACTATAATATCGGACCTTTCAATGCTGGGACCACGAACGATCAGCGCACCTGTGGCTGCGTCCCTTTTTCTTCTCTTTTGAAATTCCTAGAATTGTTTTCTTTTTGGCCTTTTTTTTCTATTGAGTTAATAATAATCATCACTAGCTTGTCAGTCTGTCACGCGCCACCTAATCAAAATGTCATTGCTTGCTAGCTCATCAATTAAAAGCAAACTCATGGTTACCATCTAAGCTAGGAACCCATTTCACCGTAATTTTAGTGTGGTGTGATCGAAGTTATCCCAGCATCAATCGAATATAAATGTTAATTTTATTTAATATAAATACTTCATTAATTTTTTAATTATAATTATAATTATTTTTTAATCATTATATTAATAATTTTTATTATTTTTTTAATTTTATTAAAATTAATTTCATCATCTATTTAAATAAAATTTATGAAGTTGATTTAATTGGTAAAATCTTTCTCGTATTAGTAGTTTTGAATTTGAATCTAATAAAATTTTTTTATTAAAATTATTTTAAATGTATAATTTAGAATTATTATTTTTTAGTTTATTGGATGTGAAATATTTTGTTGAGGTCGTTCAATTAGTAAATCCGTATTTCTTGACGATAATAATTTTGGTATAATCATTATTTTTAGATTATTTATTATAAAGTTTCAAATATAATATATTTACTTTAATTTAATACTGAATAATTTATTTATTTCAAACATTTATTAAACATTTATTTGTTTTTTTATTTTAATTTTTAATTTCATAAAATAATAAACAAAAAATAAAAATACCAACAGAAATAAAATTTCCGGTAAACAGGATGGTTAAAGTGTCACGGACCTAAAGGGGAGTCCTGAATCCCACATCGAACATAATAGGAGGGTCCCTGGGGTATAAAATGGTTCACACCACCTTCGTCTTGTGAGGCGCCTTTTGTAGGACAAAACCGTGAGGCCAAGGGGGCCAGAGCGGACAATAATGTCACGGACCTAAGGGGGAGTCCTGAATCCCACATCGAACATAATAGGAGGGTCCCTGGGGTATAAAAGGGTTCACACCATCTTCGCCTTGTGAGGCGCCTTTTGTAGGACAAAACCGTGAGGCCAGAGGGGGTCAGAGCGGACAATATCTCACAAGGGTGTGAACCGTGGCGGTCAGGCTGATTCGGGACGCCGGAAGGGTGAATGCTCAGGTCCCGGAGCCGCGCGGGTTCAGAGCTTGAGTCTCGACCCGTGACAAGTGGTATCAGAGCCAGCCCTAAACCGTTCGATCCACGCCGAGCGCCTCGAGGGAGGTAGGCAGGGTGGCCGGCCTCCGTGACGAGGGCGTCACGAGGTTGGGTGCGGGAGAATGTCACGGACCTAAGGGGGAGTCCTGAATCCCACATCGAACATAATAGGAGGGTCCCTGGGATATAAAAGGGTTCACACCATCTTCGCCTTGTGAGGCGCCTTTTGTAGGACAAAACCGTGAGGCCACGGGGGCCAGAGCGGACAATACCTCACAAGGGTGTGAACCATGGCGGTCAGGCTGATCCGGGACACCGGAAGGGTGAATGCCCGGGTCCCGGAGCCGCGCGGGTTCGGAGTTTGAGTCTCGACCCGTGACAAGTGGTATCAGAGCCAGCCCTAAACCGTTCGATCCACGTCGAGCGCCTCGAGGGAGGTAGGCAGGGTGGCCGGCCTCCGTGACGAGGGCGTCACGAGGTTGGGTGCGGGAGAATGTCACGGACCTAAGGGGGAGTCCTGAATCCCACATCGAACATAATAGGAGGGTCCCTGGGGTATAAAAGGGTTCACACCATCTTCGCCTTGTGAGGCGCCTTTTGTAGGACAAAACCGTGAGGCCAGAGGGGGTCAGAGCGGACAATACCTCACAAGGGTGTGAACCGTGGCGGTCAGGCTGATTCGGGACGCCGGAAGGGTGAATGCTCAGGTCCCGGAGCCGCGCGGGTTCAGAGCTTGAGTCTCGACCCGTGACAAGTTGGTATCAGAGCCAGCCCTAAACCGTTCGATCCACGCCGAGCGCCTCGAGGGAGGTAGGCAGGGTGGCCGGCCTCCGTGACGAGGGCGTCACAAGGTTGGGTGCGGGAGAATGTCACGGACCTAAGGGGGAGTCCTGAATCCCACATCGAACATAATAGGAAGGTCCCTGGGGTATAAAAGGGTTCACACCATCTCCGCCTTGTGAGGCACCTTTTGTAGGACAAAATCGTGAGGCCAAGGGGGCCAGAGCGGACAATACCTCACAAGGGTGTGAACCGTGGCAGGTAGGCTGATTCGGGACACCGGAAGGGTGAATGCCCGGGTCCCGGAGCCGCGCGGGTTCGGAGCTTGAGTCTCGACCCGTGACAAGTTGGTATCAAAGCGAGTTCGATTCTGCGTGTTTGTGTTGTGCAGGTTAGATCGTGATTGAGGAGATGGCATCCCAAAGCGACGTTGCTAGCCAACAACCAGAGGCCCAGGAGCATGGGCGAGGAAGAGGCAAGAAAGCTTGTTCTAGAGATATCTGGTCTACCATGGACGGTAGGCTGGCCAAGGTGGAGGTGACCATAGGCGACATGGGGGAGAAGCTGGAGGAAGTAGAAACTCACATTGCATCGCTAGACTCCATGGGGGAGGAGATCCAAAGTGAGCTAGCAGCTGCTCTCAACAATGGCCTGGATGAGATCACCCGAAAGAATGAATCCTTGGAGGCGGAAGTTCTGACTTTACGAGATGGCATGGAGGCCATGCGCCATGGCATGGAGGCCATGCGCCAGCGGATGGAGGAGCTTACCAGTGAGCTCGTTACTTGCAAGACTGCCATTGGGAATGGCATGTTTGCTGGAGTGTCCAGATCCAGATTGGATGTCCCCAAGCCTAAGGAGTTTAAGGGGACTAGGGCGGCCAAAGAAGTAGACAACTACCTTTGGGGTATGGAGCAGTACTTCCAGGCCATAGGCATGCAAGACGAGGCGATAAAGGTAAGCACCGCTGCTATGTATCTCACTGATGTAGCCTTATTGTGGTGGAGGCGCAGGTGTGATGATGTCAGGCGTGGGAACGCCAAGATTGAAACTTGGGCAGAGTTCCAAAAAGAGTTCAGAGAACAATTTTACCCGGAGTATGCCGATGATGAGGCACGGGCAAAGTTGCGCAGGTTGAGCCAGCAAGGGAACATAAGAGAGTATGTTCAAAAATTCTCTGAACTGATGCTACAGATCTCGGATCTAGGCGAGAAGGACGCATTCTTTGCTTTCATGGATGGGCTGAAGCCGTGGGTGAAGCATGAGCTACAAAGGAGGGGAGTTCATGACTTGGCTAAAGCCATGACCACTGCCGAGGCGTTGATAAAGTTCAAGCCTCTGAACAAGTTCGAGTCTACCAAGCCCAAGGGTAAGGGCAGGGACGATAGGGACCGGAAGAAGCAGTCCAATGGGAAGGACCGTGACCGGGAGTCCAAGGATGGAGACCGAGACCGTTCAACCAAGGATGGCGAGAGGAAGCCATCAGCAGGCAAGTGGAAAGCAAAGGGGGACCGAGAACCACTAGCATGCTACCTATGTGGAGGGAGCCACATAGCGCGCAATTGCCCGCAGAAGGGCAAGCTGGCTGCTGTAGACAGGGAGTCTGACGAGGAGCCAGAGTCAGGGGCAGCAAAGCTTGGGTCGTTGGTGCTCAATGCTGTCCAGAGTAAGGGGAGCCGCAAGCCAAAGGGCTTGATGTTTGCGGATCTGATGGTTGCGGGTCAGAAGGTGAGCGCACTGGTGGACACAGGTGCCTCACATCTTTTCATTTCAGGTGATGGAGCCCGGAAGCTCGGACTAAAGGTGCAGAAAGGGACTGGTACCATTAAGACAGTGAACTCCAAGGAAGTTCCAGCCATTGGAGTAGCACGGGGAGTGGAGTTGCAGCTTGGAGATTGGAAAGGCAAGGAGACCATTGAGGTAATACCCCTTGACGACTATGAGTTTGTGATTGGGTTGGATTTCCTTGTTCGGATTAACGCCCTCCTTGTGCCTTTTGCCGATTGTGTTTGCATCTTGGATGCACGGTGCCAATGCCTAGTACCATTGAGAAGAGGGTCTGGAGTTGGGTCGAGAGTGGTGTCAGCCATCCAATTTGCCAAGGCGGTAAGCAGACAAGAAGACACCTTCTTGGCAGCCCTGAAATATGATGAGCCAAGGGAGAAGGAGACCGAGTCACCCTTGGAGGTGCTAAAGGTGTTGAAGACCTTTAGTGATGTGATGCCCGCAAAGCTACCTAGCAAGCTACCACCTAAGAGGGAGGTGGACCACAAGATCGAGCTGGTGTCCGAGGCCAAGCCACCAGCCAGAGCCCCTTACCGAATGTCTCCACCAGAGTTGGAGGAGTTAAGGAAGCAGCTCAAGGAGTTAGTTGATGCTGGCTTCATCAGGCCATCGAAAGCACCCTATGGTGCACCGGTTCTATTCCAGCGCAAGCATGATGGGTCGTTGCGGCTGTGCATAGACTACCGGGCTTTGAACAAGCTGACCATCAAGAACAAGTACCCCATCCCACTCATTGCGGACTTGTTCGATCAACTTGGGAGCGCAAGGTGGTTCACCAAGCTGGATTTGAGGTCAGGCTATTATCAAGTCAGGATCGCAGAGGGAGATGAGCAAAAGACAGCATGTGTCACTCGGTATGGTTCGTATGAGTTCTTGGTGATGCCTTTCGGACTCAGGAATGCCCCAGCAACATTCTGCACCCTTATGAACAAGGTACTTCAATCATTCCTTGATCGGTTTGTTGTGGTTTATTTGGATGACATTGTGATCTACAGCCAGACTTTGGGAGAGCATGTAGACCACTTGAGACAGGTGTTCGAGGTGTTGCGGGCGCACAAGCTGTTTGTCAAGAGGGAGAAGTGCTCATTCGCCCAGCAGGAGATCCCATTCCTGGGCCACATAGTGGGAGGTGGCAGGATACGCATGGATGAAGGCAAGATAGACGCCATCCTGGAGTGGCAACCACCAGCCAAGGTCACTGAGTTGAGATCGTTCCTTGGGCTGGTTAACTACTACAGGCGCTTCATTAAGGGTCACTCAGCAATAGCCACACCATTGACTGACTTGCTCAAGAAAGGGAGAGCATGGGAGTGGAGCGCAGGGTGCCAGGAAGCCTTTGACAGGTTGAAGCGGGCTGTGACCGAGGAGCCAGTCTTGGCCTTGCCAGACCATGCCAAGCCGTATGAGGTGCATACGGACGCATCAGACTTTGCCATAGGGGGCGTGCTGATGCAAGAGGGACGTCCAGTCGCGTTTGAGAGCAGGAAGCTGAACGAGACTGAACGCAAGTACACGGTCCAAGAGAAGGAGATGACTGCAGTGGTGCACTGCTTGCGCACTTGGCGCCATTACCTGTTGGGGTCGAGGTTCGTGGTGAGAACGGACAATGTGGCGACCAGCTACTTCCAGACGCAGAAGAAGCTGTCCCCCAAGCAGGCGAGATGGCAAGATTTTCTTGCAGAATTTGATTTCCAGATGGAGTACAAGCCAGGACGGGCGAACCTAGTGGCAGACGCCCTGAGCAGGAAGGCTAACCTTGCTGCCATTAGCCAACCAGAGGGGTCACTGGTGCCGCGCATCAAGGAGGGACTTGCGCATGATCCTACAGCCAAGGCTCTGATGGAGTACGCCCAGCAAGGTAAGACTAGGCGGTTTTGGTTGCAGGATGGGTTGCTGTACACCAGGGGCAGTAGACTGTTTGTGCCGCAGCACGGGAAGCTCCGCAAGGAAGTTTTGCAAGAGTGTCATGATTCAAGGTGGGCTGGACACCCAGGAGTGAGCCGCACCTTGGCGCTGATCGAGGACCGGTACTACTGGCCGCACATGAGGGACGATGTGGAGGCCTATGTGAAGACTTGTCTTGTGTGCCAACAGGACAAGGTGGAGCTCAAGAAACCAGGGGGTCTCTTGGAGCCATTGCCAGTGCCAGAGCGACCATGGGAGAGTGTTTCTCTGGACTTTATAGTCGGTCTACCCAAGACAGAGGGGTTTGGAAGCATCATGGTAGTGGTGGACAGGTTTTCCAAATATGGAATCTTCATTCCAGCAACCAAGGAGTGCCCAGCCGAGGAGGCAGCTCGATTGTTCCTGAAGAACATGGTGAAGTACTGGGGAGTGCCGAGGACCATTGTTAGTGATCGGGACGGGCGTTTCACGGGCAGGTTCTGGACTGAGTTGTTCAAGCTGTTGGGGTCAGACTTGAACTTTTCCACCAGCATGCATCCGCAGACCGATGGGCAGACAGAACGTGTGAATGGACTACTGGAGGTCTACCTCAGGCACTATGTGAGTGCCACACAAAGGGACTGGCCAAAGCTACTGGATATTGCGCAGTTTTCCTACAACTTGCAAAGGAGCGAGGCAACGAACCAGAGCCCATTTGAGGTTGTGACAGGGCAACAACCACTAACACCCGGTTCGATTGCTGCAGGTTATACAGGGCCGAATCCAGCAGCATACAAGTTTGCCAAGGCATGGCAGGAGCAAGCTGACTTGGCCAGAGTTTGTCTACACAAGGCGGCCAAGAGGTCGAAGAAGTGGGCAGACCAGAAGAGGCGGGATGTGCAGTTCCAGGTTGGAGACTTGGTGTTGGTGAAGCTGCATCCCATTGTGCGCCACAGGGGGCTGCACAAAGGCCTAGTCCGGAGGTATGAGGGACCTTTCCGAGTAGTCAAGAGAGTAGGCAAGGTTGCCTACAAGCTGGATATGCCACCCAAGCCGAGGGTACACCCGGTGTTCCATGTGAGCATGCTCAAGCCGTTCCATGAGGATGAGGGAGATCCAGGACGGGCAGAGTCAAAGCGTGCACCGTTGGGAGCAAGGGCCTCATATGAGAAGGAGGTCCACAGCATTATGGCTGACCGGGAAGTGAGACGGAAGAACTATCAACCAAGACATGAGTACTTGGTGCGCTGGAAGGGACTTCCAGACAGTGAGGCGAGCTGGGAACCAGCAGAGGACTTATGGCAGTTCGGGGACCAGATCAGGCAGTACCATGCAGAAGACGCAACGAGGGCGTTGCGCAATCAGGTGGGGGAGAATGTCACGCCCTGGGCGGGCGCGCCAGGCACATCAGCCAGACCAGCAGGCGAGCCAGCAGCTAAGGCCCGCAGACCAGGCGTGCTGGCGGGTATCAGTGCGCAAAGCCTGTCAAACGAGCTCCAAACGCCCGCCCATCTTGCAGGCCAACTCATGAGACCAAGGCCTGGCATTTGGGCTGCCCGCACCACATCCAGAAGGGCCCGAGGTGCTGGATACGCAAGGGAAGCTTCTGGAACCAGGCAGGATCAGCATTAGCATCCTGGCAGATTTGGTTGACCCTGAAAATCAGGAACCAGCATCTTGATTAAATGTAATCCCATGATTGTAGCCTTTATTTTAGGGATTTGCCATTAAGTTGTAGCTGGAGCCTCAACTATAAATAGAGGGCTGCTCCACCCTCATTTGTACACCATCAAACACTTCTGTTTCAGTGAATACAAGAGCATTTCCAGAATTCTGTTTTTCTATCCTGTTTCTCTTTAACTTGCGTAATCAGCCCTTCCCTTTGTTCTAGTGCCCGCACGCTTGTGTTTTAGGCTGACTTAGGCATCAAGGACGAGATTCCAAGCCTAAGGCCGCACGGATTCTGAGTCTAAGGTCGGAGCCCGTGACAGTCTCGACCCGTGACAAAAGCACCCAGCTTTTGTTTATTCTAGTGAAAAAATTATTTTAGAAGGAAATGACGGGGGCTACTGGGGAAGATTATTGCTTGGCACAATGGGCACTAGAAATTGCGTCTGGATTCTAGTAATCAGCTCGTTCCTAGCAAGCAAGCAAGCAAGCAAGCATTATTGGGTGAGGTCGTCGACCAGTTTGTACATTAGTAGGTTGACAATAGATCGAGTTAGAACGAATTTTATTTATTAAAGATTTGATTTAATTTTATAATTATAAAATTTAATTTAATTTAATCTGATCTGATATTATATAAATTATATTTGATTCGATTCGATCGAAAATTAATAAAATATTATATTTTAAAATATAAAATATTATTTTTTAAATATAAATATATAATTATATATAAATAAAAATTAAAAATAATTAAAAATAATTTTTAAAATCGACTTAAATCAAATTTACATAAAATTCAAATTTAATCTAACTCAAATTTTAATTTTTTTTTAAAATCAATTTTATAAAATTAAATCAAGTCACGATCCATCAAACTCAAGTTGAGTTGTAACCTATACATATTGAACTGTAATCCTATACATATGGATAGAGATTAAACGTGGGCAGATATATCCTGCCAATTCCCAATTCTCAATCACAATCAAGATAACCATTTGACTTTTATTTAATATTGAGTCTTGAATTTGAATATTTCGTATATAGTTATTTATACGTCTATTTTAGGGATAATAATTAAAGATATCAACGAATTGGATGAAAGTGAGTTTTCGATTTGTTTCGAACACAATTTAATTTTTTTATTTTTTTCATATTTAATTTGATTTAATTTAATATTTTATAAAATCATATTTAATCTAATTCTATTTAAAATTAATAAAATATTATTTTTTATTTATAAATATAAAATTATATAAATATATAAATATAAAATTAAATAATTAATTAAAAATAATTATATATATATATATATTGAGTTAAATTAAATTTATTTAAAACTTAACTCCGATTTTTTTTACTATTACCTCACATGATCCTATATTTAAATTTTTTTTTGTTAAATTGGTAATAAAAAATAGAGTTTGATTGAAACTCACTTGATTCGATTTAAACTATTTTTCTTAATAATAAGATATGTCACGATATGATTAGAAATAACAATAAGTTAGATTATAAGTTTTTTTTGTTTCAATTTGAATCAATTTTATAAAATTTATATTTGATTTTAATTCAATGATAAATTATAGAAATTTTTTATATTTGACCCCATTAGATCAATACATCAATAAAATCACAACTAACAAAATTTAATTTAGTATAATTTTATAAATATTTTTTTAATATAAAATATATATTAATTATATATAAATATAATATTTTTATTAAATTATTATCTTAAAATAAAAATTTTAAATAATAGTTTTATTAATATAATATATATTTATAAATATAATAAAATAAAATAAAATATATTTAAATATATTAGATCGGGTGAATTCGGGTTTACTTATAACTCAATTTCAACTTTAAGAAAATATCCGACCTAACTCAGAACTTTAAAATGAAAATCAATTCTCTAAAATCGAATCGCATCTCAATCCGATGGATTCGAGTAAATTTACCCTCTTTGTTCTGATCCATGTCGAATGAGATAAGCTCGTAGAGAAAATCAATAATTATTAGCTTAATTATTATCCTAAACTTGCTCAATCAAACTAAATTGAGGGCAAAATGGCCAATTGTTGGGAGTTGGGACCATAAGAAAAGCCCACTGCAATTTTCAACAAGTGGATGTCGTCATCTTTCTTCAAAATTGCTTAGTTTTAATCGAGTTTTCGATTTCATTATTTGCGAGCAAAGCACGCTGCAAAAGCACACTCTCTTTTATTGCAATCTTAAATTTTCTTTAGGTAAGATAATTTCTTCATCTTTTTTATTTTTTTTTCGTTCTTTAAGTAATGAAATTCTTGTAATTATATATAGCTGTAGCTGCAATCTTAAATCATGAAACAGCGAGGGAAATTAGGGTTTAATCTCATTATTTTTGGCCATATTTCTTGGAACGCTTCGATCTTCACAACGATTTCACTCGGTTTCTATGTTTTCTGCCATTGATTTTAAACCAACTGTAAACGAAACCGTGAATTCCTCGTTTCAATGTGGATTTGTTTTTGTCTTGTCGTACTCTGAATATATAACAAAAACAGTATTTTAATGAGATAGTTGTCCTTTTTCTCCTTCCTTGTTTACCTTTCATTTTAGGTCTTATTACTATGGCAGTAGCTCTCACTAAGCAATATTCTAATGGAATGTTCTTTAATACTTTAAAAAATTAGCTGAAGTAGCTCTCACTTTTGAGGCCTGAGCCGAATAAACAAAATTAAGTTTTCTAAGCAACACAATTATTGTATGGAGGACTATTTTTAGCATTTGAAAAAGATTTGTTATGTTTCTGTTTGGTTTGTAGTCTATCTGCATCCTTATGGTAATATTCAAACTGATTTGTAGACCTGATAATATGTGTATTTGTGTTATGTAAAATTAAAAAATTATATATTCATATCGTATTTTATATGAAAATTTCGTATCATAATTCATATCAATACAAAAATATGAAATATTTTTTTTTATTAAACCAATATATATTTATTACTAAAATTTTAAGCTGTGTTACCTTATATCTTATTTTCATTTCATGTTCGTTGTGCGTCACCATGTCTTGTTTTAGACTACCAGTCTACTGATTTATTCAAGGAAAGGGCTGAATTGTAATTGCATCATAATTATAGAATGGGTTACATTCAAGGTAGAAAAATTCTACCTAGCTTTCTTTCTTTCTTTTTTTTTTCCTTTTCAATTTTATCTTTGTGGACATATTGATGCTCTTTCGAATCTGAATACCTCGACTATAACGGGTAACAGCTGTGTTAACATGAGTGTTATTTATTTGCTTACCATGTTGGATGTGAAATGTTACTATGAGTTGCTTTTATCATGTCTTTGTTGAGTATTTAAATGACTTATTTCAATAGCTTATTCAGTTTTCTGCGAATCAGACGCAAAATGTGTGTGACAGAAAGATTTATTTGTTTTGCAATTTTGGATGTGAATTTAATGTATTGATTGAAGGCTTTGTATGCTTATTGATGTTGGAATAATTGATTTTGCTCAGAAAATGGGGCAAGCTATTGGGTGTATTCAAGTGGAGCAGTCAACTGTAGCTATAACAGAAACCTTTGGGAAGTTTGATGATGTGCTTGAACCTGGTTGTCATTGTTTGCCTTGGTGTTTGGGAAAACAGGCGGCTGGTATTCTCTCCTTGCGTGTGCAGCAACTGGATGTTCGATGTGAAACAAAAACCAAGGTTTGTTGCATAATCAATAGCCACATGACAAGTGCATTAATTTGAATTTTCAATCCCAAGCAGCTGTTACTGTAACGGCATGGTAAGTGTGTGTTGGATATAGTGCTTCTTGTGAGAGGGAAAAAGTGGAATGAGTCGTTAGTAATGTAAGTTTAAATTTCAAATTTCATTCTTTGGGAAAGATAAAGAGAAATGTATAATGAGTTTGATAATGGCATTCCGGACACTGAATTATTTTTCTGAGCATTAAGTTTTTTTTTCCATCTAATTTGTACTTTTATTTATTTCCTGAGGGAAAAACAGTTGTTATAAATTGATTTGAGAGATTTTATTATGAAAAGTTGTGAAAACTGTGTTGGATGAGGTTGATGCTATAGTTGGTTCGATGCTCTTTTAAGTGGAAAGCATGTGTTTTTCTATCTAGACCTCCATTAGTTATTCCAGTTCATTCTGATATTTGCTAATGTCTTCAGGATAATGTGTTTGTTACTGTGGTTGCTTCTATTCAGTACCGAGCCTTAGCAGATAAGGCTCAAGATGCTTTCTATAAGCTCAGCAATACCAGAGCCCAGATCCAATCCTATGTCTTTGATGGTATGTATGTTTTAACTTTACCTTTGAGTAGAAACCCCACTATGATATGGTATTGGATGAAATTAGCTTAACTACTGGAAACCTATGATATGGTTTCATGGATTTTGGAGATTTGAGTGGTTTCTACCTCAAACTTCATCATCAACTTCTCCAATCATGGGGCATCCAATCTTATATAAGCATTGGATGATTATGAAGAATCCAGCTGCTTATATTGCAGCTTGTGCAGTATTTCAGTAAGGATTTCCTCACAATTTTTTGAACCTTTAATATTATTCTTCTCTTCAACTGTTTCAGTACTAATCTAAACTTCATTATATTCCTCTCCATTATGAAGATGTGAATCTTTGAATTATTTTTCTAGTTTAAAAAAAGAAAAGAATTATCCTCAGCTTTTCAGTCTTGAGAATTTTGAATGTTTTGGAGAATTATCTGTGCTTTGAATCATATGCAATCAGTGTTTATATTTGATCATGTCAACTCACCCTTTACCTGGTCATACTTCAAGTCATTGTGTTTCTAGAACACAGTTCCGGGGATGAACTAATGGCATATATTTTTTATTTAGTTATTCGGGCAAGTGTTCCTAAGTTGGAGCTGGATTCAGTATTTGAGCAGAAGAATGATATAGCTAAAGCTGTGGAAGAGGAACTTGAAAAGGTATTGCTCTGTTTACTTTGTTGTTTAGGACTAATCAACAAGATTGTGCAGAATAAAACATACCTGTTATTTGGATCTTTAGGCCATGTCACATTACGGATTTGAGATAGTTCAGACTCTTATTGTGGATATTGAACCAGATGAGCGTGTGAAGAGGGCAATGAATGAGATAAATGCTGGTATAATATGCAAAACTTTATGAATTAGAATCTTAAATTTATTTTGCTGTTTTTTTTTTTTTTGTCTCCCTTGCCCTTATTTATTAAAACTACCCCTTGTTAGTCAATGTTTGAATAGTTTAGCTTGTTTATCATAAATTTTGTCCATAGGTCTGATATTTGTGTACTTGTAATAAATAGCTGCTAGACTGAGGGTGGCTGCCAATGAGAAGGCTGAAGCAGAGAAGATATTGCAGATCAAGCGAGCAGAAGGAGATGCTGAGTCAAAGTATCTAGCTGGGCTCGGTGTAGCTCGGCAGCGTCAGGCTATTGTAGATGGACTTAGGGACAGTGTGCTGGCCTTCTCTGAGAATGTACCTGGGACAACATCAAGGGATGTCATGGACATGGTCCTTGTGACACAATACTTTGACACAATAAAAGAGATCGGCGCGTCATCAAAGTCCAACTCTGTTTTCATTCCACATGGGCCAGGTGCTGTAAGAGACATTGCTACTCAAATCAGGGATGGCCTTCTTCAAGCCAGAACCACTGAGTAGCCTCAAGTCCTTGCATGGCATTTTGGACAACCCAGCTATCCAGCTTTATCAACCCAGCATCTGCTGGATGTAAAACGCTTCCTGGTGTAATATATTCTTAATCATTCTACTTAATAACAGGAGTGATAATTGAAGCTTGGCCAACGGTTATCATCCTTATTAGACTTTATTGTAAGTACGAAAAGAATGGTATTAGACTAGTAGTATATGCTTTTTAATAAATTGGGCGTTGAGCTTTGTTATTGCACCTAAAGAAAACGACACAGACTGATTTTAAATGCGTATAAATTTTTTATTTCTTAGAACGTGTATAAAAGTTTTAGTGGTGATGTTTGTTGCTACTGCTTGCACGTGTTCTTTTGTAAACCACTCGAGGTATGTAAATGATTGATTCGTTGTTTTGTAGTTACTTTTGGGTGCGAATAATATGTTAATATTCGTAAATTATTTAGATTCGATTCAAATAAAATTTAAATTTGATTTAATTATTATTAAATTGAGTTTGAATTTAAATGATTTTATTTATTGATAGAATTAAATTTAAATATTTTTATATTTATTATAATATTTATGAATTTAATTAAATTTTTATATTTTAATATATTTTAATTATTTAAATTAATAAAATATTTTAAATATAAATTTGAACATAATCAAATTTTTGTTAAATATAAAAATTAAATTTATTTTTATATATTAATTATATTTAATTAAACAAATTTATTTAGTTTAATTTTTATTTTAAATAAAATTCGAATTAAAAATAAATAAAATTCAATTAAGCTTAAATTGAATTTCGAATTTAAATTTTGCATCAAATTCAAATTTAATACTGCATCAGTTCAAATTCTATCGATTACATCTCTAATTCACTCCCCTTATGCAATTATTTCACAAAACTGCTGAATAACCTTGGAGATTCAACAAAACAAATTGCTAATTTCAGTTCTCCAATCACAATTATTTTTAAAAACCATGGCGTCAAATCCATTCAAGTACATTATTTCTCTCCAAGTCTCCACCAATAAAAATCAAGACCTACGGCTTGAGTGCCAAGGCTAGCCCAACTTTAGCACTCTTTTCAATTGCTCTGGTGTCCACCTCTCCAGAGACAGTGAAGAAAGATTTTGGCCGCCACTCATGCTGGATTAGAGAACTTGCTCTGCCATAATTGTTCACACAAGACTTTACTGTGGTTAGTGGGTCAAGAGCATGCTGCATACCAATTGTGAGAGTGTTCTCGTTACTTGAAAAGCTATGGGTCAGCTCCACACCAACTGCTGTGTTAGTCCATAAGCTAACAATGTGGTAGTAGGAAGCATTAACGGTGTCACCTTTATCATTCCTGTAGTTATCAACAAAAATAACCCAATCAAAACCAGAAGCATAAGTACAATAATGAAATACACGCACAAGTGACAAAAACCACTCGGGCAGACATTTCTAGGTTACTTTTCATGCTTCCAAGCCAATAGTTTAACTAATGAATGACCAGGATCACATAAACAAATTAAATAAAAGTTCCATGCCTGAGAATATGGAAATATAACTGAAAATATGGAAATATGAGCACATATGAAAATAAATAGAGCAAAAAAGTAAACCCCAACTCTGCTGAAAGAAGTACTTACAATGCCAGGGAAGCAATGAGGTCAGAATGGGTGAAATTCAACCCAGCATTCAGTTTGGTAAATTTCCCACTGGTAGTGTCAAAAGAGAGATCAGTCCCAACAGAGACAAAATTGTTTCCAACCACACCAGAGAAGTTAATAAGGGGATTCGCAGTCAATCCAATGCTAGTGCTTATGCCAGCATACTCATGCTGGTATTGCAGTTCCACCTGTTACAACAACAATAACGACCTTGTCATATCCTCATGAAACCTATAAGTTTACAGAAGGGATGGGCAAACATAGCTAAAACACATTACTTAAACCAGGATGCTGAAAATATTGGTATTAACAACAAAAAACTTAATGACAGAAAGAAGTCTACATTACCTTGCCAGACCTTTGATCAGGGACAATGAAACTAAATATTGTCTTCAATCCTGGTGCAGGTTCATTGATGGTAACAGCCGTAAAAAGCTAAAAAAATAAAACCAAAAAAATCACAATGAGATAATACTTAAGCCACCATGACAATGAGTGAAAACAGAACAAGTCAAAAACATTCCCTAACTTTGAATTCATCATAATGAAATGGCACGAAACAATTACGCAAATATGAACTTTAAACTATAAAGGCTTATCCAATTTTGAAAAAAACTTACAACTTACTTTAGAATTAGTGTCGACTTTCACATTAGTCGTGATGTTCTTGTTCTTCAGCTCAGTGCTTATGTCACGGGTCGAGACTCAAGCTCCGAACCCGCGCGGCTCCGGGACCCGGGCATTCATCATTCCGGTGTCCCGGATCAGCCTGATCGCCATGGTTCACACCCTTGTGAGGTATTGTCCGCTCTGGCCCCCGTGGCCTCACGGTTTTGTCCTACCGTGGCCTCACGGTTTTGTCCTACAAAAGGCGTCTCACAAGGCAGAGATGGTGTGAACCCTTTTATACCCCAGTGACTCTTCTATTATGTTCGATGTGAGATTCAGGACTCCCCCTTAGGTCCGTGACATTCTCCCGCACCCAACCTCGTGACGCCCTCGTCACGGAGGTTGGTCACCCTACCTACCTCCTTTGAGGTGTTTGACGTGGATCGAACGGTTTAGGGCTGGCTCTGATACCACTTGTCACGGGTCGAGACTCAAGCTCCGAACCTGTGCGGCTCCCGGATCCGGGCATTCACCCTTCCAGTGTCCCGGATCAGCCTGATCGCCATGGTTCACACCCTTGTGAGGTATTGTCCGCTCTGGCTCCCGTGGCCTCACGGTTTTGTCCTACAAAAGGTGTCTCACAAGACAGAGTGGTGTGAACCTTTTTATATCCCAATGACTCTTCTATTATGTTCGATGTGGGATTCATGACTCCCCCTTAAGTCCGTGACACTTATATCAGTCAACAGCAATTCACCTTTCTTAGTCCCAATAGATGTGATTGCCTGACATTCTATCAAATTAAAGAATGAATATCAACTATATAAGAAGGCAGTTTGAAAAAGGAAACAATAAGCCAAAACCATAAATCTCTAGATCAATCACAACTTCAGGTATAAATAATAATCATGCAAACATATCCAATAAAAATATTTCTAAAGAAATCATATGAAACCTTATAATCAGGCAAAAACATAAAGATTTTATAGATAAAGGTTTTATACATAAAGATAATAATTAATAACATGTTGATTCCCATTCCCACACAAATTTAAATAAAATCTTAAAATTCAAGAAACTTAATTAATACTTGAAATAACAAAAAAGTAACAAAAAAGAGAATTATATATATTGAGAAAGTTAAAATAAGAGTTCATTTATATAAAATAAAATAATAAAAAAAGTTTCACCAAATCAACTGAAAAAAAAAAAATTTAAATATCCAAAAATTAAAAAGAAAAACTCACAACTCCATTGAGAGTGTAAGTAGTGACGGTGAACTTGTGATCGGTCTGGTAATCCTTGTAAAGAAGATCTGAATTAAAAAAACAAAAAACAAAAATTAATAAAAAGCAGTTAAACTGAAAAAGAAATGAAAATAAGCTAGAAAATGAGAAACTTTCACCTCGCTTTTTTGCCAAAATCAGAGTAGAGACCAGGACCTTTTCCCATGCCTTTTTATCCCGAGAAAATGCAGAGAAAAATGATTTGACTTACTATTTTCTGGCCGAAAGAAAACGAATAAATTTTTAATAAAAAAAACCCTAATTAATAAATATTTGATAATTATGAACCGTTCATCTTACGTTGAGAAAAATATTTGCTGTCATTGACCATTGATATAAACAGCAGGTTGTTGCGGTTTCTAGAATCAACATTGAGCATATTCGCCTAGTTTCGTTTTTGGTAATTTATAATATGGGTTTTGACAAGACTTTCGGATTTAAGAAGTTTGAAAAAATTGGATCCAATGAAGTTTTGTGACAAAGGTATAACTTAATCCCAACGCTAAAAGCTTGTTCAAATTTTGGGTCCGGCTAGACAAATTTTTTTTTTTGTTCTTGGCTTTGGCCTAACAGCTAATATTTTGTTTGACATGTACTATAAATAAAATTTTAAAAAAAATTTCTTAGAACTCATTAAAAGTGTAGATGAACTAAATATAGATGGATTTTGCTATCTTTATAATTTATTTATTTAATTAATAAATTTTAAAATATTATTTATGATATTTATTATATTTAATAAATAAATATAAATAAATTTTGAATATATTTATAAATTATTTATTTATTTAATAATTTTAAAATATTATTTATAATAATCTAATAATTTTAATAAACAATAAAAAATCAATTGGTCTTAGAAACCATGGCAGGTAAAAGTGACTTCCTCATGGTAGGCCTCCGAAGCTTTTAGTATGTTGATTTTTTTCCGTGGTTTATTCACCGTTAACTGTTTTGATGCCTTTAAAAGATGATGGGTTAAGCACATTTCTAATATCTTTTTAGAAGGAGGTAAACGAATTAAACATAAATAAATATATATATTTTAACATTTATTTATTTATTTTTAAAAATATTTATATTTAGTTTGTGTTAATTAAAAAATTATTTTATTTATTTATATTTATTCGTTTAAATAATAAGTTATTCATGTTTGATTGATGTACTTTTAATAAAATTAAATAAATTTTTTCGTAAATATTTAACGAATATATTTATGAATATATATAAAAAAATATATTCATAAATAATAAATAAATCATAATCAAATAAATTTAAACAAATAAATTTTAAACAAATCCAAATAAATATAAATAAATTTTAAAATTAAATTAAAATAAAAGATAAAAATATATTTTTATTAATATTATTATAAACGAATAACAAATGAATAATAAATAAATAAAATTTAAATAAATTTATTAATAAATATAAATAAATCAAATAAATTTATATTTATATTCAATTTATTTAATAAATAAATATAAAAAAATAAAAATTAAACATATTTATGAATAATTCATTAAAAACTTTATTCGTTTGCGCATTATCTTTCTACGCCCAAAGTCCACGTCAAAGAGAAGTAAAAGGTTGGACTAAAGTGAGGGCGTAATTCCAAAAAGGCATTAGTTGTTGCTCAGCTACTTACTATTTTTAGAAACCTTTTCCTTTTCTATTATTATACAATACAATGTAAAAAAAAAAAAAAAAATCCAAGACAGATTTACGTTGTATTTAAAACTGGATATAATACAATTTGTTTTATTTTAAAATTCCGAAATTCGTGGATGAAAGCGAAATAACGGAAAAAAAAGACAGAAAAATAGTAATAATAATAGAAAAGAAAATCTAAAATACATCATCGTCACCGTTTGTCTTTTACGAGTTTCTGCATAAAAGAATATCAAAATCCACGTCTTCCATTTCCATTGGCGACGAACAATGGCAACCGTTGCCATAGATTCTCTTCTCCAAAACCCCAGGCTATCATTTCGTCCCCAAGCTAAGGTGTTGCTGAAGCCCTCTCGCTCATTCAATTGTTCTAAAAATCGAAACCTTCTCTTCTCTCGGGCCGCTTGCTGCTGTATCTTCAAGCCTCGCCTGAAGATTCATGTCGTCAAAGCCAGCTCCACTGATACAGGTCTTACTGACACCTTTGACGCCTTTTCTTTCGATGACGTCTTATATAAGCAGACTTTTCTCGTCAAGAGAATTGAAAAGGTCTTCTATCTTCAGCTTCATTTATGTAAAAGTATTTTGAAATGCGTTGCTTGATGTGTTTTGCATCTTTGCATATAGCTGGCTTTGGTTTTGCTTCTCTCTCTGTTTTGTTACCTGGAAATAGGAAACTTATTGAATTCGAGTTGATTTCTTTACTCGGATGCTTGGTGGCTGAGAAACTTTCTGGAAGAAAAGATGGATAATTTAAACATTTTCATATTAGTGTTGTAAATTGGGTTGATCAACGAGGCTGAATTCTATACACAATAATAATTTCTGGGGAAATTGTTCTGTTTTCAACTCCAACGGAGCTTACTATTCTGTTTTACTATGAGAAAGGATTTAAAAGTCGCGCTTATGGCGGTTGTGAATGTTTAAAAATTTTTCGCAATTTACCATAAAATGAAGTAAAAGAATAGTTTGATCATAATAATATTTAAAATAATTTATGATATTTTAATCTTAGCATCTCCTTATAGTCGCAATTTTCCATTATATTGCTATTTGCTGATGCAATACACCTTTATTTGTATGAATAACAATTCACACCTCCACTGTGGTGAACAACAGTAAGGAAGGATGGCGCTACCGCTAAATAGCGGCCTTTATATCACGTTGCAGATGCTATATAAATCCATGACTATGGCTATAACTTACAAAAAAAAAAGAACTACTTAAGAATCTGAATAGAAATATGAGGATTAGGTTTCGGTTTGATTAGATGTTTTCTTATTTTCGAATGGTTATTAGTTTCTTTGATTTGGAATGATAAGTGGAGGGAAAATTTTTCATCAGGTTAAATCAATCAAAGGATCAGCGGAATTGGCAGCTCACAGTAGGATGTAGTCTTCCAGGAAAGGGGATTCTTCATCGGGGAGTTTCTTATGTTTTGGTGATAGTGGCAGGTTAGCCTTGATCTTGTGGACATGCTTGTAGATTATGGAATTGAATGTTATTTGCACGCACAAAGATATTATTTTGCTATTGGGGACTTTAGTTATCCAAAAGAAAAGGGCATCGGGGACTTCTTTCTATGTGTACTAAAAAATAATTCATCTTTCAAATCTTGCAGTGAATGGGATCAACCTCCTGAAGACATGAGACCTCCTGGTTCAATTTCCATTAGAGTAAGTATTGACTTCTAATTTTTGTGTAGAAGGCTGCTTTTTCATTTTGAGCACAAACATATGGAGTAAGTGGAATCTTTTCAGGACTATGCGATTGCGACTCCCTTGAAGAAACTGTCTGAAGGGGATATGTTTCATGAACTAAAGATTGATTTAAATCCGAGCAGTGCAATTGCAGCTATACATTTTGTCTTGAAGGTTTGTATTTCCAGAATCCAGCGATTGAGAAGATATGCTAATCATTTAAGACATTAGTCAATCTTGTTGTTAGATTGTGTTTCTTTTCCCCTCTGATTTGCGGATTATATGTTGCTTCAGGATGAAGAAACTGGAGCCTGGTATCAGCGAAGAGGTAGAGATTTTAAGATGCCTCTTGTGGATAACCTTGAGGATGATGGCAATATGGTTGGAGCGAAAAGAGGCTTTGGCATATGGACAGGTTGCAGAAAGTGTTATATTCTGTTTGTTGGATTACTTGCAGCTTTAATGCTATAAATCAGTTCATGTTATTATTTTAAATTCATTGAGGATAGCTTTTTCTGTTTATACCAAATTCTGGTGTGCTAACGCATGCTGGTCACTCCTGAGGCAATATATTGTAGAGTATGAAATTCAATGGTTTTTTATTGATTATTAACTTGCATTAAAGAACGCCAACGCCTTAATTTACTGAAAAAGATTGGATTAATATCAATAAAAATCACTTCATTGTTATTTACTTTCTGTTATTCCTGATTCGGGTTAGTTGTTTGTACAATTTGTTGTGGTTTGCTGTTCATGCAATCATGACTTAAGGTTAGTGTCTAAGAGGTTGAAAGCTGTTTTCTTCCCTAAAACTTCTAAGCTACAATCAGAAATCAATATAGAGAATGAGTCAAATGGCCCACATGCAGATAAGCCATAGTATCCCATCTGAGCCTAGTTTATGGGTTCGGAATATGAAGTGGGTCAGAGAGGGAACAGAATGGACCCTTTTTGCCACCATAGCTTTTCCTATCCTCAATGTTCTTTGTTCAGTGAGATATTGACAAATTTCTTTGTCTTCTCCATATCCTAGGTGCTCTGGGGCAGTTCTCTAATATGCTACTTAAAGCAGAAGCATCACATGCTAATAGTCAAAACAGCAGCGGTGAGTCCAAGGACTCTAAAAATGAGAATAGGCAGCTTGAAGGATTCTATGAGGAGCAGCCTATTGTAAAAGAAGTTTCTATTGGTAACTTAGTGGGTGTTGCTGTTAGGAAGTCTCCTGATTCAACCAAAAATGTTCTGTATTTAGAAACTGATATACCTGGAGATGTTGTAATTCACTGGGGTGTTTGCAGAGATGATGCTAAAACATGGGAAATTCCTGCTTCCCCGTATCCACCTGAAACAGCTGTATTCAAGAACAAGGCTTTACGCACTTTATTGCAGGTGTGAATTGTAATATATTCTCCTGGTGATAACTTAAACATAGACTAAGTTCTTACCGCACATAACTAGTTATATTCTTGCTAACAATTTCTCAAGTAAGCTTATGCATTCTTATTTTGATGTCAGCAAATAGTTTTTACTAGTTTCATGCAGTTGCTTTGTTTTCATTTAATCAAACAAAGAATATAATTGTGTGTGATCTCTTCATTGGATACTTTTATCAGGATGTCTGAAATTAAGGTCTATTTTTTTCCTTTTTTTCTTTTAGATTTAGAAGTTTTATTCTATTATTCATTTATTGTTGTTACTTGGAAATCCTGGTTTTGCAGCCAAAAGGTATAGGAAACGGATCAAGAGCATCATTCACTTTAGATGAAGAGCTTGTTGGATTTCTTTTTGTCCTCAAGCTGGATGATAACACTTGGTTGAAATTTAAAGGAAATGACTTTTACATTCCCCTCTCTGGTGCAAGTAGTGTTCTGGGTCAACATGGAGAATCTGACACTGCAAGTGAAGAAATTTCTAGTAAAGCATATACTGATGTTATCATCGATGAGATACGGAACTTGGTTAGTGGCCTTAACTCTGAAAAGAGTCAGAAGAGCAAAACAAAAGGAAGCACAAGAAAGCATTCTTCAAGAAATTGAAAAGCTAGCTGCTGAAGCCTATAGTATCTTCCGCAGCTCTGTTCCAACCTTTTTAAAGGAAGCAGTTTTGGAAACCGAGGCACCAAAACACGCTGTTAAAATATCCTCTGGAACAGGCACAGGTTTTGAAATATCGTGCCAAGGTTTTAACTGGGAATGTCATAAATCTGGACGATGGTATATGGAACTCAAAGAGAAAGCTTCAGATATATCTTCACTTGGGTTTACTGTGATTTGGCTACCACCACCAACGGAGTCTGTGTCACCTGAAGGGTATATGCCAAAGGATTTGTATAATTTAAATTCCAGGTACATATGACATAGTTTACATAACAAATCTTTTAGGGTTTATAATTTGATGCTTGGACTAGGTCATAGAAGCTTAAACTTGCAAAGAAGAACTTTCCACTTACACATTACATAGTTTACATAACAAATCTTTCAGGGTTTATAATTTGATGCTTGGACTAGGTCATAGAAGCTGAAACTTGCAAAGATGAACTTTCAACTTCTTTTACAAAACAAATCCTTCTTTTTTAAAAAAAAAAATTATAATTGGGCATCTTTGTTCAGGAAAAAAGATGGGACTGTTTGTCTTTTGATGTTTGTTTTATTATGCTTATCTATGGTTGGTTACAAGTATTAGATTTTGGACGTTCTCCTCCACATTTTGTTGTCTACTTAAATTTAAGAGTCTGTCATTATAAAAAGAGACTCTTATTAGTTCAAAGATAGCATGCAAATGCCTCTTGCATATTCAGAATTTTGTTGATAGTTATTTCTTGTATCTGAAAGAAAACACGTGTTACATGCTCCTCAAAAGGCCTAAGGCAAACATCGTGTTTATTTTCTTGATTAATCAGATATGGAACCACTGATGAGCTGAAGGGACTTGTAAAGAGCCTCCATGAAGTCGGTTTGAAAGTTCTTGGTGATGTTTTATTGAATCACCGTTGTGCACACTTTCAAAATCAGAATGGTGTATGGAATGTATTTGGTGGTCGCTTAAATTGGGATGATCGAGCAGTGGTTGGAGATGGTCCCGATTTCCTGGTATTTGTATTTTCTGTGATTCTCAAACTTGAGAAACATAGGCCATTCTTAGAGGCGCATGGGTAGCACAGTTTGAATTCCTCTATTATCATACAACTCAGATGTTGCACAAGAGTATAGCTTATATTTTTCTTATGGAAAATGTCATAATTACTTGTGTCGCAGCATTTCGATTGTATATGCAACAGAGTATTAAGATATAAATAAAAGATTTTGGCACAAAAGGTTGCTCCTACCATGCAAGGAAATATATAATCATTGTAGATACTCATCTATATCTGGTTAAGTTGGAGTCAATTTATTTTTGTTTGGGTATTATTATATTATAAGATATTATATTATTTTATTATTATAGTATAATATATTATATGATATAGTGTATTATATTATAACCATTATTACTATTTTTATTTTATTATATTATTATCATTATTATTATACTTTACTATTATTATTATTATTATAATTATTATTATTATTTTTCCTTTTCCTTTCTCTTTGACCTATAATCCAAGAAACTAAAATTCAAAGATTCAATGCAGTGAAAAGGCTTTAATTTATAATCAAAGAGATTTTTCAATCAATCCAAAAAATTAACAATGAAGTTAAACATATGTTGAGATTTAAGTAGAATTAAATCTCAAGATTTAAGTTTAAATTGATTCTGTCCGTTTCTTAAATTTGTTTTAAGACTACTTCTAAATTGACTAGCATTATAGAAGAAAAGATAATGGTGGATTTTAAGAAAAAACGATTGATCTAAAATTTTTTCTGGCATTAAAGAATATTTTGGGATTTTGAATTTTTGTTGGGTTCAATTTGAAGTTTCTAAGTTAAGATTTGGGGTTTTGGAAGTTGGTTTAGGATTTTGAAGATTTTCTTAAGAAATCGGAGAAATTTGGGAAAATTTGGGTTTTTTTTTGGAAATTTTTAGGTTTTTTGGGTTTTTTGGGATGAACATGAATTTTTTGTAAGGTTAGTAACGGGTCAAGTCGGGTTGGGTTTTTGTTCGCTCCAAACCCGACTCGATTTCATAATAAAAAAATCTGAATTCGATCTTACTCGAAATTAATAAAATATTATTTTTTAAAATATAAAATATTATTTTTTAAATATAAATTTATAATTATATATAAATAAAAATTAAAAAATAAATTTAAATATAATATTATGTCGGGTTGGGTCGGATTTGCCTAAAACTCGAACCCGACCCGAATCCAATTTTTTCTTAATAATACATAACCCGACCTGATCTGAAACTCGAATTTCAAAAAAAAAAAAATCAATCCTATGTGATCGGGTCGGGTTGAAATCCGTCGGGCTCTTGATTGGGCTGTCAACCCTAATTTTTAGATTAATTTTTCAATGACCAATTAAATTTTTCGACCACATTTCAACCAATTTTTAAAAAACGGTGGGTTTTTCAATTTCTGATTAAATTTCTTGGCGAATTTTCTAGAAATCAGTGGAGTTCTCAATTTTTGATTGATGTTTCCAATAGGATTTTTGGGGAATTCTAGAGAGAAGGCAAAAAATCCTAAGGCTAAAGAAAGAGGTAACTAAGCTTCTGATGTTGAAATGCTGAACTTGACTTATATGACAACTAGAACAACATCGTTTTGGAAAATCTAATTACGTGGGTGATATGATGAAGATTCGTGTGTTAACCCACATCCTGATCCAATCGCAAGATTTTTTTTATTTATTTTCATATTTTAAGTTTTGTTTTATTTTCAATTTTTTTTCGTTTTATTTTATTGGTTTTATTTATTTATTTTATTTAGTAATTCAATCTTTATTAAATAAAAAATATTTTTTCTTTTTGGAAAAATGCAAAAAAAAACTATTTAATAATTCAATCTTTATTAAATAAAAAAAGTCTTTTTTTCTGGAAAAATGCCAAAAAAAATCTTTTCCAATAAATTTTCAAAATAAAAAACAAAAAAAAAAAGATCTTTATAAGTTTTCAAAAAATATTTATAAAAATAAAAAAATTCTTTTAGTAAAAAATTTTTTTTTTTCCAAATAAACATCTTTACAAAATAGATTCATGAAGCTACCAAACTATTGAGAATTTTTATGGATCTAATTTTTAAAATAAAATCCACCAAACTATTGAAAAATTCTGAAAAATTATTTTTTTTTCAAAAAAAAAATGATGAGAGAAAAATAAAAGATAATTTTATCTTTTAAATTATTGTGGATTGCTTTAAATTAAGTCTTACTAAATTATTAGGAAACTTAATGAAATTCTCAAAAATTTTTACAAGTGTTTTTACAATAAAATCTCTCTAAAATATTAGATGATCTACTTCAAAGTAAGTTCTATCAAATTATTAGGAGATTTTACTTATTCTTTTGAAATAAAATAAATTAATAAATTCGATGAGAGAACCTCTTCAAAGTAGGACATTAGTCTCCATGAATACTCTTAAGGTGAGAGAATTATCTTAAATTCTTACTAAACAATTGAAATAGTTTTAAGATTAATTTTTAATATTAAATATTTTAGTAAAACATAAATATTTTTTAAGGTTTGAATAATTTGGAATCAAACTAGTACTATTATTGGGATGGGTTTCATTTCATGGAACCGATTTTGAATTTAACTTCTTTTCTTTGATCCATGATATGAAATGAGTCAATAAAGCATGGCATAAATGAAATTCCTAAAATAATAAATAAAACAGGAGATAAGTGTGCAATATGTGACTACACTAAGGCAAGATCTTATTAAATAAAAGAACTACTTTTTTTCTCTTTGAACAGTAACAGTAAAAAGGGAAGGAAATAAAAACAAACAAATACAAAAAAAAAAAGTTGGTTTTTATAATCTTCTCCATACTTAATCGTACTCTCGAACTTAAATTCTGGTTTCGAATATCAAAATTTACTATTTAAAGATATTTAAGTCAATTTTGAGATTCCTTTTTAGATATAATAAATTCAATCGGATGATCAATCACAGCTAAACAAAAAAAATCGATGGCGACTCCTCTAATCCATATCTAATAATAGATTCAAGGATCTATACGTTATGACAATCAAACATATGAGTTATTTGGTATTACTTGGATTCATTTTTTTTTTTTTTTGTTCTAGCAGAAAGATCAGTTGCAAGACCAAGTTAGCAACTGTAACCATGTCCCACTGCGACGATTACTGAACTAGACTACTAGCAATACTAATGGCGTTAACTTTGTAGAATGAATAAATTTAGTTTATGATTTATCATCTCGGTTACATTTTATGCGTGCTGAGATAGATTTGTTGCCATTTGATTCTGGGATCCATGCGCACAACAGAATTATCTGGATGAAGAAATGAAGTTTAAATGTTGCATAATTGGCATGCTTAGGATGTATGCATCCGAACTTGTTGGTTCAGGTGGTAGCTGAGCATCCGGATCCTATATATCTTACCTATAATTTTGATTGTGATAGGGCAAAACTTGTTCAGTTTGTTTCATGCCTGTATTTATGCATGTTCTCCAGATTTTTGTTAGACCTGAAGAATATTGTTTATTTTGTGCTTAATATTGTGCGATCTTCTGATTGAACTCTATGCATCTGCACTATTGGCGTTCTGGAATGTATCAACTTCTTGTTTCTGTCATACAGGGCAGGGGCAACAAAAGTAGCGGAGATAATTTCCATGCCGCTCCAAACATTGATCATTCACAAGAGTTTGTGAGGAAGGATCTCAAAGAATGGCTATGCTGGCTGAGGTTGAAACTTGAATTTCATTTCCTTCCACCATCTAACATGCATGAAAGGATTACAAAAGCATGTGTTTTCTTAGTGTGTGATCATGTTTTTGCTTTTTTTTCTTTCCCTGAAAAAAGTTCTCTGACAGACCCGGATGGATATACCCACTGACTATTCTGAAATTGGTTTGGAACTACTGCAAAAGTCACCTTACTTTGTGTCAAAATCTTGCTTCAATCCCACTAAATTGAGAATACAAACTATACAGTTATTGTGAAATATTTATATAGTAGACAGGTTCAACCAAAAATAACGATTATTTGTATATTGATTTCGATTACTTGTACATCTTTTTCAGAAACTATTGATTGAACCTATGAATATTTTCATACTTGATTGTTTATATTGTTTTAGATGTTGGCAATAGGATGAATACGTAACTGAGCTAGAAACACAGTTGTAAGTGTAGTTTGAGATATTTGATTGTCTCAATTGTTTAAGCTGGTTCAAAATCTAATGGATTGCTGGATATGTAAGATCTTACCCTCATCCTATTCTGCTGCAGTTATATTTCAATCGCCATTTCCTTGGCTTTTCTGTGGAGATTTGCTTTGAAATGTCCCATATTTTACATTGCAACTATTTTAACTTTTGTTTTCTTTGTTTCTTGAACTTTCTGACAATTGCATTGGTAGTAATTTTTATTCCATGGAAGCTGAGCTGAATATAGCTTTTATAGTCAGGAATTAGTGAACGAGTTTTCTTGTGTTTCTTTCAAGCACATTTTCTTACCTCATCATGATCTGTTCAGCTTTGTATATGTGCTTCTACATGATGTGAGAGATTAACTTCCTATTAATTTCTCCAGAATATATACTTCAACTGCAATAGTTTGTTGATGAACATTTTGCTGGCATTTTGTGACATGTAGAGAAGAAATTGGTTATGATGGTTGGAGGCTGGATTTTGTTAGAGGATTTTGGGGTGGTTATGTTAAGGATTACTTGGATGCTAGTGAACCTTACTTTGCTGTGGGTGAGTACTGGGATTCTCTCAGCTACACATATGGTGAAATGGACCACAATCAAGATGCTCACCGACAGAGAATTATTGACTGGATCAATGCTACCAATGGAATTGCTGGTGCATTTGATGTCACAACCAAGGGGATTCTTCATGCAGTAAGCATTCATCAAAGTTTCTCCCGTTAAGTGTTTTCATGAACACAGTTTTAAAGAATTTTATTCAATTTTTGTATTTGTTGTTTCCCTCTCTCTGCCCACAAATTGAGAACCGGTGTGTTTCTTGGTATATTTCACCAAGCTTTTGAGGCATCATTTAAACATTTAAGAGGTTGAAAAACTTACAGAGAAATGATTTGTTCTTAAACTGGCCCTTGCACTTGGTCCTCCGTTGACATTATTTCTATTAATTTCTTTTCTATAGTAGTAAGGCACATGATATATTTACAATATAATAATTATTTCACTTAGGCTCTGGAAAGATGTGAATATTGGAGATTATTGGATCAGAAAGGGAAGCCTCCTGGGGTTATTGGATGGTGGCCATCTCGTGCTGTTACCTTTATAGAAAATCATGACACTGGTTCTACACAGGTTTGAATATCACTTGAGTCTTTCACTCTGTCACTTTTTCATTTTTTTCTAAACTGAAGTAATCGAAAGAAACAATAATGCTTGCCAAATCAAGCATTTGTTAAAACAAAACTTTCATGAAAACTGAGGCTTGATGATGTTGTTGGAGTTCTGTCTTCTCTTCGTCTTCATCTTTCTCATCTACGAGAATTAATTATTTTTTTCTATGTTTCAGTTAAAACTTTACTAATTCTAAACATTTTATTGAAGAAGAGAGCAGTATTCACATATATAAACATGATGTTTCAGGAGACATTCCTAGGAATTTCTTAATATGTAGTCCTAGATGATTCTTCTTGACAAATCTGTATTACAAGTATTAAATAAAGCTGTTGCTGTTTTAATGCTTTAAGCAAGTTATTATTTCTTTATACTTTGAAGTTAACTTATTATTAAGTCAGGCTGAGAAAGTATTAGACCTTAATAGATGGTTGATGCCAAATATAATGGTGTCATATATATCCTGTGTAATTTTTTCATTGGAGGAGAAAGAAGGCAGGTTCATTATCCCTCTAAGTATAACTAGTTTTTTAGAGTAGCCCAAACTTCAAGGATAGAAAAAGATTCCTGTTTAGACCTTGCTATAATGCTACTTCCTGGTTTGTTGAACTTATTTTTTATTTAATTATCCTTTAATCCTTTTTCGCACTACTCCTGAAGGGTCATTGGAGGTTTCCAGATGGAAAGGAAATGCAAGGGTATGCTTATATCTTGACGCACCCAGGAACACCGGCTGTGCTCTATGATCACATTTTCTCCCATTGTCGATCTGACATTGCTGCTCTTATATCTCTCAGAAACAGAAACAAAATCCATTGCCGGAGTGCAGTAAGTATAAAAAAATCTTCTTCATATGTATGTGGAAAGCTTTTCCAAACAATTTTCTGTTCTTTTATGCTTGAGAACTAAGGCAATTTGTCAGGCATCTACTCTATGAAGAGAAAATTTTGGGTTAAGTAAATATCAACATTATTAAGTAGATTTCCAATATACGGAATGTGAAAAATTGGAAAGCGTTGCCTGGACTGATCCCAGTGCATCTACCTTGCCTATATGGATTACTTTTAACTGTTCAGGAACAAAGCGAAGGAGAATATATGAATCTAAATTGGTTACTGCTTTCTAATTTATCTCCACCATAAATATGCTGCCTGACTGCTCTTCATCTGAACTTTTAAAAAGAGTTTAGGTAGTTTTTTTGTTGGCAAATCACTAATCAGGTTAAAAATTGACAAGCAGATTATGAAAAAGAAACTATTGACTTCATATATTGAATTGTATATGGTCGGTTAAAATTGTCAAGGCAGAGAGGGATGTATATGCAGCCATCACCGATGAAAAAGTTGCAATGAAGATTGGACCAGGTTATTATGAGCCACCAAGTGGACCCGAAAGATGGTCCTCAGTCCTTGAGGGGAGGGATTACAAGGTCTGGGAAGCATCATAATGTAATTCATGGTTATTATTTATGTTGCCAAGTGTATATATCCTATTGGAATGCCCAGCATGAAGCTGTCATTCTATCTTAAATCAAGTTGAAGAATTTTCTTGCCATTTGTATTATTTTTTACCCGAATACATGGGATACTTGACTAAGGCCAGGGCTACACCTGGTGACTACTGGAGCCAGTTAGCTGATGTCCAAGTGGGAAATATGGTATCCGACCTGGGAAGGAGATGTACCCTTATATGCTATAGTTTATATTATAATGCCTTACTAGTCTTGAAAATAATGGTGGAAGGGCAATTTCTTACCTTCTGCCAAATCTGTAATATTTTGCAAGAAATAATTGTCTTGCAAATTGGATGTACTATTATAAATTTGTTATGAAATAAAAAATTCAATTTATTCCTTTCTAAATTCTAGTTGCCTTACGTTCCAGCTATCCTGTCTTTTGATAGCCTGGTTTCCATTATTCAATCCTCATTTGAAAATAATCAAACACAAACATGGATGTGATGCAATTTTCTACTACAATGCACTCATGAAGATGCAAAAACATGTGATTAGAACACTTCGGTCTATCACTTTCCTACCAAGAGAGTTGAAATTTGAGAAACCTAGCTTATTGGTGTAATTAATTTGGTTAGACACAAAATAAATACTGATTTCCATAATGAAAGTTGAAAAAATTATTGATAATGGAGCAAATGATGAAACATGCAAACAGGTTCATCGAGTCACTCTATCTTCTGTGAAGTACAGAGTATTAGACTAGTCAAAAATGTCAAAGAAATTTGTGCTTCCTCTAACACAAACATTGAGCTACTTCTTTTTAATACTTTCCATCCAATATGGTTTCATTTTTATCAAATAGAGGGACTAAGGGAGTGAGATCTTAATGATGAATTTTTCAACAACGTTAATAGTAACTGAAAATCCCAATGTCTTCCGATAACCGCCGTATATATTGCATTGGTTTGAAAGTATAGAAATATATATAGAAATATGCATGCGAATTCACCTCAAATTTCGGTAGACTCTAACCGTTTACAAAGAATTGAAATCCTAGCGGTTCTCCTTCTTTCCCGTCGCAGGAAAAATTCTTTATCTTATTTTAGGATTTCTCTTGTTGTATTTAAACAAACCCTATAATATTTCTAATTTGATTTCCTCTTCCGAAAAGGCCAAGCGAAGATCGCTTGTTGTGTAAGTTCAACCTGTTGGCACAGGTTGTCCCCGGTCTTGGTCCTGTATGCAATCAACAAATTGTTTGCAGGAACTCGGCCTTGAGACTTTCTTTTTCTTTTGCCAACAGATTGAACCAGAAAGCTGAAATCCAAAACCTGGAGCACAAAGGGCTAAACATGGCTGCGAGCAATAGAAGTTTTAGCTTATTTTTCTTTTTCTTGTTCTTTGTTGACATAATCCCAACCCTGCAAGCTCACATAGCTGAATATGATGATTATTGGAAGCAACGTGAAGTGGAAGCTAAAGAACATATCGAGAAGGCATATAACCCCAATCCTGAGGTAGTCACCCAGCATTTCAACCACCATGTTGCCAGGTATAAGACTAAGAGTTTGAGATTTTAGATGCCATTTTTCAAGTAATGATGTTTTTTGGATTGTTTTTTTTTTTTAAGTTGACATGGCTTACTTGTTTTTATGTTGCATGAAGGACCTTGATGGGGTTTAATAGCACAAGACGGCACTTGAGGGGAATGAGGAAAGGCGGTCCCTGCCAGGCAACCAACCCCATTGATCAATGCTGGCGCTGTGATCCTAACTGGGCAAGAAACAGGAGGAGACTCGCTGATTGCGCCCTTGGATTTGGCCGTGGTACTACTGGTGGAAAGAACGGAAGGTTTTACGTGGTGACAGATCCTTCAGATGATGATTTGCTTAATCCTAAACCTGGAACTCTACGTCATGCTGTGATCCAAAAGCGGCCTCTCTGGATCGTCTTCGCAAGAAGTATGATTATCAAGCTCAAGCAGGAGCTCATTATGACAAGCAACAAAACCATCGATGCTAGGGGAGCCAATGTGCATGTGGCTTATGGGGCTGGTTTTACTATCCAGTTTGTGAGGAACATCATTATCCATGGCCTCCATATTCACGACATTGTTCCGGGCAGCGGCGGCTTGATCAGGGATGCCGAAGACCACTACGGATTGAGGACAAGGAGCGATGGTGATGGGATTTCTGTTTTCGGGGCAACCAACATTTGGCTTGACCATCTTTCCATGTATAATTGCTATGATGGTATCATTGATGCCATTCAGGCTTCAACTGCCATAACTATCTCCAACTGCCATTTCACTAACCACAATGAGGTAATCAAAAGTTTAATATTAAAATCCCAGGAAATTAAAAACTTCTTACTATTGATTCTCGGAAGAAGTTGAACAAGCTCGGATGACAAATAATTTCACCTGATCTGGTAATGCAGGTGATGTTGTTTGGGGCAAGTGACAGCTACTCTGAGGATCAGAAGATGCAGATCACTGTTGCTTTCACCCACTTCGGTAAAGGATTGGTACAAAGGATGCCAAGGTGCCGATGGGGGTTTATCCATGTGGTCAACAATGACTATACTCATTGGCTCATGTATGCCATTGGAGGTAGCAGCCACCCCACCATCATCAGCCAGGGCAACCGATTTGTTGCTCCACCAAACATGGCAGCTAAGGAGGTAGCCAGTCACATTTCCATTAGTTAATTTTACTAGTTAGAAATAAAATGATCATCTATTATTTCTTGCTAAAGAAATATTCATGAATGGTAAATATTGGTGAAGGTAACCAAGAGGGATTATGCACCACCGCAAGTATGGAAGTCGTGGAATTGGAGATCAGAGGGTGACGTGATGGTGAATGGGGCAATTTTCACTCAATCTGGAGATCCAAATGCCAGCAAGAAATACGCAGGCAACACTATGCTGTCAGCTAAGCCTGGTTATATGGTGCCTATACTCACAAAACATTCTGGATCACTTGACTGCATCCGGGGCCGGCCTTGCTAATACTTATGCCTACTCTAATCATTGCACTAGAGGAAACACATGGAGCGGAAGTGGTGAATGGGAATTGTTCTTGTATTCCATTTTTCTTCCTTGTATTCAGTTTGAATCTTGGGCAAGAGGGAAGAAGAGGAAAATTTTTGAATGGGGGCTTGTTGCAAGGGAAGAACATTTCAAAATCACATGTTTCTATTGCCTACGATGAATGAATTTTGTTTTTCTTTCTTGTTTTTCTCCTATGAATTATAAATTAATATGATCAGCTTTTGCATCTTAACGACAAAGATTTCTATACTCGATGTATAGAAATACTCCGTCTTATACATATTGAATACTACTATAAAAAAAATTACAAATGTTTATATATATTTAATAATATAAAAAACATTTAATTTAGATGAAAAGTCCAAAAAAAAAAAAAGAGTTTGATTGCAAATGCAGGAAGTGTACGTAAAAGAAAGAATTATAGTGGTATGTATAGATTTAATTAGATGAATACCACAATTACCCATACACAATTGTTAACAAAATCATGGCTATAAGTTCTAACTTCTAAGACTAAAAAGTCATTGATATGTCAATAATGAGAGAATATTATAGGTTCTCTTCTTCTTTATTGTAAAAATCGCCCTCAACCTCAAGAGCTCCGTGGTGGACTCAAACTCCATTTTTGCCCCCACACAGAAACTTGTCAGAATCTTCAATTGGAATCTGAAAATGTAAACAAAACAAGCAGTAGATGATTAATGAATTTTTTTTTTCCTCGATGGAAAATCCTAAGCACAACCGGACATAAAACAATAATTCCCAAACATACCATTTTGTTACTATATAATTTTCACAGAAAACAAGTTTCCTGTTTGACATAATTCATCCCAGGTGACAAAAACTTGCATTTTCTTATCAAGAGTATGCCAAATTTGATTTTGTAATAGAAGACATGTCAGCTTTGCTCCCCCCACTCCCAAAGCTTACACCTCCCATTGTTTTCTCCCACTCTGTCTATCTACAATGTTCAAACAGCAGTTCAATAAACACGGTTCCATTGTTAAAAAATGGAACTCGATAGTTAATTGAAGTGAAAAAAAAAATGAGGGGAGAGAGTATAAGAGCTATTACTTCGTGAAATAATATATTCACTATCTAGTTTTAAACATTATTAACAAGGTAAAACTCTATCCCACTCAGGAAATGGATTAAGAAGGGATTAAATAAATATGTCAAAGTCGTCTGGATCCTTGTAATTACTGGGGAACATGGTCGAGTCAGTTGTAGATTATGGAAGATGGATTATACGCCGAGGCCTTCGTCACAGTCCTGACACTGTAGTTCCTTCTTGGCTGGATATACCAGAGTATAGACACTTCAATTTGTTCTGAAAATTATTGTTTTGTTCTGAATGTTGTTATGAGCATCGAAAGGTTTTGTCCTAAACATATGAGACAATTTCAACAGCTAAAAGCCAGAATATGTAAAAGACCAAGTTGCGGCACCTATATATCTAAACACTAGTTTTCAGTTTCTCATTGTCCGGCAACCAAATCAATTATCTATAGCTCCTTGATAGTGAGATCAGAATTACGGAAATGGTCACCGAAAAATCTGAATTAAGCCGTGGGAGGAGACGTCGTTTGCGCATGGCAGAAAGTGACACTATTGAGACTAAGTGTACTAAGAGACGCCGAAGAGATACCTCCACTGGTGCACTAGGCTGCAACAATAAACAAGAAGAACAACAGCAGCAACAATTACAAGGTGATCAACCTATTGCCACTACAGTGAAGAGAAGTTCAAGATTCCGGGGTGTCAGCAGGTTTTACATGCTCTTTTCTCTTGGTTTTGCTGTTAATTATGCTTTCACAATCAACTCAACATGACGGCCCACTATTCCCTGCTGCAACAGACATCGATGGACTGGGAGGTTCGAAGCTCACTTGTGGGATAAAAGTTCCTGGAATCCAACACAAAGGAAGAAGGGAAAACAAGGTATGCTACTAATATAAACCGATTTCTTAACATGCGCAAGTTTTTGCAATTTTATTTGTTATGCTGTATTTGCTAATAGCATCTTGATTGTTCAATTTGTCATCTGGTTGTACCTTGGACGAAATTGATGGATAGAGCAGTTTATCTTGGTGAGTACTTAAATTGATGAAAACCATTTTTGCTCTGAAGAAAAAAAAATTAGTGGAAAACTCACTGTCTCTTGAGGTTGCTATGCTATCAGGAGCTTATGATGAAGAAGAATCTGCGGCTAGAGCCTACGATTTGGCTGCTATCAAGTACTGGGGAACATCTACTTTCACTAATTTTCCGGTACAATTACTCCGTGCTGATGTTAGAGTCCTCTTCAATTCTTGGGTGGCATGAAATCTTATATCTGGTCAAATGCATATATGATATATTTTCCAGGTATCTGATTATGAGAAGGAAATTGAGATAATAAAAAGTGTAACAAAGGAGGAATATTTACCCTCTTTAAGAAGGTGATTTCCCAAGATGTGGTTGTTTCTTATTTCAAAATTTGTGATGTAATGGAAATTTGATTTTTTTTTTTTTAATCTTGGTTTATAGGAGAAGCAGCGGTTTCTCAAGGGGTGTTTCCAGGTTTAGAGGAGTTGCAAGGTAAGCAGAAAAGAGATAGAGTCTTGTCATATGTCAATGTTGAAAATAAGGAAACAGTTCATATTAAGAACTTTTACTAAATGCATTGCAGGCATCATCACAATGGGAGATGGGAGGCAAGAATAGGGAGGGTGTTTGGAAACAAATATCTTTATCTTGGCACATACAGTGAGTTTTTACTTTCATGCTTTCAATTTGTTCTTACTTGCTTCTTGCCCCATAATTGAACTAAAAAACTAGTTGATCTGATTCTGATTAAGGTTAGAGAGAACTGCAAATTGATACTTTTTTTTGCATCTTATTGTAGGTACACAAGAGGAGGCTGCTCATGCTTATGATATTGCAGCAATTGAGTATAGAGGGATCAATGCAGTTACCAACTTTGACCTAAGCACATACATCAGATGGCTAAAACCTAGAGCCAATCGTGCCCTCGCTTCTGAAGAACTTAAAACAACCAAGACAACATCTTCTAACCTTTTTCCAACTGACCAGACAAATGACTTACCTCTCTTCAGCTCCAATCCTTTCACAGTAGAAGCATTAGACAGCCCAAAGGAACAAGATATTTTGCTAAAGAAGGCCCCTGGTAGTCCTTGCGCCAAGTCATCGCCCCCAACAGCACTTAGCCTGCTGCTTAGGTCTTCAATGTTTAACAAACTAGTAGAGCAGAACTTGAATGCAAACTATGATGAAATTGAAGAGAACGACACAAAGGAGCTGAATGAGATAGCTGATAACAATGGAGCGGGAGAAATGTTCTATAATGAAATTGATCACGTCCCTTTTATGTGCTCCTCCAGCAGAGGAATCTTGCCTGGTTTAGAATCAGAAGAAAATAACTTGCCATTATATAACAAAACAGGGCAGTCCCTGTGGAATGGTGCCTTAAACCTACCTTCTTTACATTAAATAACAACCGCCATTGTTTTCAAAATCCTTTTGTTTTGTATCATAAATTGTACTCATGTATATGGAATGCAAAGATAAATGGTATCATCACCAAGGAACGAAAGAATTGAAGACTTGTACAGTTGTACTACATGTGGAAAGGAGAATGGCTGTATGAATCCTTGCATTTGGCAACAAAAGAGTGCCATGTTTAATTCTTTATCTTCTTTGGAAAGCTGCTGCATCACTCTCCCTAACTTTCTCTACATGATGATATGCTATCATTTTAAGTTTCCACATAATGTTCTCTAGGAAACACAGATTAGAACATCCTAACAAATTCGGAGTCAATCAATGTAGTGCTTACAACCATTGGAAACATAATGAACACTGTTTAATACAATCATGAGGCAAGACAAATAGATAATTTCCCCACCCCACAAATGAATTTTATAATTTGATTTGGGAAACAATAATGACAGCAATGAAGGGGAACAATATGACCAGGAAATACTCCACGTCCATTAGGGAAGGAGAGGTCAAAAGCAGGGACAAAGTGAAGACATTTGCATATGTAAAATTCAGAGTAGAAAAAAAATTAAAGCCGAACGAAATGTATATATCAGTTAAAAGGCTTTGCTGACTGAGAAGTTATGTTCGAGAAGCCCCCGTGGTTAGCCAAAAGAGAAAAGGCCGCACCTTTTGTTTTTCTATTCTTGACGTTTGGCCTACAAGCCCCCAACCTGACAACACTTTCAAATTCCACGTATTAAAAAAAACCTTTTTTTCTCCAAAAAAGCTGGTTTTGTAAATTTTTACGATACTAAAAAAGTTTAGAGGATTTTCCTTTTCACTTTCTTTCTGTGAAATTTCAGAAAGAGATCTAAAAGCTTCAAGAAAGAGAGAAAATCAAAGAAAGACCAAAAAAAGAGAAGAATGCTGAAATTCCAATTCTTATCTTGTCCTCCACTCTATGCCCAAACCTTAAACCCCAACCCCAACTCCAACACCAAGCTTTGCCCTTTTTTCTGTCACTCTTTTTCTTCACTCAAGTGCACCCAAACCCATGCCATTAACTTTAATCCCCTCTCTTTAACCCTAAAACCCTCCAAGTTTTCTCTCAAATGCCGCCAATCTGAGTACTTCGACCAGAAACAGAGGTTTAGTAACTCTTCTTCCACTTCATCGCCGCCACCCTCAGGTAAAGCTAAAGCCGCCATTTTTTTCTTAGAAAAATATGTGTGGTACCTTTTATCAGTGGTTTTTTAAGTGTTGAAAGTGTTTGGTTTGACAGCAGGGTTGCCGCCTAGGTTTTATGTGGGTCATTCAATTTACAAAGGGAAGGCTGCTCTCGCTGTGGAGCCAAGGGCCCCTGAGTTTGTGCCTTTAGATGTAAGTCTCATTCAAAGTTTTTCTTTTTCCAAGTTATTTTTAGTTATCACAACTGTAATTATGGGTGTAAATTGATGTAGTTTTGATGCTTTTCCTTTGTTTGTTTTGTGTTTTTTTCCTTGGGGGTGGTGGTGGTTGTGTTTTCTGTGCAGTCAGGGGCATTTAAAGTATCCAGGGCAGGTTTCGTGCTGCTACAGTTTGCGCCTGCTGCTGGTGTTAGACAATATGATTGGAGCAGGAAGCAGGTGATCTTATGTTAAACTGGCTTTGGATGTAATTTTTTGAAAAATTAGCTATAACTTTTGAGATGTTGGTCTTTCTAATCTTTAGAGAAATGCCGTGATTCAAATATTAGGGTAGAACAAAGGAAAGCTTTGTTTCAAAATCTTGTTCTAAATTACAGAATCATATTGATTTGGGTGATTTGCCTAACTAATATAACTATTTGACTTTGTTGAACGAAAAAATATATATCTATTTGGTTTTCACTCAAAATATGCTAGTGTTATATAGCTATAGCTGAACCAATCTAAAAGGTATTCTGTTTCCTTTGAGTCTTTTGTACTCTCTATTAACCACTTAAAAGGTTTAAAGTATTTGTGCTGGGCTCTCAAAATCACTTTAGGTTTTCTTTAAAACACTTTACAGATTTGTATGTGCATGAACATGCATGATTTTGGCCCCCATATTTTAAAGAATGAGGAGCTTGTACGACATTGTATGTATATATGTTAAAAATTAACATTAATTACTTTTCTCGTATTTTTATTGGATGAGCTTACTATGAATCAAATGTAAAATCTTTATTGTATAACAGGATGAATACATACTAGAGACATGATACATCCATTATTAATTTGCTTCTTTCCAGTTGTTCTCATTATCAGTGACAGAAATTGGAACTCTAATTAGCCTTGGTGCAAGGGAATCATGTGAATTTTTCCATGATCCGTTTAAAGGAAAAAGGTACTACCCCCCCAACACACACACACACCCACCGCTCTGTATATTGGACATTGGTCAGTGGAGATTGGTTACTAAAGTTGCTGATTGAACTCTTCCTGATGCATATTGTTTGTGCTGGGAACTGCTTAAAATCCTATATCCCGACTCTTATTTCAGCTTTGTGGTCTCTCATATGAAAGAAGATGTTTAAAGTGTATAGATTGAGGATCAATGCCTCTGTAAGGCAAACAATAGATTTTTCCTTAAGAAGATTTTTCTTCAATATCAGCAAGTCATTTCTAAGAATTTGTAAAATCTAAACCTAAAGCAATCGGATGACTTGAGAATTATAGCATGCTATTTTTCTTTCTGTATGCTAGGGATTGAATCCACTTCTAGCAATGAAGTATTTGAGAAATGAGAGACTAGAGAGTCACAATCCATTGTCAAATTGTCCCCAAAAAATGGTAACAACATATTTTATGTTAACTACAAGTCAAAATACAGCCAGGGAATATGTTTTTTTTTTTTGGGAGGAATGCTTCATATGCCGGATATTGTGTTGGTTTATGAAGCAAGCCTTTGGTAAAATCAGATATTGTTGCTGAATGTGCTAGAAGCCTAGAAATGCTTCCAATTAGTTATTTCCATTAATCATGGAAAATTCATTACTTCTTATTTTGGGTGGGTGGCGAAAGTGGAGAAGCAAGATGTTGTGGTAGAAATTTCACTACTTGTATTTTCCAAAGATCTAGGATCATTGGCATTATAGTTTGTATCACAAGAAGTCAGCAACTATTGGTAACTGTTAACAATTTGGCTGTAAAGATTGAGTTACTTCCTGTACTTTTTGAAAGTAAGTTTAATTTAAAATTCTTCTTATAGTAAAACATATTCTGCAGTGTGCTGTAATGTTTAAATACTGTCAGGCAAAGTTGTCACTGTTGTTAATTGAGATGAACTTTAACAACATTGTTGTGTTTTGCAGCGAGGAAGGAAAGGTTAGGAAGGTCTTAAAGGTAGAGCCACTCGCTGATGTGTCTGGCCACTTGTTTAACCTTGGTAATGCTTTATTCCCTTGAATCCTCCCCAGGAATAAAGAATATATTTACTTTGTGATGCCATAATATCTGAATGTAATGCAGCATCAAAACCCATTTAATGACTGTTTACATTAAAGTTAGAAGGGGAAAGATTGACATATATTTATTGACATATATTTAAACTCAACCCCCACCCTCATTTTTCTCTCTTTCCTGCCACGCAGCATGTGACTATAATCAATATGTGACACATTGTTATTTTCTCTGATTCATTTTCTTTGTAATGGCTTTTGTTGAAGGTGTTCAAAACAAACTTCTAAACATGGACCAAAATATTTATATTCCTATCACGCGAGCAGAGTTCACTGTCCTCAACTCAGCATTCAATGTATGATACACCTCTCCTTGTTTTTCCGGTTTTCATTCTAAACTTTTGTATCTATGGTGTTAGCATGTATCAGAAAATTATGACATTTTGAGTCCTAAAAGATATATAGTTGAGAGATCATTGACATATAAGGAGATTGAATAATTTTCTCTTTTATCTTCTGCAAATGTCGTAACAAATATTACTTGCACATCAGCATACATAAATTTATTTGAAGAATTTGTATGAAAAATGTTAGGAGATGACATCCCACGCCCCATCTTGCTTTCCCCTGTCAATTTCTTTTCCATTTGGATGACCAAACTCTTCAACAGAGGGTTGATGCTAAAAATGTTTGGGGCATTTGAAGCTGATTTCGTATATCTGAACATAGTTGACTTCTCTAGTCCATAGGTTATTAGCATCATTAACTGTTTTCCAATATATTTGGTTTTTTTTTTTTAATTATGTTTTATTTTTTTATCTCTGCAGTTTATTTTACCGTATCTGTTAGGTTGGCATGCCTTTGCAAATTCCAGCAAACCCGATGAGACAACTCGTTTGAATAATGCCAATCCCAGATCTGGAGGTGACTACGAGTGGAGCAGGTAGTTCATAGAGTAGACTTGTCAAAATTTTTGTCATTGGATTATCTCGATGTTACTTTGAAAATCACTCTGTATTATAGCCAGCTTAGGGAAAATTCTCCCCAAAAAATTTTTCTGCGCCTTGTGCTTTAAAGCTGATGCTAGCTGTTCGTTCAAATTAGTTTTGAGTGATAGATAATTGACCAATACGGCATTGGATTGCTTTTGTTTTATTTCACAAATTTCATTGTCTTCCGATAGTGCAAACTTTTGCCGATGGTTGGTTATCCTATATCTGGTAACTAGTAGTCTGTCCATATATGGAATATATGGTGCAATTTGATAAACAAATTGCAAACTATGCAATATGCATTATTGCATTTTCAGATACCTTTTCTTTCCCCCCCCCCCCCCCCCTTTTTTTTTTGGTAAAGAATAATATGCAAAAAAAAAAAAAAAAATCAAATGTTGGAAAATTTTTATTGTTCCTAATATTAAAAATAGAATAAACGAAAATATGACAGGATAACTGCTAAATAAGTATTGTTACAAACGGATAAATAAACAAATACGAAGTTAATCCTTTGTCCTTCGGTTTACTCTAAATCTTCTTCTGTACTTGAATTATTATGTTAATTATAGGCATGGCTAAATGCTCTCAACTGCCGCACTGCAAAATGATGGTCCTGAACATGCTATCAACACATAGCTGAAGTGCTCCTGCAAATATCAAATAGTATAAACATAACGGGCCAAAGTTCTCTTTTGCTCTCTAGCATAACAAAATTCTAAAAGAAAGTCCAAAAAACAAAAACAAGCGTAAAAATCAAAGCCATAAAGACATGCCCCAAGATTAATAAAAACATTGCCCTCCAAAAAAAGTTTTCTACTTGGCACACCAAGTTAAAACTTAGGGTGAACTGAATAAAAACAAAAACTGTTTCCTAAATTTAAGAATCATACCTCTGCAGGCTTCTTGGCTCTTCAACCAAATTATAAATACCATCTTGCATGATAGCATCTCTTCCTGAATCATTCATACTTCCAGATAAGATATCTGCAACGTCTTTCAGACCCTGAAACAAACCAGGTAAAACTTTATATACATGTCAAAATTAGACATTTAGAGCTATCATTCTAAATTCCATCAAGACATTAAATAACCCAAAAAAGGTTCCAAGTTGAAATTTTTACAGCAGAATGAAGACATGAACTGGATTGATACATGAAACTTTATGCTACTAGCACATCCAACTAATAACGATATACCTGGTCAATGCATAATGCATCTGACCATCACAGATTTAAGTAGAAAGCGCAAGTCCATGCATAATTACCTAGGGAGAACACAAGATTTTTAACTTTCTCCATAAATACAGAAAGATACCTTTAGAGTTGGAGTTCCAGAATGTGTGAGTAAAGCACGAGATCTCCCAGAATGTTTAAGTTGCTCCTGTAGGAAAATGTCAAATCAGACATTTGGATTACTAAATATAATGGAACCAAAATATCATTATATTGTAAACTCAAAAGGTGAAAACAAACTAACTAATCATCTTCACACTAGTACCAACCTGCAGAGATTCAGGCATTTTAGCTTTCTTGCCACCAACCATGTTACAAAGGTACCACACACCAGCATTGGCAAGATCCTGCCACAAAAAACTGTGTTGGTAAATTCTGTTGAACAAAATCAATAAAGATACTGCATAGACAAAAAATTCACCATGAGATGCATAGGAATCTAAATATCATATCCATTCTCATCAGTAACACAACAAACCTTGCAGCTAATCACAGGAAAAGGGGACAAAGGGGAGATGATGAATCCACTTAATTAAAAAATATCAGTCAAATATTGCAAATTTAACAGTTACAACGACATTTTGATGCAATTTCCTGCCCAGAATTAGACATTCAACTTCCATATTGCAAAGTACAGGGTTAAAAAAAAACTATTACCTGCTTATATTCCAATGAACCTATTTTTCCATCCTGCAAGTGTCCAAGATTGTAAAAAGTTATCACAGAAGCAAAACAAATCAGATACACATAAATAAATAATAAGACCTTCAAATATTCTCAAGGCCTATATGACATTTTAATTTTGACTATTTCTAAGAACAAGAAGATGGAGACATGAAAAAGAAGAACCAGTGATGCAGCTGTTCTATGTTTCTAGAAGAACCAGTTGACTTCATTGACAAGTTCAACATCTTCTGAAGTGAGGAAAAAATGAAAGAGCAAAACAAGAGGCACACAACCACTGCAGCACCATATAACAAGCGCTTCTCAATAAGTGCAACAATTATTAGAGAAGAAAAAAGAATTCTCACCAAACCAGAAATCATTCTCTGCAGGGCATCCAAATCATATTCAATGTTAGAAAGATTCATACGAGCCTCTTCTACCTGTTTCACAAATATGAACAGCATTAGAGATGGTAAAATATTAATGAGTTTGCTCTATCTGATTAGTTCTCTAATGACCCCTGAAATCAAGGACATGAATCCAAAGCCCAGAATCAAAGAGAAAAAAAAAAGCATCACAAACTTGAAATTCTAACATCAAGTTCAAATGTTTCAAATAAAGTTTTTGGACCTACTTATTATCTTTGAAATCATAGCAGATGAATCTCCACTCCACAATAAGAAGCATTTGAAACAATCACATACACCAACGTTGCACTTTCTTTGCTCCTTTCTTAGAACTTAAAATCATAAGAACGCAAGAAAAAAACAAGAGGGAAGGATGATGGGGAAGTGGGCCTTATTCAATGAGGTTGTGTAGCCTATGCTGTTCTGACTTCAAAGGTCAGGTGAAGAAAAGAAAAAAAACAAATTCACTTACACTTTCTTGAATACCCTTTGAGATTTCCTTCTGTGTTTCCATTTTATCATCCAGGTTCTGAATACGTTGTGTCAAATGCTTCTTTGCAGCCTGACCACATAAGATTTGTAAACTAATCAAAGGATGTATGCATATTTCTTAGTATGCCATTTTTAATATAAAAAGTGATTTGAAAACTAGTTAGGTCAACACATATTGGAAGATGCATATTCCTTAAGGAAACTTTAACACCAAGAGAAGTGCTGGGCGAGTAAATAAAAATGAAATCTTTTACTTTTAGAAAAACTATGCCTTAGGTTTCTACTCAATTATCACACCATATATGGCATTAAGAAAAGGCAAAATTTCCATCAACATGAAGCACAATAACTTAGACCTGCCAATTCCTTTTTTAATAAAAATAAATAAACTACCATGACATGTAAATCATTTGGGTTCGCAGAAAACATGCTTGAATGAAGCATTTAAGTAAAAAATATACAAAGAAAATGCAATCAAACGAATACAAACTTACAGAGAGAGCATCTGAGACAGAATCCAGATGTTTTGTTAAGTTTTCCACAGCCATCGCCATATTGCGCTTTGTTACCCAGAAAAGATCAGAGAATGAAATGCCCTAGTAATTAGAAAAGGAAAACAAAGGAAAAAGAGCAAATCAGTCAAATTACAAAGCAAGTGGCATCAATGAAGAAGAGAAACAGAGCTAGTTGTAGAAAAAGTGGATATCAGTATGCAAAAGTATCCGTTTTATTTCCTCCAAAGGCATTAATAATGTCGATGCAAATATCTCAAAAGGGGCAGGGCAGTTGTTGGGGGATTTTATTTTGTATAAAAAAGATAGTTAATTCTACATAGCCACTATACAGTAAACAAGAAACCATATCAATAATTAACGAAAATACGCCAATATATAATTAACATACCTTCCACCACATGTAACCATAACCCAATGCCCCCAACGTAGCGGCTGGGATTACAAGAGATGTTAACTTACCTGCCAAGTCAGGAAAAAGCTAAAGCACAACCTCTTAGATAATGCTTCGTGTAATCTAGCTAATATAACGACAAACCGGGTTTCACTTCTTTTTGAATGTTAAAGCGTGTAAGCGTACAACTATTTAAGCAAAATATAATAAAAAAATACCGCCGGAATCCCCATTCAAGACGGTTATCTGCCGTACTGAAGCCAGTTGCCTAATCTCCGTTGACAAGCGACGCACCTATAAATTAATATAAAACAATCAAAATCGCAACCAAAAGGTTTAAAATTAAGCTCTATTTTACCATATACCTGAGCTAGAATGGCATCAGAATCATCTGATTGCTCCCCAGATTTTTCCAGTCCCTTCACCAGTGACTGCAAATCACAACAACAATAAAGTTGAAAGCCAGAATTTAGAGATAAACAATAAAAAAACCTAATCAACTAAAAAAAAATCGATGGATCCAAATTTCAATTAGACGGCATGCGAGACGATTAAAACTAACCTGCAATTGGCCTAATATGTCTGATAATTTACCGTTATTGAGGAGGATCGTACCGGTGTAACCTGAAGAGAAAATTAAGCAACGGAAAAGTCAAAATTCAAATAGAAGAAAACAAAACGAGAATATAAGAAGGATTGAAGTGAGAAAGTGAGTTTGAGCAGTGCCTGCGCCGACTAGGATCAAGATCTTCGAAAGGCCGACTCCGGTTTGCATAGCCATGGCGGTGTTTTTGATATGTTACCAAAGAGCGTTTGGCTTGGTTTTAGGTTGAGACTCAGAAAATTTTGGGGGGAAGAGGAGAGGGGACTGAGATCACGGTGGTTTTACTTTTAGCTCGCTGCTCACATAATAAAGTTTCTTTATCAACTTGTTATTCATTTCTAAACGACGTCGCTTCATGAAGTCACCGCCTTAAAGGGGGAAAAAGATGAACGGCGTCGTTGTGGCTAAATTAAATGGAGCGTTGGGCTTTTAAAAGCCTAGTCTAAGACCAATCCAACGAGCGATCCGTGGGCTCTTTTTTATTTAAATAATCTTAAAATATGAACAATAGGCCAATGATAATATTTTCTCTTCCTTGTGTTTGATGTATAAGTTTAGGAAAACATAAAAAATAAAGTAAAATCATAAATAAAATGAATTCGGAGTTAAGTTTATTTGGTTATTATAATCATTCAGTAAATTCGAGATTCAAATTTTCGTATCCGTAATTTTTTTATGTATAAAAAAAATCATAAATATTATCAGTTAAATATTATCATTGCTGGTGAACTCAACAATGGTAAAAGCTTTATCATTGGCTTAAACTACTGTATTCGAGTGGCAATATGTTTAAGGATGAGAGCATAATGAAGACCTTGGTTCCCGTTTAATTGTTCACCATTTGGAGCTCTTAAGCCCCAATGGCTGAACCGGTCCTACAAGAATAGTGTTAGTCGCCCATGCTCAACACATGACATACTGTGGCCCTTCTTATGATTCCCCATTTTAAGCATTTTCTAGATTCTTTTTTTGGTTAGGGTTGGTTCCTTCCTTACTTTCTTGACTTCAACCATCTGCTATAGGACTACGCATCTGATAAACAATATTGGCTTAATTTGGAAGGTTACTAATTCCGGCTTCTTTGCTTTTTGGATAGATTGAATTTCGTTGATGGCTTTTTTGGATGTCTTATCTAGAAGGAGGGAGGTGAGATTAAAAGAAAAAATAGTTATGATCTGTAGCCAGAAAACTTCATTTCTTTTGCAGTTTAGCTTGTAAATCCATAAAAAAAAAAAAAAAAAAAAAAAAAAAAAAAAAAAAAAAAAACCTGTCTGGATAAGAGAACTCCATTTCTTTCTAATAACAATTTTAGTTTGTTTTTTTCCCCTTGCACTCAGTTAGAATTAATCAAAAACTAAGAGACTTAATTTGTTTAGAATAAAACAAAACTATCAATTCTTCACCAAATAAGTACTATTCGGTGACTTATATTAAGTGTATCCATTGAAAACTATCAACTAACAGCTCATTGGTCCATTCTCTTCTTTTATTTATGAGTAGTTGGTCCCTTATATGTTGCAAGCAAATAAATAATAATTATATTATTTCTTGTTTTAATTGGACTTTAGATAAAAATAATAATAAAATAATTCTTATAAAATGCAACATGTTAGAATTAAATATACTTTATACCCACCTGATGAAGAGTTAGGGTTGAATATAAACAAGAGATGACAAAAGAAAATGACCCCATCTTTGGTATAAAGGTCTTTATTTGTGAATTTTTTAAAATACAAATTAAGATGGATCTCTGGAGTGGAAACACAGTCAGGTTTTTCAAATAAAAAATCCAATGGGAAGAGGTGGCAGTCAGTTTAATTGATTTTTTTTTTCACAATTTAATGTCATTATGAAGATTAGGCATATTAGTTGTTGGTATCATAAGCAATATATTTGGGAACAAATCTGATTTTTGACTATCTTTTCCTTTAATTGCTATAAACTATTAATTAACCAGAGTGATATCTCGTTAATGAATAAAATTAAAAGTAATCATATTTTTAATATATATATATATTGAATTCAAATTCAAAAAGATGGTAAAAAATTTTCTTATATATTGTGTAACTCAAGATCACATTCCAAAAAGAAATGCAAACAAAAAAAAAAAAAAAAGCCTTAGAGGGCTTTTAAATCAAGCAAAAACTTTGTTTTCTTATTTATTTTAAGTAATCATTTTCTGTAACACTTTGTTGACTTCAATATTGAAAGTAAGTCTACATATAATACATATATATATATATATATATTCATACATGGTTTTTCTATAATTAGTTTCCCCCACTTGCTTCAATTTTTTTTTCATATACAAAATTTTGCATTATGAACATTTCGCAAAACTACAAAGTTAAACTTATTTCTTTAAATATATTATCGAACGAATTTTATTATAATAATGTACATATTAAATTCAAGGTTGACACTCGATTATAAATAATTATAGAGGTAAATCAAATTATTCTCTTCATTTTCCTTCTTTGCTATTTAGTTTTAATAATTTGAACCTCAAAGTACTCTAGGTGAAACTACAAAATAAAAAACTTTAGCCCTAACCCTAAAATTCCACATTAGCTTAGTATCATAGTCAAACTGCTGCATTCACGAACATCCAGAGTGTATACGGTCTAACAAGGGAGCGAATTTTTCGCATGTTTGGATGACGTGGAAAACGATGATTGGCTATTAGCTGAAAAAAAATTAAGGTTTTAACCGAGTTGTCATGGTCTCCACAGTCAAAATGACGGTGGTCGCATGACCTATATTATGCACGCACGTAGGAATCTTCGTTAATGTGAGTAATATGGTTTTAGATTTTACATTAAAACGTTGAAAATCGAATAGTTGTTTTATTAGAACAACTTGGGAAAAAATCAAAATAAAAAAATATGGAAAATGAAAGGAAAAGAGTTGCTTCTTGGATTGTAAAAGATACAGAAGATAAGCACTGTAGTTTGAATTATTTTTAATTTTGTTTTTTCAAGTCAAAATCTGGAGCCTGGAAAGGCTGTTTCTCTTCTCATATAAGATGCCCTGTTCTGACATTTTTGGAGATTGAAAATTAGAGAAATCCATCAAGAAAAAGTAATGGAGACCAACTTGGAGAAGTCTGCTGCTCTTGGAAATTTTGTGTTTGAAGAGAAGATAACCAAATCTAGCAGCTTTGGTGAAGAGAAGGTAAGTTTTTGGCTACCTATATATGGCTATATATGCTTATAAAAGTTTAGATTTCTTAAGAAGGATTAGTGAGATTTCAAATTCAATCTTTAAAAGATCTATCAATCGAAGAACTTTGGGGTTTTTAAGATGTGTACTGGGTTTGGATTGTTTTACACGCAAGATAACAAAACTTTAAACTTGGGAGTTTGAAGTTTGGTACATATTCATAATTTTTGCTGAACAAATTTTCAAATATTTTCAACAATCCAGAAAAATCCATTAATGGGATGGTTTGATACCAGATATTTCTTGTGGATGATTTGTTTTTCCCTTTTAAGTGTAAGATGATCGAGCAAGAAGATGATAGCTCCGAGCCTCCTCCTGCTAGCAAAAAGGATAATTCAACTATCATCAAAGAGATAAAAAGAACATCATCAGAAATTCATAAATAAAACAACTTCATCAGGATTGAACATTTAACTCAATTCTATTGAACAGTTAGCGTATATAAATGCTCAGCGTTGAAATTCATTCAGGAAATTATTTTCTTTCTTTTCTTCTGTCAGAAGGTAGCTAGGCTCATCATGCTTATTCTTTTATTCCATAAGACAACGTATATATCTGAGTTAATAATGAGTGCATCTCTGATTGAATAAATTGCATATTCCTTGTGCACGTTAATGCATAATGGGGTTGTTCAACTAAAACAAAACAATAGTACTGATCTTTAATTACTGCACCTTTCATTGAATATGCATGTATATGTATATGTATCATCTCAGCATCCATGAATCTGGGTCAAGATTAGATAAACTTCTGAAAATTTCTCAATTTGCTGGCCTACAATGTCTGATCACAGCGCTAAAACCCAAGCCATGTGGTAGACTTGATCACCAAAATGCCTGACTACCCCCCTTACCAAGTCATTCATTTAATCATTTGGCTATATATGGTATTCCTACCCTTCTTTAATTTACAATAAATTATCTAATATGTTAGGACTGGAGCACTATTTCCAAAAAATGATAATAAATAAGTGCGTATTTATAATCAACGTCAAAATAATAATTAGAATTTATGGTACATTATCATAATATATGTTTCATCAACAAAGTTGGAGATTTAAAACATATTTCATTAGAGTATATTTTTAAAAATAATAAATTAATAATATGGAGCATACCCACCCACCATGTACGAAATAATAATAAAGTACATCAATTTGGTAGGCTTTTCTAGGTTCTAATTAATCCTCAAGGGGTATGCATGCAGGTGGCGTTTTTGCTATTGAATGGAAACCTATTTAAATAAATCCAACAGATTATATGTCAGTCCAAAGGACCAGATTGTACATTCAAACTTAATTTGGATGTACAATTTTGTTGTAACTTTTTAATTCAATATAATGTCTTGTTGAAAGACTGTGTTATGAATTAATTAACAATTTCTGTTTCCTGCGTAGGACAATCTACTTGAATCAGCCAAAGCCAAGTTGGGAGAGGTTAAACAAGAGAATGAAACGTTAAAGCAGTTACTTTCACAAATTGTGAAGGATTACCAGTCTTTACAGATGCGTTTCCTTGATATTCTTCAGCAAGAAGAAGCGAACGAGTACTCCTTCAAGATAGCTTCTTCAGGCCATCAAGCAAATGAAGAATCTGATCTTGTCTCCCTTAGCCTGGGGAGAGGTTCGGTTAGTCATGAGCCCAAGAAAGAAGAGAAAAAGAGTAGCAACCTGATCATTAATGGCAAAGAAGATGAGAAACCAAATCATATTGAAGGACTTGAACTTGGCTTGGAATGCAAATTCGAGACAGCTGGTTCAACTGAACCTGAGAAGAACCCAAGCTCTGAAAGTAGCTTAGTAAAACCGGAGGAAGAGGAACAAACTGAGATATGGCTACCAAGTAAAATTCTCAAGACCATGAGAAGTGGAGATGATGATGTATCAGAGCAAATGCAGTTGAAAAAAGCTAGGGTGTCTGTCAGAGCTAGATGTGATACCCCAACGGTATATTTGAAACTTTCATTTGCTAAATAGTATTTCTTTTGTCTCTTCATTTTTCTATCTTTCTTAATATTTTGAAGCATTTTTAAGGCACACATAAAAAAATATCTTTACATACGCAATGAAAACATTAATAAAATGTGCAGTTTTATAAAAAAAAAAATTCATGAATTTTGTACATGCAGATGAATGACGGATGTCGATGGAGAAAATATGGACAGAAAATAGCAAAAGGAAATCCATGTCCTCGAGCATACTACCGTTGCACGGTCTCACCTACTTGTCCTGTGCGAAAACAGGTATGATCAGCTGCCTGCCTTTGTTGAAAACTCTGATCCAAATAATTATTTGTACTATGATTTGATTAGTAGCTTAAATCTGAGTGCTAAGAATAATATGGAGTTTGAATTTATGGCATGATTTTACACAGGAAAAGAAACCAGTAATCTTCTGTTATAAGTTATACTTTTCATGTCAGCAACTCTCACATTTAGACATGCATCAATAAAGGAATGGTATCAAAAATGGCCATACACATTCAGCTTTTTGAACATGGAAAATTGGAAATAAAAGATCATGATGAAAATGTGAAAAATATGGGCTTGAAATTTTAACTTGAATCAATTAACTAGGTTTTCGTAGTTTAAGAATAATAATTTAAAAGCAAGATTTGTTTGCAATTGCTGAGAGAAAAGAGGAGGGAAGGAAAGTTTGCGGAAGGAAAAAAAATATATATATATATATATTATCATTTCACTTGTGGGAGGAAAATAGAAAATAAAAAAAAGTAAATGAAAAGTGAATTTACAATTTTCTTTTTTGCCAAAAAAAATGCATTTTTTTTCTCCATTCAAATCTAATCCTTCCAAGTATGGGAGGAAAATATTCATAGTTTTATTTATAACTTCCGAAGACAGCAACATATAAAAAAATATAACATTCTTTTTTTTCGTTCCTTTCCTTTTTGTCTTTTTATCAAACATAATGTAAAGAATCCTTTTAAGATCACAAGATGGTTTTTCTATGAAAATTGACAAAATATACTATTCCAACAATGATTTTGACAAATATATATATATATATAAATTTATTATTACATATAATAATTAATTTCTTGTCAATTTCAAAAAAAAAAATCAATTTCTTGCCATCACTTTGAATTGCTGCCATCATTGAATAATTAACTCTTTTCACAAGCAATATATATATATATATATATGTATATATTTATATAATTGTCATAGTAACCTTTTTCTGCTCAACAACAACACTATTTATTCCTGGGAAACCAATGATAGAAAATTTGTTCAAATTATCATGAGATAAAATTTAAGCATTTATCTGCAGTTAGTTATTATAAATTTATGATATGATTATCAGCCTAAAAAAAATATGGATTTTTTTAAAAAAATTTCCATCTAATCAGTTTTCTTTGGCTTATAATATTTGTCAAATGCTAGGTACAAAGATGTGCTAAGGACATGTCCATCTTGATCACAACCTATGAAGGGAACCATAACCATCCACTACCTCTAAGTGCAACAGCTATGGCTTCCACCACTTCCGCAGCAGCTTCCATGCTACAGTCTCAATCATCAAGTTCACAACCGGGCGTTGGGACCTCATTTACTGCCCCCAGTACATCTTCTGCTGCTAACCTCCATGGCTTAAACTTCAAGTACTTGGCCCAAAATTCAAGGCCATATCATTACTCAATCTCCAATTCCAATTCTCAACCCACTGTCACTCTTGATCTTACTTCATCAGCCAACTCCTCGTATTTCAGTAGACTTGCTAATGTACCCAGATATCTCAACTTTTGCTCTTCACCTTCTTCTTCTTCTTTAGAAGGCTCCAACCCACAAACATCTTGGAACACTAGCCACTTAATTACCTTTGGGGCATTTCCTAACCACAAAGATAGTTTCATTGGGTCATTGAATCCAGCAAGGGAACCACCTAAAGAACACTACTTATCAGAGACAATAACAGCTGCAACCAAGGCGATTACATCAAATCCAAGCTTTTGTTCTGCCTTAGCATCTGCTCTCACTTCCTTTGTTGGAAATGGAGGTGATGTGCCAAGAGACAATATTAGTGGAAATGAGTCACTGCCTCATAAAACAGCCCACCCAGCAGCTGTAGATAATGAAGTAGGCAGTGGTGCATCATCAAGCTACTTGGGAAAATCTTCATCCATGAATCCTCAGCAACAACAAAAGCAAGCAAGCTTACAACTGTTCCCAACTTCATTGGCAGTTCCAACGTCCAAGAGTGCTTCAGATCTTCCTGCAGATCAAAGCAATCATATTAAGTGATGAGCTACTGGAAAGGCTAACTAATGTATGTTTCGTACTTTCACACGGTTCCAGCCCTCACTTTCACACGATTCCAATTAATGATATTTTTACATGGATTATGGAGAAGAAAGTGAGACAAGGGAATGAAAGTAGACAGTAGAGAGCAAAAAATTCCTTTTTATTTTGAGAAAATAGTCACTAGACAGGATTTCGTTTATATTAATTGTATTTATCTAATCAACTTCTTTGGCGAACATCTGAATTTGTTTAAGAATTAAGGTTAGTTCAAAAAGAAAAAAAGAATTAAGGTTTGTTCTTTAAGCCGTAACTTGTGCCTTTTATCCATTTCAATATTTTGTTGGAAGACTTTTTTTTTTTTTATGTTAAATTTATGTATCAGTATTACTAAAACTTTAAATCGTTTCAGTTTTATCATATATTTTTTTATGTTAATATATAGAATATCAATTTTTTTACTCCAGTAATCAAAGTTAAAATTTTGACCACTTCAAATAAAAAAATAAAATTTAATCAATTAAATTCTAAAAGGTGTCCAATATAATGATTTCTTTTTTTTTTTTACATTAAAATTTAGAAAAAAAATATTTATGGATAAAAAAATGTAAAATTAAAATTTTACATAGTGTAAGTTAATTCCTCTTTTTTTAAAAAAAAAAAAAGTATTTTTCATATTAATTAGGTATTACAAATTAGTTAAAAAACATATTACCTACAATTGTGGCATTACAATTAATAAATCCTATATAATTTTTTATCGGAATTAAATAATTTAAAATTGTAATAAAAAATTATAGGTGAATACACCTATTACCATATTATAGTTTTTTTTCTTTTTAGCTAAAATTTGCAAAAAAAAAAAAAAAAACAACTTTTGTGCTTTTTACTATTTGTTTTTTACATTTACTTTTTACATCAAAACATTGAAAATGTGAAGATGAAAAGTAAACAGTGCCAAGTAATTAGCAACAGTAACAATAACAAGAATCATAATTCTCTTCTCTCTGAATTAAGGAAAAAGAAATTTGGATTAAGACAGATCCTGGACATCATACTACATTAGACAGACAAATTCAAGCCCAGAAGATCCATGCAACTGGGCCAGGTTATGTCAAAAACGAGGCCCGCCCACCAAGTTTGCTCATCAGATCATTTCTAAGAACATGTGGCATACCACCAACAAAGCATGCCACCAACAAAGCATGCCATGTTTCAAATGGCTACACGTGGCATTAGCAAGTGCAATTGCATAAACCAAATCCGCCCTGCACTCGAAAGTGAATTCCAATCCCACATTTGCTGAGCAAATTTTCTGCAGGTATATCATATCAAATCATTCCTTGGATGTTTATTTTTATATAGCTTTGATTTCCGAACCATTTTCTTACGCTAATATCTCTTGCAAATTTCTGATTATGTTTTACAATTTTTTTGTTTTTTAGATTTTACAGTTCCAAGTATGTATTGGATTTCCAAAAGCAAATTAAATGAATAGTTTCATAGATTTTGATGTTAATCAAACCATTTTGATCTCATGGAAGTCTTAAATGGTTACATTCAACATAACAAAAATCTCCCTTCCAAAGATAGTCTTGTACTTTTTTCAACTGGAAAAGGCTGTATAGCCCACACAAAACACAGATAGAAAAACAGATGTTGGATCAAGGGGCAATTATGGCTTATTTTTTTGGGTCAATCTGTGACTGATTTATTACTGAAGGTACAAATTGGGATAGTGACCAACTTATGCTGCGTGTTAACGATAGAGATGGCACAAGCACAAGAAGCCAAGGAAAGTTCAGCACTTTCAAGCTGTGATGCTTATTTTGAGAGGATAAAGTCCAGGAAGAAGTTACCACAACCGTTGCAGGAGACTCTAACAGATGCATTTACGAGGATTCCTGTTTCATCTTTCCCACAAGTTCCTGGAGGCAAAGGTGATGACAAAAACTTTATTGCATCTACAATTAAAGCAATTTTAAGTTCATGTACTTGGCATTAGTAAAGGAATATACCACAATTTCTAATAGTTGTGCGGTGGCGATCCTTTTGTAGTGATTGAAATTCTAGCAGACGCAACAATTGCTGATGCCGTTAAGATTCTATCGGAATGCAACATCCTGTCTGCTCCTGTGAGAAACCCAGATGCAGTCACTAGCTTGGACTGGAGAGAAAGGTACTTAGGAATCATAGATTACTCAGCCATCATTCTCTGGGTACTAGAGAGTGCCGAACTTGTTGCTGTTGCTTTATCAGCCAGCACAGCTACAGCTGCTGGTTTAGGTGCTGGAGCCGTTGGTGCTGTTGGAGCACTACCAATAGGTGTGACAGGTCCTGCAGCAGTTGCTGGAATAACTGTTGCAGCAGTAGGAGCTGCTGTGGCTGGGGCAGTGGCAGCTGATCAAGCAGCAGGAAAAGATGCTCCATCAGCCGCTGACAACTTGAGCAAGGATTTTTACAAAGTTATCCTTCAAGAAGAACCCTTCAAGTCAACCACTGTAAGTTTTATGGTGCGATGCTGATCATATATACAAAGAGTTGGGTTCAATTTACCATTATATATTCATTTTTACTGGCTCTGCAGGTGCAAAAGGCCATGTTTGTCAATCTTTAATCCCTTATTTTTTGTTCTCTATGAAGTATGAATGATAATCTTCCCCCAAATACCCCATTTTAAAGATTTCTGATTGGGACCATGTGAAACACCATTGGAGACCAGAATGATGATCTATTCTTCTTTTACGCCATCTTGAAAGGCACCCAAGACATGATTTTGTATTTTTCAGGTAAGGTCAATAGTTAAATCATACAGGTCGGCTCCTTTCATTCCAGTTGCAACAGACAGTTCCATGTTGAGTGTCCTACTGCTACTTTCAAAATATAAGCTGAGAAATGTACCTCTAATTGAGCCAGGCGAGCCCGATATCAAGAACTACATTACTCAATCTGCAGTTATTGGAGGTCTGGAAGGATGCAGGGGGAGGGACTGGTTTGACTGTATTTCTGCACGGCCTATTTCTGATTTGGGACTCCCTTTCATGTCTTCAGATGAGGTGAAACTTCACAGTCACTCCAAATAACTATCAAGTATTTTTCAAGCTACATTCAGTATGAAACTTCAATTATTTATATGTCTTCTTTGTCAGGTTATTAGCATCCAAGGTGATGACCTGGTTCTGGAAGCATTCAAAAGAATGAAAGACAACCAAGTTGGTGGTCTTCCAGTAGTAGAGGGGCCAAGGAAAAAGATTGTTGGGAGTGTAAGCATGAGAGACATCAGACACTTGCTGCTCAAACCTGAACTTTTCTTCAATTTCAGGTATAGCAGAAGGCATGCAGTTTTAAAGCCACATAGCACTACCTCATATTTTATATGTGGATATTTTGATAATTCCCGTTGGAAAACTACTCTTTACCAACAAGACGTGATAATTAGAAAACTGAGCTAAAAGAGAAATCGATTATTTATCTATTATAGTCCATTAAAAGAGTAGTATGTCTCTCCCATAACTTAGTATCTAACACCGTCGGTGGTTGAACAATGTTTTTATCTGCTTGATTCTTAATTTCAGGCAGCTCACAGTGAAGGATTTCATGGATACTGTTGTCTCAATGGGCCAGGAGTTTGGCAGGCTCCCCCCACCGATAACATGCAAGGTAGATTCAACTCTTGCTAGTGTGATTCAGACTCTTACCACCAAATTGGTGCACAGGATCTATGTAGTAGCTGAGAATGAGAATGAAGTTGTCGGTGTAATTACTCTTAGAGATGTGATCTCTTGCTTTATATTTGAACCCCCAAGCTATTTTGATAGCCACTTAGGGTTTTCAGTGAAAGAAATGTTGAATCAGTGAAGTCTCTGTTGTGATCACAAGCCAGGTAGATGCAGATATGCAACTGAATTTGATTCAGTTTACGTTTCTTTCTGTGTATATGCAGTTTCTGTTCATGTAATTTCAATTCAACAAAATCCAGTGAATTTTGTTATTTCCTTTCTTGCGCTTGCAATAGAGCAAAATTTCAGGGAGTTCTCCAGCCGCAAATGACATAGCTATGCATTTCCAGAGAAACAAATGTTGAATGGCAAAACTTCTTTTCCAGTAACCTGGAATAATCCAAGAAGATGCAGAAAAGTTTGAATATGGTGGTGTCAAAGCATTTTTCGGGTATTATTAGAAGTTCCTCTTCATGATATAGCTATTGAACTAAATCCAGGGAATTTTCTCAGTCCTCTGTCATCTATCATTCGTCTTATTCTTTCCACATCTCCCCATCTTCCTACCGCAGAGTATATGTTGGACAGTATCACAAAAGGAGTTGGATTCTCTGGCTCTAACTCTGAAAGCTTCATAGCCATTTCTTCTCCTATCTCATAATTCAAGTGACACCTACAAGCACCAAGCAGAGAAGCAAAAACCGTAGCAGGAGGGTCAGGCATTTCTTGTATTAGTTCTTTGGTTTCTTCTAGTTTGCCACATCTACCCAAAAGATCAACTATGCAACCAAAATGCTCAAGATTTGGGCTCAAATCACAATCTTTACCCATCATTCTGAAAACTTGTAATCCTCTGTCAACTTGACCAGTGTGACTACATGATGATAGGATACCAATGAAAGTTCCTGCATTTGGTTTTACTTTTTCCTCCAGCATCAAGTCAAAAATTTCAAACGCTGATTCATTCTCTCCATTTCTTCCATAACCGGAAATCATTGCATTCCAAAATGCAGGATCATCAGGCTTTGACTTAAACTGATCAAAAATTTTACGCGCACAAGAAGAATACCCACATTTCATATACATGTCAATGAATGCAGTAGCAATGAACTCCTCCTTACTAATGCCACTTCTTATAGCAACCCCATGAATCTCTTTTCCCTGCTTTAAAGCAGATAAAACAGAACAAGCTGGCAAAAGACTGGTAATACATTTTAAACTCGGTTCTACACCAGCAGACTGCATCTTCTCAAAATACTTAAAAGCGTCAAATCCTTTTCCTACCTGTGAAAATCCCCTTATCATTGAATTCCATGTCGCTGAATCAGGTTTCATTCCTTCAAATTCCAACTCCTCAAACAGTGTAACAGCCATCTCACTTTGATTGTTCAACATCAACCCTGCAATCATTGAATTCCAAGTTATCAAGTTCCTGCTTCCATTCATCTCCTTGAAAACATCATAGCCCCATTGCCAAGCCCGACATTTTGTATACATATCAACAAGTGTAGTTCCAACCATAGTATCGAACTGTACCCCAATTTTCATAACAATCCCATGAACCTGCCTGCCAAACTGTAGATATAAAAGACTTGCACAAGCACATATAACAGAAACCAAAGTTAAAGAATTGGGTTGTTCTTCTTGTGAACAATCCCTCATGTCCTTAAACACATCCAACACGATACGTGGAACCCCATTTTGCAAAAGCCCTGAAAAGAAAGCATTGTAGCTGACAACATTCTTATTAGTCATCTTTACAAACACTTTTGTAGCTAGAACTATTTCTTCACAATTAGAATACATAGTCAACAATGATGTTGCCACGTAAACATCCAATTCAACTCCCAACTTAATAGCCAAAGAATGAACTTGCATGCCAAGTTCGAAACTTTGACAAGCCGACAAAACGGTAGCTATAGTGAGTGAATTAGGCCTCGAAAATCCAAAACACATCTCTTTAAACACTGTCAAAGCTTCTTCACAATACCCATTTCTCCAAAACCCCGAAATTATTGTGTTTAACGAAGCCAAATTTCGGTCAGGCATTTCAGCAAACACCTTTAGAGCATATTCAAAGCAGTGTAATTTCATGTACATGTCAGTGAGAGCTGTGGCAGCGTAAACGTCACGGGAAAACCCACTTTTGATGAGATGGTTATGGAGGATTTGGCCTTGGATTGGTGAGTTGAGCTTGGCACAGGCTTTGAAGAGAGGAGGGAACGTGAATTTGTTTGGAAGTAATGAAGCTGAGAGGTGTTGAGTGTATTGATGGAGTGCTTCTTTGTATAATCCACCTGTTACCAGTTTTACCATTTGGTGTTTCATGACATAACAGGAAGAACAAAACAATGATGCCACTCAATTATATTAGGACATAACATACTATGAAAATGAAGTTTGATGATAGCACATCTAGGATGTAATTGGATCCGCAGGTAGATCGTGGTTTAAATTTTAAGTTAAAATTCATATTCGAAATAAAAGTCGAATTAATTATTTATAAAATAAAATAAAAATAAATTTAATTTTTATGTTTGATTTTAAATTTAATTATTTATATTTAAATTTGAATTTAAATTTGTATATATATAAATAAAATAATAATATATATAATATAAAATTTTAATTAAATTTATAAATTATTTAATTTAAATATTAAAAAATTTAAATTTGATTCACTCGATAAATCAAATTATTTAAATTTAAATTTAATTCATTAATAATTAAATTAAATTAAATTTAAATTTAAATTAAATTTAAATAATTTATAAATATTAATATATTATTTACATCTTTAAACATATTTATTTGATTTAATTTAATTATATTTTTAATAAAAAATATTTTTTAATAAAGCTATATTAACCTTTTTCGATCGTGTAAGAACAATTGTGTCACAAATTGATCATATTTTTGCATAAGCTAAACTTTTCAATTATGTCCACATTGAAAAGTTATTTTAGCATTTTTAGTATTATCTTTCTCTATTATGAGAAATGAACATTCTAGAAAAATGAATTAAATTACGCATTTTATTCTTATTGTATACAAAAAGAAAAAAAAAAAAAAAAACACGAAGGAATATTTATACATGGCGTCGCTTGGCCAGTCACTTGGCAGCCAAGGGCCCACCCAAACAAAATAATAAAAATAAAAAAAAAAATTGAGCTAGATAAAGGACCGCTGACCTGAGCCAATTCACCGTTGTCTTTCTTTGTTTCAGAAAACAAAATCTTCTCTTTTGATCGGTCGGTTTTATAAATTAATCAAAAAATAAGAATAAACAAATGTTTCTCTGATAATTTGTTTTCTCTGCAAATCCTGGGAAGGAAAATTTGTCCTTTTTTTTATTCTTCTTTTGTTAACGCGTTGTGATTCTGAAGCTTTCGTTTGGAGAATCCTAGTTAACTCGCTGCGTTTACTCAGAAAGTAAGGTCCTTTTTTGTTTTCTTCCCTTTTCTGATTTTTATTTTCGATTTCTTAGATTTGATTTTTTTTTCCTGTAATTTTGCTTCGATTGGTGTCTCATAATTATATATGCAAGGGAAACTCTGGGTTTGATTTCTAGATATGTTGAAGCTTTAGGTTTTTTGATCGTTGTTATTGTGGTTATGGATCTCGGGTTATGTAAGATTTGAGGATTTAGGTTGGATTGCTTTTGGATATTAATTAGATGTGTGTGTTTAGGTGATTTTCATGGTGATTTTAACGCTTTATGGTTATTAATTAAATAAATGAACTGTAATCTTAGTTATATTGTTTAATGGTTTTGATCTGCAGAATCAGTGTCCAGAACAAAACTTAAAAGAAAAAGTTTGCTTTATAACTCCTTTGGTTTTTCTCTTTGTTGCTTTATGTTTAAGCTAATTATATTATCATGTTTTTCTATATGATGAGCATGTAAAATGCAAATTGATGGTTCGCAATGATTAGGGCTTGAGATTCCAAGTTGAAAGTGTTCACTTTGAATCATGGAGATGTTGTTTAGAGTTTATGGGGTAGGAGAGAGTTGCCAACTCTTGTAGTTCATGACTTAGTGGGTCTTTGCATTCACCTTAAAGTAAAAAACTGAGGTTTGTTTGTCAATCTGCATGTGAAGTTATCGAACAGATGATATAAACTTGGTTTAGTGGTAGAACTCTGGTTTTAATCTAATCTGCCTGATGTTTATGTTAAATAACTCTGGTTTCTTCTATTGTTCATTGTGTGCATCTTTGTATTGATTATGGGTTAGCCTCTTTTAAATTTGTAGGCGGTGAGGATGTCAACTCCAGCAAGGAAGAGACTGATGAGGGATTTTAAGAGGTTGCAACAAGATCCTCCTGCAGGCATTAGTGGTGCTCCTCAAGATAACAATATTATGCTCTGGAATGCTGTTATATTTGGGTATGTGATGAAATAGGAGTGGAGTGTGTTTTTCCTATTTCTTCACTTGTTTATTAGATAAAGATTCAATAGAATTGTGCTTATGCTTTTGCTTGATGGATTTGCAGGCCTGATGAGACCCCATGGGATGGAGGTAAAGTAAATTCTAGTGCATAATTTGGTTTGAAGTATCAATTTGTCTGTAGTTGTTTGGTGGATTTGTTTGCTTGTCATGGACTAGAGCCCTGTGGAAATCTTTAAAATTCAATGACCCTAGGATTCTTTCTGTTGTGAATTTTAGTTTGAAATACTAGTATTTCAGGATCATTTAAGCTATTTCTTTGGATATTTTTATCATAGAATGCAGTTATACTGCTAACAGCTATAAATTAATCTCTATTTTGATATTTTTGAGTCCTTCAGGTACGTTTAAACTGACACTTCAGTTTACGGAGGATTATCCAAACAAGCCACCAATGGTTCGTTTTGTATCTCGAATGTTCCATCCAAACAGTAAGCCTCTAGACAAATCTATTCTTTAGCTACACCCACATTTTCAGATTACATTTTCATTTATTCTTGCATGCCATGCAATATTTAAATTTTTTATTAAAGGCTTCAACTTTTGACATATTTGTGTACGATAAACTTATCCTTTCTTGCATAATAAGTGTAATATATAGGGTGAAACTATAATGTTAATGTTTATGTCACCCATCATGCTTTTATGACTATACTTGTGAGCGAGTAAACCTAATAGTTGGAAAGTGAGTGATACTTGTGATTTGTGAATTAGTAGCCCGTACTTGGATAATGAATACTCAAGGAGGACTTCATGTAGCATTTGTTTATGAATCTCCAAACATGAGCTAATGTTCAGGTAGCCAGATGCCATCTTTTGCTGGTTGTTTGTTTCACAGGCATCCAGCCATCTACTATGATATCCATACACACAATGAAAGCTTTTAAGCTGATGTTGACTTAACAAGTTTACATGTTCAGTTTCAATTTCTGGTTTCTTCATTTGAAATCTATATTAACTTTATTTATTATGAATATTTTTGTTGGGCTACAGTTTTAGCTGATCTTGATCTGATCCCTACTTTATCCTGCAACCTGTTCAGTTTATGCAGATGGAAGCATCTGTCTGGACATTCTACAAAATCAGTGGAGTCCAATTTATGATGTAGCAGCGATATTGACATCTATTCAGGTATGGTATAATTCTTCATGCATTCATTTGTGGCCAGCAAAAGATCATGGAATAATATACAACTTAATTCCAATTCAAGTGTCATAGTCTATGCTTCTAAAACTACCTGCCTCATAATGTAAATTTCCATATGAAAGTTGTGGAAGTGGAAACATTGGTTGCCTCTGCAAAGCTCTACAGACAACCAGCACCTGGTTGTTATTGATCGGAAAATCTTGCATTATAATGGTGATATTAACATGTATATTTGTGTTAATCTGGAATGTGGAGTCTTAGATCCAGGTGGCAAGATAAATATTGTCTGATCCTGTCAGTTATTCATTTGAAGGAATCAGACCTTTCCTTTTAATATCTTTGCATATCTTATTTATGAGATTGCGTAGCATTTATGAAATTGTGGTATTAATGCATTTGACATTTATACCACTTATTGTGCTCTCTCCCTCTCTATCTCAGCCCTGATGTTTTAAGCCAATTTTAATTTGTGTATGCAGTCATTGCTTTGTGATCCAAATCCAAATTCTCCTGCAAATTCAGAAGCTGCTCGAATGTTTAGTGAAAACAAGCGTGAATATAATAGGAGAGTACGTGAGATTGTGGAGCAGAGTTGGACTGCTGATTGATAGCTCACGTTTTGGTTACATGGACCGTCAAAAATAGTCCAATGGCCTATCTGTCTAAATAACATTGACACTGAAAATGTGTTGCAAGCAAACTATTTTGACTTTTATTACGTTGTTTGTTTTATGAGGATGGATGGATGATGCTCCCTTAATTGAAATGATTGTTGTATCTTCTCGTTCTTCATTTGTTCAAAGGTAGTTTAAACTGTTTTTTAAGAAAGTATAATTCGGCTTTTCTCATTGTAAATCGTTATGGGCTGGGCTAACCTCTCCCTGGAGTGACTCCTTAATTGCTCAAATCTCACAAGAGAGGGAGTCATTGGGCCCAAGGTTGGGTACATACGGCCCAGTCATAAGTCCACCATTAATATCTTGCAATGTGTGGGTCTGTGGCTAAGGGCAACGAGAATCGAGATTACTTTGTTGATTAAAAAATGCTTTTCTTTGTCAGTGTCACTGCAGCTGTCTCCTCAATTACACTTTTATTATTCGTTTGATTGTACAATTTAATAACAATTAATCCTTTGAAAAATGTCATGACTCTTAGTAACCATCATTAGTATTTTAGCAGTTTAAATTAATTTAGGCTCCATTTGGCTGCAGTGGAAACAGTCCATGAAAAAAATAATCCCATTGGTTATTAGCAACCACCATTATCAGCCGGCCTGGCCAGCCAACAACCACCATGTATATTTTTAATTGACTGAAGTTGTAGTTTTAGACTTCTCTTGCTTGCAGGGATCGTCAATTTTATTCATATTTAATAAAAAAATTAAATTTTTATTCAAATAAAACTAAAAATGAGTATTATATTATAAATATAGTGATGATAATAGATGTGATTTTAAATTTTATTAAATATAAAAAAAGAGATGAGTAATAATTTTAAATTTTTATTAGGTTTGAAGATGAAGACGAGTAATATAATATTTATTTTATATTCGCATATTATATATATATAGTATATAAATTTTTATTAAATAATATAAATTATTATTTTAAATTAATTAATATTAATATAGTTTTATTAAAAAATATATAAATTAATATATATTTATAAAAAATTAACTAAATATATAAGGGTTAAATAAAAAAAACTAAAAAGAAGTTTAGTTTTTAATTTTTTTAAAGTTACGAGTGTAAAAATTATTTATATCTATTAAATATTCATGAAGATGAAAATAAAAATTAATTTAAAATACTTATTAAATATGAATATAAAAATAAATATAATATAAAAATAAATATAAAAAATATTTTATCTTATCCATACGTTATCCAATGATATGCTAATTGAAATCCCTACTTCCTTTGGAGGAACCTTAGAAATCTTGAGAAAGATAAATATTTTGATTATCCATAAAAAATACCAATAGCCATTAATTGGGTGCTTTAAATAAAAGAATTATTTTTTTAGTAAAAGACAAAAAATAAATAGGATTTGAAGCAAATTGAGACAGGTGACCAGCAACGGTAGAGCAGAGGATTTGATCGGGGCCCACTTTTTAGGGTCCAATGAAAACTCAAACGGCCTCATTTTGTGGATAATTTTATTCTTTCCGATTCCCCCCTTCGCCTCTTTTTTTTTTTTTTCCAATCTTGCAAGCTTTTTTTTGTAGGCTGTTTTCCTCTCTTTCTTAGCATTTATTTATTTATTTAAATTCACTCCCTACAGCGAACAAAAATAAAAACAAAAAAAAAAAGCCTCTGCCCAAGATTCTCTTGTTCGAGGACTCCTGTTCGGTAATGATCTTCAATGCCACATTTATTTTCTTCATTCTCAACACTACAGATTCATTTCTCATCTGTTTAAGCTTGCGAAAAAACAGGAAAATTAGTCTTCGTTTCTCTGAACGGTTACTGTTTATTTTTCTTGTGTTTTATTGTTTTATTCTATTTTGCCGACACGCTTGCTTCTTGTACGGGCCAGATCTCTGCTTTTTTTTTGTCTTGATTACTGTCTTTATTTTCCCTAAGTAGATGTTTACTTTGGTTATTAACCGGTCGTTATTTACTGTTGAGAGTGTAAAGGAAATCTGAAAATGACAGTAAAATTTTTGAACTTCTTTTGTTTTAAATGTTTTGTTTGTCTACAGTTTCAGTTGTTATCTGGTTGGATATGATTTGTTTTTCGTCTTTTATGGTAACTAAGGAGCTATTCATTTTGTAGTGTAATCAAATTTTAACTGCCATTAATTGCCAACTGTACTAAGATGTTGAGAACATTAGTTGTTTTTTAAATGTTATGCTTGCATTGATATTGAGGTTTTGATTGGGTATGACTTTGGCAGATTTCCAGATTTAGAAACTTGGGTTTTAATTATTTTTGGTTTTAACAAGATGGGAAAATCTCCTGCAAAATGGATCAAGACCTTGCTTCTTAGGAAATCTTCAAAGTCCAATTGGTCAAAAGGAAGAGAGAAGCTGGTAAGGAAGTACTGATTATCTTCAAATATTTAAACAGTGGAAATGCTACATGTTCTAATTTTTGTTTGATTATTATGTGCAGAATTCTGCAAATAAAGGAGAGGTATTGGTTTCTTCCAAGGTAACTGTGTCTGACCTATCAGTGGATCCTCCATCAATTTCGGCACCTATTCTGGTGAGCAGTGCTAGGAATGCAGTGGACTCTGAGGAGGGCATACCTACCCTATTACCAAAGGATGGTATAAATATTTCATCTTCAAAAGCGGATGGAAATGATGCCACAATCAGTAATTTTGGTAACCCAGAAGATCCTGATAGGATTAGGCTCAACCAAGCTGCTGCAAAGGCACAAGCTGCTTTCAGAGGTTATCTGGTAGTTTACTCTCTCTTTAAAGGTTACTGCTAAACGTAAAGATCATGCTGAGTAATGAAATGTGTAAGCTTTTGACAGCTATAGTATTCATTCAGCTGTGTGAAAACTATGCTGATTACTATTGGCAGTAACTTAACTTGTATGCACTTTCAGTATCTGCTTAACATGTTTGAGTTGGCATTTGGGGTGGTAATATTGGACCCTTCTCAGTCTGCATCATGCATTATGTTGTTGATGATGATTGTTTGTATTTAAAGGTAAATTAATGTGAGGATTGAATAAGATATAGCTGGTTCCTACTTCATTCATGGTATGATCTAGACCTTTCATTTTATTGGGTGGTAAAATATTCTGTCAGTTCTTGGTTTAAATGCTTGCGTATGTGACTGTACAAATGGCCGCTGCCTCTATATTTTATAGTTATTTCATACTTCATTAGTGTGTGTATATTAAATGTAGCCCCTAGCTGTTGAAGAAAATGAGTATAGGCAATGTAATTGAATGCAAAACTCTTTGGGGCATTGATTACAATAACTTGGGTGGCTGCCACTCATTTGACTAAACATAGCTTCTCAGATTAAGAAATTTATCATTTTTGTACAAGCATCTTCTTGTTTAGAGATATTTCAATCTGAAAATATTTGAATACCTACTGATTTATAGTACTTGTATGACTTCTAGATGCAAATTTGGTAAGTATGGATTTGCATAAAGTGCAATCTGCTGTCAACTGTTTGCATGACCTTATATTCGGATTGTTATCCTCCCTAAAATCGTGTAGTTTTATTGTTGACAATATTATACGTTGGAAGGCTCGCCGGGCATTTCGAACCCTCAAGGGCATTATAAGGCTGCAAGCCCTTATTCGTGGTCACTTAGTTAGAAGACAAGCTGTTGCTACTTTATGCTGTACATGGGGAATTGTTAAGTTCCAGGCCCTAGCTCGTGGTCAAAAGGTCAGATGTTCAGATATTGGCAATGCGTTGCACGAGAAACATCTAAGATTGCTTCAGGTGATTTTTCTTATAGACCAGTGCATGATGGCTTGTCTTTTCTTCCTATTCTGACAAACTGCAAACAGAAGTTGTTTTATGCCCTAGTTATGTTTGTTGTTTATGTGAAAGTGCCTATGAGAATAAAGGCATTTTTATGATAATATCAATATTAATATGGCCATTGATATAGTAACCATGCATTAATAATAAAGGATTATTTTAATTCAGGCTTATATGAAAATCATAAGTTGTTTTATGCCCTAGTTATGTTTGTTGTTTATGTGAAAGTGCCTATGAGAATAAAGGCATTTTTATGATAATATCAATATTAATATGGGCATTGATATAGTAACCATGCATTAATAATAAAGGATTATTTTAATTCAGGCTTATATGAAAATCAAAATGTACCTCCTTTTTGTTTCATTATGTGGCTTTCTGAGTAGCTAATTATGCATACCATGCTTCTAAGCTAACTATTATTTATTTATTTATTTAAGCAGGGTTCTAAAAGTTTGGATTCTTTCAGAGTGAGCACATCTTCTCAGGTGAAGAATTTATCGAATAATGTGTTTGTTCAGAAGGTGTGTTCTTTTTCTTTCTTTTGCTTTCTGATACTACTATTAGATTCAACTTACTCTCTAATTGAGAACTTCTCTGCTGATACAGAGTCCATGATGTTTAGTCTTTAGGACATTTTTCATGCTCCTAAAAGTTCCTGCTTGTGCTGCCACACACAATGTCTGACTTCTTTTATATATTATTAACATAATTTTGCTCCTCTTTTTTGTGCTTCAAACTTGCACTTGTGCTCCTTGATTCTTATAATGATTCCTTTTTCTTCAAAGTTATAATTTTTTGTTAAGGATATTCTTACACTTTATTAGTCTTATTTCTTTTTCTCTCGATGGTACTTAAATGTTTATAACATCAGTGTAGTAGAGGCATGTTTCCAATTTAAACTCACCCGTCATGTGTAAATAGCTGTATGCCCCATTGTTATCTTGTAAGCTTCCATGCCTGAGTCCTTTTTCTGTATCTCACCTTTTGAGAATCACAGATGCAAATCTATCGGCTGTTTCTAGACCCCTTCTGTTTGTATCAAAATGACCACTGACATTCTTGGTCCCCACCCACTACCATTTTTTGTGTCCCCACCTGCTACCATTTTTTTAGATTGTTTATCTAATTTTTTTCCTACTCATAATTCTTGGTAACTGCTTACTTCTGCTTAAATATTAGGAAATGCCTTAAATTAGCTTAGGAGGTTTTACTTGGTAATACACATGGGCCATCTATAGAAGCTTAGGTTTCATTGCCTTGCTGTGGAACATTGTGAAGTTGTAAACAAAAGAGTCTTATTATGTTAATGTAAACAAAAGAGTCTTTTTATGTTAAGTGCTTAAACTTTAAACCTCTAGCATGACTATTAAAATATTTCGATGGAAAATGTGGTCCTCCCTTGGCTCCTTTCTCTTTAATATGGACAAACTTTGTCTGTGATGAATGTTTTTGATGTATGCCACTACTTAATTAGCTGTTCTTAGCTGATAGCATGTTGTGAATGGCAAGAATTGTGATGTCTCATCTTATGCCAGTTCTGCTATGTTCTTTTCACTGCTGTTCCAAACTTTATATATGACTAAGCATTTCCATCACTTTCAGCTTCTGGCTTCATCACCTGCTGTAGTGCCTCTATGCCTTCAGTATGGTCCAGAGGAACCTAACTCTTCCTGGCAGTGGCTTGAACACTGGACAAGGTCACATTTTTGGGAATCCCCTTCACAACCAATTAGGAGTCTAGTGGTGAAGTCTCAGACAAAGGGTGTTGAAAATAGGCAAGGAAAGACAAAGCAAGGTGTTCGGAAACTATCCAGTGCAAGAGTTGAAAATGGATCTAGTCGTTCTTCTTCGGAGTATGATAAACCCAAACGTGTTCTTAGGGGAGTTTCTGGAAACTCAGCAGCAGATTCAGTTCGGGGCCATCCGCAAACTGAGCTTGAGAAGGTTAAGCGCAATTTAAGAAAACTTTCTAACTCTGCAAAGGACGCTTCTGATAAGTCTGAGGTTCTTAATGAGAAAACAAAGCAGACTCTGAAAAAAACTTTTAGTTCTGATGCTCCTGATGTTTCAGAAAGGGAATCTGCTGAGAAGATGAGAGATGTGACGACAGCCCTGTCAAAACCATCAAATCTTGAGGCAGACCTGAAATTTTCCTCAGAAGATGCTTCTCATGATGAGCCTAATGTCAGTCCTGCAGTTGACTTGCCACATGCTGAAAACAGTGATAAAATTGAGGACATGCCAGTAACAGAGGAGTTAAGCTCTAAGGATGAGCAGGTCAGCGATGAGAACTCAAAACCAAACCGAATAAGAGCTTCTTTCCCTGCAAAAATTGATAATCAAGAAATTGGGTTAAATAACATGCCAAAAGTGCCCAGTTATATGGCACCAACTGAATCTGCAAAAGCTAGACTTAGGGGTCAAGGCTCCCCATGGTTTACCCATGAGGTGGTCGAGAAAAATGGGTTAAACAGGCGATATTCTCTTCCATCTTCAACCAATAGCAATATAAGTACACTGTCACCACGTGCTCAAAGACTGGTTCAAGTAGCTGGCAAAGGAGCTATCCACAGCGACAAATCTAGAGATGCTAGTGGTAAGCATGACTTAATACTGGATGTTTTATGCCTTTCCATTTGTGTTTTTGTTTTGCTATATCAGTGTTATCTATTTATATGCCACTTAGTTTTCTCCATTCTTTCAGTAAAGCATGGGAACTCATTCCCAGCAATGTACTTACATTCATGTCCATATGTCTTGTTAAGCATCCCATATGTTAGTAGTTCCATGTAATATTTAGCATGCAAATTTCATTTTGAGTATGGTATCTGAACCAAATATTCATTTAGGTTCTTTGCTGATTATTTCTGCTTTATGAATCTTTCTTTCGAGGTGGGCTTTTAATTTAACCAAACTTTCCTGCCTGTCCAAGATTTAGTTTTGCTAAATTGTACAAAAATATGTTTGTTCGCTTCATCCGTCATTTCTGATCCTTGTTTGAGAGGAAAACCATCCTGCCACCCATGTGGTGTCCGATTTTATTTTATTTAAGCTTATCTTTATCAATATTTTTCTCACATTCAGTTCAAGTAAGATTCTCTCTATGACTATTCTGCTAAATGACTGTCCATTGTTGGCTTGGCAATTTCAGATAAGGTGGTCAGACCTGAGTGGAGGAGGTAATTTTTGCAAAAGGAAACGTTCATTGAAGTTCTCATATAGTTCAAGCAGAGATGCAACTTAATACAAATTTCGTTATATGTTGTCACTTCTGATGTGTGGTTGTAAAACCATGACAATTAATCATCTAATCTTTGTATCCTTGGTGCATTTTTAAGTTTCCTTAGCACTTTCAGTAGCATAGTTCGGTAAATATTTATAGATGCTACGGTTGGTTGTTTGGTTTCTTTTGGTTCTTTGTGTTTGTATAATTCTTTAGCTCCCCGTTGGGCTCTTTTGTATCAGAGTTCAAACATGATAATCCTCTTTCCATTTAATATCATGACGAATACGGTGTTCTCATCTGCAAATAGAATGCTTTGGCTTTCACAGATATTGATGTTCTGTTATAACATGTTGGGTCAGTAGGGTTTACTGTATGCCCTAACCTGTTGGTGTGAGCACTGCCAATCTTATTGCTTATTCTCGAGTCAGTACATTAATAAATGTCTTGAAATCTGAGGATGTTGTGGCACCTTGAATGTGATGGTGTCTAGGTTCATTTCTCACAGACTGAATCAAACCAAGCAATTAACACTTCACTAATTATAAACCTAGGACATCTTTGTCTAAATGTAGTATGTAGCTGTCTAGACGCTACACAACCAGAATAAATAACCTAAAATGACTCAAACTTAAACAAATTGAGGGTTGGTGTTTAACTGGTCTTATTCATAGATTGTAGTCATAATTCATATAATTTATCATATCTAGAAAACCCACTTTATAACTAGTTCATATTAGCCCAGTATCTGGTTATGTATTTCTAAAACATGTTTTTACAAGAACCAATTAAGATTCACAACAAAAACAAGTAATAAGCTTGATCATGTCCGAAACGTACATTGATTGCAAGTAAGGAAGAAACAACCTAATCCCAGGAGGAAAAACATTGTAGATATCTTGTCACACTTCGAGACTAAGATATAATATGATCATATTATCTTGAAATAAAATCTCAAAATAATAAAAAAAAATTTTTTTTAATCATTCTAAAATTTTTCAATAAAATAATCTATTTAAAAAATTTTATAACTTTAATTCAACTAATAAAAAATTTTCATATTCTTAAATGAAAACTAATAAAAATATTAAACCACTTCATAAGAGCTTACTAACCAACAATGTCTACAATATCCGAGTAATCTTTTTAATCTGATCTTCTAGCTTCTCACATAACTAAACAAATTTATCATTTACTCATCTGTAAAGAAAATATAAAAGAAGAATGAGCAAACAACAGCTCAGTAAATACAAACTCACATATCTTACCGGATCAAGCATTATTTTCATATAAATCATATAAATCATTTAAAACATTCATCAAATCATAATGTCAAAATATTTCAAAAATCATCATTTTGTCAAACATTTCATAAATTTATAAATCAATGTCAAAATATGTTAATTCATAAATCATTACAAAACATGCTACTATTCAAATATTATAATCAAACCAAATTATGAATCAATTATTAAAAATTATCCTAAATCATATTCATATACATATCATGGATCAATCTTTGAAATCATTGTAAATAATTACTTCATCGTTAACTATGGTTACTGCTATAACTCGTAACATTAGCTATATCGACAATTTCATTATCATGATCATTGCTAACTATTATAACTTGCTAGCTAGGACCTAATGCTAACTACTATAACCTGTTAGCAAGACCGTATGATTATAGCTATGCTAAACTATTATAACCCGTTATTCATGACTATAAAACTAATTTTGGTGTCGATGATTTCATTTTTCAGGGATGTAAAAACGTAATTATCATAAAATCGTGTCTTATACATAAATTATTTTTTAATTTCGTTCATAAGCATGATCTATCATTTACATAGCAAAACATAAAATAATCATATGCTTGGTCTTATTTTTATATATCGAAAATAAGAAACAAAACATTCATTTATTTATAAACATACATATTACTTACCTCATTTCGATTCCATCACTTAAGTTTTTCTTAATGGTTTATTCAAGATAATTTTAATTTTAAAAAAATTAATTAACTCATTTTGAGACCAATTATACCAAAAACAATTAAGTTAAACAATGGTTAATTCAACTAATTAACAGTAACAGCCTAAGCTCCTTTCACTAAATAACTGTATTTCAAGATATCTAACTCAGAATTAAGATCTTTTTAATGAGTTAGAAATTAGACTCGATAAGCTTTCTAACCATATATAGCCCATCTTGTGATTCTTTTTAAATTAATTATAATAATTTTTGCAATCCATGTCATATGCTACTATCAGATAACATGTATATATTCTAATAAAAATTACACATTTATTCATAGGAAACTCCAAATTCAATTCTACTTATTTCGTTGGAAAGTAGACTCAATAAGCTTCCAAACATATATGATTTAATCTATAATTCCTCGCATAAAAATTAAGAAGAATTTTGAAATTCCTTACTATTGCTATTACTAGATAGCCTACATATCCTTAAGTACAAAGTAAACTACTTTTCATAGAAAACTTGGAACAACTTTTGTTTATTTCATTGGAAACTAAATTCAACAAGCTTTCTAATAGTATATTATAATCATAGCAATATTTTATTTTTTAATACATAATATTATTTTAATCCACCACTGCAAACATCAAAATTCATACGAAATAGAAAATTTTCTTCTTAACCCCATCAAATTTTTGTTATTTATTTTTACAATAATAAAATCACATTACTAAACTTTCTCAACACTTTGATAGACCTTGATTAAAGTTTAAATTATTTGCTCAAACCATTGGGATAATGGATAAAATTTCAGAGTTTCTCGATTATAAGTTAAATCTCAAAACTTAACAATCAATATTATTTCTTCAAAATTGTGATACTCCAACCCAAATAATAATTGAGCTAGACTAATACCAAAGCCCATCAATTTATAAAGAGATTAATTAATAAAAGAAAAAGGGATTGAAGTATTATATGAAAAAAAACTTAACTATTGAGAAACAGAAAGGAAATAATAGTTTTTCTTTTTCATCTTCTTTAGGGTTAGAGAACATGAAAAATCAAGTTGGAGATTCAAAATCGGAGGCTACAATCAAATTAATTCCCTAAAGGTGGGTATATGCCCTATTTTTTTATTTAAAAAAAATATCAAGTTGATTACTATTATTTGGAATTGAAGTTTTGAGAGCAAAACCAAGAAAAATTATGAAATCTTTCATTAATTTTCATGATCTATTTGGGTAAATTATTGGACTTTGTTTATTTCATGTTCTTAAGATTTATTGATGATTATTGAATGGAGTTAAAAGGTCGAAAGTGGGGATTTGAGTTTTTAAACATTGAAAGAGAAATTATGTTTTTGAATGAGATGCTATGATCTGCAACAGTGAATTAAAATAAGATTCTATATTAATGGATAAATTATTGCTATGATTATTACATATCGTTAGAAAGAATGTTGAATTTACTTTTCTAATGAAACAATCGGAAGTGAATTCGAGTTTTCTATGAAGAGTTGTCTAATTTTTACTTAAGAATATATAGGCTGTAAGGTAGTAGCATCAAGGTTGAATTTTGAAAATTGTCTTAATTTTTATACAAGGAATTACAAATTAATCATACATGTTTGGAAAGCATATTGAGCCTACTTTCCAACAGAACAAGCAAAATTGAATTTGGAGTTTCTTATGAATAACTATGTAATTTTTATTAGAAAGTCTACAGGCTGTCTGGTAGCAGCATCTGATATGGATTTCAAAAATTGTTATAATTAATCCATAAGAAATCTCGAGATGGGCGATATATGGTTAGAAAGCTTATCGAGTCTAGTTTCTAACGCATTAAAAATATTTTAATTCTGAATTGGATATCTTAAGATATGATCATTTTAGTGAAAGTAGCATTAGCTGTCAGAATTAGTTACTTAAGTTAATTTTTGATTAACTTAATTATTTGGGTATAAATGGTCTCAAATGGGTTGATTAATTACTGTTATGTTGAAATTATATTGAATAGGCCGTTAATTATTTGAGAAGAAAAACTAAGTGGTGAAATCGAAAGGAGGTAAGTAAAATCTTACACACTTTACTTGTTTTCAAATTTATGTATATATGTATATTTCTAAATGAATGAATATTTTATTTCTTTATTTCTTATATATGAAAATAGGATCAAGTATATGACTATTTTGTGCTTTTGCTATGTAAATAATGGATCATGCTTATGAATAAAATGATAAAATGATTTTATAATAGCTACGTTTTTATATCCCTGAAAAGTGAGATCATCGACGCCAAAATTAGTTTTACGACTTTGGCTAACGGGCAATAGTAGTTAGCAAAGATATGATCATATTATCATGACTAACGGGTAATAGTAATTAACATAAGGCCTTGGGTAACGAGTTATAATAGTTAACAATGATCGTGAGGATGAAATTATTGATATGGCCAATGTCAAGGGTTATAGCAGTGACCGTAGCTAATGATAAACGAATGATAATGATGATTTATAATGATAATGATTTGCGATGATTTTTAATGATTGATCCATAATTTAGTTTAATTACGATATTTGAATGATATCCTATTTTGTAATGATTTATAAAGTGACATATTTTGATATTGATTTATAAATTTACAAAATATTTGACAAAACGATAATCTTTGAAATGTTTTGACATTATGATTTAATGATTATTTTGAATACTCTATGTGATATGTATAAAAATAATGTTTGATCCGGTAAGGTGTGTGAGTCTATACTTACTGAACCGTGATTTATTTATTCCCTTTTTACTTTTTCTTTATAGATGAGTAAGTGATAAGTTGCTTAGTTTTGTAAAAAGCTAAAAGATCAAATGAGAAAGATTACTTAGTCGTCGGAGATAATGTTGGCCAATGAGATCTTATGAAACAGTTTTATATTTTATATGGTTTGTATTTAGATATATAAAGATATATCATTAGTTGGATTAAAAATATGAATTTTACTTGACAGATTATATAAGTTTATTAAAAAATTTTAGAATGATTAAAAAAGAAGACTTCGTATTACTTTGAGATTTATTTTAAGATAATATGACCGTGTTGCGTCTTGATTTCAAGGCGTGACAAAAATTAAAAGAAATTATTTATGCACCTCTGAAAGATAAATCTCCTTATAGATTTTGTTTTTACTATTCACTTAAAATCCTTCAACTTATTTATTCTGTATAAAAAAAAAAAAGAAATAAGCATTATTTTCTTTCGATACGAAAATAAGAAAAAAATAAAAAATAAAACTTTATTTTCTTACTTTATTATCTTTGGTGACAAAAAATAATAATATAAATTAACCCTATTAAAAATTAAATTATTATTGATAAATCATTTCCCTTTTTAACTTTTTATAAAAACTCACTTCACTTATAAAATACTTAAAATATTCTCTCTTTTTTTTACGGGAATTACATATCTACCTAGTGTTGCACTTTGTTTTTCCCGACAATTTCATATGTAAGTTACAAGAATTCAAGTGCACACATAGTTTCCTCGTACTTATTGCAAATTGAGAAACAGAACAAAAATAACCAACAAGCTGTAGAGAATAAGCTATATTCTTGATTTCCTGCCAATGACACAACCAGCTTTAAGAGTTTGAACCATGCAAGCTTCCTCGATCTTCAAGTCAGTGCCAAAAGCTTGAAAGTGAAAGACAAACAAACAGATCTTCCATGGCCGGCCTTTAAAATAATAATCTCCAAAATCCGAAGGAGTCTTGGTTACTGCTAATTATGGAAGCTATATTCATCTCCTTATCACATTTTTCTCTTATAAAGTCATAATTAGCCATTTCTCTCTCTCCTTAGCACCATCATACGAAAATTGTTCATGGAGGATCATCAATCAAAGAAAAACAAGATCAGAAGTGATGATGATCACATCAGCCAGCTTCCTAATAGTATTCTAGGCACCATCTTGTCGTTGCTCACAATAAGAGAGGCAGTAAGTACCAGTGTACTCTCAACTAGATGGAGGTACCTATGGACTACATCTCTATCAAATCTCAACTTTGATGTGAAAAACATACTTGATGGTAATGTTTACTCTGATTATGATAATAAAAATGCTTGCGTGGATTCATTTCACAATATATCCTTTTTAAGGAAAAGAAGTGAAGTCTTTTTAAACTCTGTTAAACAATTCTTGCAACATCTCAACGCTGACCATATAAAAAACCTTAAGGTTTGCTTCAAATTACGTGCTTGGCATGGTAGTCTTCTTCTTCAATGGATCAGCTATGCAGTGGCAAGAAGGGTTGAGGAAATTGATCTTTGTTTGTCAGAAAATAATTGTCTTAATGTCCTAGAAGATGATGAAAAGCTAGACGAATCTAACTTTTATCGTTTTTCCGACTATAGGACTACTACAGATGGTCATAAGTTTTTTTATTTTCCATGTGATCTGCTTCAAGGTGATGGGAGTGTCAGGAGCCTGCGATTGGAGTATTGCAATCTGGCTCCACAGCGCTCCAATCATCTTGGTTTCAGTACCTTGACAACCTTGGATCTTAAGTGGGTGGATTTGAAATCAGATGAATATTTTCAGAATTTGTTATCAAATTGCCATCTTCTAGAATGCTTGAATTTACATAAATGCTATCACATATATTACTTGAAGTTAAAGCATCCTTCCTGTCGACAGCTTAAGTGCTTAAAGGTGTATAGTCGAGATGAACTGACAGAGATGCAGATCAATGGTCTTGGTCTTGAGACATTGGAATACAAAGGACAACATAAAATTCTCATTTTGTAGAGTTTCAAATCTAAAAACTGCATTTATCCGCTTTACCAATATGACAATTGGCGACAATGTTCTTCGTCCTATCAATAAGTACAGGTTTCCCATTGATCTCCCACAGCTTGAGACATTGTGGTTAACGTACTGGTTCAACTGGAAGGTCAAAATTTGACGACTTTTTCCTACTACTTTCACATTATTGAACTACACTTGCTTATTTCATTTTTTTTCTGGTACGTGTTTTCATTTCTGATTTGATTTTGCTGCTTGAGTTGATTCCGGAGAGTTTATCAACACATTACAACCCTAAACATTTATTGATCTTGGAAGTTTTCCTACTCCAACTTGACCTTTTGTGGGTAGCAGATGTTCTAAAAGTTTTTCCATTGATACAAAAATTGGAATTACATGTGAGTTTCACGATGAACTTGCCTTTATTAGCAAACTGACGATCATTCTATACAGAAACAAAGTTTTGGAGAAACAAATTATGGAACCTTGGAATTTAAGATCAATACTTATAACAAGCCCTAGCTAGCCTCTATTGGGTTATTCTCTGAAATGATAAGAATGTGACAATTTTATGGAGGCATTCAGGTTTTGAACAAGAAAAGTCACATCCTTGACTATTTTATTTTGGAATGCATGGCAGCTACGGAACTGCGATTATATTGATAGAGAAGGAGAAATAAACCGGCCTTCTAGCTGTCCTCATTCTCATCTTAAGGAAGTTCTTATTACAGGTGCATATGGTAACATGACTGAGATTGAGATTGCCGTGTATTTACTTAACAATGCGATAGTTCTTCAGAAGATGGTGATTGACCCACGTATCAGATATTATAATCGTTCTGGAACTTGTGAAACTAGAGAAGCTTGTGCCAGATAGGCTGCAATGGGACGGTAGAGGGTCTTTGAACATCTGATAGGTGAAGTTAGTCCCCCTGTAGAACTGCTGATTCTGTGAATACCAATAGGAAGAATCTGAGCTCATAATTCTTGTTAATAACTCAATTCTTAATTTGAAACGATAAACATGTAAAATGCAAGTTACTATAATGTGCCAGTTAATAAAAAGTGTCACAGACATGGCTTTTTCAGCCATTGACATTTCCTCTTGTATGTTCCAAAAACAGTTTGGAATTGTAGCAATTTGGCTGTACGGGGACCATTAGAGATGAGAATAAATCATACATCAAAAGTAATTGAAATAGAATCTAGCAAGAATTGTGGTCATAAGTTCTTGCATACCTTCTGTCGCCTTACGCCATACCTCTCTTTTGTCTATTCAATAAAAGGAAAAACACACCTTTGCACGTCAATTAGAAAGTTCATATCCAAGCATTACACAGCACATGGACTTTTCTATTAAAACATTAAAACTTACTACTATCTTGCTTCATCAGTTAAATTGAACCAGGGCAAGATCCATAAAAAAGAAGAAGATTGTTTCAGATTAATCTTCTTACGTTAGTGATGGAGTTTTTTGTTGGACCAATCTGATTGATAATGCTCAAAATAGAAAGTTATGGTCCAATTGGAATGCCAGTACCAATTTATATATCAGATAAATTTGTCGGGTTCTTTTGATTCAATTAGCTTCGTTTTTAACAGAGTTCCCAGCTGTAGCATGTTGGATGAATCACATTTAGTTTTACTATTAGCATCACCTGCTGTCTTTCCTTTCAGAACATTAACAACAAATGACATTAGGATTTCTCCCAAACATTGATAATAAATTGCTTAAGCCTAACTCTAGGGAACATTGGATGAGAGATTACTTCAACTTGGTTTGGTTGGTTGGTAACGTACTGGCAAATAACCACACTTTTCATTCACAAAGAGATTAGTGTATGGCAAGTGAACCTAGACACAGCTGTGGGAAAAATGGGAGGTAAAGAACACAAAGAGTGTCAGATGGCTGTTGCTGTATACTCTTCGTGCTTTTTACTCAAATATCCTTTCCAGACCTTCCTTTTCAGCATACTCTTAACCAGAATCCGGTGTATAAACCCAACCAGAACAGGATTTTTATGTAGTGCAGATGCTACTAGAGATGTCACTAACAAATAAACAAACCTGATAAATTTCTCATTTCCTCTCTGTTGAATAGCTACTTCTTAATGACTTAATCTTCAAGGAAATAATCCAGGTTAATCTTGTCAAGCGTGAGGTATGGTCTCATATACTTGAAAAGGTTTTTTCCTTCTGAAAAGTGAAAAGAAAAAGTTGAAAAGGATAGACCTAATAGATGAAAGAGTTGGAAAAATCCAGAAAGCTTTCTGTCCACTAGCTACTATTGTTCTATACCCTTTATTTTCCCTCAAATATTGACCAGGTTCAGTTCCAGCAACATGAAAGCTGTGAATTTCACTTACTCCCAGTCATTTTCCCAACCACAGGTCACCATTTCGAGCTGTGTCAATATCTAAGCTTGGTGAACCTTGCCTATATATGCAGTGAACCTTCTGTGCCATTAATATACCAAGAAACTGTAAGATGAGAAAGGGAATGTCAGCTGTTCCCTGGAGTTCCCCGGACCACTTCACTACGGCTATTTTAAGACACTTAACCGAGGAAAATTTTGCCCTAATGTAGTGTTTGGGGTAACTCTGACTACTTCATCTTTTTATGTAATTCATTGCCGTTGATGAAACCGTCTCTTCCACTCATGTTCGTGGAACATGGTTGTGGGATCTCTCATGTCATCCCCTTTCCCTGTGCCCCCCTATCCACCAACAACATTGTCAACTGGTGTAGAAACCCACAGCTAACCTGTGAGATATTATCCGCTTTGACTCAAAAGTCTCACGATTTTGTTTAACAAAAAATGCTTTACAAGTATGAGTTCAAATCTCTACATATATATAATAACAGATTCTCAAAATATCCCAACAAAAGATTGAAACATTACAAACTTACTTCCTTAAAGCTTGATATGCCATCAAACCCAACACAGAACTAAGACCACATTGGGATTAGGTGACTCCAACTGTAAGCAGGCAAAATGAAAACATCAGCCCTCGTGCAAAAGGGTTAAGCTTATGCCAAATAAAAATGAAAACATATAAACTACTGTAATGAAATTATTCCTGGTAGACTTGATGGAATGGCACGAAATGTTTATGACATTGATAAATAACCAACTTCCACTACCAAAAATTTATAACAGAATAACTTTCCAGCAAAGGAAGTATTCGAGGTGCTTTGTATATTAATTCTCAGTTCTGCAATTAGACAAGGCTGCTAGTTAAGAAATTCATCACATATCTACGTAAGATAGAACTACGGCTATACATATAAACTACAATCTGCATGAATACACAGAAAGGCATCTGAAGATAGACATCGGATGATTACAGCAGTTAATCTTAAATGTGTGACCATCCCTATTATATCATCCAACGTCAACAGAGATATCATTTGGTAGTCACTACAACCATTAAGGACACTCATGACAGCATAAGTATGTTCTTTCTAGAAACTTGTCCTTTTTAACACCACTAATAATGCAACAAAGCCCAATAGCATAAACAAGATTAAAAATCTTTTCAAAAATAAATATAATTAGGTAGAACAAAAGAAATTATTAAAATTATGAACATGAAAAAAACGTACTAAAGTAAAGAGTGGTGAGTATAATTTGATACAGAGATTGCTAGTGCAAATGATGTGCTGAATCTTGCCATGGACAAGCATGGATTTGAATTTTGGAGGCAGATCAGGTGCCCTGCGAGGAATATGAAGGTTCCCTATTGCCAACACTAACACCATCCCTCTATTACCAACCAAACGGCTTTCCTTCATTCTACACTTACAAAAAAAAAAAAAAAAGTTTTTCTTTTTCTCTCTCAATGCTCAATCATCCTCAAAACCTCCATAAACCCAGATCATTTCTCAGCAATTTATTGATAAAACAGGACTATCCATATAAAAAAATCAAATTTTCACATGCAAAAGATCAGCTTTTAAACCCATTAACAGAAAAATAATAGTCCAATAAACTACAAACTCCTATGAATAAAGTAAAGAAATTGTAGGGAATGATCGTTAATTACCCATTAAAGAGAAAGAAGAAGCGATCATTAGCAACGGTTCTTAAGTAAAAACAAAACCAGACTGATTCCTTCCACTCCGTGGCGCCAAGTTGATGTTGTTAAACTAAAAACATGGAATATTTGTCCATGTTAATTTTGTTTTTAATATTTTTTTTCCTTGGTAGCACATTTTTTCCAACGGGGTGTTTGGTAGTGGGCTGCTCTTATCCCGAATTAATCTATGTTATATTCCAACTATATTTTGAAAGGAACAATGTGAATTGTCAGTGTGTATAGAAAGTTAACTACAAGTCTCTGTACAAATATGATCTGTCCAGTAACTTTGTTTTTAACAGGATGGATAGATGATCCCTCATCTTCCCAAGGGTTTGAAGTTAACGATTACATTGTTTTATTGTCTTATTTTAAGTTAAATCACTTGAAACTCACATTCTACTAAACCTATGTTGCATAGTTATCTCAGCATAACAGCTTTACCTAGGTTCTAGGATCTTAGTAAGTCTGCTATGTTCATCATTGCTCATATCCAAAACATTGATATAGAATCATGATTCCAAAGCCTTTCTTCAAAGGCTTCTAAGTTCAGCTTCATCAGTTGGGTGATTATGGGAAATTGTTTTAGGAAAAAAGCTCATGACCCCAACCAACCACAACCTGAACCAGCTCACCCACCTACTGGTTTGTTTCTCATTTCTTGTTTTGTCTGTCAAATTTTCAATTGAAACGTATTGTTGACCTGGACATGAATCTTTTTTAGCGCATTGAAATTATGTTTTTATGTTTCATTTCTTTTCAAGGAGTTGATGCCATTCAAAGTTCTCGTCCCAAGATCTCCACATCATCAGCTCAACAGCAGACTTCATCTGGTCCTTCAAAATCTTCATACCAAGTAGCCTTTGTTTTCTTAAGAACTGTTTTAACCATGAATGACCCGCTCATGTCCTTTTCATTCTTGACGCAGCAAAGTCTTGTAAAGACGAACAATATGGTAAGACAGGCCAAGAGAGAAACAAGCATGATTCTTCACATTCACGTAAAGGTATAAAAACTACTGAATTCCCCAATTCTGTAAAAAGAGTTTATTTCCTAGTGGCATGCCCTATTTCCTTTGTAGAAAGGCGTAGGAAGAATAAAAAGAATTGTTCTCCAACAACTCCAAAAGATTGGCCAGTTTCAAAAGTGGAGAAAGTTGGATGGGTTCCAGCTCGAACCATCAACTGCTTTTATTACAGTGTCTTGAGGGCTGCCACCAAGAAATTCAGTGATAAGAATTTAATTGGAGAAGGTGGTTTTGGAGGTGTGTACATAGGATATATAGATCCATGCAGTATGAAAGCCGCGAAACCAGAAGCTGGCAAGGCAGTTGCTATCAAGACGCTCAGAAGAAGAGGAACACAGGGTGAAGAAGAATGGCTGGTATGGTTCTGATCAAATTATCTCCCAACCTCGCTTCATTGTATCTGAGAACTATATATGTTCTGTTGAGTGCAGAATGAATTGAGATTTTTAAGCACATTAAATCATCCAAATGTTGTGAAACTTGTCGGGTATTGCTATGAGAGACATCATAGGATTTTGGTTTACGAGCACTTGACCAACAGAAGTTTGGATGCTTTCTTAAGTGGTAAAGCTCAATACTGTACTTACCGCGCCATAGACAAATACTTGAAACATTAAAACAATGTCGAGATGTGCTGATGCAATGATGGAACTAACATTAACAATCTGCAAATTGGCATACAGAAAACGATACAGAGCTAAACTGGAGTAGAAGAATCAAAATAGCCGTTGGAGTAGCCAGGGCAGTAGATTACCTTCATGCTCGTGCGAGGCCAGTTATTCATCGTGACCTTAAAGCCTCCAATGTCCTTCTTGATGCTGTTAGTCTCTTATCATGATACTAATTTCTATGCTTCTGATTTACGCATACACTAAAATCTTGCCCCAAAAGCTTTTAATGGATCCTGGCTGCACAAAGTATTCATTTTGTAAATATTCAGCTATGCGGGTCACATTGCAGGAATTCAATCCTAAACTGTCAGATTTTGGACTGGCTCGGTATGGACCCCTAGACGACCAATCACACGTTTCTACAAAATTCCTTGGCACGCGAGGCTACTTCGCTCCCGAATACTTTAGAACAGGTATATATTTCAGCTTATCATTCGAAGCCAGAGAGTTTCGTATATGGGAGAACAAATAGGTTTACAGTTTACACCCTTCAATACGAGCTAAACTTTATAAACAATTCGCAGGACATTTGACGGTGAAAACTGATGTATACAGTTTTGGAGTGGTACTCCTAGAAATATTCTCTGGCAGTGTTGCAGTCCAGAAACATACAGACGGCACCATGAGGGATCTAGTTATATGGGCTAAACCACATCTAAGCAACCAAATGGAACTTCATAACATCATCGACAAGAAAATAGCAATGAACATTGAGAGGGAAGAAGCTCAAAAATTTGCTTCAATCATCCGCCAATGCCTTAAGTCAGACCCTAAGGATCGACCCACAATGGGTGAAGTACTAGCAAATCTAGAGCAATTGCAGAATGACATGTTACTACTATTCAATTTGAACACACTTAGACTATCCAAATACCATAGAAAGGAACACATATTTTAACAAGCTACCAAGAAGTAACCGATGTCATATGTAAGTTTCTTTTTGCTCATATTGCTCAGCTACAGAAAAAGTCGTCTTTTAATATCCCTTTGAACTCTATATCTTTTTGTAGAAATGTAAAATATTCTGATCCACTTATTTATGATTAATTTTTTTCTTGAAGATAACCTAACTCGTGATATTATATGCAGGCTAAGCACTTTCTTTATATAAGAACAAAGATAATCATATTCTACAACATGATTAACATTATGCATAGGGATTATTATTCATAAAGACTAGGATAAATGTTGGGTTACATCATAAATACAAGCATCAAAATTCATTGAATCGAAATAAGGTTAAGATTAATATCCATCACCGAAAGGAAGGTACTAATTTGCTAATGAAAGAAAGCAGACTACCACAATGAGAAACTCTAATCCTTCCGAAACAGAGGAGGTGCTAATTTGAGATATGAAATGCAAAATTGCATAAAAAAACACTAAAAAATTACATGTTATAAGCAACAAAACAGATATACATACACATGGGAGATTTACGGATGGAATCAATGTACTCGTGGGGATTGCCTGTGAGATCGTAACGGAGATGCACTGGGTGTTAGATGCGAAGGAGAACGATGCTGTCTCATCAGAGATTTCCGAACATGAAGTGGAACTGAGTGCTGTTCTGATTGAGGGTGTTTGGATGCATTTTTAGGGGCCTCGAGCTGCTCCAATGCTGCCAAAACTTCAGACATTCTAGGCCTGAGTTTAGCTTCACTACTTAGGCACCGTAAAGCAAGGGTAGCAGCTGTATAGGCACCTTTCTGGGGGTACTGACCCCCCAACTTAGTGTCCATAATTCGAAATAATTTTCTTTTGTCACGCAAATAGGGTTTTGCCCAGTCTACTAGATTCTGCTCCACACCAATTTTTGTTTTATCGACAGCACTTCGTCCCGACAGTAGTTCAAGCAGCACAACTCCAAAGCTGTATACATCACTCTTAGCTGTCAATCGACCTGTTCAAAAATGAAAGCCTTATTACATGTAACTTCTGAATAGATATAATATGCAAGCTCCATTTAATTGAGAACAATCTCACAGAGAACACATTGAATCTGAGTGCCTACTGTTTTTTCAGACAAACAGTTTGCATATGAAAGATAGAACCCAGAAAATAGTTGCTTTGCCTAAGTATCCTACTTTTGGACCAAAGGCACTGCATATAGAAGACAGAACAGACAATATGCTGCCTTCACTTTAGATAACTTCACTGAAACTAGAAAAACTGTTAGATAATTAGAACTGGCCACTATCAGACTGTAACTGTTCTTATCTGGTACATTTTCCTCATTAAGAAACATGAGATATTGAAATTCAGAGTAATCAAGAGTCAAGGTATCAGAAGTAGTTGCAGACAAAAAACAAATGAATTTTTAAGTTCAGCCGGATAAGTTTCATTGTCAGAGATTTCAAAGCTTTCTTTCTCCAAGTGCATTTGTAAAGCAGATGCCTTCTCAGATTTAAGATAAGATTTAATTTTTCAGCAACAAATATCTCTAACAGCAAATTAAGATAACTAAGAATTTATGAGCAGCCTTCAGAAAAAGTAAGCATAAATGTGGGATTTCACTAAATCTCATACCTGTAGCAACATATTCAGGTGCTGCATAGCCATGAGTACCCATGACCTGAGTTGACACATGAGTCTTATCACCAGTAGGCCCTGCCTTGGCCAATCCAAAGTCAGAAAGTTTTGCATTGAATTCCTGCAGCCAATGGATTATTACCATCAGCAACATATATAAAATTTATAATACATACAATTTTAGACATAATATTAGAAGGCACAATTATTCTTTTTCTTTACTTAGCATACCGCATCTAGTAGAATATTAGAAGCTTTGAAATCACGGTATATGACTTGGGATTTTAAATCATGAAGGAAAGAGAGCCCTCTAGCAGCACCTATGGCAACCTTAAGCCTCACTGCCCAAGAGAGTGGCTGTGGCCCTCCTGTAAAACAAGACATAGCATCAAAGGTTATAAAATACTTTCCACAATATCCAGATATACTACTGTTTGGTTGTTTAAGATACAATAGTGCATGGGAAGCCTCCTACAGGACTCATCATTAATTCTAGCCATGGCAACTGTATGTTGCTTTATGGGTTCAGAATATACTTGCTGTCAAAGCCGTGTGAAGAAATCCAGACAGGTATGAATGAAATAATACTCATTATGTTATAAAGTCAAAAGGAACCAGAACAAGCCAATCAACTTCACTTTATGTCATCCAGGCAAGACCAATATTTGTAATAGCGACTGAAAACATATGAAAGGAAAGGTTTCCAATTCCCTTGTTATGTTTTCAAGGCAACTATTTGAGGATAAAAATTAATTTCCATAGAGTAACAACATATAATATAATCGAATTGGATTCCAAAAACCTTCCTTAAAATTAATGGACACAATACTTTTAAAAGAATGATTTTCTGAAAAATTTTATAGGATGTGATACTTACTTCTAAACAGATGATTCTCTAAGCTTCCCTTGGGCATGAACTCATAGACCAAAAGTCGGTTCTCACCCTCCGAGCAATATCCAATCAACTTAACCAGATTTGGATGATGAAGTTGGCCAAGATAATCAACTTCCGTCTGAAATCAACAGACTATCAGTAAAACACACACACAGGAAAAGCAGAAGGAATAAAAAGATAAAGATGTTATAGAAATGAAACCTACCAACCACTCTTTGTGACCTTGAAAACCTTCAGGTTTAAGCTTCTTGACAGCAACAACCATTCCTGATCCAGGCTTTGCAGCAGCTAATGTGTGTTCATCAACCCATCCTTTAAAAACATAACCAAAACCACCTTCACCAAGGAGACTGTCAGGACGAAAGTTTCTGGTGGCATTCTTCAACTCATTGAATGAGAAAGGTTTCAAATTGGGGGATGACAATATTTCTCCTTCGGTCCTTGGTGTTGGAAGACATCCAGTACTACTTGTTTCACTGAAAGATCGAATGGTCAAGCTTGAAGGAGCTGAAGAACGACTGGTCTTGCTGGAAATTCTTGAGCCTCCTGATGCTGGAAAGAGAAAAACGAGTTCCTGAGTTCCAGTTGCTAAATAAAGAACATAATACCGTATCAATGCAAACGAAATTCAAACATTAAGTTATCTAACATCTATGGTCTTCCCATGAGGGTGTTATGCATCACGCAACCACCTAGTGGGTAATTAATTTTGTTTATGGAGCATGTAATATGAGAATACACATTATTGTATTTCCATATAAACCTCTCCTTAATTTTTTGAAGCAAATGTCTTTTATATCTAGATTATGAAAGATAATAAAATAACTCGGGACTTAGATATAAATTTGTCCATACTCACTACATGATGATAGTGAAGTCACAATTGACCTAGTTAACCAGACAAATTTATTTCAATAAAGGTTTGCCACATACATCCCTGTTTAAAACTCTGCAACAATCATTAGTTAAAAAATCACAGATTATGCATATGTGATAGCACTCCAAGCAAGCACCTACTGTTCTTGTACCTACCATTGCATTTCCTTCAAAACATAAGTTTGTAGTATATCTTTTTCCAACAAGAACCCTGCATATTCATGTAGTTATGAACATTCCAAACTTTATAACAAAAAATTTGCAGTAAAGCTAACACTTTCTTGTAGTTTGCATGCTGAAACTCATAAAAAAATTCATTAGAAAAAGAGCACCATTGACCATCCAAAACAAAATAGTTTCAAGTGAACTAGATCTATTCCCAACACAATCTCTTGAACTGAAACTCAAGAAATTGAAGAATAGTCTCAAGAATCTAGCTTTGAGCACCTCTTTTTATACCTTGAACCAGCACTAAAAATCCATCCAAAAGTCTTCAGAAAAACAATAAACCACCAAAACAACAAATACCCATCAAAGGAAAATTTTAAACGAAAGAAATGGTTACCAGAAGTTGCACGAGGGCTTTGGCTGTAATTAACTCTAGTAGAAGAAGACAAGCAGTTGCCCATCAGAAAGAAACTAGTACTTCACAAAAGAAAATAAAAAAGAAAAAAAAAATACTTCTCTTTTCTTCTTTCTTTTCTTTTATAAGAGCTAACAATTCAACAAGTCATGGAAATTTCTTAGATCCCAAGAAGAAAGGAAACTGAAAAACGGCTCTCTTTGGATCAGAATCAGTTTCTCTTCCATGGAGCTTTAGTTTGGTATGATTTGGTCAGTCAAGCTGCACAACTTTTGAAAAAGAACTAAATTATCGGTTGAAAATAAGGAGAAAATGGAAAAATCAAAAAAGAAAGAAACAGAGAGAAGCTAAGCTCAGGGAAGAAACTGGAGTTCGGGTTTTTTTTCTTGTCATCCGGGGTGTGGGGGAGAGAGACCAGACTAGACAAGATAAGACAAGACAAGACAAACGCGTGGGCAGGGCCAAGGGGAACTTGGCCTTAGCTATGACGTTTGCAGCCACAAAGGCAGGCAACTCGACTCGCTTGCTTGACTGGCTTGTTGTTGATGGCAAGCATGAATTCTCTTCTTCAAGAGCACTTCTATTTACACTCTAATTTGTTTTTATATTTTATATTTTATATTTTTTAAAATAAATTATTTAAATACTCTGTTCATAAGTTTTGAAATATTCATCATTTTTTAAAAAGTTATAATACTTTTAAAAATATATTTACGAAAAAACATAATATTTTTTCAAAATATACTTTCGAAAAATTATAACATTTTTTAAAAATGTTTTATGAAAATATTAAAATAAAATTTTATGAAAATTAAAAAAATTATTAAAACTATTTATAAATTAGTATAAAAGAAGCATGCGTTGCAGGTGAAACATATAATTATTCATCTCCAACAAAATAAGGCAGGTCAATCAAAAAAATATTTCATAAAAATAATCAAGGTTTCAAAATTATATATTTTTTATAAAAAAATTCATAATTTAAAATAAAGAGAAAATTTATTGATATTAAATTTTAACATTTACATTTATTAAATAATATTTTTTAAAAATAATTATATAAATTAATTAAATTAAATTTTGGTTTAAGAATATATGTTTTACGTATTTAATTATAAACGCAAATTTTGGTAATGCTTTACATATTTGTGGATTTTCATTGACTACTGCCTGAGATTAAAAAAAGGGTGTTCATACTTAGATACCCATCATTTTTAGCTTGGGATTTATTTCCTCTTTCTTCCTTAATAAAAAATGGCAAAATCTTTTTTTTTTTTTTTCCTTATGATGAAATTTACCGTTTGGGATTTACTTTAGCTAATTTTGGCTCGTGTGCTCATTTTATGCTTATAGGTGGAGCTTTTAATAATTTGCCAGACAGTTTCTAAATGTGAAGGCATATGCCGAAAATTTCTAAATTATGTTGCACGTGCTACATGTCCAATACATTTGCTTTACTTCTAATTCACCTCTTGCAATAAAAATCCAAGTTTCAATAATGTCACACGAGATTTTATTACCAACTTTGGATTCAAATCTAGCTGCCTTTTGGCTTCTATTTTAATCATTTTAGCTTTACTATGAGTTATCCTTTTGAAGTCTACAAGAGAGAGAAAATATTATTTACGATGATTATATTATAATTATTTATTTATTTATAATTTATTATTATATGAAATTTATCAAAATTTTATATATAATTTATTATTATAAATAGAAAATTTTTATATAATACTTAATTATATTATATAATCTATATTGCTTTGCTTGAAAGCAAAAGATATGCCATTAGGCACATTCCATATGTCCCACATGGCCATATAAGAGTCAAAGATCACTCTCAAAACAGGTCTTATTCATGGCTAATTGGTCACGATTGGCTTCCTCACATTTTACGCAAGAAAGAAACTCTGAGCTAAATATTTCAAACTTTCACTTAAAAGTTTTACAAGGTCAATAATTTTTACAATTTTATAGAAACATTATAAGAAATTATTCGAAACCAAGGTAGGTCCAAAATGTGAATAGATTGCTCATGGTAAAGAATTTTTTGTCAAATGGCATCAAAATATTCTAAAGAGTTTTGAGTTGATATGTTTATCCGTATTCCATAATTCCAATGTCCTCCATTGTTGACATTTCTCTCTCTGATCTGTTCTTTAATTGAGAAGTAAAGACAAACAAAAGGTCAAAAACCCTTTTCTCACCGCCATGGATGGGAATTGGAAAGTCCATGCTTAGCTAATCCATTCATCAGCTTTTTTTGTTCTTATTTCCTGGCCTGCCTGCCTGCAAGCAAAAAGCCAAAACGAGTATCAGCTGGTGTGATCTGCCCCCTGATTTGGTTTCCCAAATAGTAATACAGTACAGATTGACTGTTTCACGTTTTTACATGGTACAAAAGTTTGCCATTAATTTTCTTTCTTGAAAGTTTCTGTTCAGAAGTGTCACGATCATTTTTATATTGATCAAACAAACATGAGTTGACATTGTAACGGTCTTTCCTTGTGCCTCTTTGGAAATTTCTAGGGAAATGACTCAGCTTAAGGACTAATATATTAATCAAGTGAACAAAACCAAGAAAAGAAACAAATTCTTCCAAGAGTGATGACCTGATGAAGATGCATGTCCCCAAACGATAATTGGTTTGAGTTGCAAGACATTGGATTAAATAGAATTAACTGATTGACTTTATTACGGGGTTTAATACATAACGGCAATTTCCAGCCTAAAAAAGTTAATTTAAAGCCGCGTTGCAAGGTAGATACTGCCTGGTGGTGGTGCTGGTGGGTCACGGCTGGTCCCCTTCTGATATGACAACTGATTGGAGGAAGCAGGGCCCAAAACGCTCCTCCCCTCCGTCACGGTAGTGCTGATACTTAAAAGTTGTTTCAACATGCAAGGGACGTGTAAAAACCTTGTCCAGATCCCCATGTTTTAATCTCATAAAAGTCTTCTGTTTGTCGACAATTCTCATTCAGGGTTTGGCCTTGTTGCTCATCAACAACACGTTGAGAAGTTTCTCATGAGCATCCATGGCCATGGGGTCCAGAAAGGAACATCTGTTTAGCCCTTTTCGACAGCACTTTGAGGGCCTGCACTAGGGTTTGCATTGCAGCTGGTAGATTTGGAAGGCTGTTAATCTTCCAATCTATGCGAATCAATGGTAGAACACATGATAAAATTCTTTATAAATGTATCACAATTTATATATTCCATTCTGATTTTTTGTTAGAAATAATTTTGCAGAGATGAGGATGATTATTTCTACCCATCCATTAAACCAAAAAGGAAGAAAAAAGGTAACAAATCCATATATCTAAATGCCTAGATTGGTCAAAAAGCTATATGGTCCCTTAGTTTATGATGTTAAATGTAAAAATGGCTCTCTTTTTGACCTTGCCAAGTTTTTTATAGTATTAAAACACTGTAGAATATATACCTCATCTCATGTAATTGTTGGCTGAAAACACTATAGCAAATGACAGATGATCAGACAGGTGAGCATGGGCTCCGGTGATTGGGGTATAGTATGTAAAAGTTTGAAACGGAGGCCTAAGTAGCTGGCACCTTGAGAAATAAAGTGAAATTTCATTGCTGAAGAACATTTACTTCATGCTTGATCTAAATTATTTTAAGGGAAGGTGGTACCATAACCAGATTCCAGCCCATGAACCAACAATCGTCACATTTTAGCATGGATGCTCAAGCCTGGCTAGATCATGGGCCACTTTGTTCCCTTCACGCCTTACACGAGAACAAACAAACGATGCTGAAAGGCCTTAATCAAAACTACGCTACGAGTTTATGAGTCATGCATGCAGCATACTTAACTTATTACTTCATTTCATTTGAATTCAGAGGGCTGAATATTATTATTTTCTTGAAATGTACATCACGTTTTGGACAATAAACCAAGTATTTAGAAGATAATTGCAACGAAGCTCTGTTCCTCCATTTACTTGCTATGGCCTGTCAAGTTCGCGTAAGTTGATGGCATTATAGATATTTTCGACTGATTTTCTCAGGTTAATTTGAGTTTGTACCACTCAATCTTTTTGGTTTCCTTTCCCTTAAGTATCCAAAAACAAGCGCTTGGGATATCATGTTGGGAATTAACTGGCGGGGTACCATATACAACATAATTTACATGTTTGGATGCCCACAAGGCGGTGGCTTCGAGGCATTGCAATTTTGCAAGCAGCATCCAGAAACTGCTTGGGGTATTTTCCTCTATTGCCTCCGCAGTGCTGTTGGCCAGAATTTCATTTTCCTGACCATAAGTCGATTTGGCTCCTTGGCAAACGCCACCATTACCACCACAAGCAAGTCTGTCAGCATGCATCGTAGTGTCTTCTCTGCTGAGTGGCAATCCGCTGTTACAAAGCAAAGGGTTGTGTTGTCATGGTCTTCTCTGGATTGTCATACCCTCAAGTGGAGGAAATTGCAGACATCGCAGAAAAAGAAAAAGGCCTGAAGGGGCCGGCCCGTAAGAGTTTTGAGCTTTACATTTAACTCTTTTCTTTTTTCCCCTCCGTATTTTTTTAACCGTCCCCTTGTTGTATACAACCATTGCAGCCCGAAGGAAAATGTGAACTTAATGAAACAAAGTTTTTTTTTTTCCTTACTCCCATTAGCAAAGCCTCTTTCCTTTATGGTAAGGTGGGGGGCAGGAGAGGTAACGGGTAAGGGTAACCGTTGCATATCATCAATTGAATAGCTACTAACTACTATTATTTCACTCTGCAATGATAACAGAAATTGCAGAGTGCGTTCCAGAGTGATATTTGGGCCGATAGTTTGCATTATTTGCATGGACTCGGGGTCAAAACAGTCAAACCGCACTTTCCATCGAGAAAGTTTATGGCCAATAAGTTCACTTTATTTTGTATGAGGTTCCCTCCCCCTTCTTTTACCCTTTGCTTTTGCTCTGGTCATAATTACACTTGTCCACCACTATATCTGCTAGCCCACCCATGGATGATCTCCCTTAATAGCAGAGTTCCAACGCTCTTCTTCTGCACATTTGAGATCAGACAGTTTTGGGGAAAGAATGGGGTGATTCATTTCCATGCTTGTTCAGACAAAATGGATGTTCTTTTTCATTCTTCGTAAGTATGTTGCTTTACATTCTTATTTCTTATGTCCCCTTCATTTTTCTCCTCCTTGAAAGAAAGAGAAAATATCAGTGATATGGTCTGGTTTGTGGATGTAATGTAACATAAGCAAATATTAATCTGAAAAGGCTTGCTGTTTCGAGTGTTTTCTGTTCTTCTTGCTCAGAATAATCCATTGCTACCTGCTGCATCATTTTTTGAGCTGTAACAAACTGTCAACTCTTCTGTCTACTTAGATTTCATAATGCATGAATTCAAATTGGTAAAGTTATGCAAGAATAAGAGTCAAGAGCTTAATTCACACCAAAGCCAAAACACATTCACTCAAATCATATCGAGTTTCATTACATTAGAAATCAGGATAGAAAACCACAAAAAACTTATTCTATACCCTCTGCACACCCAACAACATCAAGTGGTTATCCTCCTTTACTATTTCCTTTTTTTTACATCCTCGGTTTCTTTTATCATATGCGGGCAAGTTGCCATTGTATAATTACAATCTAAGGATTTTATATGGTAGGTTCTGTAAAAAATTACAAATCAAGGACAAAAACCTGGATTAAAAGGATAGAAGAAGAGATACCCGAAACCTCTCGGATGAGATGACAAACAAAAGAATGACACACACTAACAAGCACACACTGGTTTTAATGTGAGTATTAAGGTAGTACTCTCTAGTAGGAAAAAAAAAAAGAAATTAGAGGCAAAAAATTAATCGAACTCAGAACATCTTATTGGATCTATCTGAGAAGCTAGAATGCACCAAAACATTCTAAGCCAGGAAGCTGGGAATGCAGATCATTAAATGCCTTGTAAAATTCCAGGCCAAGATGGCTGCAATCCTAGGGAAAAAAATGGGTGAAAACTCAACATGAGCTATGTTGCTCAAGGGACAAATGATGAGATCTGCAGACTATAGATCAATGTTGATTCAGTATAAGAGATGATCAGAGGATTGTTATAGACTATGGAGGAGGACTCGTTTGCAAGGTGGTGGTTGTGAAAGATTATTTGCTGGATTAGGAGAAGGGGACTCCATTCCAAGTGTCTTAAGTAGGAAGTTCCTTTCCTGAAAAAGAAACAAAAGACTTAGTGGTCAGTCTCGTATTAAAGTTTGAGATAATATGCCTATAAGTGTGTGTACGCTTGCATTTCTATGATAGATTAGAAAAAGGGAATAGCAATACAAGCAAAGATAGTGCAGCACTCTATTTTGAGCTTCATATGCTCAAATTTTTAGAGCAAAAGAATATATAACTACAAGGAATTGTAAGAGATCGCAACAATAACTGCACTGAACTAGTATTACCACTTGAGCATGAATAAAATCCTAAAACTTTTTTAAAATAAAAATTCCAGTTAGAAGAATCCTTTCCATTAAACTACCATCCAGACTATTTTCTAGCTGGATGGATGAAAGTATGATTCAGTTAAGTAACTTCTTTTTTACTATCAAGGAGCACCTTGATCAAAGCTCACTTAGGCAATGAAGAGGATTCCACTTGGTCTCACTTAGTTTCTTAGCATTTGTATTAGAGGCTAGACAGGCCATTGTCTTGAGATGATGACATCAAGGCAATAAATGACAGAAATTTTGGGGTGTAGTTGAAGTATAAATGCTCATCTGACTATTAATTAGGTTTTAATGATGAGTTATTAATACTTCTAATAACTTACACATACACAATCATCAATTGGTGGTTGCTTCCTTTGTTAAATGCAGAAAAAGTGGATAACTACAAATAATGAGAAATATTTATGAGTGAAAAAGAAATGGAAAAAGCCTATAACAAAAATATATGTGAGGGTAGAGAGGGAAAGTAGTCTTAGGGTTTTATGCAAGAAACAAAGCTCATATGGAATTTAGTTTTTCAAAAGCACTTTGCGGTCCTCATTATTCTTTAATCTCCCATTTTTTCCCTTCTTCACTCTGTAATCCACTTTTTTTGTTTGTTGAATTTCTTTGTCAATATGGCATGGAAGTTTCTGGAATACTGTATTAGAGAGGATATGTTTATTCTCCAATTTACCTGGCTGATTTTTTCTTATTGTAGTGTTCTTATTTGTGATAGCAGGAACTTGAATTTGACTCTGGTATAAAATTCTGGCCACTTGCATACAAATTATTAACTAGCTTAAGCTTTCTCTTAGATTGAATTTTGACAACTCTAGAAGCTGAACAAGTCTGCTGAACTAATAAAAATTTACTGTATCAACATAGATGTATAGGATTTAGATTGCATTGAATAGGACCTAAAGCTTTTCACGCAATGGAAAGTTCATGGCAGCCACGACCTGCTTATTCTGTCCAATACATTGGTTAGTACTGGCAGAAGCCAAGTCTAATTAATGGATAGAAAATCTTGAGTCACTAAAATGCCTCCCAATGATGCACTTATCAATGGCTTCTTATGCACTCATCCAATTTCTAACAAAATCATTCTACAGTAGTACTTGGAGACAGTTCTAGAAAAGTGGGATCAACAACTATCAGACAAGAATCTAGTATCACCTTCACTATTATCATTTTCATAGATGCTATTATCACTAGCCAATAAGCTACTGATGCCTTGACAGTTTGTTAAGCCAAAGTGCTCCTACCGCTTACTAACAAGTTCAAAGTCCTAGAAATGGTTCAAGCAACCTATCAACAGTGGCTCAGGAGTAAATCAAAGTTCTGCTGCTATTGCTGGTATAAATAGATACATAACTATTAATCCACACGGGTATTATTCTTGGTAGGCTAGACACTAAAACTGCAGATGGAATTAAGCTCTTAAGAAAGACAATACAAGAGCTACTACCTGCTACCGCAAATTTTATTATCTGCTACAGCTCCCACTTCTAATAAAATGGATCTATAGTTGGTAGAATCAACAGTTCAGATAGCTTACACTTTCTGAGAATTTTGGGCTGGGAATTCCTGCTGCTAGAGATCTGAAAAGTGGGGTAACTTGGACGGGGGAACTGAACTCTGCACTTGATGAGGTAGTAGCAACTATAATGTTTGTTTGGACATCACAAGATGGGATTGTCTCGACTGTGGTAACATAAGACATTTTATCAGAAACATCATTTTATCTTATTTATTCATTTTTTAGTCATAAACAAGGTACCCTAGGCATTTACACAAGATATACAATTACATTACCATGATTTGTGTTTGCACTGGAAAGAGCCCCTTTCTCCTCTTCACTCCCACAATTCTGCTCTACAATATGACTTGACAGTATATCCTGGTGCAGTGCATCTATATTAGCTTCAGTTTGTTGTCCTTTTTCCCCAGCCTGATGAGGCATGAGTGTTGACCCTGTACTGTATTCAGAGCTGGCTGGAGATGCCTCATACAGATCAGGTTGCCTAGAACATATTTGATCGTTAGTTAGTGTTGAGTAAGAAACATTACCAAATCTGAATTCAAGTCAACTGATTTTTCAGTTACCTCCAAGATGGTCGAGTTCCCTCATTACTACTCCTTAAATCCTCCAGCAAGTCTTTGAAATCCTCAAGTTCAAAATCAATATCAGAGATCGTACATCTGAAGATGTCATTTTTTTTACTCTGATTCAAAAAATCTTGGAGAATCTGAAAATAACATAGGATGAAGTTTAGGGACATGCAAAACATAAAATGGACTGTTAGTCCCACGGTATTTAAGACTCAGCACTTTACTAACTGTGAAGCTACCCGATTGATAACATTGGATGTTGGTAACACAAAAACATATAGAATATACAAAATTACTTCTCACCATCCAAGCATTTTCCAGACTCTGATCTGTGTTGTCTGTGTTAACTTTCAATGCAAGTGAGCTGAGTAGCTCTGCTTGCTGCATCAAAGCAGTTATCATTGGATCATCCTGTTTGAAAAATGTTCCTTGAATTCTATTATTCTGAGCTGCTAATGAATAAAGGTGAAAGTGAACGTAAGTGTCATATTATGAAGAAGGAACAGAAATAATAAAAGACTGCATGCACAGTTTTGGCTAAACTGCAAAGTGATTAGCTATTGTAAAAAATTCATTTTGTAGATCTGGTGAAAGAAAGAGCAAGAGAAATACAAGTGCCAAAGCCAAGAAATTGTTACTTGAGATGATTTACCATCATCAGAGACCTCTTTAACATTGTTGACTTGAGATTGCACTAACACGTTGATAACATTGTGGAGATTTTGACCCAAAACAGCAAATGGATGTCTTTGCTGCTGATTGATTATTGTTGCAGACACTCTATGTGCTCTATCTCCAAAGTTACAATTTCCAGAGAGATCAGAGATGTGGGATCTCCTGGATTGGGAAAAGAAAAGATTTTAATTTATAAAAGAAACAGAATTCTTAGTCATTACTATGTATATACATCTCTACATCACTGGTACCTCATTCTCTTAACAGGAGCAGTGCATTCGGTTGTTCCATCTGTATTGAACCCATTTCTGAGTAAAATTCTTTTGTTATTTGGGTTTATACATGTAGTGTTCTCCTTTGCTAAGGCTTCATACTTGGCTCTCTTCTTGCACAGTGTAGAGAACCGATTTTTAACAGCATTATCCGTTCTGCATTAATAACATAATCAGTAAAAATTGATAATCTACAACAGAAAATGAAAGTAATGATTGTATAATGAGATCTCTTTTTCCGCAAAGTTTTTTTAATATTTATACCTGCCTGAAACCACCTTTGCTATTTCTGTCCATCGATTGCCAAAGATTTTTTGAGCCTGCAAATCACATTAAGTCATGAGCTCAGTAGCCAAATTCAACGATCTAGAATAACACTTATCCAAACTGAAACTGTGGCTGTTGTTTGCCCTACTTTGGTAAGACAAAAACTATGTCAATTAGCTTATGGTCTGGCCTACCTCTATTTTTTTTTTTTTATGTTTCCAAAACTCAACACCTACTGTACCAGTAATATGCAATACCTTGGTACGACTGATCAATGAAAGTAACATTTCCTCCAAATAAATTACCAAAAAATAAGTTTTTGAAAAATGCATTTGAAGTTCTTTTAAAAACAGTCTGACTCCGTTTAACTTAAATGAAAATAGAGGATATAAAATTATTAATTACCTCACATAAAAGCATATCTTCCTCTGGTGACCATCCCCCTTTCTTGAAATCAGAATTCAAGTATGTGTACCATCTGTGTTTTTATTGTAAGAAATGCATTATATTAGATTAAACCACTTGTAAAAAAAAAGTCAAGCAAATTAATGATCAAACGGATCAAAATAGAAGATTATCAACAAACTTTTTGAAAGCCATGTCATCATCATGGTTTCACCAACCTTCTTCTGCACTGTCTTGTCGTTTTATCCTTGAATTTAGAGGCAATTATCGCCCAGCTGCACTCAAAGAAACACAAACAAACTCCCTCAATTCCATTCATCATTAAAAATGGCTAACACTTTGAAGGAAAAGAACACTGAATGAAAAAAGGCTCACTTTTCAGTTCCATTTAAACTGATTTGTTCACGAAGTATATCATCTTCCTGCAACTCCGGATAACAACTTATCAAATTAGTAAGAACCCAAAACAAAGAATCAATAAATTAAGAAAAAAAACAAAAAGGAAAACAAAGAAGAAGACCTCTTGAGTCCACGTTACTATATGACGCTCCTTCTTCTTGGAATCTTCATTGCTACCTGCTCCAAAATTCTTCTTCTTTATTTCCTGCATATTTTTTTCTTCTCTGTATCTCACAGTCTCTGGTGCCTTGACGCTTCTCCCCTTTTATTAAAACCCAAGTGGCATGCTAAAAAGCCAACCCCTTTTGTGACCTTTATAATAAAAATACACTTGAATCCCTGAAAAAGGAACCAAAGCTTCCACTTCCCTCTCTTTTTTTCTTCTGTCTTTTTTACAATAAAACTCACTGTTGGGTTCAAACGGAATCCTTATTACTCTCAATAACTCTATGCTTTGTCTCCCCTTCTACTCCATTCCTCGGATTCTAACCTTTTTTTTTTTTTTTTCTGTTCTTAGAAAATAGAATCACAAGGTCTCCACCATCCCACCATTTAAATGCTGCTAAAGCTTGAACTTTCTGATTCAAATTTACATGTATATACGTAGACTCGAAAAGGGTAGATCTAAAGTGGAAAAAAGATTGAAACTTTGAAGAGAAAATGAAAAATGCAAGAGTGATATGATCTTTCTACAATGAATTGTATTTTGGGTTTTTGACTGGTTGATTTCACTCTCAAAGAAACTTTTTGAAAGTACTCTCTGCTTTCTTTCAAGGATTTTGGATTTTGTAGGATTTCTTTACTTAATGAAAAAAAAAAAAAGTGGAAAAGCGTTAAAATATTAATTTAAACCAACTTATTCTCACTTTAGGTCTAAATTAATTATACTTACAATGAGATTAGATATTACAAAGATAAAATTAAAATTAATAATATATATTTAGATAAAAATAATGATGAAAATGAAATAAAATATTATAATAAAAAAATCATTAAAAATATTATATTGACATTTATATATAATAAAATTTTTATTCTCTCAAAATTTCTGCGTATATTTTATATATAAAGTTACTTTATATTATGTATAACTATATTTATTTACGTATTTTTTAAATAATTTTGTTATTTACTTATTTATTTGTTTATTATGTTAAATTATAAATTTATTTATCATTTTAAATAAAAGAATAAAAAATTAAAAAAATCATAAAGGGTAAAATTGAAAGAAAATCACGCTGAAAGTTATTTTGTCAAACGGATCCATATAAGTCCAGTCACTAATCAGTAACCACGACTTTAGTGCGATTGAAATAGATCCATCGCATCACAACTGTGCTATTCACATGCTACAAACCTGCTGTCAAAGCGTTTAAATCGCATCTCACCGTACTTAAACGAGGATCCAACGTGGATCCTTAGTGCGCGGGTGCCGGCATGAAGGAGAGTTTGAAAATATTAAATTAAAATTTTAAAAATTCATAAATAAATAACGCTGAATTTCATGATGTTGTGTCAATAAAAGCCTTGCAGACTAAGCCCACTCTGCTCCTAAAGCAAACCCCATTACTATTATCTATTTTTTTAAAATCTAAAGTTTTAATATATAATAAAATAATATAAAAAATACATAATTTAAATTTTGAATAAAAATTATATATAACTTTAATAAAATTTAAAAAATATTTTTATATTTATTATGTCAATACAAATTATGATAAAATAATTTTAAATTTTATTTATATTTAATAAGAAATATTAATAACAAAAATACCTAAATTATTAAAATTTTTTAATAATAATGTTTTTAAAGGATCTTAACGATTTTCGTGACCTAACCTTCGCACTTCTTTCCCAGCTATTTTTTTATTTTTCATTTAAATTCATTGATTTTCTTATTTTGGAGGGTTGATTTTACTTTTCAAAATTCCAAACAATCCCACGCTCTTAACATTCACGTGAACGAAACGCGTGGGTTGACTGGATGGAATGACTAATTCTGTCAACGTGGTTGGTTTTCATTGGGTAGTGACTTCACGTGAATTGTTACCATTATTGGGGGTTGGTTGAATTATTTTTGCTTGTTTAAAATCTCCAGCCAATTTTCTGACACAAATTGAAGGAAGTGAGTCTTATTTTTCATTTTCTTGGAATGGAAAATATAAATGTTGTTTGTTGGATCATTTTTGAAAATTGAAAGTGATTTTTCTGTTTGTGTGTGGGACACTGACTGCATTTTATTTGCTTTTTCACTTAAATGGTGTTTGGTTGCTTTCATTCATTATTTTTCTCACTTTTTCTTTTTGTTTGTTTCTTCATGTGAATAATATAAATCAATTAGATTTTAGAGGAAAAAAAAAACCCAAAATGCAAATCAAAATAGGAAACTTCTGTTTTGCTTATTGTTTGAAAGATTTAAAGAAAAACAACACAAAGATCTTTTGTCTTTTTATAAAGAAGAATATGACAATGTTGCATGCTTTTACCATAAAATTATCTATCATCTAATAAAAAAAGTAATTTAATTTGTATAACATAGTTATAATAATGGTACCAAAGCATAGATATTGAACTTTGAGGTAATTTTTAAAAACACGTGTAATTATATAAAACAAATTCTTTTATCGATTCTATAATCAATCAACGACTCTTTAAAAAAAATTAAATTTAAAATTTAAAATTTAAATTTAAAGATTTTAAGTTCAAATTTTAGAGTTAATAAGATAAGATTTACGAGTTTATATGAGTTGAGAAAAAATTGTCTATCTTCAACGAATCAAGATAACATGATGAATCTTATCATTGTGTTCTTATTATGGAATTTACATTCTCCCGAAAATGTAATTAAGGATTTGATTAATTACCCACTTCTTAAATGAAAAATCCACCACATACATTTTTATTTGATATAACCAGCTAAGAATACACTGAAATGATAAAATTTATTGTCCAAAATATTACAAAAAGTTTTCCCAAATTATCATTTACTATTATTTGTTTTCTTAAATTTCGCCTATGCATTATCCTATTGTCGATCTCAAACCCGAATAAAATGAGGAGAGTTGTGATAAATCGACGACTAATGTAAAATGTAATTAAATTATGATTAGAATTTTTTGTTTTTTAAAATATCATTGACATTTGAATGCCTAAATGTTGATGATGATAGTCTGTCTACTACTAAACTCATAAAGATTTTAGATTTGAATTGAGTTTTAAGAGGTAGACAACCATATTATTATCAAATGAATTAATTAAATGCATTTAAATCACCAAAATACTTGTGTGAAAATCACCCAAATTTGTTTTTTGGTCAACATTATTGTATTAAATATTTTTAAAAAGGTGTATTTAATAGTACAATTACTAGTAAAATGTTTAAATCATACTTTTCAATTTTCACTTGATTGGAATTTAATTCAAATATAATTATGTGTGGCCAACCTTGTTAGGCATTTCAAACTTAAGTTTTCCCCACAAGTCAATTTTTTTGGCTAATACATTCTTTTGATAGAAAACTACTTAACTTCAAAAAAAGTTTCAATAAATCAAAATTCAAGCAAGTTTGTTATCTAGAAACATTGTTTCTTCATTGCAATAAACAGGTTTATAGTAATAGTATATATATAAATACATAAATAGCATGCCAATAACAATTTTAAAAAAAAAAAGAGTTGAAATTATTATAAACATTGCGACATAAAGAGTTTATAGATTGTAATTGTTTTGAATAAATTACCATGAATTTTGAAACATCACGAGCGAGATTAATTTAAAATCATCATATCCTATATACGATGTTTTTAATAACATAATCGCATATCTTTCAATAATTTTTCAAGAAAATTTGATTCATGGAAAATACGAAATTAAAACTCAAAATACTCTTTGAAAATAGTTTTATGTTTCTTCATAGGAAGCTATAACATTTTATATACAATGATTTTTATCTCTATATGGTATATGCATATTTTGTATATATATATATATATATATATATATATATATATATATATATATATTCAACCATTGTAACAGACACTCGTGTATTAGAAAAGAAAAACATGACTCCCACTTTCAAACACATGCACGAAATATAAACCAAAATCAAAATTTTCAAAAACTTTTCTCAATAATGAAGTGACCCAAACCTAACTATATTCAATCCTATACGTTAAAATTTGAACATTATTAAAGTGATCAAGTTGAAACCCACAAAAAAAAAAAAGATTTTTATCATTGGAATTATATTAATTAATTAATATTTAAAAAATACAAAAATATAAAAATATAAACCTTAGACGCTTGTTGGAGTTCAAAGCTCATCGAAACCGTAAAATTTTTTTTACAAAAAATTTATATAGATTGCTCAATCTTTTGATTAAAATAAAATATATTATATTTAATAATTTAAAAAAATAATTACAAATTATACATTTGATATGATTTTAATAAAAAATCACTGATATTATTCAAATCCAAAATTATTTATATTGAAAAGAATGATCAATTGAATAACCTCTTGTTGGTAACCCTATAATCTGTGGGATAACGTTGTCTTAGATATTCACTTATTATTTCTCAATTAAAACGGTTTTACCAACTTGTTTTTGAGAGCCAAGTGGACAAGGAAATAACAAGACATGTGGATCGAAAAGAGGTGGGGAAGAACCGTCTTATCTAACTTTTAAAATCAAAATTGATGGGACTAATGGTGGGAGCCAAGCCAACCCCCACAAGACAGAAACGTTACAAATGACAAATGTTATTGGTGTCTTTCTTGATAGCAAAATCTCCCTCCAAAAAGGTCTTGATTCAAGTAACATAGCCCCCTTATGTCTAGTCTTTGTTTATCTTACATATATATGGACGATTTGAAGCAAAAGGATAGGTTATATAAGATACCACACTTTAATCTTAGAAAAAAAATAACAATAATAATGGCATAAAGTCTTTGCATAAATACTAAAATACTTTATAAACTGTTCTAAGTGGGAAGATATAAAAAAATAGACATAAAGAGAGGGAGGGGGGGAGAGTCGGTGATATATTTGTCCCAGAAGCAGCCATCAAAGAGCAAGACGATCCAGAAAAAGACCGACCCTGTGGAACCCTATGCAAAAGTTTCAACTGCTATGGCTTGCCTTAAAACAGTCTTTTTATAAATAAACTTTCAAAAGCTTTCAAAAGCAAAAAAAAAAAAAAAAATCTATCACCAAAGCAATAGCATAGACACACCCAATGAAACCATCATCAAGCTGCCCTATAGCCCCTCCTTATTTTCAAAGAGAAAAGAAGGAAAAATCTCCCTCCTTTTTCTCCTCCCATTATGCCTTAATTTTGTCAGTTTTCCATCGGCTTTTGATTGAGAGTGAAACATTAAACTTTAGTCATCTCTCTTGTCCTTGCTCAACCCTATCCCTATAGTAAACTACATGCTAATAAGATGATAAATGTAAATTTTTTTGGCGCATTATCATAATTTTGATATGAATAATTGAACAATCTATTAATCTTTAGATTTTACGAGTCAAGACAATTGTTTTTTTGGTAAAAGATAATCTTAGACCTATGCAGCTAGCAGTTTTTCTTGCCCCATGGACCCAGTAAACGTGTTAAAAAAGTACATTACGTTTTAAATTTACTTCAACATATATGGCTGGCTTGGCTGGACATCTCGATTAACATGGAGATTTTTCTACCCTTTCCTATAGCTAGCTTTATTAGATTTTCTAGTGCATGTCATTGTTGTAGGGAAAAGGTTCTATGTCCTTAATAATCAAGGGTTGGATTTAAAAAATATTTTATTTTAAAAAATAAAACCATAGGGTAGACCATGCACTAAGACCTAGAGTGAACAATATATCTCACAATCGATTAATTATTTATTATATTCGAAAGATGGATCAATTTCAAAGTTTCAATCAACACAATGTCATGTTAGAGATTTTGTTATATATAAACTTGATGAGTAATTAATATTACTAGTATAATAAAACTCGATCGATCATAGGGGAATTATTAGTAGTCTCAAGATATTGGCGCAATTAAAGGCAATAGGGTCCCTAACAAAGAAGGTTGATTGATAAAATTTTCCATGGCCACCTTGAAGCGACTTTGCAAGAATAATTAGAGATAAGACTAACCATACATAGTGGATTTCCTCTAATAATATAGGCACACTACTATTCTTTGTTAATTTTATCATTATGTTTGGTTTAAGACTTCAATGCGTCTTATAGGATATTTGATATTTATTATATGTGAGATAACACCACACTAATACCCTATCACATGTAGGTAAAAATGAAAAAAAATCTATTACATAATAGATTTAAAAAGTATAACAAAAAAAAAAATTGGCTTTGATACTATATTAAACATTCAACTTAAAATCAACTGGCTATAAGTGGAATGATATAATCTGAATATAAGATTATAAAAAATTAAATATTCATTAGATGTGAGATAATACCACACTAACAAGCTCTCACATAAGCTAAAATGAAAGAAACCTATCATGATACAGATTTAAAAAGGGCAACAGAAAAAATTTTTAACTTTGGTATTATATTAAATATCAAACTTAAAATTAATTGATAGTAAGTGCATGAATTCAACTTGAATATAAGATTAAAAGAAATTAAATATTTATTAAATATGGGATAACACCACACTAATAAATTAAATAAATATTGTTCTAAGCAAAAATGATATAATTTTTTTTACAAAGCAGATCACAATTTGAAAATATAAAAAAAAAAATTACAAATATTAAACTTTGAATTTCAAATTTATTGAATATCACTTTTTTAAAATAACTGCATAAATTAATTGAATCAAACAATAAGTTTCAATGATATATTTAATTATTATAGCATTGTTAATAAATTTATAGGTAATCAAGTATAAAGAACAGGGGCAATGCTATTTCTTGGCAAAGAAGGGGATACAAAACATTACAATGTATATATATAGTTCAAGATGTAATGATAATTTCCACTAATTATATACTTAATGAAAATCTAAACAAACACATAAAAGAATGATGGAGGTAGTGGTGGGAGAGGCCCAAGTTCCCAAAGAGATTGGTAGTTGATGAGATGGTGTGGGAGTGGCCGGTGTGGCTCTTATTTTTCATCTTCTTTTGATGAACTTCTCATCATGCCAAGTAGAGCGTTCACCTAATCAATTGCTGCTAGCCATGTGTCTCATCCACTCTCTCTGCCTTTTTTTTTTCTTTTCGTCTTTCACTTTAATAACAGGGAAATTAAATTAAAAAGCACGTGGGCCTTTTATAAGCTCCCATTTCTCAACGTAAAGAAAATATGGGAATGATTTAAGTAGAAAATATTCAATGAGCTTATCATAACATGTTTCTTGTTGCTTTGCTTTTAGCCTCTTAATGTATAAGCCGAGTGCTGCTTGCTTAATCAATAGACTCTAGCTAGGTCATTGTATGATTCTACCCTCAACTGTTATGTTTCTTTGATTTGATTTTCTCTTTTTTTTTTTTTTTTTTACATTGTTTAATTTGCTTTAATTTCTATGTTTGGAGGAAAAAGAAGAAAAATGGAAGGAATGAGAGAGGTGACAAAAAAATGAGAGAAAATAAAGTTATTTTTCTGTCTTTGTTTTTAAAACGAAGGATGAAAAATAAAAAATAAAAAAAAAAGTTGTAAATAAAATTAAATATTTTATTCCCCTCCTATCAAATGAAGAAAAAAGTGAAAAGAAAATAAATTTTTATTTCATTCCCTTTGATTTTTTTTTCTTCTTTTCCTCCTACCAAACAAGTGTAAATGATGATCTAGATTTATGATCAAGCCCTACCTCTATAATTTCTATTAAGGGCAAATTAAACAATGACACTGGTGGAAAAATAAAGAACATAAAGCTTTGATTTGAGTCTTTAACATATAGCTTGAGTAATGAACATTTTCAACTAAGAGCCTACGTTGTTTGATATGTTAATCTGGTTTAATTTGGGGCCATGTTTTCGTTAATCAAATTCAGGTTCATCTCCTAAGACCTCTTTTGCCTTATACATGGATGAAAAAGTTACACTTTTACAATTTTTTTTCCAATTGAAAGGGTCCATGATCAATACTTTTAGTTTCATTTTTTAAAAGGGAATATCAGAAAAGAAAATTAAAGAGATCAAGACAGAATTTAAAAGTTAAAGGAGGAAAAAAAAAAAGGTTAAAGAAGAAGGGAAAAAAAGATGATTTAAAACCTCTTTAATTGAAACCTGACGATCAAATTTTTAACCCCAAATTCCAATTTAATTTGGAAATTAAATACTTAGATTATTTTATATTTTTTAAAACATTTGATTTAATAATAAATACATGCTATAATTTATTCGAAAACTTGAGTTCTAATTCTTCTTATCTCAATAAAAATATTTAATTCAATCGGTTCATCCACATCTTTTAAGATATAAATTCCCATTAGTTGACATTCGATTTTAAATATTTTGTAAATTTTCATTCTCCAATTATCCTTATGCTTGGTCTGTTTTGTTCCAAAAAAATAAAAAATATTTTTTTCTTGAAAAAAATTAAGATATTCAAATTATTTTGACTATTGTATACCCATTTTTTCTCCCTTTATTGATGGGTCGTACTGTTTTTCGGAAAGAAAAGCAATTTGTGTCTGGGAACAACTTTAGCCGACGAGCAACCTTTTGAGATAGAATACAATGCAAAATTGTGTTTAATTTTTTCGATAAGTACATATAAATTTGTCATGTTGTTTGTGCACTGTCCCATAATATTACACCAATTGATAAGCTATTCACTAAAATTAATCACCACTTTTCCTTTGAAGGGTCCCAATTTGGGATTTGTTTAGCTCTCCCCTTTATTATTTGTTTCCATGATCAATAGATGAACCAAAGCTAAGACATACCAAAAAGTAGACAAGAAGGTCGAAAAAACAAGTCACATGAAAAAGAGAGTTTGTTTTACCCTTCTAATTAAAGCTAGCTTTGACGTCAATTAATTAAGCAACTAACTAATTAGCTCGATCATGAAGGGTAGACACCACTTTCTTCGATTTTCATCCGAATTTTCATTGTTAAAGATATATGGTACCCCATTACTTTAAGTCATACTATTTTCCATGTCATCCCATTATCCAATTATTATAATCAACAATTACGTAATCTGTTGATAGAATGTTAGACTCTTAATTTCGGTGAATAAGATTCAAATTTCGAAAATAAAAAAATAATCATGTTTTAAATTTAAACAAATACAATGAAGCAACATGATAAAAGTGCATTGGATATCATGAGCATTGGATATCATGAACTTTGTTGGTCAAGATATTCTTCAACTTAAAATGAAGCATAGATTAAAATGTAACATAGTCAAGGTATAACAATCTTTTTTCTTTTGGTTTTTATTTTATTTTTGTTTTCCCTTCCTTTTCTTTTATGTGAAATGACAGATTAATCTTCTTTGATCCCATGTGAATAAACGAAACAGGAGAGAGGAAAGGTCCCATGAGTGGAACAAAATTTGGAGCATATGCAACACTATTTTTATCCATATTTAGCTTTAAACGCATGTTGGGGCTCCCTTTGCTTGGGATTCCTACACTTTTGTGGGCACCTTCTTTTGATATTTGAGTCACCTTTTCAAGAGTAGGCAGGATCCTCACTTCACTTCACTCCCTTTCTCTCCCTATCTTTTCTACAAACCACGCTCTTGTTAAAGGAAAAGGTTTTGGGAATCCTATGCCCTCTCCTCTCCTCCATGCCATGTATATTCCTATCACTTGCTTCTTGCAATGGCTAGATTCCCATATGTTATCATCATTCTTCCGTATTTTGCCTTTCAACTGGTAAATGTTTAGTCTATTACTATCTTGAAAGAGAGCTAAGAGTCAATCTCCCAATCATATAAAGATCTTTGTACTGTTACATTCATTATTAGTTGGGAGTACATAAAAGGGAAAAAATTTCAGTTTTTTTCACAAGGTGGCATCTGGCAAAGGGGGAAATTGAAGACGAATTTACATTCTGTCACTCTGAGATATGGGTCTCAATCTTTAGATACTTTCAATAAAGATGAGTTCATAAGAAGAGCTCACCTAACACAAAACAGAGCTGAGATTGCATAGTTGCAAGCCCCTACTCTATATCAAAACTATGACTTGACAACTCTTTTAATTCCTCTTTCTGAATTCTGATCCTTCTTGTTTCTACTTTTTTTTTCTACTGTCTATATAAACAAATAGTATCTGAAAAAGAAGTTTGAGTGACAGCGGAAACTTGGTCAAAAGTATACTCCTCCCCCCCTTAATGAATTGATAACCCCAGCTTCAAAGTTTCTCCTTTTTTTCATATGCATTGAGAGGTTGGGCCATTTTTTTTCCTTTTCTTTAACTCTGCCCGAGTGAGTAGGGATCACTACATTTGAAAACCAAAAGCATGGGACTAGGCATGGTCTCTTAGTATGGCTACCCTTTGAAGCAGCGATCAAAATCTTATACCACCCCAACCATTTAACAATCTCCATACGTAGACTAAAAAATATGTTTTGTAATTGTTATAATCTTCGTCACTATTAATATCATTGTTTATGTTTACATGATGTTGACAGGAAATATATTAAGTTGGTTGATGGTCTTTGCTCTTTTTGTTGTAGCTACCAGTACTGAGCTCCTCTATCAATTTTACATTAGAGACAATGAACATTCAAAGATTTAAAAAGGCAAACGAATATGATTTACTTACACTCTAGATTGATAATATGAGGATGACAAAAAATGAAATAGAAACAAAGAAATTATCCCTTCCAAAAAAATCTCTTGGTTGTGTTGAGAAACTTCTAGGAAACTCTCTTCCAATCTTCAGTTGATCAGAAGACTGTTCCCCAATTGCCGTACATTTACTCTAAAGCCTTCATTTATACACTCGCAATTGTTACCACCCAAGTAAAAGATTGTAGCAGACTAGAAATTTTAATAGAATTTTAGTGTACTTTAAGATGCTTGTACAGGCATGCTTAATCTTTGAGCCTGGTGCTGGTCTCACATGAATGAGGAAAACAAATTTTCTTACTCTTACATGATTGCTTACTTTTTCACGTGAGCCCTTTTTTAACTTTGTCTCTCAGATTCTAATGAGTGAATCCCATTAGTTACATACCACAAATATATCATTGAAACAGCATTGAAACAGCAAGGATGTTTTGATTGGGTTTTTTAAAGTTTTTTAACTGAAGTTCAGGTCTGTCAAATAAATGATTCACTTTCAAAGCCCTACGGGGACCCCATTCACCACTCAATGACAAAAGCAAGTTGTGAGGAGCTTGTTTTGAAGGCCACTTTTCCTTCACTTCCCTGCTTGAAATAATGAGATTTCATTCAATATTTGCCTCTAAAGCTTAACTGGAATGGAGCCAGGGGTTGAACCCCATGTCTCACCGTCATAATAACATTGTCTCTGGGCTCCTTTTTGTTACGCTGACATGCATACGTGCCAGCATTGGTCTAATCGTGTCTAATCCTTCAACTACTTTGCTGCCCTCTTTGAATTCAATAACAGTACATAGCTGGGCCTATCTTCTCCTTTTCTCTTTGGGTTTGTTGAGCCCAAGTCAAGTCAACAATTTGACCTTCGTGATTCAGCATGTTAATATATATGTTATAAATTCAAGGTTAAGAAGTTAATTATGATAAGTTAAAGGTTGATTAGAAGTTAAAAAAGTGTAGTGAACCCTGTGTGGGTCATTGCTAGAGTTCCAAATGACATACATATGGAAGGGTGTCTCTTGATAATACCATAAAATGACCTTTTATTTGAAAAACATAGGCCTAATTGTTGTTAAAAGAATCAAATAATTATACCAATGAGCTAAAAAGAAGAAACAAATGCTGCTTCCTCTAATTATAACATTTTTTTTTCTTGGTTGGGGTGTGGGGAATGCTGATCAATATGGAACAACCTCATATAGTTTTCTATTTTCAACATGAATCAGCTTGTTACTGTAGCAGCCTGCACAATGGGAAATGATATCTATTGCGTTTGCCTTTATTTGTAGTTCAATTTTGATGGAGAAATTGCTACTAATATTTTTCTTGATAGCGATTTCAATAATTCCCCTAAATTGATACTTGAAATTTCCCTCCATTTAGAGTGAATAAAAATTGGTTCTGTTTGAATGATCAAATCAAGCTCAACTCAAATGGATTCAAAATACAAGCAAACTTGAAATGACTTGACTTGCATGCACCCTATATTCTTCGAAAGTTCCATCAGACTTGCAACCCTTTGGGCTTGTAGGCTTCTCCTGCTCAGTCTATATATATACTTGTAATGAACGGGCTTCAATAGGATTTAGGCAGACACCCCCTCTGCAATTGGTTCTCCCTCTGACATGTTAGAAGAGCTAGCATTGCTCCTCAGTTATTTGTAAAAAATTGGTTGACATAGCCAAAGCTTCAACTACACCAATGCATGAGAATAACAAATCTGTTTTGCAAAAACTACATCCCTATTGCAAGAAAACACTGAAAAGTTATCAAAAACCCTTGGGATTATATTTATTATCCTCTCATGAGATGAACCATTGAAAAGCCTCCTCCTAGTCACACATATTGGGAATTTCAGTCTTTAACAAAGGCAGCAATTCATTTGACTATTGGCTCAAGACATACAGACAAGTCTTGCAATCACTTCAAAATGATATTTTAATTCAGTGGAAGGCGTCAAAGTTACTAAATTGATAATAACCATACAGTAGAGCCAAAATGCACCATCTGAAATACATGCATGAACATGATCATTTCAGGGGTAAGCTCAATGGCTGAAAAATGCAATGCAAGAAGGCTAATTAATTGAACTTGCAAATTTGTATTATACCTTTGCCTTTCCTTGACTCTATAGTTATCTCCAAGTGATGAACTAATTTATGATGAAAGCAATAAATAATTCTATCAAAAATCAAACAGAGCACAAAATTTACATAACTTTCCCAAAAAAAAGAGAGAGAGAGAGAGAGAGAGCTTTACCTAAAACCCTTTAGGTCCAGTTTCTTTCAATACAACAGGCTTCTCAACCATGGAGAGACAGTACCTAGCAATCTCTCTAAACCTAGGCACACTCCGAAGATCAACCTTTGTCCCAACTTTCAAGGTCATGATAACATCACCCCACTCACCTGTGAAACGTGGCACCACTTGGACGTCCTTTATCACCTTGTAAGAGAAGTCGCTCCTATCCTGGCCCGTCAATCCTGAAATAACAGTCACCCATAGGTTGGTCAACCTGTACCTCAGGAAAAAAGCTCTTGAAACTGCAGCTAAAGTCAAAGGAAGCCATAGAAGAGTGAAATCCAGAAGCTGATTAGCTACGAGGTCACCGTAGTGGGCTCCACGGTCGAAGAAGATGATTTCTTCTTTGCGGGTTTTGGAGGTTGGAGGGAGTGCTGGTTGTGGAGGGTCGGTTAGTTAGGGGAGGACACGCGGAGCACGGTGGTCTAGGATTGATAACGGATTGGGTCGGAGTGTGTTTTTACTGGCTATGATCCTGACTTGATTTTATTTTCATAAAACCTTAATTTGATTTTATCTGAAATTTTTTTATTTTTTTATATTTTAATTTGATTTTATTTTGAAATTTAATTTTTTATTAAAACAAATCAACTCTATGAAATCGAATTAAAATCCATTAAAAACGGATTGGATTATCAACCATAATCGTGGACTGTTTGCTGTTTCTCGAAATGGCTTTGAAGGGGAGGTTAGGAAATGGAAGTTTGGAGGAGAAAAAGAGGGACCGGTGGATGATGGAAGTGGCGGAGGTGGCGGAGGTGGCGGCGGTGGCGGCCCGTGAAAGAAGAGAAGGGAGGCCATGAAGGTTTAATTTTATCCATTAGTGAGAGAGAGGGAACTGATAGGTAGTTAAGTTGCGCCTTTGCTGGTCATGTTTTCTGCCACGTGACAAACGTATTTTTTTCTTGTATATATTTTTTATTTATTTTTAAGATGACAGGGAACATAGAAACAAAGGAAAAGACCTTAGATTTTGGTCCCAATGTTGGCCCATTAAATACTGACTAACAACGTAAGAAAATTAAAGTGGGCTGAACATTGCCACTAGCAGGACCAAGCTGGATTATCCGACCCTCATTACAACTCTGGGCTCCAGCTTTGGGTTGCCGGCCTGTGGCCAGGCTGGCTCGGCTCGTCCACGGTTGCTTTTAGGTGAGGTTCCCCCCAGGTACAAAAATGTGACAAAATCAATTGTCTAATTAGTTAATTAAGCAAAATTTAATTTAAACATGACATCAAATGCATAAAACAACCCAAATTTTATGTAATCATCATCAATCTCGAGTCTCGATAAATGTTGTGTTCAAATCGAGTTATAACTATCAATTAAATATTAATTAAAATAATATGCATGTTGAAAAAATTTATAAAAGTTTTGAATTTTAAAGAGTTTAAAAAAAATTTATTGCTAAGACAACTTTCCAAATCTAGTTGTTTCAATTGATTAACATCAAAAGTTGCTCCATAAAATATTGTTTTGGCCGTTGACACAACCCAAATTCATGTTACAAACCATTTTCAAACATTAAGAAATGCAATAAATAATCAATCCATGATCATTCATGTTATTGCTGCTCACATGTTATCTTCGATATTTTTGCTAGCAACTGCAGACATGAATGGGAATCTTCTTCTTCTACTCAAAGGAATTAAAACCAGAATGCATGTGGCCACTAAACAAGCTCTATCTCAAACATCTATTTCTTAATTTTGCCAAACATTTTTAAACCCATGTTGGCATTTTAAAATTGTATCCATCAAATGCCAAGGTTTACAGCCACGTTGCCAAAAGATTATCTCAAATCTCTTCACATGATCCCATAAAAAAGTATAATTAAACAAACAGTTTTTTAAAATAAACTAACAAACAAGCATGAAACGGCGTGATTAATTTAATTACATCCATAATCTTGCAGACTTTGGTGCCTATATGGTAACTTAAAATATCAAGATATGCAGAAAGGATTTGCAGATTTTATCACATATGCTTGTTTGTATCCAATTGGTGTTCTTGGCTAATAGAGAATCTAATTAAGTTTATTTGTAAATCTATTATTACCCACAAGCCTTTGTTCTAGACATGAGCTGTGATGAATTTCTGATTCATCTGTCTCCATATTTATGGATTAATCCCAGTCCACCTAAAGAAAGTACATTTGATTAATTAATTACTGGCTAATCGGCATATATAATTGATATTACTTTATAGGAAAGAATCCTAAGTTGAAGCCTAGCAAGGAATATAAGGTTGTTTATTTCTCATGTCTCCATGTCAATTCAAAACCCTAGTTTTTTCTTGTTTCTATGTGTTACACATTGTGCCAAGTGATTCGAAACCATTTGTTGAATATTATCATGACATGTAGATCATCCAGCCTATTTGGAACAAAATTATAAAAATGAAGCCTAATTCAAAAATTGAAAGCAATGACTCAGAGTGTGAAACTTGATCTTATCCACATATATAAAGATAATATTTCACGTATAGTCAGAATCATAAGTCTAAATCAAGCAAACTAGTGAGAAAGAATTTGTTTAAATGACATTCTCGAATACAATAGGCTTCAATATTGAATTAGATATTGTACTTGAAACTATGAACTTTGAATTATGATGATTAACAAAGAGTTATGGTGCTTTTAGTAGAATGAGGATCATATGCTAGCTACCAGACAATGAGATAGTTAGGTGCCTAACACATGTACAAGAGTATATGAATGAATATTATTGCTTTGGATCAACTGAAACATAGATGTATCATGCAAAAGAACCGATGCAATTGATGACAATTAATTTGTATCTGTCATTGAAAAGAAGAAATAGACCAAAAATATGTTGACGAAATAAAAAGAAGAGGAAGAAGAGAAAAAGGGAAAGAAAAAGAGGACTCTGTTGGATGCTAGGGAGTGGGTGACAGTGGGTCATATGAAATTTTTTTTTTCTGCAATCAAAGACTCAAAAAAGGGAGTGCAGTAATGCAGTAAGACTCTGCCTAGGGCCAAAAGGTGGTTACATTGGCTTTTGGCGGATGCCATTCCTTGATTGTCAGCACAAGATTGCCAACGTCCCCTTCACGAGAATGACCATTTCCAACTCTCCTTGTTTTCTTCTGCTGTTCATCTGTTTGTCATCTTCACTCTTGGAAAGTGCGTTGGATACTCTCTCAGTCTCTCTTTCTCTCTTTTTCTTTTCATTTTTTATAAAAAAAAGAGATATAATAGTTTATTAACTTCAAGTAGATTGTGTTCACCACTGGCGTTTACCCTTTAGCATTGAATGATGAATTCAGCAAAAAAAAAAACCATTACAAGGGCTCTCTTCGATGCACTCTCAAGCAATTTTTTTTTTCTTCAAACAGTACAAAAGACAAGAATAATAAAATATGTAGCGAGAGAGAATCCCCTTTATATTTTTTCATGGCCCATGCTATAGCTAGAGCTGCTGCTGCAAACCAACTAGTCATCACTAGCAAATTACTCAAGTATAATTTAACTTGGAAATTCTTCTCGCATGATCCAACCTAGCAAACATCTTTCTCTCTTTCTCTCTAAGCCTAGGAAACCTGATCATATATATAACCATAATCATCTCTTCAGCCGCCTCCTGATCATCAAAAGTTTTCACTTGATAAAACTTCTACTTTTTACACCACTCTCTCTAGGTACCAAAACATTGGATATTATATAATGATTAGTTGCCCTCTTGATCTAAAACCTTTTTGTAACTGGGAAATGGGGGACTATTCCAAATTTGACACCTTGATTGATGAGTTCAAATTATCAATTGAAATGTTGTTGCTCAAGCCATGGCCAAAACCCGGTTTGATCCTCAATGCTGCAGAACATGTTGCTGAGGCTTTCTTCTTTAACCATTTGATCCATCTTTTGGCATTGAAGGTGATCAGGCCTTGGTGTGGTTTGGAATAGTTGTGCAACACCACCACCTGTTGGCCTTAGGGAAGTTGGAAAGAGGTTTCTGCTTGTTGGATGAGTGGACGACGGGCTGTCAATTGCTGGTGTCCTTGAGATATCCAACTTGACATCTGAGCTGTTTTCACTTCTATTACTGCAAGAACCTTCAGTTTCTTTATTAAGGTTAATAGATTCAGTTGGTTCTCTGTTTTTCAGTGCCAATATCTGCACCCACAAAATGAATTTATCCAATCACAGATGAAGCATGTTACACAAAATGCTAAATAATTCTAAATATTCCTTTACTGTCGATTTTAACTGGTTGAATTGATAATTTGATGCTACTATTATCTTTCAAAATAGAAAAGTGAGATCATTATCCTAGCTTTATTGTAATTACTTGTAAGATACATCTTTCATTCTTTCATTCATTGTCATGATTACGACCCTGAGCTTCAAACTATGATTAATCAACCCATAAGATTATGATAAGAAAGAGATTTGTCATTCAAAGCCATTGGTTTAAGAAAGTACTGGCAGAAACAAAGTTTTGAAAATCATGATTCCATTGAAAGTCAATAAAGCATGAATGATAGATTAGAAGATTATAATCCTTAAACTTAATCATTCAACAGTACTTACTTGAATAATTGCAATAGAAACTTTAAAGTTTTTTTTAACATAAAACAAAAAGACTTAATTAAGAAAAAAGCAGAAAGGAGAATTAATGAAGAAATATTTGTTTTTTTTTTTTTCGTTAGTTAAGATTATACCTCTGCATGAAGCTTTTGGTTCAGAGCTTGGAGTGCATCATTATCTGCTTTGATTGCTTCGTACTGTCTCTTAAGGAGATCATAGTCTTTCTCTAGTTGCTTGGTTTTCCACCTAGCTCTTCTATTTTGAAACCAAATAGCAATCTGCCTTGGTTGCAAACCAAGAGCTCTAGCCAGCTGCATTTTTCTTTCAGGTTCAAGCTTGTTACAAAACTCAAAGTTTTTCTCTAGAGTCTTAACCTGTTCCATGTTAAGCCTCCTCTTCCTTTCTCCTGCCTGTGAACCATCATCTGATAAATCATCCTCCCCATTTGCTTCTTCACACACATCTATCCTTGAAAATGACATTGATCTCTTCCCTTGAAATGATGCAACACCTATGCAATCCCCCCCCCCCCCAAAAAAAAATCAAAATTCAATATCATAGATAAGATTATAAAGTGATAAAACCTTTTCTCTATAAGAGAAAAGAGAGAGAGAGAGAGAGAGAGAGAGAGATCAGATGAACATACCACGAAAGTCTTGCGATGTGCATGGAGGTAGCATTTGATCGATAGAAGTTGAGGGTTGATGATGATCTTCCTCATGAGGAGTTTGGAGAATGAAATTTGCTGGGAAGAAAGCCATCCCATTGCAAGACATGACCCAGCAGACAGGTTTTAATAAGCCTCAAATAGTATTTAGAAATCTCTATATATATTCATAACCTGAACTGTCATGATGTTCAAGGAATGAAGGATACACAGCAGATCGGTCCTCGGAGTGGACACAGAGTTTAAAGTAAAAATGGCAAAAGAAAGATTTGATGTATCAGAGTAGAAGGAAAATTAGAATTTCTTGAATTGGAAGGTGATGCAGAGATCTGTGTAAGATGGATAGCTTATATACCTTATCAACTTCTAGGAACAAACTCTTTTTTTCTTTTATACTATATATATCTATATAATCTGAGATATGATTGATGACTCTATCGTTCCACTTCTCTTTATATGAGGAGGGATTTATTCGACAAAAAAGGGAATTTAAAAAAAAAAATTCTTTTATAAATATGACTTTGCTAATGGAGAGGGAGAAGCTGTTTTTTTCTTTTTTCCTTTATTAATATTGATTAACAATAGTTAAATTTTCATCAAATTTTGTTTCAATAATTGCATCAAGTGTTGATACACACATTTGCATGTTCAGGACAAGTGAGAAAAGAAAAAGAAAGCATAGCTAGAAAACTAACTAAACCTGTTAATGTGGTGATTCTTAAAACATTTTATGGAGTTATTCCAATCCAAGTCCAATAAAATGTTCAGGATGGGATGCAAGCACCTTTCAAGAAGCTTGGTTCTATAGCTATAAGGATAGACAATGCTATTGTATTTCATATTTTAAAGTGAACCGGGTGACTTTGGGAGAGGAAAAAATACTTATAATCCCAAAGAAATCTGATTTTTTTTTTAAACTAATTTAAAAAAAAAAAATTATTGAGATGGGTAAAAAGAGTTTAGGGTTTCATAGAAGAAGAAACTTTGTGATGTTTGTGATGTTTTATGAGAAAATAAAGAAGGGTTACTTAAGAAAAAACAGAATTGAGTTGGAAGAAAAAGAAGAATTACAGAAGAGGCAGGAATCTAGGGATGGGTCCAATGAGAGGGGCAGGGGTTGCTACCTAACCCACCAACAGGTATCATGCATTAGGACCAACCCTCTTTCCCATCCATTATCCTTTCGTCATCAGTTTCAGTCCTCTCTGCAAATGGCTCTGTATTTGAAATTGAAAGGAAAAAAAAAAATAGAGAGGAGAGAGGTTTGAAAACTGCACAAGCAAAACTCCTGCTGTTAGGAACCCCACAAGAGCTGGTCTTTTTTGTCTTTGAGCCCCTTCCATATCTCCGTCTATCTCTATCCCAACTCCTCTCTCTTCTACCTCACCCCCCCTATATTTCATGTCCTATCCTCATCTTCTCTCTCTGAATTCTAATTCAATTTAATTTTATAATATAAAAAAAAATTTCCCATAAATCCCATGCTAAAGTAAAATTCTGCAAGATCAATACAAAATCTTTGAACTTCCCAACTTATAACAAACTTATACAGGTTATCTGATTAGACATAGATGCTTCAATGTATTTTTTTTTTTAGGGTTTGGATTTGGATTAGGAGGTGGGTATTTCCTTTAGAAACCAACTTTTTAACTTTTGCATCCAAATCTGCTGGAGAATTAGTTTCTCTTTACCCTCTTCCAACTTTCATCCATAGTGTCATCAACAGTATGTATGTTTATCAGCTACCAAAACGAGTCAAATATGTTGTTTTCATGCCATCAGAAGAATGTCCCACTCCTTCAAAAATCTTATGACTAGTTGCTCGAATGTTCTTTTTGATCATTTTTTTAACCTTAATTGCACTGTGGCTTGCATATGAAAAAATATATATATTCATTGAATGTGTAATTCTAGAAAAGTAGTAAAACTTAAGAGCTTAAATTGATTTAGTTTGGAAATTAAGATGTTTGCATTTGATGAAATCACATATGATCTTGAATTTGTAAGAAAAGAGAGAAACCTTTGTACTATATGTCAGAACTTAAGACATGACAGAAATATACTACTACATACCAATCTACTTTGAAGAATCTAATACGTGTATATACCAAGAGAAAACCTTGTTCTGGTAACTATTTATTTACCAAAGTTTGTAAAAGGACAATGGAAGGGTGACAAAAGCAGATTGAAAGTCAGAAAACAGTACCCTTAAAGTGAATTTCTGCTTTGACCACTCTACCACCAATAATGGTTTATGGACAGAAAGTGAAAAAAAAAAATTATGTTTCTGCAAGGGCCAACAACCCACTAAATTTTACCTCTCTTCTAAAACAAAACAGAATCTATCAGTGCTACAAGAGAAATACTACAATTTTTATTAGCTGAGGACCTAAAAATCTGGCCTGAACGCACCGTTATAACTTTCTGCATTGTTAATTACAGAAAGATGGAAGCAAAAGGACGTGTACATAATTACCTTCTGCATGCAGAATATTAAAGGTTTGCCATTGTATTGGTTTTTTTTTGTAAATTGTTCAATCCATTTTTCCCCTTGATTGTTTATCACAGCAAGGAGAGAAAAATGGACAGATAGGACCCATGAAAGGAATTAAGTATCCAACATAAGGCCCCAAAGAGGTAAAATTATCCACAAACGTACAACTTACAACTGCCACGAAATTCGTAGATGACGTAACGGGCTGGCAGATTTCCCTTAGTCTTCCAAGTGATTGAAGGTGGGAATTGAGGGTTTGATCTTGACGTTGAGAAGAAAAAATAAAGTAGCTAATGTCATCAGTCAGAGTCACACCGGCTTTCACTTTTTCTTCTGATATCAATGCGCCACACTACAGTGCAAATGTAAAAACACCCCTTAAACCCTACCTAGTAACCTCATATTCAGTTTAGCCATTATACAATTATGAGTATGAACTAGATCTCTTTGTATCTTCTGTTATAACTTTGGTTTGTTCATCTACGCAAGCTAGTTTCTGAAAATACAAAACCAAAAGGGGGTTAGGCCATAAATGTTGGTGATGCAAATAGAAATATATAGTGCATGCATGGGACGAACGATGAATTGGGGAGCTAGCTATGGTGTTTGTTGTCTAGACAATGTTTTGATTGGAAAAATGATTAGCTGCTTTTGTTCAACAGCGGGGATGTATCTGAGGAGGGGGGGGGGGGGGGATTGGGGAATGGCATATATAGTTTAGGACCCTATCAATATGCCTGTTGATGATGGTGGGTTCTATGCATTTAAAAAACTGGGCAAAGACAAAGCTACTCTCACTGCCTTCACACATGACTTTATTAATGTGGATCCATGTTCTCTGATCCTGTTATCTCCCCCCATTTCTTTTTCTTTTCTCTTTTAACTTACTACTGTTATTAATAATTAAAAATTAGGAAAAAATACTATAAAATTTACCATAATAAATAAAACAGAGGAGCTGAATCTTCTTCTCCACTTCTCGTATGGGTTGGGGTTGGTTCAGACTTCAGCTTGCAATCCCATTTGCTTATCTTTGCTTGATCACAATTTGACATATAGTGATTTGTGATCACTGGGTCCAGTTGTAGTTTTTATTATTTAATTCTTTTTCTCGTGGCCATGCTTAACTTTTTCTCACGAGATATGACCCATCATCACAACCATCCATTAAACTGCATACTTCTCGGATTCGCCATAAATGAGCACATGATAAACATATAAAGTGAGAAAACAATCAAATATAAAAATTTAAACAAACGAGAAATAAAATTTCTTGTAACATCTCGAAGAACCAGGTTGATCGGATCAACATGGTTTGTTTTTAATGATAAATTTGGTTTTTCCGTTTTAATTCAAAATTTAGCGCATGCTTTCAAACATTTAATTCCATAATTTACATTTTTTTTTTTTAACTTAAAATGTAAAATTGGAATTTTCTTTGTTAAATCCAGATCAAAATTTAGTGCGTTGGCATTTTTAAGTTTTCTTGGGAATAATTTTGTTGGTTGATAGAGCTTGGGTACTTCTTTTATTCAATTCTATTCTATATTTTCCACCCAAAAATATTCAGAATTACGATCCAACAATAATTCTACCAATCTCAAAATTATGGGATAAAAAGTTCTGTTGTTGTGTTCAATAACCAATTTTGCACGGTGAGGGTGAAAGGAGGAGGATATTTTAAAACAAATCATGAATAGGATATTAGGAATTGACACACCAACCGTAAGAGATAGCTCGCATCTATTCTAATGTCATAACGTGCTTCTTTAATTTTCAGACGAAAACTAGCTTATATATTTATATACAATCCTGCACAAGATATTTGAAATATATAAATAAAAGGAAATTTTATATGTGAATGCCACTGAGATATCTAAACCACAATAAAGAAAAGTAATTACAAGGAATCAGTTGAGAAGTAAACCAAACAATGTCTAAGGACGTGTCTAGTCAGAGTTAAGTGGCAGGCAGGAAGAAGACATTCCACCTTAACAGAATCAAGTCAGAGTTTCTGTTAGGTAGTAATTTCAGTCTGCAAATCATCACATGCCATCCAGAAATGCCAAGCCCAAGATAGCTGCTGTATGCTGCCCACTTAGACAGAGAAGAGCTACATCTAATATACGAACAAAATAGATGCTCAAGAAGAGTAACGTCGTGACTATGCATGAGAAGTGATCAAGAATCAAGGGACACCAAGCACAGCACCAAACAAACTATACAAAAATGCAGCTAAATCATCTGTATCATAAATAGCAAATGCTTGATGATAATGAAGGCCTATAAATATTTTATCAACTACAGTTCTACACTATAGAAAATGACCATGGCAATGAGAACAAAGGAAATAATCTTAATAAAGTGAGAAATACGACAAGTAGTGCTTTCAGAGTAAATAAGACACTAATAATACTGTGCATGTATATTCTTTTCCATATAATAATTGGCAATTTACACTCTACATAAAGTACATGTACCCACAAGTGGGGGAAAAAATGAACGAATTTGGATATGTAATTCGCATATCTTTTAATATGAAAATTATACGTACGAATGATGGTAGAGCCATCCTCTGAAAGCAAATGACAGCATTTCCATCGTTGCCGTGCATCATAAACAGAGTGGTTGTCACCTTATTAAGGTCATTTTGTTCCTTAGCCAAAATGAAAACCAGATGACTTGAATGAACTTGACAGATCAGGCAGCCTGAGAGTTGCAATAATCCCCGCAGCAAGAGCACAGAACGAAGCCAAAATAAAGGCAGGTATATTTCCTCCACCAAATAGAGCATCCCATGGACCCGCACCAAGAGATATAATCATCTGACAAAACCAACAATATATTAAAAATCAGCTTTAACTAAATTTGACTAAATTGACAAAGCAAAAAAGGTAAAACTTTTTGATGAATAAAACGGTACCAGTTTTCATTCAATTTACAATACAATCATCATTTTATTTTATATGCATAAGAGGTAACCAAAATACAAACTTCCGTAAATATAAGGCACCCAAAATACTTAGATATTTGGAGCTCAAATTAGATAAATCCTATGAGCTAATGAAAGGAAAAACCAATCTTCTTACATAGTATGAAACCTTCTGAAATAATAAAAAGTAAAATTAAATATGATAATGTATCAAATTTTGTACCTGTGGAATAACAATTGCAAGGTTCAAAACTCCAATCGCCAATCCTGTACAAACATACAAAATGTTAGAATTTACCAAATTCAACAATTGTATAAAGCGGAAACACATGCTAGAGAAGATAGTTGAGATATAAACCTTGGCCACCACCAGAATCGGCAGTCAACTCTGCTGTAACAGAAAATGGAACGCTATAGGTAATCTGCAAGAACAAAACAAATTAACGTGCAAAAATGAGACATTTTTGTCAACAAAAACTAAAAGATATAGAAATTTACAGCAAGTCATTTCATACATACAGCTAGAGGGAAGCCAAGAAGAGCGAATACAACCAAGGAAGCAATCCTGATTGCTGCACTCCCTCCAAGTACATGCTCGATCCCTTGAGAATATTCTCTAACAGATACCAAACTAATGATAGCTGTGACAGCCATACAAGCAAACACAGTATAGTTGCTCATTGCCCAAACAAGTCTTGACCCCATCCGTTGACACATTGGTTCAATAAGGAAAGAACTAATGCCCAGAACAACCTACACCAAGAATTAACAGAAATATAACAACTGTTGAAATGAATACAAAAGAAATCTAAACACCTACAGCCCTCAATGAATAATGTCATCACATTAACTTCAAATGATGGAGAGAAAGAAAAATCTAAAAAGCTAGCAATTGGTACTCAATTTCGAGTTCTTACAGAATTTAATAGCAAACCAAATGCACCTTCTCTGACACCTTGATCATACAATTTTATTTCAGAACCATTCCCTTTTGGATCTCCATGATATACTTCTCTTCCCATCCAATCCGTATCAAATAGAAAGAAAGGGAACCAGGAAAGCTGCAAATAAAACCAGAATACATTTGAAAACAATAATAATAAGTGATTGCTTTCATTTTCCTCCTTTTCTTATTTCTCATTGGGGGAATGGAAAGGGCTGTGAAATTGTAGCCAACCATCAGATGAAAATGTTAACAATCCTTAACTGTCTAGTATTAAACAACAGATAGTTGGCTCAGGGCCAATTTCAAGGAATCAAAGTGTACAGGATAAAATGTTGAGACTTACCCAACTGAGAGCCATAACAATAAGCACTGAGTGCATTGCAGGTGGTAAATGCCTTAGACTGGTCAATAAGTTGACCAGTACGGCTCCAGGCCCATCACTGAAAACTTCGTTCTGAACGTTTGTATCTTTTGAGTTAGCATGCTTTGAGTTTGACACTCGTTCATATCCATTTTCAGCATTGTTCCTATTAGCATTGGCAACAATGGAAGCAACAGCTTTTGATTTTGAGTGTTGAAAGCCATTTTGTGTGGAATCATCCAACAAAGAAGCAGAATCTGATAAACGAGTTTGCTGATTTTCTGGTGGTGGAAGTGGAACCTCCTTAGCAAAACATATAGTCACAACAGTACAAAATAAGAGAAAGACCTGCACAAATGCCGAACAAATTTTTGAGCATATACAGGATGGCATCAAGTAAAGTGATAGAAAACATGTGCGACCACAAAATGCACAAAATTGGCATTCAAACACAGGACTAGCTACTGAAAAGGCACTTGAAGTTTAGAGAAGCTATACTATAAGTCTACATTGTTAATCTCAAACAGTATGAGAAACAACTATTTCTAGGTCAACTCATGAGAATACTCAATATATGGCACAACAACAAAGAAAATGATTTTCATATCTCATGAAATCAGCAGCATAATGTTAATGCAACTAATGGTCCACAACATATGCAAAGCAGATGGCATTTGAGATCAGCAATCTGAATCACAGTAAATGTCATGCTCATATTTAAGACACTTACACTTTATAATCAGTAAGGATGTCAAAGTGATATACCATAATTCAAGCCATAAATTGACAAATCAAATGTACTGAAGTAATATTTAGGAGTAGAATTTCAGTTTTTTAACATCCTAAACTGCTTTATCAGTGTAAAACTTCAATGGATAATGCTACTTACCACAGCAACAAGAAATGCTGCTTTAAGATTGGCACAGGCCTCACAGCAAGCTCTACTTTTCAAGAAAGGAAACCATCTGTGTCAAGATAATTAGTAAGAATTAGATCAATATCTAAATGAAGTAAATGATGAAAAAAATAACTGTGTGCATAATTGTTTGTTTCATCACAACAAAAACACATGAAAAAATTTCACCTGTGCCAACCCCCACTAGAACCAGCTGAAAATCCCAAGATGTTTCCCACAGCCATCCATAAGCAAAATATAGCATTTGCAGAATTGTGTTGATCAGGACCTAAAACATAGCCATCCAGCATCTTGTCATGCCCAGTGTTCAAACATATGTGGTATATTAGAGGACCTCGAAAATGAGAGGCACCAAACCCAAACATCAGAATGCTACTATGTACAGGCTAGAAATTTTTTCATTTTCCTTCAGAAAGAGAGGAGTTCACCTGATAGATCAGCCAAAAGGGCACGAGCTGGTCCCTAAGAAAATAAAAGTTTTATTATTGGCTCACATGAATTTACTAGGGTAAACAGGAAATGAGAAAATAATTGCCATGGAAAGCTTACCTGCACCGTATTGTTAGCTAGATCCAACATCCAGAACCCAATAACAAAGACAAAAGCTGCCCTTGTTCGTGTACCTTTAAATGTACTGCATTGCATATATTATTTTGTCAATCTCTTTTTTTTTTTTTTTTTGTGTGTGTGTGTGTGGGGGGGGGGGGGAGGTGGCTATAAGAGCAGAGAAGGAATCAAAAGCAGAGATGGAAACCTGCAATGTTCCTTTGTATCGCCTAATATGTATCCAACGTCTGCAGAAAACCCGATTATTACCACCTAAATTACAAAACATAGTTTAGCAGATATAAAACACAGAAAACATAGTATGTAATATTTAACAGGTAAGACAATCTTCTTCAATGCTTACAGCAGCAGAGATCATGAGCGATCCAGCAAGGATAAAAGGCCTTCTCCTTCCATATTTTGAAGTGCATTTATCACTCCAAATACCAACACAAGGTTGAACCTAAGATCAAAAAGCAAGCAACTCAATAAATTACAACTACAGATAAGCATTCCTTCTCTGGTTCCTTTTAACTGTAGTCATTTAAACCTATTGTGCGCCACCACATCTATAGCCAAGAGGCATTTAATCACAAAGGTAGCCTGACTCCTAATTTGCACACAGACACACATGGAGAGAGAGAGAGAGGGAGGGAGAGAAGATGAAGCAGATCAACTGCCTACAGTGAGATAAAAGAACCACAAGATCTCTGGGGTATGAAGGAAGACAATGAGAATTTGAATAAAAAAAGTAATTCACTATTATGCAATCAAACAAATAAATCTTTTAGGGATCCTCTCCTTTCGATAAGGACCCAGTATATATGAAAGCCAGGCCCAACCTTTTTATGAGTTAGTTCAAAATGCAGCACGAGCTGTTATATCAGATTTATCAAGTTACCACATTAAAATATCATGTCAAACCCATAAGGATTCCATAGTAATGAAAAGGGAAATAATATAAAATTATATTTAATATCGTTCCCATCACCTACCACAAGACCAGTTATTGGACCGCAGAGCCAAATAAATGAAGAAAAAGCATGCTCTATTCCAAGTGTCTGCATGAACCAAACATACACAGTCAAACCAAAGGGAAAGCATCATAAGCTCCAGAGAAATTCAGAGCAGTGGAAAAGAAATCATGGCTTAAATACACCCAATTAATAATAAAGAATAATTTGTCTCTCAATACCATGATCTCTCTTTTCCAACTAGTAAATACACCCAATTTTTTCATAATTCAAACACATTGCATCGAATTCAAATTTATGACATTCATAGTAAATAACCTAATCTTTTCGGTTAAATTTTATTTAAACCAACATAAGTTACAAGTCTGATAAAAAAAAAGCATTGGACAGACCTGAATGTACGGAGTCAAGAGCGAAAGTTGCAAAGCCCAACCAAATTGAACCCCGGCGGCGACCGTGCAACTAAGAACCAAAGTCATTAAGCTACAATCATTAGATCTGGCTAGGATCGGCGACGATAAGTTAGAGTTTCCGTTGGGAACCCTCGCCAAAGGAGACGAGGAAGAGGTTGAAGGAGAGTTAGGAGACGAATTTAGACCGATCCGATGATGAGGCTCGTCGATCATTTCAACCTCCAATTCCTTCTTTAAGTTCCTGTATGGAACCCTGATCGACGCTGAGTCACTCTTTCCTGCCATGGCCTATTTGACTCAGTCGCTGATTATCCCCTACGAGCTAACTCAATTAAACCTTCACATTAAAATTTTAGAATCAAACATCAAACATAAAAAAATCAATACGAAAATGAAAATTTTCTCTTTTTTTGTTTTTTTTTTTTTTTGGAATTTGGATCTGATTGCTAGGGTTTGAGAAAGAGAGATTAAAGTTAAATTTGGGCGGTACGTCGCAACTGCATCAAGAATTATGCGGATGCGTTCTAGATCTTTAGGTGTAGGGTCCGTTTTCTTGTATTTGACTAGTGACCGTGACGTGTCGATTGTGGGAACAGAAGTTGACATCAAGGGAAATAGCGACAAAGGGAATTTTGAATCAATGTCGTTGATTTTCGGGGGAGAAAAAAGGGGTGGATCAGGACCGTCGGTTTAAGGGACTTTGCGATTTAAGGGATGCTTTTTGGACGAGGGAAAAGGCCACTGCCACCGACCGGGGAAGGCTGCAGTCAAGTTTACGGACCAGAATGTATTAAAAATATAATTTTAGAAACTTTTTATAAAAAATAACGAATCATTGACGGACACGTAATTATTGCTAGTTAATTAGTATTAATCGACAATTAAAATAGCAATAAAAACACTAATTATTGCTTGTCAACTAATTATTAATTGCCAAAAATACAATGTATTATTAACGTTTTTGATCACCATGAAGGATTTGATTTTAGCCATCCTGGCTGGGTCGAATTATGCCAAAATTGTTGAGCAGAGATGCCTTGAAAGGAAAGAAGCAACTCGTCTCTTCAGGGGTGAAAAAAAAAAATAAAAAAATTTAAAATTAATTTAAAATTATAATATTTGATTCAAATCGATTTTTTTTATTCGATTAAGTTTGAATATTAAATGTATATTATATTTAAATTGAAAGATAAAAAATAAAAAAACTTGAATCGGATTAAATTATATATTTTAATTTTTTATATATATGTAAAATTTTAAAAAATAAAAAAAATAATTTTTTATCAAAATCTATTTAAATATATTAAAATTTTATATTAAAATAATACATAAAAATAAAAAAATTAAATTTTAAAAATTGATAAATCAAATTAAACCTAACCAAACTGAATTTATAAAATTCTATTTGATTCAAATCATATGAAATTTTTATTTAAATTCAAATAAATTTTAAAAATTTAATAATATTATATAATATTTTAAAAAATTAAGCTAAATTTAATCTGATCCGAACTACCTCTCCCTTACAATAAGGGTTATTTTCCGCATTGCAATTTGCGAGTGCAAGGCAATGCATTTTCTTCATGTTATTTTCATCTTTTTAAGCCACAAAGAAAAATCATAATTTAATACTTTGAAGATCAGCTAATGCGTATTGTGAAGAAAGTCAAAATAGATTTTGCATATAATCATCACCTCGAATGGAATTTCATTTCCTGCATAATCCATCGATGCACTACACAGCAATGAGACATGCATGAAATTGCAAATACAATACAGTTGATATGATACCACCAAATCATAATTTCATTCAAAAACATATATATATAGTTTTTCCTTTTTTTACTATTGAACACTACAATTAAAATTGATAATTTAATCCATACTTATTGAATTTTAACTCGATCTAATTTTATAAAGTTGATTTAAAAAAAAGTCAATGATCGAATCGTATCAAAATTGAGTTTTATGTAAATTCGTTCTTATTTGATCATGTATTTTTTAATTATTTATTTAATTTTATATTTATATATATTTTTATATTTATATTTAAAAATAATATTAAATAATATTTTATATTAAAAATTAATATTGTATTAATTTCGAATCAAATCAAGTCAATTGTAAATTTAAATATATATGATTAAAATCAAGATATAAAAACAATATTTTTTTTATCAAATCTTGGATTTAAATATTAAATTTATAAAATTAAATTGAATTCGAATAACATAAAAACTCGTCTTGGCGATTAGTTGTTATCTCTACAAAATTATCGAAGTCAGCTGCAGCTTTAGCTGCCCGATCTTATGCACCCGACACCCAAAGAGCTCCCTCGGAAAAGTAGCTGCTGCTGATCACAGTGTTTGCAGCAGAAGCAGCTGTTCTACCTGCAACAGAAATGGCTGATTTGGTATTCTCTGACACATGGTACCTCTCGTCACAGATCTCACAGCATCAATCCCGGTACAAATTTGATCAGTGAGGCCAATCCTCTCACTTAGTTCAGCAACTTTAGCTACACCAGTTGCTGACACTTGATGAGATTCATCAAAGGCCTAAGCCATGCTTAAAGCATCTTTGCCTATATACATATCCCTTGGCCAACATGGCTTTAACAACATCCTGAGCGACTGAAACAGCTTCTCCAGCATGAGATACAAATTGGCTTCTCAATGGAGGCTGCTGGAGCACAATTACTAACAAAATTGCGACAAAGCATCAATTCAAGAGCAAAAAAAGATAAAAAGTCACATACATTCGAACTTGTTTCATCTTCATGGCTTCTTGAAGGGTTCCAAAAATGAAACTCCTCCTCATGCTGCCCCCAACTTGTTATATATATATATATGTATGTATGTTGATCCACAATTCATAAACTAAGATTCGATATAATCTTGAATATAATTAAATAGCAACACAAGGAAACCATCAAACATAAAAAATTAAGGAATGAAGAGCAACGAGATAAACTTCACTCAAAAGTCAAGATATTTACTTTGAAATATGTGATTTATTTTTATTTTTTTATTAAATTAATTTTGTTAAAAAATGAGGGCGATAGAGATGTTAAGCAAGTAAACAATAAGGAAATTTTGCTTATTTATTGGGCTGGCCGGTGAGCTATTTACTTTAAGCCTGTAAGTTGAACAACACCAGAGTTTTTTGGGCTGGGTGGCCGCTGTAGACTACAGAGTAGACTCCTTTGTAGGTTTTTAAGAAAAATAAATCACATATTTCGAACTATATCTGAGTAAGAACATGGGAGGATCCGAACAACTTTAATTAGTAAAAGTTAGTTTAAGAAATAAGCTTATATTTGATACATTTTTAGCACATAAATTTTATATATTATAAATGAATTAAATGATATCATTTTATTAATAAATAAATATTAATTTTTAAAATAAATATATAAAAAATTAGTATTTTTTAAAATTTTACGTATTAATAAAATAATATTATCCAATATACTAACCTTTTTATAAAATTTATATATTAATAACAAATCAAATATAAACTCTTAAAAAATAAAAAAATATTTACTTATGCCCTCCAAAATAATGTAGCATATTTTTCATCCAATAATATTACGAGTTCTTTTGATAGTTTGGTGAGAGTTTCTTTACCGCTTCGTAATATCATTTTACGATTAGATTCTTAAAGATTTAGTTGTAAAATACAACTATGACATGGTGAGAGTTCTTTTCATCACACTACCAAAAGACCTATAAAACAACATAATCATAAAATTAAGTAAATAATTTGATATCTTTTTTAACCAGTTTTTTATACTATCCTAATTTCAGGCTTAAAGATGATCAACCCTAGTGCATGCTCATGCAACATGCCATATTAATTAATCTCGACGGCTCTGATCATCTAACCTGCTCGTCAGCAATGAGCAATAAAGGTGACGGATAATGCAAATAAGATGAAAGTCGTGTAATAGACTAGAACCATTTTCCTTTCTTTCTTCATTACTTTAATTTGTTGATATGTTGAAAAATGAGTATCACTGATTCACGGGTTCAAATTCAAACCCATTTCAAAAGAAAACTGATAATATTGTTACACTCTAGATAGAATTGGTGTGCGATAAATCACGTGTCAGCCACTGTCATCAGCTTTCGAGGTTGACCTTTCAGGGTCCACTCCAAATATCTAAATCTCTCTTTTGTTTTAGCCTTAAACCAAGGTGATTAACAGAAAAATTAACGTATAGAACCATGGCTCGAAATTTTGCCATATTCATGAAAGTGTCACCATCAATAAACCAAGATAATCTTTAAAATATAGGAGTATTTGCTTTCTCTCTTTGGTGCAATGAAGAGTTGTGATTTTCCTTGGTAATAGTAGCTGTAATCAACTAATAAAATTTTAATTTTTTTTATATAATATATGATGATAGACTTGATTAGTAAACAAGTCTCGATGACAAGGAGCCGAGGATCATATAACATGGTTAACTACTAGTGATGAGATCACCAAATATATAGAAAGGTAATTAATACTTAATATAGTAAAACAAAGGTGAGAATGAGAAAGGCAGATTATTACATAAGTAAACTCCTGATAATGGCTGCTTGGGCGCTATCGGTGTCTGTCGAAGCTAATAGCTGGGATAAACGGTCGCTTAGGTCGTCCACCTCTCTGTGTAAGCTTCTGATGTAGTTGCAAGTCTCCTGTAAGACCTTGGAAGCTGATACCTGAAGAGAAATTAGAGGGAAATATTAATTAAAAAAACATTATCTGTTTAAGAATAATTGTGGGATTTTGTTGAATCCTTTGAATGTGATGGCTAAACACGATGCATTGTAAAAGGGAACAGATTGAGTCCCACACCTCAACTTGTTGCTAGATGTAGCACATGAAAATAAATGAGGCTGTGAATATGACTTATCTACAAAAGTGAACGAAAGCCACACAAAAGAAAGGAAGGAGAGAAATGTAAAAAGACCACTGTTTGGTACCTCATCGGAACGCCTTCCACGAAGCTCGGGTATAAGCTGTTGCAACTTGGAAATAAGATCGGTGATCTGATGATCAGTGATCCTGGAAACATCTGACTGCCTGGAACGTGATCTTCTGCTTGACATTGTGTTCGATCAAAAACTACTACTAGCTTGTATATTCTGTCAGGAAACAGAATGAAGGTTTAAGGAGAGAAAGAGAAAGGGAAAACAAAGTGAGGAAACTCGTAATTAGAGACAAATGGGATATGGTTTTGTCATAAAGCTAAGAAAAAAATTGAGGTATGGGAATAGAATAACAAGCTGAGAGCAAAGAGGAAATGTTAAAGAGACAAGTTATGGACAGAGAGATAAAGCAACCACATGAACAAATAGAAGAGCAAGAAAGCCAGAGAAGTGATGATGCTTTGGTAGTGAACAAGAGACAGACAATTGCATGGAAGAAAGCAGTCGGCTATGCCGCTTATTAAATAAGACTCTCCTCCTAAGCAGGTTTTGTTTTTGGTATTACTGTGCATGTTAAAAAAAAAAAGAAAAGAAAATAGGAATCTAGAAGGTGGAGAGATAAGCCATACTGTCCTTCCCTGAGTGACCCCAAACTGGGGTAACTAGGCAAGTGGGTTAAGGGCAAATGTGCTCGGTAATTACCCAACTACGCGGGCCTCCCTTCTGTCAGTTTAGCACACAAGCCCACGTTATCTTATTACTTCCTGTCATTTGAATTGTATACCTATAAATATCACGGTATCTTCAGTGTTCTCAACATTATTTCATACAAAAACAAAAACCCAACACCCCTCTGTCTTTCTCTTCAATTTTTTATTCAAGCCAAGAAAAGAAAGAGAGAGCTATATAGCTAGAGAATAGAATGAGTTTTCTGAGTCTCCCAAGTGCATAAGCCAATTGATGAGAGCTATAGGAGGCTACATTGTTGACCAGTGAGTCAGATTCTATCATCTTCCTTTCCCCATAATCTACTCCATAATTTTGGTCTCGACATGGCATGTGTCTTCTCGTAACCTCTGCTTTACGCACCCAACCTGATTCCTCGGGAACATTTTCTCGTGTTTCATATCAATTTTTATAAGCTATTATATTTGTAATTAAGATTGGTTTTTCTTTTTAAAGAAAAAAGAATCTTGGGGGTGTAGTTAAGCATAGGAGCAGTTAAAGTATGCCACATAGATTCTTGCTTCAAAGTATCCTAGTTTTTTGCTCATGTAAATCAAGAACTGACCTAACTTAGATTTAAAAGTAATAAGTATATAGTTTTGTTTAATGTGTTTCATGTCCAGACGTGATATATATATATATATATATATATATATATATATGTTGCATTACCTTTTCCGGCTAGATATTCCTGCATGCAGGTAGAAGTTAGATTTGTGGAAAGAGTCCCGGCACCTGCAGAGGTGGGAGCCAAGAGGGCAGGTGGAGGTCACCGCCTTCCAAAATTTTCTTTTACACTATTCTAGATTAGTAACTGAACCTACTAAAATTAATATGCATCCTCTCTTTCCCTATTCAATTTATTATTTGGCTCCCCTTTAGTTATTATCTAGCTTCGACTCTGAGCAACTGGTGATGAGCGATGAAACATGATCCTAGCGACAAGCAACTTAATTGGATCTAAATTCAAATAGTTTAATCAGTAACATACATAAGCTCAAGAGTGAACAAAAATAATAATCACTGTTTATACCCGAATTAAAACCTTTATAATTAAGATGATTAATGTTGATTGTCTTGATTTCTTCGATATAGAAAGAGTTTATATTTAATATACTATTAATAAATCAAATGATATTACTTCGTTAATGAACAAATATTAATCCTTAAAATAAATATACAAAAATTAATATTTTTTTAAAAAAATTATTTATTAATAAGGTGATATCACGTAATTCAATTTATTAATGAGATGACATCATTCAAGAGTGTATAAAATATAAATACATATGGAAATCAATATATAGTCAAAATTTTGTTGCTGTAGTGGTGAATGATTGGAGGGCTATATATATATCTAAAATTTTAGGAAATGATATTTCATTTCCCATGTGACCTCTAAAATTCATGCATGTCTAAAGTTCATGCATGTTACAACACATTGAAGGTCTCAGCTAGCTAGGAACACGACAAAATTCAGATTTGCAAACTGTTTCTGTAATTAAATATCAGAAAGATCACTGATGAAGCACTAGTTTGTTTATTCAATCACTGCCTCTTCCCTTTTTTAGCCGTAAGTGTTTTTTTATGTTCTTTCTGGTGGGGAGTGGTTGTAGTTCTCCACGTGCATCCATTGAAAAATCTTACAACTCTGAAAGTCTGAAGTACACATATTTTTGGGTCTTCAATTTACCATCTTTTCTGCATCACAATCGGCATACAACTAGGTAACCATCGAGGAATAACACCCCAGCTTCCGAAGCAATCTTGTTGCTACTGCTTGTTGTATTGGATATAATTAGTTGCCAAATTTGGTTTAAGTAGTGAAAGAGATTGATCCCCGGCCCCCAAACATTAATGTCCATTAGGTTAATGGTATAAACATAGTCACTATATAATGATTCTCCTAGGCATAGCTTCTCATATACCAAGGGCTACTACTTTTAAAACAAAGACATGGAATGTAATATTAGAATGTATAGCTCTAAATCCTTAAGGGGAGTAATAATTTTTGCAAGAAGGCGAAAAGAAAAACAATTCCAAATGTGTGTGAGTGAGTTTAAATTCTATATGGATGAGGTGTAAAACCCTTCATATAGACCATCCAATTATACCAATCAAAGCCCTTGCCCTCGATTTTCTTTCTAGCCTTCATCCTCCAATGGAATCATATACTTTCATGTCATCAAGAATATAACCCTAAAGTTGATTTAATTGAGCAAAACATGCATAAGCTCTATGTCTAGCAATTATCAAATTGCGATATACTTTTCTCCATTTCTTTGGAACCAAATATGGATTTTCTGCAAGTATGCCTGCGATTGTTTTTTCTTTAGCTGATAAAAGGATCAACGGGTCTACAAATGGTGAGTTGTTTGAAGATCCCATAGTTGTTTATCATATGATACTAGGGTAAGTTTTGTAAACTGAAGACGTTTGATTCTTTTCGTGGTGTGGAGTAGTGATATAGGTTTCATATCTCATCCAAATATATTGCTCTTGACATCAAGGAAACAGAGAAAGTCAATTACTGTATAAAACAATAAGTAATTTCACATCTTCAAAAAAACTCCAAGATAGTTATATTTATCACACATCACCTTCTTGACAATATCCTGGCAATCTCAAGTACTCATACCTTTTAAGTCAATAGAGTTATCCAATTCTTTTATGGGTATATTTAGAAAGGAATAATGATAACAGCGATAACAGGACAGAACAGAAGTGCTGTACTAGTTCTAAATGGGGTTGGCAAACCGACCAATATCTATTGGATTCTAACTAGATCCGAGGTCAATTTTTTTTTTTTAAATCGAATTATATGTCAAGTTGGATTTTTTTAAAAAAATATTATGATTGGATTTTATATAAATTTATCCCACCCAACCCAACTTGGTGTATATATTATTGAATTGAACTTAATTTGATGAGTTATATTACATATACTAAGCCATTGTGGCCCAAGATTCGATTACCATTTTGGGACCATGTTGATCATTAATTCTAGGCATCTTTATTGACTAATTACAAGTTCACATCAATATAACTTAGCATTGAATGATTATTATTTCTCCAATGCAGAGTTTTTTATATTTTTTTTCTTGACTATCATAAATATATTTTTTTTGGGTATTAATAAGTTGGGAGAACACTAAAAAATAATTATGCATAAATCAAAATTTTTATTTATATATATTAAACAAAACTAATTCCAGCCCAATGAAAAACTTAAAACAATACAACCCAAAAGAAAACCAATCCATACCCAACTCAATAAAATCTTGCAAAGCTCATATGTCAAATAAGGATTCAAAGCTTGCAAATAATAACTGCGCCCAAAAACCTAATTCATATTTAACAAAGTCTCAGCCATTCACACTCTTATCAAATTAGTAAAATTAGCTTTAAATTTCTCAAGTTGATTAAGAAAGTTGGCAAACAGATATGTTTATAATTAAAAAAAAAAAACTAATTAGCTTTTTTTTTTTTTAACAAAAGAGACTGTAGACTATCGGTTGCTCTATTCATGTAATATCGATCTTGAACTTTCTAACTAAATTTTGCGAGTTTACTATGGTACCACCACATGCGAACATAGGTATAATTCCAAACAAATAAAAAAGATTACACAGTTGATGCAGTAATCATCGAATCCTTTATTATTATTATTGTGGTTAAGATTCTAGCAAAAGAACAGCTAAGACAAACTTCCCATGACGACACATAGCTTCTCAAATAAGATCATTAGAAAGAAAGATTTCTTTCTAGACAACAAAGTGAAAGGTACGAATTGGAAAGCCAATTAAGCTTTGGTGGTGAATCCATTTATGACTGGCAAAGGGAGCATTTATTCCATTTCATTGCAATTGATCAGACCCTGAATGAAACCATGCATGCTTGCGTGCCCCAGTTCGATGTCAATCAAATCTGAAAGTGTTTGCCTTTTTGTTTTCTCCCTTTCCTTTCAGAACCTGATTCTCCAAAGGAATTTCTTGGTCCCTATACAAGAAAAATGTTTTAACTTTCATTCATGTTCATATAGTGGACCTGGACATGGCTAAAGTGCTAAAAATAATTACCGTAAGTACCCCTGGAAATGGTTTTAGCCTGATTGTTTCTGCACAATGGTTTCATTGTTTGGTTATCAACACATCTAAAGTCAAAATAAGTTTGAAATATTATTCAGGATGCCCTAAAAGAAAGTGAGGTGGGCACACTGATTTGGAAAAGTTGAATCTCCAAAAGAGTTGCTGATAAAAACACAATTTCACCCTAACCGACCTTAAAAATGTTAAACTTTTTAATATTGTAGCATGTTACAATTTGACCCCAATAGCCAACAGTAAATCATACAATGAACTTGATATTTCTACATGTTATCATCGAAGAAAGTGACAAATAGTAGTGGAAAACATATTGAGTTTAAAGCAAAAGGGAATGAAGTAATGTCAAACATTCAATATATTTTGTTTGGGAAATGTTAAATCTGTGTCTTGTGAAGTTACTGTTGTCCACAGGGTTCGTAAACTTGTTTATATTCAACTCTCCACAAAATTTGTCATTTTTTTCTTTATATACATATATATATATATCCAAATTTCATTTTTTTTTTTAAATCCATGATGAAAATACTAGCTGATAACATTTGAGATAATCAATACTTCTTAAAGACCGAAGAATAAAAGTGATTAGGGAAATAAAGAAAAGGAGGTTGGCCGAGTGATGATTATTTTTGAAGGTTTAGTAGGCAAGAAAGCGCTAAGCCGACCCCTGTCCCTGTAAATTATATTATTATGTATAATTAAAAGTTGAAATCATTAATGAGAATCTTGGCACAGTGAAAGTTGATGAAAATGTGTTCCCATTCATTGAGAATGAGAATTTTGGTAGATGTCTTTCTTTTTGTCTATTAAAATTTAAAATTATTGTCTTTTATTATTTTTTATTAAATTAATTTGATTTTAATAATTATTTTAATAAGATAATAAAATAAAAAATTTTGAAAAATAAAATTTGTAAACTTTGAATTTTAAATTTTTTAAAACATATTTTTTAAAAAATTTTAATTTAATATTATATTTCAAAATATAAGATCAAAGCGAAATTATTTTGATTAAAAAAATTAATAGAATACATTATTTTGAGATAAGAGGAGTAATAATAATCTGAAATTATTATTTTTATTATTATTATAAAAATAATGTGTAATTAATTTATCAATTGATAGTTACTTAATTAGTCTGAAGCTTTTCTTTTTTTTTTTTTTTTTTTTGCCACAATAAATCTGAAGCTTAATTTTTCTCAAAATGATTGTAATCAAAGCCCCTGGTTTCTGTACAGCAAGGCATCAAAATTCCACTAACGGATAGAGATGATAATAGTTTAAATAGAATCGGATCAAATTTGATTTGATATTTTTAAATATTATAAAATTTTAAGATTTAATATAAATTTAAATTAATTATTTTTTAAATTGATCCAATTTGAAGTAAATTATATCATTTAAGTTTGACTTATTAATTTTTGAAAATTTTTATTTTTTATATATTATTTTAATAAAAAATTTAATATATTTAAACAGATTTTTATATAAAATAATTACTTTATTATATAAAAATTTAAAATATATAAAAAATTAATAAAAATATATAATTCGATTTAATTTAATTTTTTAATTAATTTTTTATATTTTAATTTAAAATTTAATATGTATTTAATATCTTATATTTATATAAATTAAATAAAAAATTTTATCAAAATTAAATTAAATATTACAATTTCAATTTTTTTTTTTCTCACCCCAACTTACCGAAGCTGGGAAAATAGGAGGCACTTACCAGCCGATAAGTTAGAACAGTAAAAGACGTACGAGTATCGGAGTCTTCTTTCTCAAAAACTCTGTCTAGAACTAAAAGAACAAAAACAAAGAAAGAGGAGAGGGACAGCTTTTATTCTATCAGTATCACACTAGTCAACACGTGTCTCAACCGGCGCCCACCGGTTACCGGTTGTTTATTCCACTTCATGGACCCCACCACCAGCAACACCGCCCCCCGCCTCCCCTCTCCTCTTCTCATCATCACCATTCACCACCTCCCTCCCAATTTTTATTTTTAATTGGACTCCGAAAAACAAACAAAAAGCAAAAACAAAAACAAAATGCAACTTTTTTTTTTTGGGAGAGAGAGACAAAGGGAGAGCGGGAGATTGAAAGAGGAAGTTTAAGAGCGATAAGGGGGACCTCTTAGAGATTTCGCTCGCAAAGCTCCCTCGCTCTGATTTGCAGAGAGAAACAGAAAACCAAAAAAAATAAATAAATAAACGAAGAAACAACACGAACGCGAAGAACAGAAACAGCAACACCAATCAGTAAGTCCCTCGCATTATTATTATTATTATTATTATTATTATTATTATAACAAACAGATCTAATTCGCTTTTGTTTCCTCTCTCCCTTCGAATCTTGCACTTTTTTTGTTGGTTCTTTTGTTTGTTTAATGATATTCTGAGATCTGGTGCTTCCTTTTGTTCAGCTCGTTTCGTCGTGAATTCTCCTTTCTTGTTTTAACAAATTTGCTTCCGCCGTTACTTGTTGTTTGACTTTTTTTTAAATTCTTTCCCAAAACTAACACACTGGCCAAAACAAATCCTCTGAAAATTCTTTTTATTTTCTTTTATAAACCTCAATTTGGATCGTCCTTTTATTGGATTCAAATTCCTGATTGGCTTGTTTTATCGTTTTGAATTTTATTTGAAACTGCTCTTTTTTTTTTTTTTGGTTTCTGAATAGGTATAATTTGTTAATCTTGATTGCGTTTGTTTCGGGGAAGCAAAAAAACTTGTGGTTTGGGGCAAAAGAGTCATGTTGGAGAATCGGTCCTGCGAGTCGTGTTTGGTGTTTGCAAGATCTTGTCAAGAAGAAACCAAGTGGGCTTACATGTACAATGGGAAGCGTCCACTGGAATTGGCCGACTCCGATGGTTGTTGTCGAGGAAACAAGTTATCTAAGCTCTATGATTCATCCAACGACGACAATAATACTGATACTTCTTCCCCTCAAGACTCACGTGACCTCGTCTTGCCCGATTCACGTGATCAATCCTACGGTGATATTAAGCAATCTGATTCTGCTTCGGGTTTGGATTCTTCAATTATCCACCACCACCCCATTGGACTGGATGAAACAGATTTGAATAACCGATCAGATGATGACAGGCTTTCAGATTCTGTGGAAGACTCAGCGAAGGAACAATCCGAGGATGATGATGATGAAAACAGCTTTTCAGATCCTCCTGAGGATGAGGAGGAGGAGGATGGTTGCCGGATACATGCTGGCAATGGTTCCTCAGATTTGGATGCACTAATCGAACCATGTGGCAGAGACAACTCCATCAATTGTCTGATTAGGTGCTCAAGGTCTGATTATGGTTCAATTGCCTCATTGAACCGGAATTTTCGTTCCTTAGTTAGGAGTGGAGAGATCTATAAGTATAGGAGGCAGAATGGTGTGGTTGAACATTGGGTTTACGTTTCTTGTCGCCTACTTCAATGGGAGGCATTTGATCCATTTCGACACAGGTGGATGAATTTGCCAAGGATGCCTCCCAATGAATGTTTCACTTTTTCAGATAAGGAATCGCTGGCTGTGGGAACTGAGTTGCTTGTATTTGGAAAGGAGGTGACTTCTCAGGTTATATATAGGTATAGTATTTTGACAAACTCATGGACTTTGGGAACCAGTATGAATGACCCAAGGTGTTTGTTTGGGTCAGCTAGTCTTGGAGAGATTGCAATTTTAGCTGGTGGTTGTGATTCTCAGGGTAATATCCTGAGCTCTGCAGAAATGTACGATTCTGAGACTCAGAAGTGGGAGACTCTCCCACGCATGACTAAGCCAAGGAAGATGTGTAGCGGGGTATTTATGGATAAGAAATTCTATGTAATTGGGGGAATTGGTGGAGTGGGGAAGGATGCAAGGGTTCTCACTTGTGGTGAAGAATATGATTTAGAGACGAGAAAGTGGACTGAAATTCCTAACATGTCTCCTGGAAGGAGTGGAGCAGCCGGTGATGCTGAGATGCCTGTGCCAGCTGGGGCACCTCCTCTGGTTGCAGTAGTGAATAATGAATTGTACGCTGCTGATCATGCTGACATGGATGTAAAGAAGTATGATAAGGAGAGAAAATCATGGTTGACTGTTGGAAGATTGCCTGAAAGAGCTGTTTCAATGAATGGTTGGGGCCTTGCATTTAGAGCATGTGGAGATCGCCTTATAGTGATTGGTGGACCTAGGGCTTTCGGTGAAGGTTTTATAGAGCTCAATTCATGGGCTCCGAGCGAAGGGCCTCCACAATGGAACTTGCTTGACAGAAAGCAATCGGGTAACTTTGTGTATAATTGTGCTGTGATGGGATGCTAAGAGATGGATTTTGGTGGCATCTTGTGCAGTGGAATGGTGCCACACTACACCTGGAGTTTACATGATTGGTTTCTCCTTCAACACAGAATTCTGAATTCTTGCTAATGGTAATTTTCCGTTCCTTCTTTTTTATATCTTTTCCCTCTTGGATAGGGGACGATGGGAAAATTTTCAGATTTTACTCAGGACTCAATAGAATGTTCTATTGTTAAGGATTCAAAACTTCTTCCACTAAATTTGTGTCTTCCCCCGTTTTCATTGACGTGAGAACTTACAAAGGTTGGCGTCATGTAACACAGGAATATGTTTAATAATTTGAAGTACCAACACATTGGTAGGTTGCCGATGCCATTATAGTTTGTTGAAGCTTTCTTAAGAACACAGAACTATTGGTATGATATAGGTTCCTTCATCCTTAATTTTCTTGAAATTGTCTTTAAGTGAGGAAATAAGTAATGGAGGTTGTAATCTTGGATGTTGGCTGATGTACTGATTTCACTGATCATTACAATTGACATGACATAGTATAATTACTAATTGAAAACTCATTCATTCTGCAAATTAACTATTATGTCCTGTTTGTATGTTTAATTTCTGAAGGCAGCACTGAATACAGAAGTGCAAGCTAGGTGGATGATTTTTTCTAGTTTCTTAAACTTTTAAGAATGTGCAATAAATTGGTTTTGAAATAGTAAATTCTTCCATTTAAAATCACTCTGCCTATCTTTACACATGAGCAAATTTCAGTTTTCATTTCACAGGTTTCGATGAGGGACACAACAAAAATTCTTGTTCTGTTTTTTTCAGTACTAGAAGTCTGTCGGGATTATTTTTTGTCCCTAGCAGCAGCATTTGTCAATGAATCAGAATGAATTCATGTGCATTTATTTTGCAATTTACCCACTCCTTTTTTTTTTTAACTGTACTGTCAGTTTGCATCCCCCTTGGTTTGTGCTGTGATGTTTGACCCCAGAACTTCACGGGGACCTATGGGCTCATGATCATGAAGCCAACTGCCTGGCTTGAGTTAAGCTTAGGGAAGTAAAGGAGACATTTGTGCTCAGAAACTACTTGAGTTAGATAAAAAAAAAAAAACTCGAATTTCATTCGAATATTGCTAAGTTCAAGCTCTAACACAAAAAACTCAAATTATTAAGTTAAAAGTATTTTAATATTCTATTTGAGTGGTTTATGAGTTTAATTTAATTTTTTATTATAATTAATAATTTATTATTTTACTTATGATATACATAATCTAAAATCATTTTCACTGAATTGATGATAGAATGCTTAAAAATTTTGTTGCTATTGCTAAAATTTTGCAGCCAATCTAATAAAAAAAAAAAAAAAAAAAAAAAAAAAGGAAAACCTGATACTTGAGCATTCCCTTAAAAATGAATCATGAGAAAGGATCCACGATAAAAAGCTCACTGAGTACTGCTTTTTCTAAATAATAATGGTTTTGCTACTAGTTGCCAAGCTGTCAATTTTAGTTGGGTTAGGACTTTTGTGTGGATGGGCTTTAAAAACTAACACCAGGTCACATTTTATACGTTTTTCACTACTCTTTTGGGTAAAGTTAGCTGCACTGATTGAAGCACCTGTTCCCTTTTGAGTGAAACCTTTGGGTCCAATCATTTGGTTGTAGGTTGAAATGTCCTTTTAAACAACAAATTTCAATCCATATTTACTATGGGCTCATCTCAAATCCAGAAGAAGCCTAGCCCCTCTACTTGGCTTGGAAAAAAGCAGCAAATGGAGTTTTCTTTCTTGTGCTTTTCTCAAGGGAATTTCCTTACTTTATAAAAAAATTTTGTTTTAGAAATATGACAATATTTCAAGCTTTAAGAATTAGTTTGATTTATTCTTTTATGCAATTGATCATCTACTCTAAAAAACCCCTATCAACCAATATGTCTCCAGAAGATCAAAATCTTGATCGAACTCTATCAAGATAGAATAATTAAGAAAAAAACTATTCCCCAAATCCAATCATGGAGATTATTTTTTTTTACATGGGGCTCCACTCTCTACCCTATATTCTAAAACACGTGAAATAACACTATTTTCGTTAGTTTGAAACATGTCTTTTAAAATCAATATATCATTGATATCTGAATTGACCTTTATTAGATTTTAATTTTTTTTTTTATATAAAAGAGATTGTAATTTGAAGATAAAATAACAATAGTGGGCTATATGAATTATGTCCATATATCTTCCACTAATTTTCAACAACAAAAAATAAAGGAAGGTTTCACTTCATTTCTCCTTTTATTTGTCTCCCTCTAAACCATCACTCTACCTAGGAACATTAAAAATTATCCACCCAACTAAAATACATTTTGTTTTTTTTTTAAAAAAAAAGTGGGTGTTAGATGTATCATATAATTGTTAATTAAATCTTTGAATCAAATTTTTTTAAAAAATTTGATCCCCATTTCTTCAAACAATATATTATAAATTTAAACTCATAATTTAATTCAGTTAATTTATACGATTATTTATAAGATATGGCATCTAAGATGTTTAAAATTTAAAATTTAATATTTATAATCTTTTTTTTAAATTATGATTTATTTTGTACAAAAAAATATATATTATAGACTTTTAGAGAGTATGTGTGTATATATATATAAATATTATTTGATATATTAACACAAAAAAATTTTTAATTTTACAAGCAAATATATGTTTTATTTTTATAATTAATTTTTTTAACTTTTTATATATAAATTAAAAAATATGTATCATTATATATATATATATGAAAAATTATCAAATTTGTGAAATTTTTTAATTTCATAAATAAAATTAAGATGTATGACACATATGATTTTCGTTGGCACCCATAGCCAAGATTCTCGTGTATGATTTTCGTTGCGAAGGAAAAGCGCATATTCCAGGTTTCAACTTTCAACCTTTCGTTTTTATTATCTCTGTATTTTTATGTCATTGCAAGATCTTATTAGTGGATCCTTGGTACCTCAGGGTAATGATTATGAATTAAATAACTATAAATTCAATAATTCGAAACATTCCATTTGTTTAAGAAAAATATATATTTTTAAGCCAAATGCAAAGAAAAAAAAATTTTAAATCGTCTTAGGATGCTTTTTTTTTTTTTTTTTATCTTCAAGTTATGGCCTTATTTATATTGAAAATTTTTATTTTAATTTAAAAAAATTATAAGAGATCATATGCATAAGAAATTTGTAAGAAGGGAAAAAAAATATTTCAATGCATTGGAGATAATCTAAAGATCCAGATACCAATATTTTTTAATTAATTAATTTGCTATAAAATTTTAAAAAACACATTAAACCCTAAGTTACAATTTTTCATTCAAACCCATAAGTTTAAGACTTAAAATAAAAGCATTGAGATTTGGCAAGTTCCAACATAATCAAGACAGTGCAGCTTCCACATCGGAGTGTGTTTTTCATTTATTAATAATGTTGATCACAACTTCCTATTTAGGATACCTTTGAAAGAAATTATAATTTAAGAACCCTAATTTCTTAAGTCAATAAAACATTGCCAGACAGATTAGCTTTTCTTAATTACAATTTGTAAAAAAACTAAGCAACAAAACCACTTGATCTATACAAAAATAGTTCTTCAACTTTTAGCTTTTAGCTATTACACGTGATCTCGATCCCCACTCCAACAATAAAATATTAAAGGGTAGTTTTTTTATAATAAAAACATAATTAATTAAAATTTATTTAGATCTAAAGATTTGTATGTTCATATTGTATAAAATATTAAAATATATATTGATATCGTATTTTATACGAAAATTACATATCACAATTTATATTTATATGAAAATATAATTTTTTTTAAAATTTTATTAAACTCTTAAATTATATTACCTTCATATTTTATTTTTGTATCGTATTAATATTATATCACCGTATTATATTTTAAAATATTAATATAATTTTATTGTTAATATGAACAACACTACATGTGATTTAGATCCAAAAACTCCATGACGAAAATTGGGTTTTAGATATTTTTTTTTTTAGTTTATTTATTTAGTCAAGCACTCAAGCATGATCTTCCCTTTGATTAATTACTTTAAACTTAAACAAATAGGGCATGAAAAAACTAACAAAATTATTAGATCAACAAGAAATTAAAGAAAGAAAAATTTTCCCTTAAGACATGCAATTAATAAAGTAAAACACTTTGTCTTTCTTAATAATAACTATAATTAAATTTTATATGTCAGGGGAAAAACATTAACTTCTCCAATACGATCAAATGAGTTTTTTTTTTCTTAAATTAAAATTAAACTTTTTTTAAAAGATAATATTGTAATTAAAAGATATGAAAAAAGGTTGAAAATATTGGGATTTAAATTTCAAAATTAAATTTGTATTAAAAAACTAGACACTTTGTTCAAAGTCATTCTTTTCTCGGAATATGAAAAGGAAAATTTAATTAGTTTGATTAGGTTTTTTTTTGGCTTCTCAAGTCATACAGCATATTTGTTTTTCCATGTTGAATGGACTTAAATTGTGCTATTGATACATAACCAATCATGACCTAATTGTAATAATTATATTTTTGGTGGGTTTTTATTCTTCTAATGTCACATCAATTTATTTTTATATATTATTTGAGAACAATTTTTTTATTATTTAAAAATTGAATAAAAATTATAAATATTCAAATTTAAATTTTAAATTTATTAAATATTATCCTTTTAAAAAAATTTATATGAATAAACTAAACGAATGTTAATCTTTGCAGTGGTGCATGGGACATGATAACTAATACGAAGCTTCCTCCATCTTTATTAATGGTAAACACCGGCTGAGTGGTTGTTTTATATAAGATGATCTATGACTTTTCTTGAGAGAAAATTAGCTATGAAATTTAATTTCATACGTTTTTTCCCACCTTTTGGCTATTAGCAATGGAAACGAAATCAAGAAAAAAAGTCATCCAAGTAAGGATATACCCTTTCCCATTACTTTTTGTGCTTCCAGTTGTAACCCTAGAATTTGCCAAACTTCTAAGCTATTTGGACTTTGGAAGCAATCTCTATTGGATATAAATTCTCTTCTAAACTTTATTTGTCCTATTTTTATTAGAATTTATATTTGATATATTATTAGTATATAAATTTTATATATTCTCAGTGAATTAGATAATATAATTTTATTAATAAAATAAATCAGATGATATCATCTAATTAATAAATAAAATTTTTAAAAAATATTAGTTTTTATATATTTATTTTAAGAATTAATATTTACTTATTAATAAAATAATATTATCTGATTTACTGATAGTATATAAAATTTATAAATTAATAATATATCAAATATAAACTCTTTTTATTATGAAAAATTCCTTTATTTTTCCCTCTTACCATATCAATCTTTTCTATTTTCACCTTTTTTTATGATTTTTTTTTGTACAAATGAGGTTCTATATGCTTTTCAAACTTCCCAGATATTATGGCCCTTGAATGCCAATTTTCCCCATCATTTTTGTTATATTCAAAGAAAACTAGTTTCATTTCAAGACCTTAGGTCATTGTCGATATACAAGATTATAATATGATAAAATAAGATAATATTACGAATAAGATTAGATTAAATAATATCATCTTATTTTGTGTTTGATATATATAAAGATTAGGATAATATAATTTATTTATTTATCCAAATTATCCTTATTCAAAGTTTATACAATTTAAAATGTTGATATAATTTTTAAAGATATAAGTAGACATATAAATTTAATTTTATGAGTTATAAAATAATCATTCCACTTAAAGGGGATTGAATAATCCTATACAAAGAATATATTAATCCTTCTTATAATCTTTATTCCTCTCTTTAAATACAAATTAGATATGATATAAAATAATTATTATCATATTTTATTAATAATACTATGCATCAAATAGACCATTAACTTTCTATAGGAGATAAAAGTCAATGATCCTATAATCTTTAATTCTTTTCAATGTCGTTTTAAAATGGGATTGCTTTGCTTACGCATGAAATAAAATGTAAGATATGAAAATGTTGGCATCACATCTCATGGAACATATAAACTTTTTTTTTTTTTACAATATTTTAAGATAACGTTTGGTATTTTTTATAAGATCATACTGATAATATAATTATTTGGATTATTTTATTAAAGATTTGATAATTATTACAATTTAAAATTTATGAAATCTAAATTTCATTTTTAAAATTTTTAACTTTTTTATTTGTATTTAAAATATAAATAATTATGTTCGAACATTTAATTCAACAATAAATAATATCTTTATTATTTTTAGAATAAGCTTCAAATCTTCTTTTTCTTTTTTTAAAAAGAAATGTTCATCTAGCAAATGATTAATTGCAATTATGTTAATATTTTAAACATATAACTCTACCATAAAAGTGTATATATTTCTTTATTTTTTTTATTTCAAAAGAAGACAAAATTTTAGTACAAATTAAAAAAAAAAATTGATTCAAAATCAAATCTTTATGTCTTTTTAAAAGCTTCTTTGACTACTAATTGTTTCGATCTTGTTGTTTCTATGAAAATGAAGATAAAAAATCTAATCTGACTATCGATTTTACCTAATAAAACCAACTTAAATTTTCGGATATTGAAAAACTTCCATTGGTGAAAAGTTATTGAAATGTGTAGCAATAGCATAGCATTTTCATGATGGGTGACGTCAACATACATGTAAAACACTCACGTTCATGTTTAATGTCTATTGGAGCCAAAAATCTTTGATTTTGCGTTGGACAGGGCAGGGGGCTTTCCAACCAAATTAATAAGGAATATTATTTTATCCATCTTTCTAGAGGAAGTTGTAGTGAAATGGCAACAATATCCTTTTGCATTTGAATATTACACCGAATAAAATTGATAACAATTCAAATAAAATTAGATTAGATTTGATTTTTTTATAACATACAATATTATAAAATTTTAAATTTTTATATTAAATTTTATTAGTTTAATTTGATTTATTAATTTTTTAAATTTATTTTTTTAGTTTTATATATTATATTAATAAGATTTTTAATATATTTAAATAGATTTATATGTATAATAAATTTTTTTATTTTATATAAATTAAAATATATATAAAAATTAATAAAAATATATAATTTAATTTGATTTATTTTTTATTTTTATATCTGAATTCGAAATTTGATTTAAATTTAATATATTTAATATTTAATATTAATTTAAATTAAATAAAAAATTAATTTAAATTAAATGAAATATTATGATTTTGAATAAATTTTTAATTTTTTAAAATTTTTTCACCCCTAACATGAGGATTAAGAACGTAAATAAATCAAATTGCATATAAATTAATCCAATTCGATTTGAAAAAATTTAAGATGACCCAATCCGAATTCAAGTTATTCCAATAACAAATCAAACCAAGTTTAAATAATTTTAATATTCAACTCTCATCCGACTTAATCAAGCTTTTTACCTTTGAAAGAGATCTGCCCCACTTGTGTAAACTATCTTTCATTGTACAGAGTACAAACATAACTCTCTATCCTTCTCTCTCTTTTTCCTAATTAGCTTTTGTCTTTATCATTCATAGCTTTCTTTTCAGGCTACCTTGATTTTCAACCTTTGATATTTCCTCGGAACCACGAAAGTTAATCTAACGGTTTAAATAAAGGGTGACCAAATCATGAAGCCAATGTTACTAAGCAGCATCTCTCTCATACCTAGTAGTTACTAGGTACAAGCATCACTCATTTTGACCGGAGCTCAGCTTTGCTTTCCCCTCTATATAACTCTTGCCACCCTTCGTCTTCGCCCTCATCTTCCATTGGCATTCTCTCGTTGCATAATTTTTTCTGTCTTTTGCTTCTCAAGCCTACTATTACTTGTGTTTCTTCTCCCACTCTCTTCCTCTGTCTACAATGGCTGAGCAGACTCCTTCAAAGCGCCAAAGAGAGGAAACCCAGGGTTCAGATGAAGAACATGTTGAAGAAACTAAACGTCACAAGTCATATAATTATATACTCTCTCTGCTCGAAGCAGAAGAGGATGAGCCAAACCAAGACTTGTCTTCTCTCATCACAACTTTACAACAAGAACTCTTTTCTGACTCTGTTGTAGATGACCCTCTTACTTGCGCGACAACAACTTTTGAAGGTGACCAAGAAAACCTTGCAACAACAACAGCTGCTACCACCACCACCACCATCTTAGAAGACTACACCTCAGCATCTTCTCCCTTGAAGGAAGATGAAGATCAGGATGATAGAGAGAGAGTCATAAGGCATTTGCTTGAAGCTTCTGATGATGAGCTTGGAATTCCAAATAGAGAAGATGGTGTTGGTATTGAAGTTGTTGAATTTGAAGAAGGTTTTAACAATGGTGAAAGTGGGCTTGCTTTATGTGATGGGTTATGGGACCTTGAAGATGAGGCTGCTAATTACTCGACCTTGTTGCAGTTTGAACTTTTCATGTAAGGATGAAAATAGGAAGCAGAAAGAAATTGTAGGGGTAAAAGTAGAAATAGGGAAAAAAAAAAGGGGAGTGTGGGAGAAAGTTAAAAAAAATGAAGGCGTTTTTTGGGTTAATTCATTTTGGATTTGCCCCCTCTCTTCTTTGAAAATATCAAAACTTTCCCTCTGTTTCTTTGTTCATTAGAAAATTAAATTGTAGAAAAAAAATGATTCATATTTGTCCCAAATTTCTAAATGATACTGTAAAGTGTACGGTATTAAGCTACTATTCACTTTAGCTTTTACTTTTACTTTTCACTCATTGGATACCATTTAACTTTTTACTTTATATTATTGGGTTTTTAACCTTTTTTATTCATAAATGGAATGGCTCCTCTTACTCGCCAACCTAAGACGTGGCAACACGCTCCAATGTAATTGGTAAACACTCTATCAGATCCTGAATGATGAAAACATGTTTTTATTGTAGGAGGTGACAGAGTGGCACTTCTTTCAACATTTTAAATTTTAAAAGAAAATTAGATAATGAGTACAAAAACTAATTAATTATTGGTCCATCGCTGGGATGGCAAGGCTTATGTAAATAACGAAGGAGATTAAAAATAATAAAAAATTTTAATGTTAGTAGATAATTAATGTTTTTGTGTTAAAATTTATATTTATATAATAAAAATATATTTTTTAATTTTATTTTAATATTTTATTTGTATCGTATACTTTTCTTGCTTTAGATTCTTAAACGGTCCAACTTTTTGGACAAGGGTGGGACCTGCTGCGGGACAGAAAAATCTTTTTCTGTCGCTGTTCGGACAGTGAGGGGGACCCACCTTTGATGTGAGTTTCTGATGGTATGCATTGTTTACCATACTTTGACCAAATCGAATAATGATGAATGATGGATGCTATATCGGCATAGGATAAGAGTGATGATTAGAGTTGTATCTATTTGAATTTATATAATATTAAATTTGAGTTTGAGTTCGATTTAAAATTTAATGTTTGATATTCGATTAAAATTTAATTAAATTTTATTTTTTTAATCTGAATTTAATTTTAGATAAAAATTAAGTTATTTAAGTTCGTTTGATTAGACTTGATTAACATGTAAAAATAAATTTGATTTTTATATTCGATAAAAACCCGATTATTTGTGCTGAATTTAAATTCAAGTTCAAGTTCGAGATATTTTATTAATTAAATTAATAAAAATATATTTAAATATAAAATTTAATTAAGTTCGCGAACTACTCGAGTTAAGTATAAAAATACTCGAATTCAGCTTGATTGATGAGTTAAATTACTCGAGCTCGAGCTCGAGCTCGACTCAATAATAATCAAGCAGTATTCGAGTTTTATTTTAATCAAATCCGAGTAGCTTACGAGTACCAATGTATCATTTACACCTTTATTGATAATATTAAAAGATCAAAAGAAAATTTCTGTCGTTGTTCGAACAGTGAGAGGGACCCACCTTTGATGTGAGTTTCTAATGCCTATGCATTGTTTACCATCATTTGATCAAATCAAATAATGATGATGGATGATGGATGATGGATGCTATATCGTCATGGGATATGAGTGATGATTAGAGGTGTAATTGATCGAGTTCGAGCTCGATTCGAAATTCGAGGTTCGATACTTGGCTCGAATTCGATCAAGTTTTATTTTTTTAGTTCAAGATTCGACTCGAGATAAAAATCGAGCTACTTGAACTCGTTTGATTAGGCTCGATTAACATGTAAAATAAGTTTGATTTTTATATTTCATAAAAGTTCGATTATTTATGCTCAAACTCAAATTTAAGATATTTAATTAATTAATATAATAAAAATATATTTAAACATAAAAGCTCGATTAAGTTCACGAGCTACTTGAGTTGAATATAAAAATATTCTAATTCGGCTCAATTGATGAGTGGAGCAACTAGAGCTCGACTCGATAATAATCGAGCCGACTTGAAGTTTTATTTTAATATAACCCAAGTAACTTATGAGTATTAATGTATCATTTACATTTTTAGTGATGATATTAAAAGATCAGGAGAAAAATCTTTTTCTGTCGCTGTTCGAACAATGAGGGGGACCCACATTTGATATGAGTTTCTGATGCCTATGCATTGTTTACCATCCTTTGATTAAATCAAATAATGATGATGGATGATAGATGCCATATCAGCATGGGATAAGAATGATGATTAGAGGTGTAATTGATCAAGTTTAAGCTCAATTTGAAATTCGAGGTTCGATACCCGGTTCGAATTTGATCGAGTTTTATTTTTTTAGCTCGAGTTCAATTCGAGATAAAAATCGAACAACTTAAGTTCGTTCGATTAAGCTCAATTAACATATAAAAAAAATTTGATTTTTATATTTGATAAAAGCTCGATTATTTATGCTCGAGCTCGAGTTCAAGTTCGAGATATTTTATTAATTAAAATAATAAAAATATATTTAAATACAAAAACTCGATTAAGTTCGTGAGTTACTCGAATTATGTATAAAAATGTTCGAATTCAACTTGATCGATGAGTCGAACTACTCGAACTTAAACTCAATTTTATAATAATCAAACTAAATTTAAATTTTATTTTAATCAAACTCGAGTAGGTTACAAATATTAATGTATCGTCAAGAAGAGAAAAATCTTTTTCTGTCGCTGTTCGGACAGTGAGGGAGACCCACTTTGATGTGAGTTTCTGATGCCTATGCATTGTTTACCATCCTTTGATCAAATCAAATAATGATGATGGATGATGGATGCCATATTGGCATGGGATAGGAGCGATGATATTAAAAGATCAGGAGAATGAGATGCCAATATAAACAAAAGTTCTTCACATTATATTTTATTTTTTACTTTTGCCCTTTAAAAAAAAGAAAATTACAATTAAAAGAAAAAAAGAGAAAAAATTTCACTTTTATGCCGGTGTTTCAAGAAATGTCACTTGTATAATTGCTTCGACGAAGATTTCTTGCAAATAACATGCTCACTAAATTTCATCATTATGTCTTTCTTTTAAGTGTTTTAAGTTACACATTCCTTCGATTACAACCAAAATTTCGAAATTTTATTTAAATTAAAAAAATTTCAAATTCAACTCTTTGAATTCCGAACATATTCTTTTCAATTACCATTGAAGTAAATATTCAAATGCATTTTTAATTTTTAAAAAATTTTTCTTACAATTAAGAGGAAAATTTAAATTCAACATTGCCTTTTGCTTAGTCATAATTCAACAGTAAATTTTCTAATTTTTGATAAAATCATTGTAAGAATTCTAATATTATTAACAGTTATAAAAATAATTATTAATTTTGGACTGGTATTTTACGTGACAAATTCAAAAAATATATATAAAATATAAAAAAATTCGGAGTATAATATTTTATTAATTATTTAATTTAAAATCAATTTCATAAAAATAAATAGATTCAATTCGAAAACAAAATCACAAATAATCTAATATTTAACCTATATAAAATAATACCACTTAACCAATCTAATTATAACTATTTTTTATTAATTTTTTTAATCAATATCAATATCAATATCAACAAAGACTAGGAACAATTTTCCAAAGAAAGTTGCGTGTAGGTTTCGGTAATTACACGGCAGCTAGCGGCTGTCAAATTCCAAGTGGGTCGAAACCCAGAATTTTGAAGTCCTGAATTAAAACTATTCATTATCCCCATGATTAAAATTCAAGCTTTTTTTAACAAGTAAATGATGTTGAAATTTGACATTTAAACGTGGAACATTCATTTTTATTGTTCGATTTTGACAGCGTTGAGGGGCCGTGGCGTGTCCGCAATGATCTTTTTAGTTGTGGCTTAAAATAAATAAAAAATTTAATAATATGATAAAAATAATATAATAAAAATTTAATAAAATTAAAAAAATATATTATATATTTTTATATATAAAATATAATAAAAATATATAAATTTTATTATTTTACACGTTACGAATATATAAATAGTTATCTATAACTTAAAGCTTTTAACTAGATCAATTTCTGGTTAGTTTCTAATCTTCTTCGTTGATATTTCTAAGCAGTTAATAACAAGTTGAAGTCAAGAGAATGCTTGTGCATGGGGTTTTCACTGTTATTTTCTTTACATATATAAATAACAATTTAAAGTGAAAATTTAAAATTATGACATAAAATAATGCTATCACGAATTAATTATGAATTAATGTATTTAATGCAGCAATATGACTTTAACAAAACACTTAATATATTTGGCTTCAATTTCTTAACGGCACAAATGACCCCCAAAAGATGGCGTGAAAAAGATGTATTGATGTGAGATGACAATGAATTGGAGAGACGTAGTCTCTATATTGAAATTAAATCGAAATTAGTGAAATGTAAATAGGATTAATTTCAATCAATAAATCTTAAAACGTAACAGCAAACAAAAGAAATTTGACGATTCCATCAAACAAACTGAATTGTTGAGACATAGTCCCTGTAATACTTTCCATTCAGCTTTGTTTTGATTTTCAAGACTAACAGCCTGGCTTTGATAGTTATTCGTCTTTTCTTCCCTCTCTTTGCTTCCTAGAACATCAAACTTTTGTTGGGTTTTTGGCTCTGTACATGTAGATCTAGCAATTCATATATTATATTACGTAAAATTTTTTTAATTTATGTATTTATATCATATTTTATAAAAAAATTATATATTACGATTGTGTTAATGTGAAATTATAAAATATATATTTATTTTATTAAATTTATTTATATTTTTATTAAAATTTTAAATTATATTATTTTTATATATTTTATTCGTATTTATCATTATATCATGTTTTAGATTATCAAGCGCACATGCATATAATATCTTAAATAAGTACAAAAAGCCCTACCAATGATAGTTAGTTGCATTTTCATGTGTATGGACCTTCTCTCTATCTGATCTTTTCTTCAAACCATGGTTGATTTTTAGTTAGTTGAACCTGAATTAAGCCTAAAAGATTATCATGTTTTTCTCATCTTGCAAACAATTCCTCGTTTCTTTTCTTTTTTGTTAGTGTTTTGATTTAATCAACCAACTTTAATTTGATTATTACGGTGTTTGGATTAAGAATTGATCTAATTGATACTGACAAGTCCTTTTGTATTTGATGACTATATCAATGAATATATAAATCAAGGAAGGCACTTAATTTAGGCAATACAGTGGTTAAATGCACACTTATTGTCACACGTCTCATCTGAAAAAAAAAAGTTGAAATTTCAAATCACCTTTACAAGCATCTATTTTCTTGAGGGGCCAAATTCTTTAAGGAAGAAAAGAGAAATAATTGAAGTAGCAACTTGATAAAAAAGCTTTAAGCCAAAGATTTGTTCAACGATCACGACAAAATATTGTTAATGATTGAGCAAAAAAGAGGCAAAAAGCCTACACAGTTGATTAAAAATGAAAAACCAGTCCTTTGGTTCTGTGTGGAAAAGCTGTCGCTTGTCAGTCCATTTCTATCTCTTCATGAAACATGGGCTTCCAGCTTCAATGCTCGGGCAAAGGGCTGGAAACTGAAAGTTGTCATCTCTTCTTCAACTAAATTTCTGATCTTTTACAGAAGCAATTGTTTTGATACTTTTCGTTCAATTCTACACAATCATTGAAGAAAAATAAGAGAGGAGAGAAAAGGGTTAGAATATTATAACTCTATGATCATTCAGGGAAAATGGTGCTGTCTTGTTTCTTTACTTTCATTTAATGCCATACAGTGCTCCATAATGCCTCCCAAAATCTTGTCACTTATGATCATGATCTGAAATGAATCACCATCTTCACATAATTTTGTTTTCCAAAAGCCTCAGAATTTAGGAATTTGAGCATAAAAAGTACCAGAATCCCTTTCCTGGCATGCAAAAATGGAATTTGCAGCTCTATTTGTGTCAAACAAAGTGGATTTTGCATAGTGCATACCAACAACTGTGATCATTATTGGGGAGCTTTACTGTTTAGTTTAAAGTTTTACCAGCTGGTTGGCACCACAAAAGTCCAATTAAAGGAATTCCATTTCTTACAGAGAAAAATTGCAAATGAACATTTTAACAACTTCGAAAACACAAATATGAAATATTTATTTGTTTCTCAGTGTCCATGCATACAAAGATGGATGTCTCTGGCTTCCTGCATACAACTTGGGCTAGTTTGTGCCAATCTCTACAGCATGAGTGGGTCGCAAACTGCAAAGAACTGAGTATTGGGCTGTTTGAAAATGGTTTGGGGTATTTTTGTAAAGAATTCACATATATTATAAGTTTGTTTACGGTTATTTTCAAGCCAAGCCAGATCCAACTATAAACAAAAGCTGGTTATGCCCCCTGGCCCTTCGATGGTCCAGCTTATAGGCCTTTGAAGGGGGTTTAAGCAGAAACCAGCAACGGAGATTTTCTGTTACTCCAAGCCAGGGAGGTTCTACAAGCCAGGGTGGCTGTTCTCTGTTTTATAGTTGCAGTTGTTGGGTACAGGTTGGTAGTCCAACTCGTCCCATAAGTTTCGACTCGATTCATGAGATTTTTTTTATTTTAAAAATTAAATTTTGAATAGAGTAATAATAGAAAAAAATTGAAATCGGATCGATCGGATTTTAAAAAAGCTCTATCATATATATATAAAAAATTATTTTTTAATTAATTATTTAATTTTGTGTATTTATATATTTATTTAATGTTATATTTATATTAAAAAAATAATATTTTATATTTATAAATAATATTTTATTAATTTTTGTTTAAATTAAATAAATATAATTTATATAATATTATATCGAATCAAATTTGAATATTTAAAAAATAAAAAAAATTTCGAATTAAGATGAATTCAGATTTTATAAATATAAAATCAGATTTGAGACGAATAAAAATTAGTCTTGATTTGACGTGTAATTACCCTAATCGGTTCTAACACGTGTAATGGCAGGATTTTTGGCACTGCCTACGCCGACTTGGAAAATTCAATAATTCCAAGCTCTTCTGGGTTAAAAAATAAGCCTGATGGTTGGGAAACAACTTCAAAAGCGCCTGATGGAAATTTATGGGAGATATCACAGAGGGAAGAAGATATTCTCCTCCAAGAATTTGATCGCCGAATTGCTTACTGTAAATTCCAGGTGTGTGTTGTTATTTATCAGCATTTTGTCATCATTGCTTTGGTCTTCCTAGTCTGACGATCCATCAGCTACTCTCAATGCTTGCTTTTGGTTTTCTGAAATTATACGGATAGCTAGTTTTATTAAGACTCACATATTTAGCCGGAGGAGACCTATCGATAGGTGGAAATACATGATAGAGAAGATAGGTCCTAATGCGAGAAAAGGCAAAGGGCAGTGTTTCTCGGTTACCAAGTTTGTCAGACACAACAACACAACCATTCAAGGACGAGAAAATACACATTGGAAGCAATCTGGCCCGCTTGAAGGGGATGTAGTTTGTTTCCTGCCTACATATTCTTCACCGCTGGCTGTAACAGATTGCTGCATCAAGCATCTTCAATGTGAAATTACATTCATATGCAACATGAGAATTTTGTAACTGAGCTCCAAGGTGCAAGATGATGCAAGTGTGAACTCTCTTGCAAGCACCATGTTTAACTCATGCATATAGTAATTTTGTAATGAATTAACAAAGAATATTGCTTGCATATTTATAATTTATCCCTACAGCCACAGTGGTCACTTGTTGAGTCTAAATACAATAATACGTTGATACACTATGAAGATATTTCAGATCGAAGGGCATACGATGGTGTTCTTGACTGAAAAAATGCAGAGCTTCCGTGATTTTCTTTCAGTAAGTGTACAAAATAGGCAAAAATGCTCCAAAGTAGAAGATAATCTGTTAACTAATCTCAGGATCCAAGAAAAAGGAAAAAAAAAAAAAGCAGCAAAAGTTAATAGTAACTTCAAAATGCAATTTCTTGTATCCTTTCACTTTCTTTCCTACATTCTTAATATCTTTCTCACTCTACCTGCGAAATTCTAAGCTGGTATCCTTGATAAAAGCTCCTTTTGTGTAATTTGGACAAGAAATCTACAGTTTCCAGTGGATAAGAAGAGTTCACAACCCAGTCTTCTTCAAGAGAATCCAGTGGTGTTCAAGCTTCATAACTAATATGCATTTAGGATATTATGCCGTTCACAAACTTTAGCCCCATTTTCGGCCCACCACTTTTCTGCTTGTTCTTCTGTGAAATATTTCCGACTGCAAAAAGATCATAAAATCCGTCGGTACAATTAGACTCAATATTTTCCTTCTGAAGCTACTCAAGTTCTTGTTATTAAATGGTCAGAATTAACCATTACACAAAAAGGAAAAAATGGCAATTGTCAAAAGCATATTGAGGCGTTTTTATACTAGAAGATTCAGTAATGGAAATCAATTTTGTTGGCTTCAAAGAGAGGATTATGAATGCATACCTAAAGCGAACACGCTTGAGTTCATTACGGCCATTGGGCAAGGGTGACAAAGTTATGTATACTCCTGGTTCATCTTGAACGACCGTCCCTGACTTTTCAGTTTGTCCTTTGGTTCCATGAGAAAAGGTTAGGTTGTCTGAACTGCCATTTACTTCACTTTGTGAAGACATCATGCTGGTTTCATGGCTGTTATTGGAGAACAGGTGCTCAGTGTTTGAGGTGTGTTTGGCAATAGAACTGGAATTGGAGAGGGCATTCTGGCCTGCTGGAAGTATATCAACCACCTCCTTCAACTGCAAGATCAGTTGAACATAGACAATATCAAAGAATAGTTAATTAAGGACCATGTGGTTGCACAAGAAGCAATAGCAATCCCCAGCCCTCAAGGGAAAGAAGGAAACTGCAAGCATGCTAGTTCTTTTGACCATGGAGGTTTAAATGTTACTCATGACAATTTATAACATACTGCAAGCCATATGATTTCTCCTCTTTTAAACATCAAAAGTAATAATAACTCAAGAACATATGATCTAATTTTAAGCCTAAAAAATGTATACCGTATAATTTACAATGCTTATGGTACTTGAAAAAAATGCCTTTAGTGGCTATATCACATATGATTATACATGCATGATAGTAGGATTTCTTTTCCCTCTTTCCTTTCTTTCTTCTCCAGATTTACTTGTTATAGGAAGATCAGGAAGTGCTCTTCCCATATTTCAAAATTTATTTGGAATTGTCTGATTACAGCCTAACTTGCTAATTCAACGGCTCCATATCAAAGACAACCCAGATTTACAACTTTTAGTTCCATATCTTGGAAAACCAAGATTATACTGTCCGGTTTGCAATCATGTTTACATCGGTCTTGAGGATGCCTACTCTATTTTGTATATACCTCGTTAAATGTCGTAAAATTTGAAATAAACTCATGCTGTCTTCAAACAATTAAAACTGTGTTCATCTATTTTCCTAAATCTGAACAGTGAGATCATGAGCAGAGAAATCCAACCTGAGCAGTAAGAGACCTAATAACTTCCTTGGCTGATTTGCATTTTTCAGCTTCATTTTCTGCTATGGCAGTGACCTCCTTTAATTGCCTTGATGTTTTTTCAAGTTCAGCTTCAAGGCGTTGGGATTTGCAAGTAAGATCTTCAACCTGCAAAAAATGTTCAGCAGATTTATCTTCTCATTGCTTCCTTTTAATTTAGATAAGTAAAACAGTTCAATAAATAAGTTAATCAAACGTCAACAGCAAAGGGAGTTTCATTCTCTCTCCCTTTATACTTTAACCTTATGCCCCAACTACTTAAAATATTGATCAGCTTCCATCCCATTCCTATTCCAGCTGCAGTAGCTTAAATACACAAGGCTTCAACTTCCCACGGAGGAATATCAGGCTCTTTTTGGTTTGCATAAGCAAGTGATCTGGACAACCTGCTGCACTTCATACATTCTTTCCTTAACAAATATGTCTGATCAAATACAGACATTTGACAATCTAATCAAAGAAACCACCTCTGGCAGACGATTCATCACCATAAGCAAACAATAGCAGAAAGAGAGAGGAGATAGGGGAAAGGGAGACGGAATTAGAGGGAAAAGGGGAAGACTTAGAGAGAAAATAGGAGAAACATAGGATCAATAGAGAGAAATAGAGAAACAAATCTCAATGATAATTCACATCATTATCGTAGGCTGCCATCAATGAAAATAACATGGGTATTTATAGACTAGTCTCTAACCCTAGTACCTGGTCAACAAACAAAATCATTTAGCATGAAAACCCTTCCAAAACTCTAAATATATGACAATCATGATTGAGCCCGTAAAATATACACTTTAAAAAATTAAATGCCAAACTACTATAGTAGATAATTTCTCCATTTCTTTTTGAAAACCAGGCAAAGAACAATTCATGCTCATTGCTCTGTAATGCCAACGCCTCACATTGAACAGAATAAGTAACGAAGTTGTAACTGCTAAAAAGGATTTCAACAGGCTACCTGTGCCCTTAAATTTATGATCTCTTGGTTGAGACTGTCATTCATTTGCTTTGAATCATCAAGAGTTACTACACAAGATCGATTTGGGCTTGACTTTCCTGAAGTAAAAGATGTTGCCCTCGAAGTCTTTCTGGAACTAGATATGGAAGCTGGTAAAATTTTCTTGGAATCCCCAACTGGAGAAATTGATACCTTTGGTGAATAAAATCCTCCGAGATGAAAAGTTCCAGTGTAAGCTGGAAAGAGGGGGCGGTTTTGTAATTCTAGTTTTAGTTCACGCTTGAAATTCCAGCTTTCAGCCTGATTACTTGAGCCAACAGAAGACAGCCTGGAAAGTTGTATCTGTAACCTGGGAGCTAAGGCCTCTCTATCTATCATGTCATTGGATTTACGAGGCAAAATTCCATTTCTGGCTTTAGGACTCCAGACAGAGAAACCAGATTCTGCACCTTTTTTCAATTTAGCGAAACAGTCATCACACACTCTGTATGGTTTGTTCATAGTTGGAGCCAGAGAAGCCTTCATAGATTTTCTGATGGTGCATGCTTTGCAGAAGACTAGTCCACAATTGTAACAGTTGTGACGTTTTCTTATGAAATTAAATGGATTTCGACAACCGGAGCACACAGAATGATCAGCACTGGATACCCATTTATGAAGACTTATAATTGCAGTAAAGTTTGAACCACAAACTACACTCTTCACTTGTTTGTCTTTCAGAAAATCAACAAGCGTTGGTGTATTTCTGTCATCAATATCTCCATGGCCTAATTGCCCATTTGTGCCCTTTCCCCAAGTATAAACCTCAGTTTTGGAAGTCAAAATAGCAACATGATATGATCCACAGGCAATCTCTTCCACAAAGCTGTCTGCTATTTTACCTTCAACCCTAGTTGGAACCTTACCATCAGCCGTAGGACTCCCCAACTGACCATAGGCCGAGCTCCCCATTGTATACACTCGTCCTGATATTGTAAGAGCAACTGTGAGATTATGTCCACAGGCGACCTGGCAGATATTGTCATCAAACAAAGCAGATACACATTTGGGAAAAAGTCTACATTCTTTGTCGCCATGTCCAAGTTGGCCTTTTTCTCCATCCCCCCATGTAAACAGCTTTGCTGAGGAAGAGCTACCTGGAGATCCAGATTCAGATGATTCAGTCACAACCTCAACAACTGCAGCAGTGTGCCAAACACCACAGGCAACCCTTGTTGTTCTTAACCCCCTCAAAGTCTCCACTTCCCGTGGAATAGTTGTGCTGCTATGATCTCCATGACCTAGGGCACCAAACGATCCATCTCCAAATGTGAACAACTGGCCACCAGATGTCACCAGAGCTGTATGCCAAGGTCCACAGGATATATATGAGACATGTATACCCTCCATGTCATTTACCTTTTTGGGGATCCAGTGACTGACTTCACTTCCATGCCCAAGCAGACCAGAGTTGTGTGTTCCATCACCCCATGTAAAAAGATCCCCAGAGACTGTAACAGCACAAGTGTGATACTCCCCACATGCTACTGATTCAAAATTCATTCCACTGAGAGTATCTATGAACTTAGGATGGGGAACATCTGCTTCCACACCATGCCCAAGCCTGCCACCTGATTCCTCCCCCCAACTAAAAATCTCTCCCTGCTTTGTGACTAAAACTGCATGCCTGCCCCCACAAGCAATATTATGCACATCTAGAACCAATGTTGATTCCAAGGCCTTTGGAAGAAGTGCATCCATCTTTGTATTAAATGCATTGCCAACTTTATGCACACCACCACCCAATACTCCATCACCAATACCTTGCCCCCATATGAAAACATCACCCAAGGCATCAAAGTCTTCACGACAAGAACCATGACTTGATGAACTTACAGCACTTGATAAACTGACTCTAATTGCTTCAGCCCCAGAACTCCGACTAGTTGAGTTCTCTACAGACCCAGATGATAATAGGCCAAAGTCAACTAAATCTGGTTGACTGGCACTCTTGATTAAATCAGTCTGTGTAATTATGTCAGCGAATGCCTTTCCTAATCTATTGTGTGCCTCATAAGGTGCTTGAATTCCTTGAGCATCTCCTGGATCCTGAAACAATGAGAAAAGAGTTAAAACAAAAATTAAGTACTTAAAGATTATCATGCTTTCCATAAAATTGAAAACAGAAAAAGATGTTAGAACATACAAATGGCGACAAAGGAGAATTTTTTTGGTTGCGTGATTGAGGACTATCTAGTGATGCACTGTCACTTCTTACTTCAATTCTCCACTTGCGAGAGGTACCACGACCAATCAACGCCTTAAGACCAACTAACCAAACTTCTGCTTCATCCTTATCTTTACATATCTGTCCATGGTGAAGGATGTTATCAAATCAAAATATTCGCACACCATAGTAGCTTCAGTATATTTACTGGCATTGATACATTTAACAACTCTGTTTGCTACAAGAACATCCGTAAACATGCACTCACCAAATCCAAGGACCTGTCACTGTATATCAATGAGAATGACTGATACTCCTTTTCAGGCCGAGGATATCGTTGAAAAATCGCCTGCAAGCCAAATAAACCATTATGGTTATGAAAGTTTTGGGAATCAAAGAATAAACAAAGAGTACAAAACTCACAGTACGCTGTCCAGGAATGATCCTGGAAACTTCACTAAGCTTAAGAAGTTTCTCTTCTTTCCCAGAGTACCATATCAATTTAGACTCATCCTGAAAAAGAAAAAAGAATACACAACCTCAAGTATCTGATTACAAAGAACCGAGGAATAAAGGAATTTTCCAGTGACAATTCATGTTCTTTTCAGTGATGATTAAAACTCAATTCGAGGGTTTAGATTGACTTATCAAAGATTTGTAGTAAAATTTTCCATCAACAATGCCAGAAACATAAAATATAAGTAAATGACTAATAGAAGCATTTATATATTGTAGCAATGAAGACGAGAAAAATGAGAAGAAAACAGCAGCGCAAACTTCAAAAGGGAAAACGTGTGAAGGTAACATACATTGGAGAGCTGGAAAGGGCAAAACTTGGGTTTCCCTCTACGTCCATACTTGAGCAAGTACGCTCCTTTCTTAAGCGCTGTAATGGCCTGTAAAATGAATCCCAAAAAAAAAAAAAAAAGAAAAAGAAAATCTTTGTTAATCTCCAACACTAAGAAAACAAGAAATATATAATTAAAAGATGGGAAAAAAAGAAAAGAAAGAAACCTGGTCGATATCCCTCTGGGCGAGACCACTTCTCTGGAAATCAGCCATTCAAGGTGAAGCCATTAGACCACCAATCCACCTTTATTACTTTCCAACTTTGCTCCATGAAACACGACCACTTCACAGAGCTACCATTTGTGAATTTGCCACAAACAAAAAGATTTTAAATTCTTTTTTTATCTAACCCATAAATTCGATCATTCCAGCTCTCAAAAACAGCTCAAATCCCACTTCAAACCCTAGAATTTCATATATTTATCTTCAAAATATAGCAAACAACTCCTCATTTCTTCCACATTTCAAAGAGAGTTCGATTTAAACGATGCCAATGTAATTTTACCTCCAATGCCAGAAACAAAGCCAAAATTTCACCCCTTTTTTTCTTCTCAACAAATTTTGAGGCCGTTGAGCTTTTGACAGACAATTTCGACAGCTGTGAAATACATATTCAAGATCTTAGAAGGTGAGGAAACGAGAAATTTGAGATTTTCTTTTGGTTAAAAATTTCTCATTTGAAAAAATTAAAAAAAAAAAAAACAAAAAAAGGTTTGATTTTTCTTTTTGTCTCTTGCTGTCTGTTTGTCCGACAAGGGGGAGCTTTCTTTTTTTTTAACTGTCAGTTTGTCTATGAAATTTTCGGTTTTTGAACAGGTTCATTATGCCACGTCATCAACAGAAAATATCCGGGATAAGGGATTGTTCGGTTTTGTCTTTTGTTAATTCCGTTGTTTGTTCCAGCATTTGGCGCCTCTGGATTGGCTTCGTTATCACAGAAATGATCCCCTGTGCTATGGACCACGATATTACCTTTCCACTTTACTTGGAACTTGGTGACATCAAATGATTGATCATAATTTGACGTTGGATGCTTCGTGTATTCTTTAAAAACACAATTGGTCATTTACCTTTTAGATGATTAATACGTAAAGAATGGGAAATGAGTGGGTATTTGTTATATTTTATACATTCATATTTGAATTTATTTAATATTTATAATATTTAAAAATTTTTAATATTTATTTTAATTTAATAATATTATTCAAATCTAAATTTATTTAAATAAATACTATCCGTTTAAATTGTATATATTTTACATATGTAAATAAATAATAAATTTAAATAAGGATTTAAATATTCATTATTATTCATTAAAATTCAAACAAATTTAAATATTGAATATCCAAGAAATATTATTTATATTTATTCTAAATTTGTTACGGATAGTAAATTTTTTATCTGAATTTATTAATTATCTATTTATAGTTATTTGAATCAAATATCAATGAATTAAATAATGATGAATATTAATTTATTTACTATCAATTACCATCCCGATTGAAATGTTAACTTTATAATCTTTTTCAAAGTTTTGTTTATGTATATATATATATATTTTTAAGTTTAAATTTCTTATAATTTAATTAATTTAATTTTGTTGACTTAGTAATATTTCAAACTTAAATTAATTAAGCAGTTTTTAATCATTATTTTAGCATAAAAAAGTTATATTTAATTTTTACCGAGTTAAACATGATTAATTCGTTTAAAGAAAATGTTTTCTTTTTTTCTTTTAATTATACATTGAGTAAGAAAACAAAAGGCTTTTGTTTGCTTAAATTGAAATTGTTGAGCCTTCAAGTTAAAAAAAAAAAAGAAAAAGAAAGAAAGTATACTTTTTCTTTGTTCTATAAAGAAAAAGAACAATTCACTTTAGAATTATTTGCCCAAAAGAACAAATGCATTACTATGTGAAACATAATGTTGTCTCTTTTAAATTGGGCTTCACCAAACCCAAATCAGTTTAACTTGGCAAAGTGTTAAAGAAAAGCTTTACCAAAAAACATAGAACCAATGCAAAAAGTCTAACAATCCAGCCTGTGACCCAAGCCCAAATTCGCACCTCTCGCATGCTTGTCCTATAATCGTTTAGGTTTTTTATTTGCAACATCCTAATCTCGTACAAGGAGAATGTTAAGATATATAAATAGAAATTTAAATTTAAATTAATGAAATATTTTTAATGGGATAAAATTATCAAAATTTTAAGTTAAAATAAATAATAATTCGCAGGTTGGATATGAATCTTTACAAGTTTGTGATGTCTCAATTTCATATTTAGATAATATAAAGTTTTGTGTCATTTTTAGGATAAAATTGTAAGATCAAAATAGGTACGGATCTTTACAAATAAAAAAAATGATTACTAGTCAAATAGGAACTAAGTACTATACGGTAGGAACTATCTCTAAAATCTTAATATCTAATGTAATTTTGTGATCTGTGTATGCTGTATTAGGCTTACCCAATATTTGGTGTGATTCGGTAGATCTGTATGCTTTATATTGAGTTTAGTAGGGACGTTAAGCTTTAATCAAATGAATTTGTAATGTCATAATCCCGCATCGAGATAATCTGAAGTTACACTATAATATATATATTGAGATCTAAATCTAAATTTATGAGGTATTTTTTGTAAGATAAAATCGTGAGACTTTAAGATGAAATAAAACAGTGAAACTTTTAGGTCAAAACAAACAATATCCCCCGATTGAGTGCGAGTCTCCACATCATTAAATTTTCATTTTTATAACAAAGTTTTTATGTTTGTAGATATGACGATTTGTGTCATATAAAATATTAAAATTTATGTATTTATATTATGTTTTATGAAATAAAACATAAAAATAAAACACAAAATTAATAGTTTTGTTGAGAAATGAAATTGCATTTTGGCATATCCTAAGTTTTTGCCAGAAGTTCAGTATATTTTATACAAAACGAAACTATAACATAAGAAGAAACCATATATATTTTGTGCCACATCATGAAGATGATTGCCATTTTACATATAGATAATTAGAATTTCTTAACGTCTTACAACTAGATTTATAATGAAAGATGATCATATGAAAGTTCAATATATATAATCATCATCGAAAATCATGTAATTGTTGCTGCGCCTCACTCTTTCTTCTTTTTCAGCCTGCAAATTGAACATCCTATGTTTCAGAAACAGAACACTTTGCAACGTATAACATGATATATGGAGATGATATGTACCTTGGTTATCATCCTTGCGAATTCTTCAGTCCCATGCTCTTCAATGTACTTCTCAGCAGCAGTTAGGATGTCATCTGGCTTGCTGAAGATATTCTTTTTGCGAGGGACATACCAAATTGTGGTTCTTTGAGGATTCATGTAAAATGGTCTAATGTAGTGACTATAAACATATGCAGCGCCATTGAAGTGAGGCAGGACCAACCAGCATGTCACAATTAGCTTAGCATATGGCCAAATGGGGAACCTGGATGGATTCAACAATGGAAACCATGATGATTCAGATTTAAGCATTCTGTTTTAGCTAACTAAGAACTGTATTATGAAGCTCGCTTGCTTTAGGTTACTTACAATTCAAGGACTTTGGCAAATGTAAGTTCAAAAAGTGTAATCATAGAGTAAAGGACCCAATATGTCAGCCATTGCTGATCATCGCTGCTAGACCTGGTCTCTATAGCCTTAATCGAAGCATATCTGTCGAAATAAAGCAACCCATATGAAGAAGAAAATTTCATGGCATATATGCTACTAACAATGTTAAGGATGTGCTTTGTTCAATCAAGGAAAATCCCACTTACAGAGGGTAAACAAGAGTGACCAGAGGCCTGTAAACCAGAAAAAAAATATAACAAAAACTCTATTAGAAAAATAACATATAAAGTGAAGTTAAGCTCGCAAAAAAGAGACATACAAAGCAAGAACATCAAAGTTCTTGGCAACAACTTGAAAAAAGTTCTGGGAACCCATTGCTTCTTGTTGTGCTTACTAAAATTGAGCTTTTTGTTTGGTTTTTCCTTTCAGGTTCTAAAAGCAGAGAGAGAGAGAGAGAGAGAGAGAGAGAGAGAGAGAGAGAGAGAGCAAAAACACAAGCAGGGGGCAAATGTGAAAGCTTTCAAGATTAAACTTTGAAAGTAAAGAACGAAAAGCAGAGGAAATGTGGGGTAAAGGGCGCCTTTTTTGATTGGAAAACAGAAATTTCCAGAGAATCATATGCTGCACGAGAAAAGAGGCACCGAATTTCTTTGAATTTAATCAGGTGTGGTTGTGCATATGATCTCACCACATAAAGGACAACAAAACCTTGCCACGTAAGGGATGATCAGCCTTAGATGCATGATCTTGGTCCTTAGCAATAGCCCAAGATTTTGGGCCCTCTATTGTGTGGGTTTTGATAAGATTTTGGGCTCTATATATCATTGATTGCGATGGCTGTCCGGGCTTGGAATAGGAAATAATCTTGAAGAAAAACGAGCGATTCAATGTTGGAGCCCTGAATATGCAAGTCTGGGTACATAAGATATAAAAGCCTTCTCTACGGGGCATATACAGTGGCATCCATATATAGTTGCCACTTGCAACAACTACTATTAATTTGACTGATGTTGCTTTCAGATTTGATTGATATATTTGTAGCAAAATATTGGCCTTTAAAGGAGTTTTTTCGGTGAACTTTAGGGAGTGAAAAATATTAAGAATGCATCAGATTTGTACTTTTAAAAATTTACTGTATCTTTCTTCCTTTTTGTTTTCTTCAGTTCAGCAAGACCGGCTCAGCAGAAAATTTTCTGTTGAATGGTCTGAAAATAGAAACTGATTAGCAATGTACATGATCATCACATTTGAATTTAAGCTCTAGGCCCACTTTTCTGGTCGATCTATTTATTATGTTTTCCCCTTTAATTCCAATCAATTTAGAAATTAAGCCATGACAGGTACAATCAAGGAAACCTGCAGAAAGCTTAGGCCTGTAATAGCTTGCAGTTTATAATATGGGACCCACATGCATGCTTATTAATGATATTCAACGACTGTCATACACCGCAGCCTCTCATTGTAGAAAATATATATGGCCAGATCCCAAATTTGGATTTAGACTAGCTTAAGCATTTAGGGAGACTACTCATACTCATGGTCATTAAAATTGAATTTGATTCCAGGTGAATATAGGTATGACGACTCAGAAAAAGGTAAGGATGAGAAAGTGTCACGTTGCTTAGTTTTAATGCTCTACATTGGCAATGGTTTAAATGATAGAAGCGAAAATATACTTAGTTTGACATCAGGGCCAAAGAGTGCATGATGAATTTGTACGGTTCCCTTCAATAAGATATAGCAGATGGATCCATTATTTCATAACTTTCATTGAAAGCTCTTGCAGTTGGCAAGCAAAGCAAAGATAATCTCAATTATTGAATGCTGAAATTATTAGAGTGGCCACCCACTTGACTAATCGACAGCCTGTGAAAAGTAGTGACATTGCACTTTGAAAATGTGTTATCAGTATCCTCCTTCTGCTGACTTTATAGTTCGGCATTGTTGAACCTTCAAAAGTATCATCTCCTACCTGATGATCAGATCTTATATTTAATGAAACTAACGCATTAAATACAATTTTTTTTTTAATAATAATCAAAAAGATATTAATCAATACTTATAAATACTCGTTAACCGGATCATTCAATTAATCAGAACTACCTTGCTGACCTATATATGCAAATCAGTGCATAATTAATAATATTGCTGCAAAACAAAGCAGTCTGACAGGGATCCTGCAGGATAATAAACAAGAATTCATCAAACTGTTTATTATTTGACAATTAACTGATATCCTGAACAGTCGTCATCAGGCAGTGCAAATTCATGTACGTTCATATATTAAAGTTAATTATACAGTAAGGTTTTGATGCGACTAATCCTCCCCCCAAAAAAAGTCTTAGTGAGAATGCCTAGCTAGTTTGACAAAAAATATATCAGGCACTGTTTTTGAGAATGAAAACTTGCATGGAAATCTTCATCGAAATGCTCCCAAAAGAAAGGTTAATTTCCCAGTTCAGAAAAAACCTTCGACCCAAAGATCAGAATCACCATTGCAACGTGCAGCAATGCTGCTCTTGGAAATCTAAGTTGTGTTTGAGAAGAAGAAGAAGAAAGAAGCAAATGCAAATATGCAATCATTCACCACATACAGAAAGGAAACAACTGATGATCTTAAATGCCTAGAAGACCCACTTCTTGGATTACCTGTTATGCATGCGTAGATTAAAAGGTTATAAGAGAGAAATCCATCAAAGTTAGAATGACCTACAGCTTGTTGAAGGGTTCAAAGGTGAATAAATATCCAGGCGGTAGGGACATTAATATATATATATATATAAATATATATATATATATATATATAAACCAACCATCAGTTTCTATATCACCAGCAAACTTCCTTACATGAAGAAGATGAGCAATGATCATCTTGTTAGTTAGTGGTTGCTGATTGCTTTTAGTAACCTGCACTGTACAAGGGGGCTCACTGCCTAAGAGAATAAACCTCAAAGGCTGAATGTGATCACATGTGGGCTATTCCCTCTATTCTTGAAACATGATTGAACTTTTTTTTGCTGATGATTTAATGGCACCAAGAATCACAAACGCCTGTGGCAGCGGTTGAAATAGTGCAGAATAAGGTTAGCATCAATTTAGATTGCGGAGAGATCAGTCCAAGCGATGAACAGTAAGTAATGCACTCAAAACACTGAAAGCCCCCATCAGGGCCATCACTACTCTCATCATTTTAGTTAAGGATTAATCAAGGGAAGCTCTAATCATGTTAACAGTAACAGGAAGAAAAGAGGGAGAGAAAATTAAAGAGGAAGAGCTATGATGACGAGCTTGTTAAACCTAACCTGATCAATTGAAAGGTAGTAATGAAACTTAGCTATGCAATATTGCATGCGTATCAAGTCTCTTTCCCTTGAGGTAATGTTTGAAGATATTAACAAATTAACCGACACTGATATCAAACTGTTTAGCCACGCCCCAAAAAAGGACCTCAACAGAACCGCTAAAATGATATTAATTCTCATATATCAGAACCTGGCTAATGAATTAATTTCTCATTACTCACTACACCAAAATCGAATATCACACTCAATTTCATAGCATTCAAACTAGAGCCCGAGCTGCAAATTGCACATATATGTACTACTAAAAATAAGTGAAAGAGAATAAAGCATGATTAAGCCATACACTTGTAATTTGCTCTGAAGGCATGGCGAACACTAGCTAGTTGAATCATGCCTATCTTCTCCACCATGGTGTTGATGTGATCTGCTGGCTGGAGACTCCGAAACACTGGAGCCTGGAATCGGCTTATACGGGTGTAGTGCCTCGACCACGCCTAAATGACTGTCGGTTACTGAACCACCAGCTGCAATTCCTGAACCCGATTCTTGTCCAGGCAGAAGAGCCATTGGAGTAGCAAAATTCATAAAGTTCACCCCGCTAGACATAGTTCCCCTATACATATTAGTATTACTAGCTGGAGGAAATGTCCACATAGGATCCCCAGCGCCACTCCCGCTAATGGCTTGGTTGCTAGGATTTGTCACCATCCAAAACGTTGTCGGAATCAGATTATGACTCGATGGAATTGAGCCTATAGTTGATTGTATCAAGTAACTCCCCATCTGATTTTCTGACAATTCTTGCTGCTCGGGCTTTCTCTTCTTCCCTATACTAGTAACCGCCTCCTCCGAGACAGCCAGACTAGAGTCCCGCAACTCTTGCTTAGCTTGCAAGAAAGCGTTCACACTACTACTACTAGCAGGAAAGTTTAATGAATCCTCTGATGATAAAATCCTCCTTTGTTGCTGGGAAGATGATGAGTCGTCAAGCAAATCCCTTTCCCACTCACTTCTCATCCTCAATTGTTGTGTACAAAAATTTGGATTGAAATAAGTATTCCTCAAGTGGGAAGCCGACATGCTGGAACCTGAATTCCTGAGTGAAATATTAAGGGACGTAAAATTTGCAGGAATAGTACCTGTTCCCGTGGCAGCGATAACTGCAGGCTCAGCTTGTTGAAGCAGCCATTCAATGGTTTCACCATCTGATTTGTGACCAAGCTCTCTTGTTAACTGGAAAACCCTAGCAGCGCACGTGGCAGGCATGCGGATGCGGCGGCCACGGCCTTCCACCTTGCTGTGTCTGTCCTTGGTTGGAGTCCTCTTAGGGGGAGGTTTCTTGGATGCTTCCGAGGTTGCTTTAGAACTTGTCTCATCGTTAACATTGTTGGAACAAGGTTGTTCTTGTTGTTGTTCCTTATTTTCTAGTAACTGTAGAGGGAAGTTTGTCCTGCGGATCCCATTTTCACCATCCATAATCATGTGTGGGATTATATGTTCTTTAATCTACCCAACCCCTCCCCCTTTCTTTTCACTCCTAACACATGATCTGTAGGTGACCCTCAATTAAGTGACTTTGGTGGCCTGGTGGGTCTCTCTTTTCTCTTTCTATTTCCCTTTCTTGCAATATGTTTTATAGCTGCTTGGAATTGCCTTCAACCTGGCAGCTCTGTTGTTTTCTTTGCTTTTCTCCCTGCAAAGAGAGAAAGAGAGGATAAGGGAAGAGGCCAAGCTTTAAGCAACAACTACAATGAGTAAGAATTATAAGGGTGGGCTAAGAAAAGGCAATGATTTTTTTTGGGATTGGAAATTTTTTGTTTCATTGAGGATGCCTTTAAACTTTTCTGTTTTTTAAAATTCTTTTTATATGTATTTTTACTTTTATTATTCTAAAAAAAAAAACCCTAATCTTATTATAATTGTAATTTTTTTTATATATCCTTTTATTGTGGTTGGACCGTCCCTTGATTCAGACTCCACGTGCGATACTGTTTATCATTCAATCCACAAATTAAGGTAGTGGTGGCCTTGGCTGAGAGTCGGGACCTCATCCCCTTAAAATAACTGAAACGAAGAAAACACTCCCTTTCACTCCTTCAAATTAAAGGAAAGAACAACAAAATCATATGCACTAGCTATTAATCAAGTGGCTCCCCTCATCCCATTGTTGTACTTATTGTCGTTTGCCTTTCCTCTTAATTTAAAAACAAATACATATTATTATTTTTGTCTAGGTTTTAGATGGGGATTATGCTTCTGGTTTTGCTGCCTCTAGTGTTTTCAATTCAAGAATATATTTTTTTGTTTAATTAAATTTAAATATATGTAACGTACCATTCAATACTTTTTCTGACATCTCAATTTTATATCGAGATATTTTAAAAATTTATAATGCAATAATGATAACGGTTTGATTCGATTTGGATTAATTTGATTTAGTTTTTTTGGATATTATATAATATTATGAAAGTTTAAAATTGGATCTGAATCTGAATTGAACTTTTATTTGATCTGAAACAAATTGAATCAAATTTTATCAGTTCGGTTTAATCCGATTTATCATTTTTTAATTTTTAATTTTTTTAATTTTTATATATTATTTTAATATAAAATTTTAATATATTTAAGTAAATTGTGATATAAAATTATTATTTTTATTTATAAAAATTTAAAATATATAAAAACTAAAAAATATATATAATTCAGTTCGGTTCAATTTCTTTTTCGATTTTTCACCTTTCGATTTGAAATTTAATCCAAATTTAATATATATATATATATATATTTAATATTCAAATTTTATCCTAATTGAATAAAAAAAAAACCCAATATAAACTGAACTGAATATTACGATTTCGAATTAATTTTTCAAATTTTTAATTTTTTTTCTCATCCCTGAATATGACTTTAAAAGAATTATTCATTTTGACCCGAATAAATTATTATATATAATGCTATCTTTTATGTATGTAATTTTTTAATTTCATAAAGATGTCACTGTTTGTATAAAAACTAAAAAATTACTAATAATTAGTATATATGTAGATGAAAGTGATACTAGTGTATATTATAGTATGTTTGGTCAATCTAAAATCTACTACTAATTATACAAATTAAAATGGAACCAATGGTTTCTCAAATTAAAAATTCAACAATGCATGGATTACTCAAATTTGTCTTAATCTCCCCATCCTTTTTAATTTCTCTTTTTTTTTTCAAAGTCTTCATCAAAATACAAGATGATTGATTTCTTATTGTTGAATTACCTCAATTGCTTTATCTAGAATAAACAATATATTCTCCATTTCTTGTAGGCTCCAATGACAAAAGTTTCATCATAAGTGAATTTAGTCTAACTTTATATCCTTAGATTTAATTCATTGATTTTTTTTTTACTAATATTTGAATAGAATTGTAATTTTTCGTGTATTATTAATTACTTCGTAAAAGAAAGTCCAAGTTTTGGTTTCTTGTAAATAAATTTCTTGGTTTCAATGAATATGTATAAACTGATCGGAGGGAAAGATACTCAATGGACAAATCTTTGAGTAGATTTCTGAGTCTATACCCAACACTTTACAGGTCTCCATCTTTGGACATGTGAGCCATACAGTCTGCAATATAAATGTGGTCCTTACAAGTTTTATTTAAAAAGCTCATATGCCCAATTTTTGCCATATACAAAAGGCTTCCCACTCAAAATTTTTTAAAAACTTTGTAGGATAGGAGGACCATTTCGTAAGATCGATAGTCTTAATGTTCATCAATAAAGATTAACACAAGTGGTTAAGATTTAAAAGTTAAAATACAAAACATTTGGATTTGAATTTCAAGATCTTTTATTGATAAGTGATTTGAAAGTTGAAAACGTCTTAAAAAAATTCATAAATCTACTTACGAGTTAATTGCTTACCTTAATCTTAAAAATGTGATAATCTTTTTTTGATAAAAAAAAAAAGTCTTAATCTTCGGACCAATTTGCTTGCCCATAAGGAATATGTTGTTCATGAAGGCTTCAACAATCAACACATTTTCTATTATGATTTTGAGTTCATATGCCACAAAAGTGAAATATATACATATAAGAATGAAAATTAGAAATACTTACCCACCAACCGTTGGCCATGAGAGAGAAACATAAAGCACAATGTAGCTTGAAAGGGAAAAAAAAAAAAAAAGCACGTTGCCAAAATATGGCCACTTTCAAAACATATTTCAATAACCAACATGCCTAACTATATGATAAGCCCATTTTCAAGTACTCTTAATCGTAGCAGTTTTGATCTCGATGATGACCCTTCCTAACATTGTCGCCAACCTTGGATTAAGTTTCATTCGTACTAAATCTTGTGATTTTGATATCAATGTACCACATTGTCATGTCATTCAGTTCCCTACACCAAAATTGAACCATGCCTTGATATTGTTTCAATTTCACATTTCTTTTCGTTCCTTTAGTTTTAATTTTCTTACCAAAACCAATGTTTCTTGACATGAAACCAATAATCTCAAGGTTGTCTCCGATGGAAGTACTAAAGCCAACGACATAACCACTATCCTTCGGAACCCTAAACATAAATATATTGAACAACATTTTACAACTTTTATATCAAACAAATCATGGGTTTGTATATATGTTATTACTATTTAATAGGGGTGAGAAAAAAATTAAAAAATCTGAAAATTAATTCGAAATCATAATGTTTGATTTGGTTTAGATTAGTTTTTTTCTTATTCGGTTCGGATTATATTTGAATATTAAATGTACATATTAAGTTTGGATTGAATTTTGGATTGGAGTGTGAAAAATTGAAAAAAATCGAACTAAGCCTAATTATATATTTTTCTTAGTTTTTATATATATTTTAAATTTTTATAAAATAAAAATAATAATTTTATATCAAAATTTACTTAAATATCTTAAATTTTATATTAAAATAATATATAAAAATTAAAAAAATTAAAAATTGATATATCGAACCAAATCGAATCAGTAAAATTTAGTTCGATTTAATTCGATTTGAATTTTAATTAGATTTTAAATTTTTATAATATTATGTAACGTATAAAAAAATCAAATTGAACCGAATCAAATTCAAACCGAACTATTATCATTTCTACTAAGGGTGGATTTGGATACAATTACAATTTCAATGAGGTGTAGTTAAGTTCCAAAAATCTAGTAGTGGAATCTAAATAAGAAATTAGTGAGATACAAATATTTAAATGCAACACAAAATTTTCACCAAAACATTCAGATCTAGATCAATTTTTTTTATAATTATAATTATAATAATTTTTATTATTTTTTTTAATCTCATTAAAATTAATTTTATTAGCAATTCGAACCATTATCATTTCTACTAAGGATGGATTTGAATACAATTACAATTTCAATGAGGTGCAGTTAAGTTCCAAAAATCTAGTAGTGGAATCTAAATAAAAAATGAGTGAGATACAAATAGTTAAATGTAACACAAAATTTTCACCGAAATATTCAGATCTAGATCAATTTTTTTGTAATTATAATTATAATAATTTTATTATTATTTTTAATTTCATTAAAATTAATTTTATTAGCAGTTCAAATGGATTCTAAATTGATAAAAGGTAAACAAGCTTTTAGTACGAAGAGTTAATTTTGAACAAAGCAGCTTTAACATTAATTTTTCAACCAATTATAAAGGGATTTTGGACCACACCAGTCATATTTATTATTTCAGGGCACGATATATATATATATATATATATATATATAGGTGGGTGAAATTTCTTTGAAATGGTAGTAAAAAAATCAATAGAAATTTCTGAGACTGGCAGCTTGTTATGATTATATGAGCTCCATTTGAGAACATGACCAGAGTCTTTCATTGTGTTGGAGCTTCCGTTTTATGAATGGATCATTGCTGTAATTAGAACAGAAAACCAGAGGAAATGAGGGGTTCGCATGCACAAAAAGACTTGCTAAAAAGGAATTTACAGATTAACAGGTAAAGGACAAAGGATGGATGATGTAAATGTGCCTGTTTCGAAAAGCTAACAAAATTCAATCAGAAAATCCACATCACTTTCCGTAGCCAGCCCAGCACTAAAACGATGAATTTATGGCTGTGATCAGTGGGTCATTCTTTTCCCTAGCCCTTCGCCCCCTCTTCTAATTCTTGTATAATTTCCACTTTCTTCATTTTACTGTCATTATTGTGATTGAATTTTAGGAAGAAGTGATGTATGGTTTGTTAATGGAATATTAAAATTATTTTTTTGATAATTTTGAATATAAAAAAAATAAAAAAGAGACTATTTAATATTTTTCTGAACAGGTTCTCTGTCCCTGCGTGCGTGCTTGTTCTCGGAGGTGCATGTGTACGCTTAGCTATTTAAGGCTAGCACTTGATGATCGGGCAGATAAATTTTATTTCTTTCAGCACTTGGGTCTTATCATGCATGACTTTTTGTTTACCCACTGGTTTGCTTTTGGGATTTCAGTACTGATGCATGTATGTTTGAATCATTTGCAACCCATGCATGTGTGTATGTATGGGTTGGGCTAGGCTTGGACGGTTTGGCTCAGTAGGTTTCTTTCCAAACCATGAAGATGAAGTCAGTTCCATGAAATATATATATATATATATATATATTATATGTGTGTGTATTACATGGTGAATGGTGTGGTAAGATTGAAATTATATGGATATATATGGTTTTGTCACTTATGGCGAGGAGCTTCAAAGAAACCTTTAAATTCTATGAATGTCATTATCAATGAATCATCATCTAGATTTTGGCTATCATTTGATGTGAATTGCCCACCAAAGAAAATTCACCATTAATGGTCTACAACAGTTTGAAAAACCTATACATATATATAATAAGACACTGGCCCCCACTAAACCTCTTAATTTCCAACTAGCCGATTGTCAGGTGATTGATTATAATTAATTTGTGGAATTATATGCCAAGTTTTCCTGACTCCACCTATACGTCTAGCTACTAATTCTTCTTTTTCTTTTTAATTTATTACTAATAAAGTAAGAACTTTTTTGTGCAAATTCCAAATAACATCATTGTCTCGTAAGATAAAGTTAACCATTCAAATTTTAAGACTTCACTCTGTTTTTGTTTTTTTTAATCTTTTCCTGTGAAAATTATGTCAAATATTAAAATGAATAGACTAGAGAAAGACAAATTATAAAATTATAGAATTGTCAGTTCAATCTCCTTGGAAAACTTTTGGCTTTCAAAAGAATCCATTCAAGTAAGGTGGGCAATGAACATGAACAACTTTTAAAGAGATCATGAAACGCTCGGAGACTACTGCTACTACTACACAGGTATTGAAAACTGCCGAGGCGTAAACATCAACGCTGTTTCAGGAGAGAAAGGGGGGGAAATCCTGGAGTTTTACCTGCCCTTCAGTACCCTTTTTAACGCATCTCTCAAACAGTAGGACCAAAAAGGCCCCAGTCATTCACTTTGAAGCTTGTAACGGCTAGTTTAAAGACTTCAAACATCGGCATGAATCCAGATTGAATAGCTGGGATAGCTAATCCTGCACCAACCGTACTAGCACTTTCGCTCAAAGGGCTGCAATCATAATGTTACAGAAAAATGATACTGTAATTCCATAATCAACCAGCAATCAGATGACAAAATTCCTAGTATTCGCCAAAAACCATATCATAAATGAAAAAAGGACCATGAAATGATGTCTCCTTCTTTCCCTATAGAAAAAAGAAGAGCTCTGTAGCTCTGACACTTACTTGATCAAGATGGGCTCATATGCAGTTACCAGAACATCTGTCCCAACTTCCTTAAGACGTATGTTTGCAAGATAGAACTGGCATGGATATTCATCAAGAATCCACTTAGCAATTTAAAACTACTCGATAAAAACAGTGAAGATTGAAAACACAAAAAATTACCTTGATAATATTTTGCGCTTCTCTTCCTTGCCGTCCCTTAGAAACAGCCTATGCATAAATAACAAAATTAATGATAGAAGGTATCAAAAGATATGTGAGAAAGATGGGGGACAAGGGGAGGAGAAGGTAGGGGAGAGTGCAGTGAACTTGCTGAATTTATAAAGCAATTGTATGAGAACCATCTTCAATATGCTGTTGATCTTTTATATAAAAAACCTATGTTCAGAACAGAATTTATTATCCAACTAGTCAATGATTTAAGAGCACATCTTTATACATTCAGAGATTTCCACATATAAGCACACCAAAATGTTAGCCAAATTGTTATTGCTGCCTAGAGAGAAGGAAAAAGAACAGAGAAACTCAGGAACTGAATATCCAATCCAACCGGTGGTTTTCTAACCAGGCATCAAGCACATAGCTTAGCCCAAACTTCCAAGTTCCACAACAACATCCCAGATAATTCTCAGAGGGTTTAAGGGAGAACATACAACCAAGACACAGATTACTATCCCAGCTGGTCTACATTGCAACCATTTAAACTCATGGCATTACACCCTAAGGACAATAAAGCAAAACTTTTGTGCTGCTCTAACCAAGGGAAATGAAGTCTGATCTAGGTGCAGATCGATCAGATTGATACTGACCATTCATACACTCTTTTCAAAATCTCAGATTCCTCATTCCAAACTAACTCAACACAACAAGTTTAGAAAATTTTAAACCAACAGAGCTTTGACCTTGCTAAAATCACCTAATCTTACAATCTCAATCCAAAAATTATGCCATTTCATTTACAGAACAGAAACAATGACCAAACATGCAGTAACACTACTTAATGTTACTAAGTATCAAAACTTAAAAACAGCCTAACCTTAGGATAACATGGGCCACAGCTGAAATCATAAATTTCCTCCGAACAGGGTTAAAAAAGCAAATGCTTTTACCAGAAGCAGATGCATGCACACACTAGTACAGACCAAAAAAGAACATATTACTAGTGTTTACTTCAATAAGCCTCATATCTCAAGTGTCTTCCATAGGAAAATGATAAATTGATATTGTCAATGAGAAAAGACCTACATATATAAACTAAGAGTACGCAGAGAGCAATATACTAAAAGTACACAGAGAGCAATATGACATGATCAGACAGAAGTTAAAAGTAACAATACCTACCTTGTGAAATAGGATGTTAGAATGCTAATTTTAAGAAACATTGAGACTCAAGGAAGAGCACAATGTAATCACATAATGTTTGGGTAAGGCAGGGATCTTGTAGGCAGAAACTAGAAAGAATGAAACTCTAGTTACATGCCTTCTATATGATTCATACCATTTGGCCAACTGCAGTTGTAACAACAGCCGGAATGTTTCTGTAACACAATCCAGGGGCCTCAACCACTTTTGACTGCTCAAGAAGCTGAAACATATAGAAAAAAGAAAAATGTTACATCTACAACGATATCAAGTCTAAAAAAATTGCCAATTGTACAAACAATGTATTGGATGTCCTTAAAATCAATGGGACCTAAGGCTGAGTAAATATAAGGACAATCATGTCAATGCATAAAGAACACTAATCCTAATAATCAAAGAGAATGTAGAGATTAGAGTTATTATTTTATTAATGATACAGCTGAATAGGCAAAAAACACATTTTCTTTTCTGGTATATACTTCAGAATTTAGAATAAAACAGAAACAAGAATTAAAAATGTAATACAGGGGAAGAAAAAACTAACATAAAAATGTGGGAGCCATAGGAGAATAAATGGAAACAAAGCAGCACACTAGCTTAGACTGAATAACACATTGAAGTTCGAGAATGTCAGCTACATGGAAATGCCATAAATCATCACCATTCTAGTTTTCATAATATAAGATTAAAGCTTCTCAAATTTAACATTCTCAAAGGATAAGCTATGAGCAGCTGTAAAATCAAAATAAACATAGAACCCAACTTTACTGGCAAGTGCTTTAAGGAGGCTAATTCAAACATATAATTGCTTTAAAATTACTCTTTCCTTTGCATACAAGGGCAACTACGATAATCTCCATACAATGCCACAAAAAGAAAAGCCTGAAGATTACCGTGAATCCTTCACCGTCTTGTTCACTGGCAAGGTCTCGAAGAAACCAAATAGCACTCCCATCATCTCCAACTTCATGCTTGTAATCTAACAACTCAAAGATCAAGCTTTCATCACGAGCAGGGTCCACAAACACCTCCTTTAATTCCCAAAAAAATACATAAATAACAAATTCAAAAAAAAAAAGTACCCAAAAAACAGAAAAAAAAAGGGAAAACCAACCTGATGATCGGGAACTTGCCTGATGTTACTGACATCCTAAAGTAATGTAAAACATTAAACACGGGGATTAGTTATTCAATCACAAAACATGAAATTGAAGAAAAAGAAAGAAACCTGAAACCTAATTGGAAATGCAGTTGAGATTGCTCCACCAAACAAAGGTCTTTCCGACAACAAATCTGCCGACATGTTCGCTGTAAGCTTTTCCACTGACTGGAAAACAAAATTTGAATAGGCGAAGAACAAATTTTGATTGAGTAAAGAAGAAAGACGAAAGAGAAGAACAATTTTGTAGAAGGCGCGGTTTTTGTATGGTGTTTATATAGGGGGTGTTTGGGGGAGGAGCGTTTCAATTACGCCATCTCTGCTTTAAATTTAAGCTAGATTTGTAGGGGTAGAAAGGGAATTTCGATTAGAACGGCTAGCAGAAGGATTGATTGAACGACGTCGTTGGGCAAATATTGAAAAAATGGTAGCCGGTCCGGTCGTCGGTAAAGCTTTTAATCGATTAAAAAACAACCTTCGGATTTAATCAACAAAACGTTTTTCCTTCCTAAGAGAAAAAACGTTTCTTGTTAGTTAAAAAAAAAATAAAAAAAACCTTTGGAGATACTTCATCTCCTCCCAAACGGCATCCAAAAACCAACCGAAAAGGGCGAAATCTTCTTTACCTTTCCCTTTTAAAAAAAGGCCTGCTGTTCAAATCTCTCGTTTTTTTTTTTAATCGGACGATTTTATCGATTGCTCTAAAATTTGATCGGTCCTCTGTTTTCTTTTGTTTTTCGGGTTTTTTGGGCGGGTTTTCGTTCGATTCGGGTTTCGGAATTGAAGAAAAAGAGAAAGGTAGGAAAGAAATGAGTAATCAAAAGAAAAGGAATTTCCAGATAGAAGCGTTCAAGCACCGGGTCGTGGTGGATCCGAAATACGCAGACAAGACCTGGAACATTCTCGAACATGCAATCCATGAGATTTACAATCATAATGCTAGTGGCCTCAGTTTTGAAGAGCTTTACAGGTTTCGCTTCTTTTTTTTTTTTTAATTTCAATTAATTTATGTATTTTCGATCTCAGTATTTTGTATCATTGCCTTTTTTTTTTTCCTGTGAATTTGATGCTGAAATCTATAGGTTTTCCAGCAATGGTTTTGTGTTTAGATTGTTGAAAACTTTTATTAATTTATAGAGCAGTTGCAGATGCAAGTTTAATTAGGGTTTTGTGTTCAAGTAATTTAAAACTATGAAGAGTATCTTATCCCTTGATCACAATATTTACGTTATGAAGTTGTTGAAAATAGCTTTTAAACATGACTATGGAGGTAATAAGCTTGGAAAGATTTAACGGAATTGTTCTCAGGGTGGTTTAGTAATTTACATGTTGGGAACAATTGAATTGCCTGCCGGTGAATGATCTTAGCGCTGTTAGGCTTTTCTTGGTAGAGAGGATGAAAAGAGATGAGGATGGAAAATTTGTTAATCTATTGGTTAAAATTTATAACTGTTTTCCTACTTTGAAGATTAATCTTTAGATTAACAAGTTTTCTATCCTTACCCCGTTTTATCCTCTCTACCAAGCAAAGCCTTAATGTTTGTGTACTCATGTGGCTCATTTGACGATTAAGGTAGACTGTATTATGCGGGTTTGTTCGGCGGTAAATATCAGTGGGTGTCTGGTGTTAGATTCTGTAAGTTACAAAATGTTTAAGTGTTTGTCTGTGTTAATCTTATCAGTTGTGGTAATGGTAGATGGTAGTTTTCTATGCAGCAGTAATTGATCAACTAGTTGGACTTGCATGTAGTTTTCAGATTACTTTTGAGCTTAGCATGTTGCTGTGCTTGCAATAGTTCTCTCTCTTTGCAATCTCGACTAAGTGAATTTCAAATGAGCTGGTTAAAACTTAGATCTTTTCTTTATGATATTTGGTTTTTGACATGAATTCAGGAATGCATACAACATGGTCTTGCACAAATTTGGTGAGAAGCTGTACTCTGGACTTGTTACAACTATGACTGCACATCTCAAAGAAATATCAAAATCTATAGAGGCTGCTCAAGGTGATTTGTTTCTTGAAGAGCTGAACAGGAAATGGAATGACCACAACAAGGCATTGCAAATGATTCGAGACATATTGATGTACATGGACAGGACTTATATTCCAAATACCCGTAAAACCCCTGTTCACGAACTGGGACTTAATCTGTGGAGGGATAATATTATACATTCCAGCAAAATACAGTCAAGGCTTCTGAGCACACTTCTTGAGCTAGTACATAGAGAGCGAACTGGTGAAGTTATAGACCGGGGGCTGATGAGGAATATAATCAAGATGCTTATGGATTTGGGTTCTTCTGTTTACCAGGAGGATTTTGAGAAGCCATTTCTTGAGGTTTCCGCTGAGTTTTATAAGGGCGAATCTCAGAAATTTATTGAGTGCTGTGACTGTGGGGACTATCTGAAGAAAGCAGAGATACGTCTAAATGAAGAAATTGAGAGAGTTACCCATTACTTGGATGTCAAGAGTGAAGCCAAGATAACTAATGTGGTGGAGAAAGAGATGATTGCTAACCACATGATGAGACTAGTCCACATGGAGAACTCCGGCTTGGTCAATATGCTTCTTGATGACAAGTATGAAGACTTGGGTAGAATGTACAATTTATTTAGAAGAGTTGCCAATGGTCTCTCAACTATACGAGATGTGATGACTTCTCACCTCAGAGAAACAGGTAAAGAGCTGGTTACTGATGCAGAAAGGTTGAAAGATCCTGTGGAATTTGTCCAGCGGCTCTTGGATGAAAAGGACAAATATGATAATATCATTGGCCAAGCATTTAGCAATGACAAGACATTCCAGAATGCTCTGAACTCCTCTTTTGAATATTTCATTAATTTGAATCCCCGTTCTCCCGAGTTCATTTCCTTGTTTGTGGATGACAAGCTTCGTAAAGGTTTGAAAGGAGTCAGTGAGGAGGATGTGGAGATTATTCTTGACAAAGTTATGATGCTGTTTCGCTATCTGCAGGAGAAGGATGTATTTGAAAAGTACTACAAACAACACTTAGCTAAGCGGCTTCTGTCTGGCAAAACTGTCTCTGATGATGCAGAGAGAAGTCTGATAGTCAAGCTTAAGACAGAGTGTGGATATCAATTTACTTCGAAATTAGAAGGCATGTTTACAGACATGAAGACCTCCCAGGACACAATGCAAGGGTTTTATGCAAGCCATCCTGAGCTAACTGATGGCCCTACCCTAGTTGTTCAGGTTCTAACAACAGGGTCTTGGCCCACCCAGACTTGTATTACTTGCAACCTGCCTGCAGAAATGTCAGCACTCTGCGAGAAGTTTCGGTCATATTATCTTGGGACCCATACTGGTCGGAGGTTATCCTGGCAAACTAACATGGGGACTGCAGATATAAAAGCAATTTTTGGGAAGGGTCAGAAACATGAGTTGAATGTTTCAACTTACCAAATGTGTGTATTGATGCTTTTTAACAATGCTGATAGGCTTAGCTACAGGGAGATTGAACAGGCCACTGAGATTCCTGCTTCAGACTTGAAAAGGTGCTTGCAATCAATGGCATGTGTGAAGGGAAAGAATGTTCTCAGGAAAGAACCTATGAGTAAAGACATTGGGGAGGATGATGCATTTTTTGTCAATGATAAGTTCACGAGCAAATTCTACAAAGTGAAGATAGGAACTGTGGTTGCACAAAAGGAATCTGAACCTGAAAAGCAGGAGACGAGACAAAGAGTGGAGGAGGACAGGAAGCCACAGATTGAAGCTGCAATAGTTAGGATAATGAAATCAAGGAGGGTGCTGGATCACAACAATATAATAGCTGAGGTTACAAAGCAGTTACAGTCACGGTTCCTGGCCAATCCAACGGAGATTAAGAAACGGATTGAGTCTCTTATCGAGCGGGATTTCTTGGAAAGGGACAACAATGATAGGAAATTGTATCGGTATCTAGCCTAAAGACATGGCTTCAATAGATCTCTTGTTTCTTTTGGAAAGGTAAGTGTTGACAAATGAAATTGTACCCTAGTTGGTGAGTGGAAATTTGTTTTACATACCATGCAAGCTCCAATTGTTTGAATGGATATCGATTTGTTCCTGCTTTTCTTATATCTTGCACTGCTTCTTTCTCAGCCTCCTATCTATCCACTCGTCCACACCTTGCTGGCAAGACCAACCCACCCCCAAGGACTGGCCCTATATGTTTGGTTGGTTCAGCCAAGTTCATCCAACCTTCTATGCTTTGTAATAGTACTGGCATTATTAGAGTCTATCGAATTTCAATTTTGTTTTCTTCCTTGTTACTGTCTTTGCAAATCACCACATTCCACAAGTTAAATAAGAAAACAACTTAGTTAATAGAATTTTCAGCTCTTTATTCTATTTCGGTATTTATTATTAACATCTCAACAAAATTTTTATTGCTTAACAAGTGTAAAAGCTAGGATATATGGATCCTTAATTCCAAAATTCAGGTAAATACAAACTAGAATATATCGGTGACAGTTCAACTTCAAGTATTACCAAACCAATCCTTTGATAAAATATGGAGTTCAAATCATCAGCGTAGCAGTTTATGCCTAGAGGTCTTGCATTCCAATTGAACTTCATTTTCCTCACGAGATCTAAAATATTGGAAGCTATGAATCTGAGACGAGGATACACTTCTGTACATCTGCTCATGAAAAATGGGTTATATAAAGCAATTCTTGAATTAATGAAAAAAAAAAAAAGCAACCCTACTTTTCACTTGTTGGTCCATCCATTATCCAATATGAGTTTTTATAAACTTAAAAGTTAAGGTTAGAAATTCTTGAATTAGTGAAAAAAAATAAAAAAAGCAACTCTAATTCTAACTTGTCCATTATGATTTTTTATAAACTAAAAAAAGTTAAGGTTTTTTTGTGAACTTAAAAGTTAAAGGTTAGAAATGAGATATTGGAGAAAACAAATAGAAACAAACTCCAACTGGTTAAGTTCCCTCCAATACAGCCTTGACAATTGACATCTCAACCATTGAGAAAACATTATTGAAGCTTACTTTGTACGTTACCTACTAACTCAAATGCTCGAGTGTGAAGGCTGTACATGAGATATTAGAGAAAACCATACAAGCACAGAGCCTGACCAGCCTTTCTTGTATGGTTTTCTCCAATTCTCACATGCATCATTTACACCTTGGATATGTCCACCTGAAGGGGTAACTTAACTACATATATTATATGTACATATATGCAAGTCATGATCCCACAAGAGATGTTGGAGGAAACTAAATAAGCATAAATTTATTACAACTAGTTTAGTTCCCTCCAATTGTCACATACAGCATTTACACCGTTGGATTTTTAATTACAAAGGCAAGCAGCATTTGGGCAGTTTGTGGGATATGCAAAGGGTATATCCCTACAGAATTCCCCTCCATCTAATTTATTTTTGCTCAGCAGTTAAGGCAAGATGATATTTATAGAGTTTCAAGGAACAGAACCACACAAAATTCACGAGAATTGCAAGTAAAACAATAACAGAGCAGAAATTATAGCTTACTCAGAAACAGTAACAAGTTGGCAAACGGTACAAAATCTTCATCAACAGAATTTGCATGTTCACACCGTTTAGTACCCTTGTTACCAATGAGAAAACAGCACATCCCCTCTCCAGCAAACAAGAACGGCATGACTAGCATGCACAGACAGTCCACCTGGCCTGGAGCCTCAAATTCTAAATAAAACCCATAATAATTAAGCTTTAGCAATAGTTCTTTATTAGTCACATTGGACCATTTTGAAAGGCCAAAAAGCTCCATTTCTTCAGCAGAAGTCTACTCTGACAATAGTATTAGGCACTTACAGATATCTGAAAAAACTGGTCCACTTTTAATTTCTGGAAAAATCCATGAAAAAAATTCCCAGAAGAAAATAGGTTGTGGGTGTACTTCATACAGAATTTGTGTTTTTCACATGGATATCCCTGCATAGACTGCATTTGTGCTCCCAGAAAACTAGCATAATTTTCTGTAAATGAAAGATTAAGAACTTCAGGATTATAACTTTATCACTAGTAATTTTTAAGTCTAATGATTTACATGTTCTCTGAACTCAAATACCTCTTCACTGAATCATCATGGTCCATTTAACCTGCTTAACAATTATGCTCATGTTGATATTATGAACCAATTTTCAGTCAAATTAAGATATTTTCATTAAATAAACTACATTTAACATGTCTTACTATGGAAGAGTAATACATTAGCTTCGACCTAGAGATGCACGTCAAAGATTCCCAAGTCAAAAATTGAAGGTCATGCAATCAAGTTTAAACGTCTGCCATTAGCATTTGTTCCGTACTCGTTATTTGCTTAATTAATAAATACATTCAGAGTAATAAGATCGAGGACTACAATAGACTCATATTCAACTTCACCATAGACCTTACTCAAAAAATTATTTTGCTTGGTATCAGATGAACGTCAATATTGAGGTTACAAAGTCCAGGTGGAAGTTGCCATCACCAGCTACAGTTGGACAAAAGTTCCTAAACGTACGGTAAGTTCCTTCCAACAACAATTTTCCACAGACCATCTATCCTTTCTCATCGGGAGTATGTCCTTTTGAAGACAGTTTTGACAGCGTTTGCTCGTCCACAAACAGAACAAAGCACACATTTTTCTTGGAAAATCCACTAATTTGAAACCAACAAAAAGCAATGGAGCATCACTGACAGAATAGAAAGTTCTGCAAATCATCCTAAAACTAAAGCAACACTATAAACCATTTACCTATTTGCATCTTCCACTATATTACTTTTGTCAACATTTAGTTAAAATTCATAGGAAGTAAGCCCAACTAAACATATCTACTGAAAAATAGTTGTAGGAAGTGAAAGAATAGGATATCATCCAGCGTAAGATTTGCAACATATGAGAAGGAAAAAGAGACGACAAAAATCAAGCTAGAAAGTCCATCACACATTGCATGCATTTCATACATCAGACTGAAGTCTTCCAGCAGTGAATTTTTCCATAAAATTGTTTTGTACGTCTATCCCTCTAAAGCCTTTACAATGCATTTGAGTTTAACTTTACCAATAATTCTTTACTTTGAAGAACTCCTTCATGCCCTCTGCCTTAAAATCTTCAAGTTTGTATCTATTCTTCTCTCTTTGGTTGAAATAGGTAGCTTAGACAATATATATTCTTTAGAAAAGATTATGCTTCATATATGAGTAGCTAAATGAATCATGCATGCGTAAAAGAAATATCAACTCACTGTAGAACACAAGATATTTGAAATAAAGATGCTCATTCTCACGTCTTCCAGACATGAATACATCGCACGTGGCAAAAATAAGATTTGATAAGGAATGGCTCGTTTACCAATCTGCTAGTAGGTCTCCTCAAAAAGTCAGAGCTTTCAAAAATGCAAGAAGATATTGCATTGATGTACCCAAAGGAAACTGGCATAACTGTACTTGAACGCATCTATATGTGCTTTTTCTTCAGCGCCTAGCAAGCGGACCACTCAAACCAGTCTTATCTCTGTGAAGGAAGTTTCTGAGACACAGGAGTTGATCTAGGCTGTATAGTAGAGAGACATGCAGTCCTTCATTTCTAGTTCCTAAGTTGTTTGAGCTGATCCTGAAGTTCATATTCGAAGAAAAAGATCTACGATTCACATAGGTAAGCAAATGGACTAATGAAGTGCATCGGTTAAGTTATGCTTCATTTGTTAGCCGTGCAATTTTTGTATATGACATTTCTATATCTTGAACTATCTAAGATAAATAATAATATTATTAAAGGTAGAATAAAAGCTAATTGAATTCAACTAGCCAACCACCCATGTCCGAATTGGTTTCAGAAACTTAATTACAAGAAAAAGCATGACAAAAATATACATGTGTATGAGCAATAACATTGGAAAACGAGGCATGACATGAGAACTAGAACTGGAACTTGGACACATTCCCCAAAGGTAAAAGATTTTTCTGCAAAATTAATGGAGCATCAACTAACCCCGACCTACCCTCCTCAGTACGCAGGAGCCGCCCCAAGTAATTGATCCGAGACATTTGCCTTTACACGTTTTTATTATTTTTGCCCTTAGTACGAATTTATTGCAAGATGTGCCTGGCCTGTGAATCTGGCACCGCTCGAACCAGGCATTGAACATGAGTTTAGCTTAAATTTTTGTTTTATTTAAATAATGTCTAAAAGATACTTCGAACTGTGTCATTCTTGGTTCAACATTTATTGCTCAAAATCCTTTTTACATAAAATCTGATGACTCATTGGCCACATTTAATAGGGTTTGTCATTGAAGGTCATCTCTGTTTGCTATAAGTTGATAAGCACGAATTTGCACGGCCATTTCTTGGTGTTCTTCATTGGATTGTGTAGAAGAGAAGAGATGGGTTTGGCGATATCAGATGAGTTGCTGGGAACCTTTGTTCCGATTGTTGTTTATTGGATTTATTCAGGGATTTACATGGTTTTGGGGTCATTTGAGAATTACAGATTGCATCCAACGCAAGATGAGGCAGAGAAGAATCTGGTGTCCAAGGAGAAAGTCATCAAAAATGTTCTTTTGCAACAGACCATTCAAGCTATTCTAGCTATCTTTTTATATAAGGTACGACCAAGAACCTAGTTCTTTTTTTCCTATTTTTTACATTCTAATTGTATTGGGTTATGTAAGAGTTATGGTGTAATAATTCTGGTTGAAACTTTGTAGATCGATATCAATTTACTGCTTAGGATTCTCTTTTCATGGTTACCTGTTTTTAAAGCTATAGCTTTTTTTTTTTTTTTTTTTTAATAATAGGGGTGCAAATAGCTCCCAAGCCATTTTTATTTTAGTTGAGAAAGATTTAAATGAAATTTTTATTAGAAATAATAATTAAAAATTAAAATTGATAAATTGATAAATTGAAAAGTTTTTTTTTTACATAGATTAAATGTGTAAAATTTAATAAATTTTAATAAAATTTGATATATTTTTAAATAAATATTTTTAATAAAAATATTAACATAATTTTTATTGTTGAATAAGTATCAATTAAATTTAAATTATAATAATATTTTTAATATTTTTTATATATTATTAATTTTTACATCAAATTTTATTAATTTATGATATTGAATTTTTTATTAAAATATGTTTAAAATTTTTTTTACAAATTTTACCTTAAATTTTGTCTAAATATGCCCGAATTTGTTTGGAAAACAAGTGAAGTTATAGTTAGTGGTATATTACATATCCAATTCTAATACTCACCTGTCTATTGTCATAGTTGATTTTTTGTCGAAATTTTCTCTTTGACGTTTATTATGAATTAAATTTTATGAAACATATATTTAAAAATCACTTCTTTTTAAGTTTTAAATATATTTTTCATAATTTTATCAATAATAAATATAAAATAATTGAAAGATAAAGTTGAAAAAATTGACTCATAAAAGTTAAAATATGATAATTTTATTAGGATGAATGGCGTAATTAATTTGAATATAAATCTAGGTTTAACTCAAATTACTAAACTTTCTTAGAAGATGATTATGGATAAAATTAGAATTCGATTTTCAACATTTCAAACTTTTTTAAACTCGGCTTAAATACTTTTGTGCATAAGGAGAAATATCAATAATTTGGGATAAAATTTGGAATTTTTGGTATGGGCACATATATATAAAAGTTAATTTACATACCTTAGGCTGAGGTTGAAGTCAATTAATTATTTTTGCTTTTGATATTTGAAATTATTAAGGATTAAATTCTAAAATTAAGAATTTAATTTTTTATCAATAAATCACACCATTGTTGATATATATATATATATATATATATGTATATTATTTGGAGCCTTGGAGAAAGAAACAGTTCACTTTTTTTCTTCATCCTCTATAAATTTCCGTTCTTCATCATAGAATTCATAGGATTTTTTTCTCCATTGTTTTGGTCAAAATGCCATGTATTTGAGATAGCAAGTGTCAATGTGTGTGTGTCTGTCTGTGTTTTTTTTGAAGAAAGTGACCGAATTCGAGAAGAGGGTGATTCTTGGTTTGTGCAGGTGACAGGAAATGAGGCTGGTGCTTCCAAAAGTCAATCATCTTCCCTTACTGATATTGCAAGACAATTTGTTATAGCAATGCTTGTTTTGGATACATGGCAATATTTTATGCATAGATATTTCCACCACAACAAGTTCTTATACCGCCACTTTCATTCTCATCACCATAGGCTTGTTGTTCCCTATGCATTTGGTGCCATTTACAATCACCCACTGGAGGCTTTTGCCTTTGACATAATTGGTGGGGCTTTATCTTACTTCCTCTCCGGTATGTCTCCTCGAACTTCAATACTTTTCTTCTCCTTTGCCACCATCAAATCAGTGGATGACCATTGCGGATTATGGCTTCCTGGAAACCTCTTCCACCTCTTCTTTTACAACAATTCGGCATATCATGATGTCCACCACCATCTATATGGAGGCAAATATAACTTCTCTCAACCATTCTTCGTCATGTGGGATAGAATCATGGGAACATACATGCCTTATTCACTTGAGAAGAGAGCCGAAGGAGGGTTTGAAGCTAGGCCTACTAAAAGAGCAAATGAATGATATGAATATTTATTACTAAAATGGGAGCATCCTTTTTTTTTTTTTTTTTTCTTTTTCTTTATGCACATAGATAGGACTGGAGTGAATGGTCAGATGATATTGTGGGATCAACCTTGTCACTTGTCAGGCTTGTCAGGATATGGATAGCTCTTTATTTATTTCTTGCTTTGCTGGACAACCATTTATGGATGGAGCAATATGTATTTGCAGATTTGACAGGTTCCTACGACTTATCAACAACATATTGGCTCTTTGCTTCAGCTTTGGTATAGACAAGCGAATGTGAAAGCTTGTGCTCTTTCATTTATTATCCATTTGAGTCACGTTTGCTGTTGTTGATGATTAAGAAAAAAAAAATGTATTTAACCTCACTTTTCGTGTAGGCGAGAGGAGGAAACGATGCTGGGGCTTTTGCAGGGCAGCCATTATCTTTATTGTTATAGCGAAACAATTTGTAATAGCTATGCTGGTTTTGGATACTCATCAATAATTTCTCCAAAGATTCACATTCCACAACAAATTCTTACACCAAAGCATATCATCGGCTCGTTGTTATTTCCTGCACATTCGGTGCTGTTTACTGTTATACATCAAAATATTTTAAAAATTTATTATGATATATAAATAAAAATTTAAATTTAAATTTATAAGATATTTTTTATAAAACAAGATTATAAAATGCTCGGATTAAATCAAAAAATATCTTACGGTTCAAATTATCATACGTACAGTCATCCACTAGAAGCTAGCGTTCCTAGCTGATACATCTGGCGGTTCGTTAGCCTTTTGTCGTCTCTTGTTTGTTTCCTCGAACTTGCTATTTTTCTTTTGTTTTAGCAATATAAAAAACGTGCATGGATGACCACTGCGGATTATTGGTTCCTGGAAACCCTTCTCACATCTTGTATAGAAACAATACTGCCTAGCGCCATGATCTACCACATCAGTTATACGGTGGCAATTACAATTTCTCTCAACCATTTTGAAAACTTATATGCCTTAGTCACCTGAGAAGACAGCAAAAGGAGGCTTTGAACTCCGACCTACTATTGCTACTATTATATTATACTCGTAGATTGCATTGTGTGGTGCATTTATATATATATATACATATATATATTGACATACATATACAAATATATAAATTTAATATATAATTAAGATCTACCAAATTTATATCTTAATTTACAACTATAAAAAAAAAAATTCGATACCATTATTTTTTTTTATTTTTACTTTCAATTTCGGAAATTTAAACTACCTAGTCATTTGACTTAATGATTGATACATGATCTTCTATTTAAAAAATAAAATTCAAACCTTTTTTTTCAAAATAAAAAAATTGGACGGTTAAGAGGTAAAGTAATGTTCATTTAATTGGGCCAATGATCAGAAAACCTTTTGATGGGCTCAGCAGAACATACCCGTAACAAGACGGGCCTCAAACTTCCATAGGCTACCTCGGCCCCGGCCCAACCCTTTTGAGGCTTTGTAAGGCCACAAAAACGACTCTTCCATTGCCGTTTTAGATCGACCATAGTTAACACGAAAACCACGGGCGTAAACAAAATCCAAAACCCACGTTATTCGTACCATAGATCGCCACGTATCCGTTTCATGAGTCTAGGATAGAACCGCACGCACCGAATTACATCCATGATATTTTGGCCAAAGTCTTCGTCTTTTTAACAAATTTCTTTTCCATTTCGAATGTTCCGCTCTCTTTCCAACCCTAACTACGACTTAGATCATTCATTTCACGACATCGCAACCTTCTAGACTTCCAATCATTGACCCAAGCAATCGTTTAAGAAAAAACCATTTCTTTTGTGCCTATTTTGACCGTTAAGCAGATCTCTCTTCGTTCAAACCTTTAAATTTCTTAGAGGAACAGACAGACGGCGGACCAGAGACGTTCAAAGTTTTCTTCTTTTAATTTCATGTGGTTTTGTTTGAAATTCTTGTAGTGAAAGGGGATGGGTTTCGCGATATCCGATGAATTGTTGGGAACTATCGTTCCGATTGTTGTTTATTGGATTTACTCGGGAATTTACATGTGTTTAGCGTCGTTTGAGAATTATAGACTGCATTCGAAGAAGGACGAGGATGAGAAGAACTTGGTTTCCAAACAAACCGTCGTTAAAGGCGTTCTTTTGCAACAAACACTTCAGGCTGTTATAGCCATCCTTTTGTTCAAGGTACGGTATGATTAAGTTACTTTATTAATTTTAGTTGAAATTTTGATGATACTGATCGTGTTTTAAATTGATTTTAGGAGAATCTGATGGTTCTTGATGTTGGGTTCCATTAGATTTTAGCTTTTTTCTCTGTTTATGGCAGAAAGTTATTGTTTTTCCCTTGATAAAAAGTTAGGGTTTTTTTTTTTTTTTGTTCTGTTAGGGCACATACAACTTTGCTTCGTTATGTACTAAAAAAAAATTTACTTCTTTAGTTCTGATATAGAGATTGCTTCAAAGCTCAGGAGGAGCTTGTTTACTTATCTTGAATTTCTTTTCCTAGAGAAGTTTTTGCTAGATTATTCATAGCTAAGTTAGCCCATAATGTTTGACCAAATTCTTTATGTAGGGTTCCAAATCCCTTGATTGCTTTGCAAAAGATTATACGAAGAATTTGGAGTTAATTATTTGCACCATTCCCTTGCCTGCGATGTAGTTGTCCAGGCTGCTTACAGAAGTATCTTGTATAATTTGGCTATAATCAGCCATGAGTTTCAATTTGGTTTCTTTTGAACCCATCAAAGATTATATATCGGATAGATAACACTTGGTTAGGGTGCATACAAGGGTTAATGTAGGAGATTAGTTACTTTACATATTTATAGACAATAAATCTTGGTATCCTTGTTAATTTTGAGTTGTCGCTTTTCTTATGAAGTTTTGGCTATAACCATGTTCTAATGTTGCATGACTTTCTTCTGCATATTTAACAAATAATATGTCTGTCAACTTATGATTTATCAGATATGAATCATGAATGTGGCGAAGTAATCGGGGAAATATACTTTGTCTTGGACTGTGTTTGTGATCTTTAGTTTTAGTGGTAGAAATTTACTTTTACAATGAGCACAATCTCATGAAAATTCATAGGGTTCTTAATTATCTTCCCACCTGATGAAAAACTGACAAGCTCAGCGCTTCCTGTTTCTTTTGTTTCAGAACTGTTTTGGTTTACATAATTTGTAGCTGATTAGTTTTCAGTTTGCATTCGCTTTTTTCTTTTTTATCTTTACCCCACTTTTGATTTTTTTGTCAATTGAAAAAAAAAAAATCCATGCGTTCACCATCATATATAATGTGCAATATACTCAATTTATATTGTCAAATTATTTGACCATGTTGTAGACTTTTATTTGTAAACCTTGCTTTGTGCAGGTCACAGGGAGTGATGCTGAGGCTTATGCAGGGCAGCCATCGTCCCTTATTGTTCTAGCTAGACAGTTTGTTACAGCAATGTTGGTTATGGATACTTGGCAATATTTTCTGCATAGATATTTCCACCACAACAAGTTCTTATATCGGCACCTCCATTCTCTGCATCACCGTCTTGTTGTTCCCTATGCATTTGGAGCTCTGTACAATCATCCGCTGGAAGGGCTTCTACTCGACACAGTAGGTGGTGCCTTATCATTCCTCCTCTCTGGCATGTCTCCTAGAACTTCCATCTTTTTCTTCTCTTTCGCCACCATCAAGACAGTTGATGACCATTGTGGGCTAGTACTTCCTGGGAACCTGTTTCATATTTTCTTTAGAAACAATTCTGCATATCACGATGTCCATCATCAGCTTTATGGTAGCAAATACAACTTCTCGCAACCATTCTTCGTCATGTGGGATAGAATTCTGGGAACATATATGCCTTATTCCCTTGAGAAGAGAGCAGAAGGGGGCTTCGAAGCACGGCCAACTAAAGAGTACAAAGATGATTAGTAAGCAGTTTGTGAGCATCCTTTTGTTTGTTACAATACCATTCTTATTTTTTTTATCCTTTTTCCTCATCAATGAACCACACTGCTTCGGTGATTTGTATATACTTATATTCTTGTGCTGTACGCTCAAAACTTATTTTTTTTTTTTTTCTACAGAAGAAATAATGAGATCCATTAGTCGTGTCCAAAATTTTCTCAACATGGCAAGTTTGATTCTAGGCAAAGGGCATGGACCTACTTTTGAAAGTGGGTCATTTAGTGTTTTTGTTCAACGCTTGGGAGTCCAGCTTTTTGTTTGGCGATACTTTTATAGTCGATTAGTCATGATGTCGGCAAGTGCTTTCTGACATTTTTTTGCCTCTTAAAACCATTAGTACGTTATGTCGGATAACAGACCATTGATGGATCAAAAATCCTGACAAAATTTTTGAGTGCAAGAACAGCATTTTTTTCCTTTGTAAGTTGGAAAAGATGGTACCTTAAAGAAAAAAAAGTATTACTTTAAGGGGTGTTAAGTTCGTGAAATTATAGATTTTAAGAAAAAATATTATTTTTGAAAAAGTGTAATTTTTTTATTTATTTTTTTTAGAATATTTCGGGTTTAAATTTATTCTTTTAGTTAAGGAAAATTTATATATTTTAAAATTTGAATAATTATTATAATTTTTTTGTCATTTATGATAGTAATTTAAATAATTTTATTTAATTAATTGAATGGAGATTTGTTAAAAAATATTTTGAATAATTTCTTACAAAAATTGAAAAGAATTATTTAAGATTTTTTTTGTCTAAAATATCTTAAATAATTTTATCAATTTTTAATGACTATTTTAAATATTTTTTGTTAGAAGACATTTTAAATAATTTCTTAATAAAAATTAAAGATGATTATTCAAGATATTTTTAGTAAAAAAATATTTTTAATAATTTCTTTCAATTTTATAAAAAGATAGTTCAAAGTGTTTTTGGTCAAAAACTATAATCCTCAATAAAAAAATTGGATGGGATAATTCAATACGTTTTTAGTAAAAAATGATTTAAATAAATTTTTTAAATTTTTATAAGAAATTATTCAAAGCGTTTTACATTTTTTGACAAAAAACCCCTTAGATAATCTCAAAAAAATGAAATGAGATTATTTAAGGTTTTTTAAAAGAGATTATTCAAAAAATTTTTTGTCAAAAATATCTTAAATAATCTTGTTATAAACATTGAAAGAGATTATTTAAAGTATTTTTTATAAGAAACATTTTGAATAATCCATTTGATTTTTTATAAAAAATTATTCAAAGTATTTTTTTTGTAAAAAAAAGCCTTAAATAATGATTATTTAATACTTTCTTCAATCCAAACATCTTAAATGATTATCATTTAAGACGTTTCTTCAAACTCAAAATTTATTTGAATGATGATTTATTGAAGATGTTTTTCATGTTAAACACTATATATAAATCAAAATGTTTTATCAATAAAAACTTACAACTGATTTTTATTCATTTTCAAATATAGTTTTTAAAATAATTACTACTATTTCATAATTTTTTAATCAAATCAAATTTAAAAATGATATTACTTTTCCTCTTAAAACCTTACAACATCATAAGAAAAAGTAAATTTTTAATTTCGAAATTTTAAGTACTGTTTAAAATCTGTTAATTTTCTTCAAAATCAAACTAATCAAATATTTAACAGTAAAATTTTGAGAAAAAAATGTGTTAATTCCTCCTAACCTAACGCCTTCTAATAGTTCAATTCAATAAATTGGGGCACCATTTTGTTAAAGAAATTGACAAATCATTGAGTCAGAATGTGCAATAACATTTCGAGTTATCATCCAAAACACCAATAAGGGCAAAATTCAATAATCATAAAACTTAGGAAGCACAGCTTTTATAGCTGTCTGTCGATAAACTAAATACAAACGAACACAGACTGATCAATAGTTAGTTAACTGAAATACTGTAACCGCCTCCCTATACGAAAAAACAATCGTAGCAGCAAAATTTTTCACGCTGGAGATTAATAAATTCATGTTACAAACTAGTGTAACAGAGAGCATTTGCCAGTTCAGTTCATGCCAGGGTTTTAAGTTTGCTATCCTCTGCCGATCACTGCGCGGCTGTCGTGTTTCCATCTACAACCCAATATTGCTTAACAGCTAACAATATCTTCTCAGGAACTAAAGGACCATCTTCATGGTCAATCATCTTAGTGTCCCACCTCATTCCTGCTGTTATCTTCTTCACCTTAATTAGAACATCAACTTCGTCACGGAATATAACCGCACCTTCTGGACGCAAAATTCGGTCCATCTCCAATAGAATGTCCTCCAGATTACATCTGCAAATATTCCATTAAATATATGAAGTTCAAAGGATAAGAAACAGAATGCCAAACAGCACTAACAATGGTAAGCTCAGACCAAACAACAGGTAATAAGTGTTTTTCATGTAGGTGGATCATTAAACCATTGAGAATCCTCCGATGCATCATCAATTGAATTTTCCAGTATTGTTAAAATTGAAGTCCTAAGATGTATAGTTTTCTCATTGTTGATAGTCCACGTTGAAAAGTTTTTACAGAATCATTTAGACATGAATAGTTCTTTTGAAATACTTTAGCTCGGTTGTGAGTTTAATTGCAGAACAAAAACGTTGAACTGTTTCAATGAATGGCATTTGGAAACAGGTTTTTGTTTGTGGTTATGAAAAGGATATTTCTATAACTTTTGCTAAAAAAGATATCTAGCATTTGAAAAAGTTATCTTTGAATGACATTTTTATATCCGAAAAGTCCAAAGTCCAGCTGTTAGAACGCAAAAATAGGTGTTTCACACCAAGATAAGATAAGCTGCACACCAAATGTGACAGTTAAAATAAACTGCAGTTAAACAGAGCAAAAGCATGAGAACTCAACTCATGTTTCATTCGCAGATTATAAACAAAGTTCACATGCATGGTAAAATGAATCACACATCTAAAAGTAAACTTACTTGCACCCATCAATGCAAAAGTACTGACAAGTGACAAGTACTACTAAAAATGACATGAGTTGGGCAATGGCATACATTAGACTGCTCAAAAGTAATCGAATGCACATTTAACTATGATACTTACTTGTCCTTGTACAAACTGAAAAGACCATGGGCATGAATGAGATCATACGTCCTTGGGTATGTGGAGAAAGCCTCACACCTGAACCAATGAAAAACAAGAAAAACAAGAAAAATAACAAGTTCAATATATGCCATCATATCAAGGGAGGCCACATAGTCTACAGTATATAGGATAAAGTCTCAGGCTAGTTTCTCGTCTAACTTAAACTGTGCTCTTCTTTTGTTTACCTGTTTGCTCCCACATTTCAAAATAGATATAAGCAACTTAAATTCTTTTTCCCTCTTTCTCTCTTTACCTAAAACTTTCTCATAGTCAAATGAAAATATCTTAATGTTCATAATATTAAAGAGTGACAAACAAAATCCTTTATTAATTTCAAAGCATCAAATGATGAGTAAGAACCATAGAAAATAGCATAACCGTAGCCACACAAATCGATAAATGAAGCAGTGTTTCTGGCAATTAATACAGTCTACAATACACTAATAAGATACTTCTTTTATTTCAACATTATAGCCTAAAGGCAAATCCAGATATTAGAAGTCCAACAAACTTAGCATTTTATCTCATTCATTATTAAGAGTTCTAAAAGGCACTTATTTTTTTTGTTACTTTGATATTAGGAAAGAGTTTATTAAACATTATAGATTCATCACAAGGGAACTTAAGAGGGATTTCTGGCAAAACCACAATTAGTATATTGACAGTAGTAAAACAAATATGAACACTTTAGAACAGCACCAACTACAAATAAAGCCACAAAGTTAGTAAGCCTTACCAGTCATGATAGATGCCAATTAATCCTCGCTCATATATGACACCTAGGGTGTCTTTCTCTGCTATGGTGGGCATGACATTCATAACCCACAATTTGGGAGAGTCAAGAGCTGCAGCAAATCCTCCCAACCCAGCATTCATATCCAAAATATTGTGATACCTCCCAGAGTCAATAAGTCTATTGATTTTCTTATAAGCACTTACATGCTTCTTCCACTTATGGTTATCCTCTTGGTATGTCTCAACAGAAACTGCAGGAACACTTCCACCACCTATTCTAGGAGGGACAGCATATAGCCTCTCTGGGAATGGCTTCAATTCCCCACCAGCAACTTCATCTGGATTACTAACTTCTGGATATGGAGTAATGCACACATCCATTTTCTTGTACCTAGCAACCACAAGAGAAATTGATTAAATAAAATGAAATTTAAGACCTAAAAAGAATTAAATTGCTGTGATCCAATGTTATGCTCAAGAAACATAAACCTTAAAAATATATCTGAAATTGGTTTAAAAACCCCAAAAGGAATGCAATACAGTAACCCTGAAACTTATATGTTTCAGATCCCACATATGGATCACAGGATTGCTTAAGAACAAGAGAAGAGAATTAGTGCAATTGGTTTATAAGGGTTAATGAAATTGCTAAACTGCTATGCCTGTATACGTTCTGAGTCATAAGACATGCATTGCAGGTTCCCTTTTAATGTTTGCACTGTTGAGGCAATTTCTATTACAATTGACAAGATTAACTATGATATCCATGAAAGGTGTGAAACTAATTTGCACCCAAGCTTCAAACACCACCAGAGCAGAGCAAACTTCTTCACTGCAATTTTACTAATTCCAAATAGTAACTTAATATGTATGTGAAATATTGTTTTCACTGCAAACTGTAAGATTATAAAAGTTTCAAGCATAGCTCATACCAGACATCATTAGCTTCTCCAGCTTTGCAGAAACTAGCTTGAGAATCATCTTGTCTACCACGACAAGAATCATCATTAACTCTCTTTTGCCAAATGGCAATTTCACCCTTCTCATGCTTCTTCTCCCAGCAAAGAAGTTTGGCAATGTCCTCAATCTTTTGTTGTTCCTCCTCAAGATCCCCCTTGGGACGCTGCCATGATTTATAATTGTTCCTCCAGTTGATTGGAGGACCTGAAAGTACCCAGTAACCACCAGGTCTAAGAACACGATCAACCTCCTTCATGTACATTCCATCTGCAGTAGACAAACCCATAATGATGCATCAATCCCTCAACTTCCGTTGTGAAAAATCTTCACTAAAACAACAGCAAAATGGACAAATCTACTTAAAATAACAAACTGTTTATGCTTAAACATAGGAAGACTCGATTTCAAAATATGACTCACCATTTGCTCCCCATGGAATCAAGCAACGAGAACAGTGAGCCATATCAAAAGCTCTAGATGGGTATGGCATCTTTATGGTCCCAAGAACACCAATAACAGCAGGTACACCTCTTTCAAGAGCAAATTGAACCTGTGCTTCGTGTGAATCTCTTGGCGCAAATGACATGGCAATAACATTTCTACTCCAAAGGTATGCACCCCAACTTGCAACCTAAAGAAAATAACCAATTGTAAGATTCAGTACCTACTTAGATCAAAATATACAAAGACAAGTGCATTATGCCTGTATAAATAAATAGATCAACCGAAAAACTTTCAAGAGCATGACATACCCCACAACCGGTATCGAGAGCAGTCCTAACCGTCCCATTAGTAATTGGTATCACGGAGGCAAGCTGATCAATATACTTATCCGCCCCTTGTGGAAACTGCGTTCCTCCACCAGGGAACCTGAACACATTACCCTCATATTGGATCCAATTCTGAATAGCCTTCTCCACCGTCAAGGCCTTATACGGGGCATTAGCATAAGGCACATAATCCCGACTCTTAGGCCAAGGAAACGGGGTCACATATCCTTTCGGTGCCGGAATAAGACAATGCAACTTCTCGTCCTTGCTCGGACAATGCCTCTCGCGATAAATCATGTTGTCCCTAGGGAAAGTCATGGCCCGCTTTTGATCCTGACAAGGCGTGTAATCAACGTAAAGAGGAGGACAGGGGTCGAAAGATTTGGGCTTTTCGGATTCATCTATGTTCCCAACTTCACCAGCGTGATGGGTTTCGAAGTTTAAGGTTGGGACGATGTTGCAATCTGCACCATGTTTGGTCATCTCTAAAGCTATACTATCCCCCTTACCAAAACCACTTCTTTGCCACGCTCCTAAAATGTAGAAGAAACAACATAATCCAAAAACAATAAATATTTGAATCGAACTCCTTGTTCTACCATCAGCTGAATTCGGTTTCAGTGCCATTTTTAAATAATAACCTGCAATTAAAAAAAAAAGAAAGCAATCAAAATCCTGAAGATCTGACAACGATCAGAAACAAAAACCAATTGATTTAATTTTAATTTTACTCAACTGGCTAAGAGCTCATTTGAGTAAATTTAGCAAAAAAAAAAATTCTTTAAATCAGAAAAAATGAAATCGTGATGATTCAAAAGAAAAGAAATGTCAGATGACTTACCAATCGCATCAATAGACGGAATCAGTGGTTAAAATTCTCAAAATTAAAAAAAAAAAAATCAATTTTGATTTTTTTAAATGGTGATGGGAGAAGTGGAGATTTTCAAAGAGGAAGGAGACGTGTCAATGAAACACTGAAAAGTGACAACCCTAATCTCTCAATTATAGTAAAATCGAAGAAGAAGAAAAAAGATCATCAAAATCAGAAGAAAAAAAGCTTTAAAAAATTGTCACGGTCGTTTTATTGATGGGTAATGCTATAAATGCTTCAAAAAGAATTCGAAAACGCACGTCTTTCTCTATCTTTGTCTGTCGTATCATAATTTGGTTGATGGATAATTTTAATCTCCTGAAAATATTGTGATTTTAATTGATTAAACAATAATAAATTTTAATTTGGGAGTTTTTTTTTAACCTTTTTGCTTATTTTAAATCTTCCTTCGTCTTTTCTGATAACGATAAAACGGCTCCCCCTTTCGTAAAGTGATTGTAAAAACAGGGTGCGCAATGCGCATCGGGAGAAGGCGGTGGCAGGCAAGGGGGACCCACGCGCCAAAAAAGGTTAAGAATTGACTGAAAAAATAATGGGATGGGTCACACGCACTAGATTACATTTAAAGAGGCGGTGATTGATCATCATGATGATGATCAACGGGGACAACAGCTTTGAACCGTCCGATGGAATATGAAGTGCATCAAATGGTGTGGGTCTAAAAGATCAAATATATATATATATATATATATATCGTGGCAGCAACTTAATGACGACAGATATTTGACAAGGTTAGTTTGGTTTGGTTTGGGATTAAATTCGAACATTGATTTCGCTAAGCTTTTTGGCTGTGCAGATTTGCTGTTTCCATTCATGCATGACATTTAATTTCATTTTGTTGGGACACTTCATTTGGCAAAAATAACAGGTTTTGGGGACACCATAACATTAGGATAATTTATGTATTTATATTATATAAAATATTAATAATTTATATATTTATGTTATATTTTATATAAAAATTATGTGTTATAATTTGAATTGATATGAAAATATAAAATATTTTTTTTTAATTTTTTTAATTTTATTTATAATTTTTATTAAAATTTTAAATTATATTTTTTTTATATTTTTTATATAATATTATTATATTATGTTTAAAATTATCGATTTAGATTTAAGGATAGGAAGGACCCTTAAGAGTTACAAATTTTGGATTTTCACTGTATTCTTATTCATTTCTTCATCTCTTGCTATCAATGTTCATTTATGAATCAATTTATTCCAAGTAGTGAAAAAAAAAGTAATAAAAGATAGAGGTGGCAACGGGGAGAGTGAGTCTGTTTACTTCAGTAGGATTTTTTTTTATTTGTTTGGGTTAGGGTCATCAAATTCAAATCATGTCAAATTAATTTTTAAAGTCATTTTTGAATTAAGATTAAATCAATTTTAATTTTAAATTTTTTTTATAAAATCAAATTTGAATACAGATATATTATAAATTTTTTCAAATTTGAATGAAATCTTTGAACCAAGAAAGTCAATGTCCATAATTTATGGTTGATTAAATCTAATTCTAGTAGGAAAAATACCTACTTTTTTTTTTACTTCAAACTCAAAAGAAGAATTTAGACAATCCATAAGTGGGTTAATTTGAAAGTTCAAAACCAATTATATATCAAAGGACTCATGATCGTAATTGGAATTCGTTTTCTATAAATAAATAAAACAATTATATTAGATGCACTTCCATTTTCATGATGAAGAAATTTCAAATATAAATGGAACATTCTATATAATTGTCAAAAGAAAATAATTTATGAAGTTTATGGTTATCAAGTTATGGCAACGTTCTTATGTTTGAGTTCAACTTGAAAAAATTTTAATCCAACTACACATATATTTTAATTTATATTCAATCAAATGCATATGTATCATACTTAATTTTAAATTATAATTAGGATTCAAATTAAAAATTGTTAACTTCAAAATTGATTATAATATTATTGATTTAACAATTTATTGATAATATTTCGAGATCTTACCAAACTTTAAGACACCACTTAATCAATATCTCAATTTCACTAGAACATAATTAATTATTCTTATTATATTATAATAATTAATATTAAGTTTACAAGACAAAAATAAAAAAAAAAATATAATTCCATTTTATAGGTAGAGAGGCAATAAGGTGGATTGGCTAGTTCCATGAACATGTAATACCATACCAACATGACGGCAAGATGATGATACTGATGATGCTTCATGGCATAAACAATACAACAAAGTCAAAGTTTCATTTAATTCAACGACCATCATGGCCATACCACGGATTGCATTTGGTAGCCATGCTGTCCCTGAAAAGAATCAGCTCTATTATTTAGTTTCTAATGTTGTCTACATGATTGCAGCTTTTTTTTCTTCTTTTTTTTTTTTTTTTATAAAAGGATCATAAATATTTTTGTCTTGTTTAGATTTAATTTTTTAAATAATATATTTAAAATTTTGCTTCCAAAATATTCTTGTATCCTTATTACCTAAAGTAATAATTGTTAATTAGAACATGAATTGTAAGATTAAATTTGGTTTAATTTTGCTCCCCTGATTTTAACAAATTTGGCAGGCCTTTTGCAGGGTTTAGATCCGATCAACGAGCTCTCATCAGCTTTGGGTCAAGGTTAGGACCTAACTCGCAAAGAATCTGACTTTAAGAATTTATATAGAATTGGAAAAGTCAGCCATTCATGTTTGTTTCTTTAACAAACTACAATAGAGAAAATGCTTAGCATTTTGCGATTGCAGGCATTCAGACAATTAATTTGACCCATATACTATGTACATTTGTCAGTGAGATAATATCTACATCCCACTAAATTTATATTAAATATGATGATTTATATATTTATATCATATAAAATATTAAAATTTATGTATTTGTATCATATTATATATAAAAATTATATGCTATAATTTTTATTGATATGAATTATAATTTTTTTTATTTTATTAAACTCATATATAATTATTATGCTAAAATTTTAAATCGTATCATTTTTTAATTTTTTATATCATATTTATATCATATCATTTTATCATATTTTAAATTATCAGATTTAATTTATATAAAATGATATTTATTATTATTATTATTTTAGAAGTGAAAAAAAAAAGAAAAAAATTATAAAATTATTTGGGCAATTAAACCCAAATTATTTTTAAGACGAAGGTGATTAATGTAAAACACTCGACTTTCATTTTTTTTTTTTTTTTATTTCAGAGGTAAAACTGAAAGAGTGATGATGGTTTGGTATTGTGTCATATTGGTTGAATTAAGTTCCAAATCCTATAATTGTATAAATTTTAGTGCGAATAGGTACAAATTCCATAGCTGGAAGAAAGGGCTAGTTAGGTAGTATTGTGATAGGAGCCTCCAGATTTTGACTTCAAATAAAATGGCCAAAAATGCACTTAAGCATTTTTTTAATATACAAAATCATACCTAAATTTTAGACAAGTGAGATTTATAAGTCCATGAAAAACCATTTAAAAAAAAAAAAAAAGAAAGACAAATTATAAAGGGTCCACACGTCTTTACAATATGAAATTTATTAACGTGAGATTTATAACTATTAAAATTTAAATATTAATTTTATTAAATTTTTTTAAAAATACATAAAAAATTAAATTAAAATTTAAAAATAAACTTATCCTCTTCTAAAGGAGATTTAAATTACCTTAAAAAAATGTCTTAATCATTGTTATGATCTAAAATTACTGTTATTTCAAAATTTTAAATTATTATCTGATTATAATAAATATATCATGTTCATTTTAAACATTACTCTTTCCATCTCAAAATGTTTCTTATGTATTGATTTTTACGAAGTTAAAATTTTTTTTTTGATTTTAAGTATTTAATATTAAAATTTAATTTTTTTATAGAATTAAAATTTTAAGATTTTAATGTTAAACAGTAAAAAAAATTTAAATATAATTTTAAATATAAAAAGTAAAAATTTTAAATATTTAAAAAAGATATAATTTTAAGATATCTAAAAAAAATAAAATGAGACAAAGGAAATAATAAAATGCTACCAAAGACAAAAGAAAACCCATTTAAGATGGATTTGGACATGAGGTACAAGAAAAGGATTTGTATTGTTTTTCAACAAAAGAGGGCTCACCTTTTACAAGATTGTAATTAAGGAGGCTAATGTTTCACGTAGAAAGAGGCATAGAAGCTTGGGTTGAAGAGTTTGACCCATATTTTTAAACAAGTAATTTATGGTTACACGCTTGGGACGCAAGCCCTAGGTCAAGGAACAGACAAAAAGGGTTCCAACCGAGGGCTAGATTTGAGGGTTTCACTGAATTGGGGTCCCAAGTTTGGCATTTGACTCACTGAACTCAACCCCATTAAATTCATCGTACTAAATTTGCCAGCAACTTAGTAGACAATTTTTTACCAAGTTCTTAACTACGAGAAAATTGGACTCTATGCCGAGGGTTTTTGAAGGAAAATTCAAACTCGATTTCAGTTTCACTTTGTTGTCACTTGATTGCCATTACCAAAAAGCAAGAAAATTGAGGAATTCTAGAGTGCTTGGTTTTCCAAAGCTCACAAAATCTGAGGAAATTTTTGAGTAATTAAAATTGACTTTTGCTCCTCAAACAAATAGACATCTTTTCAGCTTCTTTTTTTATTAACATAAACCATGCATGTAAATTGTAATACACATAAAAATTAAATATGATAATTCAAAATATAATATAATAATACGATATAAATATGATATAAAAAATATATATAAAAATAATATGATTTAAAATTTTAATAATAATTATATATAAATTTAATAAAATAAAAATATATATTTTATATTTTCGTATTATAACAAATTGTAATACGAAATTATTGTGTAAAACATTGCACGAACATATAAATTTTAATATTTTATATGACACAAATATATGAATCGCTAAATTTAATAAAAATAGCGAAAAACAAAGATAAATAAAACAATGGCTAGGTTTTCATCTATATCAGCTATACCAATGTTCATTTCTAAATGAAATATTTAGTCATTTAGAATTTGCTTGATAAAAAAAATGAAAGAGATAAAGATGAAAAATTATTAATCTTAAGATTAATTTGTAAGGTAAAAATTTTTTTTACTAAGCATAATCATTGAATTAGTAATTTTTTCATCAATACATAGATGGTAATCTTCTTTTTCAGGGAAATTTAGGGTTTTGAAAGTTTTTCTTTGTGAATAAATTAATCCATTAAATCTTTTATCTCAAGTAACTTGTAATAACATGTGATAATAGTCTAACCTTGTTTGTGGATGAAGAAAGCGAACATGCTACAAGATCATAATTCTAGTAAGTAATTAAGAATAAAATCATAACTAATATATTTATATATATATATATATATATATGTGTGTGTGTGTGTGAGTGCTCGCCTTTCCCGAATATATACTTCCTGTTTTTTTTTTTTTTTTTTTTCATTCAAACATTGGAAGGCTTATGCATAGGCTTACTAAATCTAAACAATTGTAGAAAGTCTTAAAAAGGCACAAGGTAAATTTTCATATTTTCATATCTGCTTTTTTTTTTAAATAAAGAAAACATAAGATTAATCTGAATACATATGAAATGGTTTATAGATCACAATGGGAATTAATATAGTCAACATATGATCACAGTTGAAGCAGCAATAGCAATATTAAAATTAACAAGGGAAGTTGATCTCCGACTAATGGAGGTTACATAATTGGTAATTAAAGCCTTTGGTCTTAAATTGCCCTACAGCTATAGGATTCAGAAAGTCAAATGACTTGGTTTTTAGTGGTTTGAATTTTGTATCTCCGAAAGATAGGTGAGTTTTTCACAGAAATGGTCAACAGAGATATACTTTTTAGTGTGTATGTATATATATATATATATATATATATATATACACACACACACACCAGTTAGGGCAAGTGGTCCCAATTAATTTCTGCATTAAACTTTGATTAATTATTACATTCATCAATTTGTTATATATATATATATATATCTGAACTCATACTAATACTATATAAATAAAAATCTGACAAAGTCAGTAGAATAGAAGCTCTGAGAATGGAATAGAAACTGAATTTTCAGATTCAGAGAAAAACTAAATATCACTAGATTAATCCCAAACACTGGCATAGGAATTTTACAGTTGAATATATATATATATATATATATACACACACACACACACATATACATATTTCAGCTTTTTTTATTGAGAGTTGGCTCAGGTCCATGTGTCCATAAAATAATTCAAACCAAAGACCATAAAATGTCTGCAATATATTTTGGATTTTGACATTGGATAGGCCAAAAAATTCATGAGATTTGCATTAAAATTTTGCAAGTTATATGTGATGTTATTATCCCCAGATGCTGCTGATTTTGTAGCATCCTTGAGATTCTTCGGTTTGGATTAAACAAACCCTGAAATAAGAGTCACTTACAAAATCCATTTTCTTGACTTGGGTTTAATTTCTTGGTCTTAATTATTAGCCTTTGCCATTGGCTTCTTTGGTGAGCCAACGCGATCCTCGCAAAACACACACTCCTTTTGAAAGTCACCAGAAAAGGCGGCTGATCCTTCGGGGACAGACCCCCTCTCAGGAAGCATATATTGGCTTCAAATTAAGTGAACTTAACTCTCAACTTCGTGTCTTTGAGTTCAAATCCTTTTTTAAAGTTTGCTTCATTGTCAACTTGTTCTTGTGTCAGAAAGTTTCTTGCTCTTCAGTTTTCAACTAGGGTTTTAACATATAGTTCCTCAGAAACTTGATTTCCATCTAATGCTTTTGCATTCAACTTTCACTTTGAGGAAACAAAAAAAAAAATTGGGTCTCTTTCCATCTACTTTTGTTTTTCTGATATTCTATCCTAGAGGATTTATTATATACAGGGAAGTAGAGAAAAGAATGGATGAGAGAAGTGATACTGATAAACTGGAAGAAGTCATGCTTCCTGGGTTCAGGTTTCATCCAACAGATGAAGAGCTTGTTGGGTTTTATCTGAAAAGAAAGATTCAACAGCGGCCTCTCTCAATAGAGTTGATTAAGCAACTAGACATCTATAAATATGATCCATGGGATCTTCCAAGTAAGTCAATCTTATATATACATATGTTCTAGTGTTTACTGTTTAAAACTGATCTTTAGTTTATAGAATGGAAACTAACAGTTTTTGTTTCTTTTTATGAAGAGCTGGCAACCACTGGAGAGAAAGAGTGGTATTTCTACTGTCCTAGGGACAGAAAATACAGAAATAGTGCAAGGCCTAACCGAGTAACTGGAGCAGGATTTTGGAAGGCCACTGGAACTGACCGCCCCATCTATTCCTCAGACAGCACCAAGTGCATTGGCTTGAAGAAATCTCTTGTTTTCTACAAAGGTAGAGCAGCCAAAGGGATCAAAACTGACTGGATGATGCATGAGTTTAGGTTACCCTCTCTTACTGACTCTGTACCACCAAAGAGATTCCTGGACAAAAGCCTTCTTGCCAATGTAAAGAATCTAAACTGAAACCACTTGTTTCAAACCATTACTTGAAAACTTAGTGATCAGTGATTGATTATTATATACTTGCAGGACTCATGGGCGATATGCAGGATATTCAAGAAAACCAACTCCACAGCTCAAAGAGCTCTTTCTCAATCGTGGGTTTCTCCAATATTACCTGAAACATCATCAGTATCTGATATGCCTAGTAGAGGTACAAAAAGTTCCCAGCTTTCTTCAGAAAACATACCCTTGACAGCAAAAACCAGTTCATCAACAGTCCAGTTTAACCATAACACTGACCTACTACAGACATCTACTGTTGTATTTTCTCCTTTAGACTTTGTCCCCTACAAACCCATCACCCAAATGGCTGCAGGGAAGCCTCCTCAACTTCCCATGTCTAATGGAGACCTAACTAGCCTTAGTTTTGCACCTCTTGATCAATACTCCTCATCAACTGCAAAATCCGCAGTTGATGTTACGTCCATGTTGCTAAATATGTCATCTTCCATGTTCGGAGATTACGGTATGGCTTCCGATATTGCACATTTTGGTGGTGGATCACAAGATAATGGCTTCTCAGGGACATTGCCCGATGAGATGCAAGGGAACATGATCAACAATGGAGATCCCGAAAATTCCCTATTTAAAAGTCTGAACGTGAGCCATGTTGATGATCAATGGGAAACCGTCCGATCCATTGGATTTCCCTTCAGTTTGCCTTTGCCCATGAATATGGAAGATGCTTGGAAGCCAAGCATGCCTTTGTATTCCTCGTGTCCTAGTGACATTTCAACAAGTTTTTCCTCCACCAAATGTTATACTTGATGTAATTGATATACTGTGTAAAACATTTCCCATTTTAGAAATTAGGCAGCAAGTTCTAGTTAGGAAAATTATTCTGTTTTTAAATTAAAATTTTAAATCCTTTTGTAGGCATATTAAATCATTTCATTATTTTGAGAATGGAAATTTTACATCTTAATCAGTCAAATAAAACACATAGATTTATGCATGCACCACTAACATTCAAACAATATAATATATATATATTTATATATATTATATTATATATATATATATATGTCATAACGTCTAGATCCGGAGATTCATCGCTAGATATTGATTTGAGAAGTCACCACCAATCTTTTTTATCTAGGTGCGATTGACCACCTAAAGAATATATCCTTTTAAGGAACACCTAAGCCTAAGAGTCCCTAAAAGAATAGGTTCAAGTCTACTAAACAGAATAGGATTCGGGAGTACGGTTAAGTATAAAGAAGGTTGTAACACCCTCACAACGCCCATCGAAAGATAATACCAGCTTAATTTTGTGTTATCCAATAAGCCTTAAAAATTTATCAAGTAATTAATTATTAAAAATTATTCTCAATTGACTCTAATATTTTTAGCAAAAAATTGAGAAAATTCCTTCACCTCAAGAGTATGCAAGGAGACAACTGTTTTACTTGCAGAGGCTCTATTGTCAGATTATTTAACATTAAAAAATTTTCAGAAAGGAAAAGAAATAAAATGAAAAAAAAGAATAATGATTCAGCTTTAGATATAAATCATTTTCTCTTCAAAAACTCATTGCTTTTGTACAAGAAAATTTTATATTTTTAACTTTTCTTCAAAAGCATTTGAGAGTTTCTATTTTTAAAAAAATTGATACTTTCAACTTTTTCTTAAAAATATTTTTTTTAAAAAAAATTATTTTTAAGGAAAATTGATACTTTCAACTTTTTCTCAAAAATATTTTTTTAAAAAATTATTTTCAAAGAAAATTGATACTTTCAACTTTTCCTCGAAAATATTTTTTAGAAAACTTATTTTCAAGAAAAATTGATATTTTCAAGAAAAATTGATACTTTCAACTTTTCCTCAAAAATTTTTTTTTTGGAATTTTATTTAAAGAAAATCATTTTAAAAAAATAAAATAAAAATAAAAATAAAATAAGAAATACTAAATAATTCTAATTTAATCAATAAATAATAATAATAGTAATAATAATAATAATAAAAGAAATAATAATAATAGTAATAATAAATAAATAAAACTTTTGGAACGGCTCAGCTTGACTGGGAAACGACTCGACTCAAGACAGAAATCACGGCTTGGTGGCTCGACTCTGCTAAAAAGGTCGGCTGAGGCACGGGTCGAACTTGGGTTAGAAGTGAGTTGACGCTATGGGTCGGGTCACCCGAATGGGAACGTGTGGATCCTAGGATTTTCTTAAGCGTAAAACGACGTCATTTTTCAGCACTATAAAAGGATCTGACTTTTGTTTCTTCCGCAGACTACCTCTATTCCTTCTCTCTTTTCCCCTCAGCTTTCTTCTTTTTCTTTTTACCTACAAAGAACACCCGTGGAATTCTCACCGAAAACTGAGTTTTTGGTCAAAAAACTTGAATTTCGTCGAAAAATTTTATCGGATTTTGAAAATTTTCCAAAAATTTTCTAGAAAAACTCTCCAAAAAAAATTTGAAAAATTTCCTAAAAGTTCTAAACTGCCTCTAACACTACTTTTGCCTATGATTTCACCTCTCTGTGTTTTTTTATCGTCTGTGCGTCATTGGGTTCTGTTTCAATATCTATTTATAGGGATTAATCAAAAGAGTTTTTAATCAATCCTAATTCCCTCTTAGACTAGGATTTATTCTTTGAATCCAATCCAAATTCTTTCAACCCCTGATTCATGGCAGAAAACTCCCTCTAAAACTGAAAATTATGTATATAAGATGATAATTAAAACAAAATTCAGAACATATAAATAAAAAAATAGATAAATATAAAAAATATACATTAATAGATAAATAATAAAAAATAGTATTAATGGATAACTAATAAAAATATATATATTATTAGATAAAAAAAATATATAATAAATAATAAAAATAAAAATAATAAAACTAAAAATAAAATGGGCCATTTTGCCCTATTTAGATCAGGCCTAATTAATTCAGGCCTGGACCAAATTTGGTGTCTACAGCTATCCCTCTTTGCACATTTTCTGTGAAATAGGAATTATGCAAAGACGTAGACACTCATTCAAAACTCAACTGAATATTTTTTGTTTTTTTTTTTTTGTTAAAATTTTGATCAAAGCTCCTCTAAACAAAAGCTCAATGATTTTGAAAAATAAATAAAGCTCCTCTAAACAGAGGCTCAACGATTTTGGAGAAATAAATAAAACTCCTCTAAACAGAGGCTTAACGACTTTGAAAAAATAAATAAAGCTTCTCTAAATAGAGGCTCAACGACTTTTAAAAAAATAAATAAAGCTTATCTAAACAGAGGCTCAATGACTTTGAAAAGATAAACAAAGTTCCTCTAAACAGAGTCATCACAACTTTGAAAGTAAATGCTCTTTGACGATCATGTCCAAAGGAGTTAAAAATCATGTTTGAAAGAATTTCAGGAGATTATACCCAAAGGTCTTACAAATCAATCCTGATATTGAGAGATATCCTATTTCAAGGATTAGAAATTTATCTAACAAGTTTTTTCTCAAATTTAAAAATATCTTCACATCTGTCTTCTCTATGTGAGATTTTGGAATACCCTTGCTTCTTGAATTTATGCACTATATTTTCTTGAATGTAATATATGCTATGTAATGCGTGTGAAATTCAATGCATGCTATACAAATGTTTTCTAATTAATTCTTATTCAATCATGGTACTCAAGTTTCTTAAGCTCTTTTCTTGGGCCTTCAAACCTTGATTCTTCAAAGACTAAGTTACGCTATTCTTCTAAGATCGAGCCAGTGTAACTCTCAATCCTCTCTTCTATTTAATTCTTATATTCTTTATGTAAGAAATCTCTTTCCAAATTTAATGTCCTTATTAGGAACTAAACATATCAATTTTGCCTTTATCACTCTTGACTTTTTCAATGTAATGTAAAATCTTTCATGCCATTGTTCATTTATCAATCATTATTTCAAACTCAAAAAGTAAGAATGCATTTACACATTTCTTTCATTGTAAGGTATTAAGAAGAAAAGAATAAGAATGATTTGGAAACAGTCAACAGAAGAGGCACACAAAGAGTGAAATAGAATGTCTTTTATTAGCAAAAATATTGGCAAACTTTGGCTAAGAAAAAATTACAAAAATAGGCATAAGGAGACAATGCCCAAAAATGAACAATCGGACAATCATGATAACACATCTCGAGGTTTTCCTGAAAACCCAATCATCTGATGCACTTAACAACTTAGAGCTTCTCCAAATTTGCTAGCCTTCCGACCAATGAATTTTCAGATTTGATGCTATATTCCCTTTATCTAAGCTGCCTTTTTAAGTTTTTAACTTAGATAAACCCCTTATGACTCAAATCGCCTTTTTAGGGTTTTCGCCTTGAGTTCTCATTTTTCATTCTTTTTTTTCTCTTTTTTTTTTTTTACCTTTTTTTTAAAGTAGAGTATTTCTTCACAGCATCAAAATTTATAGAATGAGATAAATTATTTCCATCCATCTCAGTCAGTATTAGTGCTCCACCCGAAAAGCTCGTTTCACCATATACGGCACTTCGTAATTCAGAGTCTATTTTTCTCTATTATCGTGCTGGGTTGAAAGGATTCTTTTCAAGATCAACTCTCCTTCTCGAAAGCAATAGAGTCAAACATTTTTGTCATGAGCCCTTATCATTCTTTTTTGATATAGTTGACCATGGCACAATGCAGTCAATCTCTTTTTTTCTATGAAATTAACTATTTATAGTGTTCTCGAATCCATTCAGCTTCTTCCAATTCAACTTCTTTTAGAACCCTCAAGGATGGGATGTCCACTTTCACCGGTAGTATAGCTTCTATCCCATAAACAAAAAAAATAGGGTTACCCTAGTAGAGGTGTGCACTGACGTTCGATATGCATGCAGTGCAAATGGTAACTTCTCATGCCAATATTTATAAGTCTTGGTCATCTTTTTAAGAATTTTTTTTATGTTCTTGTTAGCTGCCTCAACTGTTTCATTCATTTTCGAACGGTATGGCATCGAATTATGATGCTTGATCTTGTACTGGGTACATATTTTCTATATTATTTTGTTATTTAGATTCTTGGCATTATCTAAAATGATTTTTTCTGAAAGTTCATATCTGTAAATAATTTCTCTTTTTATAAATTTACAAACCACAACTCGTGTCACACTTCCAAATGATGCTGCTTCCACCTATTTCGTGAAGTAGTCTATCATCACAAAAATAAACCTATGCCCATTAGAAACCTTTGGGGTGATAGAACCAATGACATCCATGTCCTACATTGAGAATGGCCAAGGTGGTTCAAAACATGTAAAGCAGATGACGGAGCATGGATCTTATCAACATATATCTAACATTTATGGCATTTACGAGCATAATCAATGCAATCATTCTCTATTGTCAACCAATAGTACCCTACTCTCATGATCTATCTTGCCATCATGTGTCCACCAGCATGTACCCCACATATTTCATCATGCATCTCTTCAATGATTTTTTTTGCTTCAGTTTTACTTACGTATCCCAGTAATACTTGATCACGGCTTCTTTTGTACAGAACATCTCCATCCAAGAAAAAGCTCATAGTTAATTTTTAGATGACCTTTTTATCATTCTCTGTTACTTGAACTGGGTATTGTTGATCTTTAATATATTGTAAGATATCATAATACCAGGATTTTCTATCTTCTTTTTCTTCTACATTGGAGCAATGAGCTGACATATCCTTAACATTTAGCTTAATAGGCTGAATGTCAATATTGTCATTAATTCGAATCATTATAGCCAAAATAGCAAAAGCATCGGTAATCAGATTCTCCTTTCAAAGTAAATGGTCAAATTGGATATCTTCAAACTGCTTTATCAATTCTAAAATATACTTATAATATGGAATGAGTTTGAAATCTCTCATCTCCCATTCTCCTATCAATTGATATATAATTAGAACTAAATCCTCAAACACTTTTAATGCTTTCACTCTTCTATCTATGGTAGCTTGTAAACCTATAACACATGCCTCATATTCAGTGATGTTATTTGTGTAATTAAAATTTAACCTCATTGTTACATGATAGTATTATTTTTTTTGAAGAGATCAGAATTACCCAAATTTCATGTTCCAAGGCATTGGCAGCTCCATCAAAATACATTCTCCAACACTTTTCTTCATGCTTCCCTTTCTCTAATTGAAAAATAGTCATTAGATCTTCATTAAAAAATTTTAATCTCATTGGTTCATATTCTTCAGTAGCACGATTTGCAAGGAACTCAGCTATAGCACTCCCTTTTATTATCTTTTGGCTTACATATATAATATCATATTTTGAGAGCATTACTTATCATATAGTAATTTTTTTAGACAAAAAAAGCTTTCTCGAAGATGTATTTAATTGGATTCAGTTTTGCTATAAGCCATGTGGTATGATAGAACATATACTATCTGAGTCTTTTGGTAGTCCACGCTAATGCACAACACATTTTCTTCAATGAAAAATACTTGAATTCATATTTTATGAACTTTTTACTCAGATATTAAATAGCTCTCTCCTTTCGGCTAGACTCATTTTGCTGTCCTAACATACATCTCATTGAATTCTCACACATTGTCAAGTATAGAATTAAAGGTTTCCCTGAAACAGGTGACACCAACACTAAAAGATTTGACAAGTATTACTTAACTTTATCAAAAGCCACTTGGCATTCCTCATTTCATTCTCCAGGATTATTCTTGCAGAGAAGCTTAAATATGAAATCACATTTGTAGGTAAGCTAAGAGATAAATCGAGAAATGTAATTCATTCTTCCCAGAAAACTTTAAACTTTCTTTGGTGTACTCGGAGGTGATAAATTTTGAATGGCCCGTATCTTATCTGGATCGACTTCAATCCCTCTTTCACTTACCGAAAAACCTAGTAACTTCTCTAATTTTATCTCAAAGGTGCACTTGGCTGGGTTTAACTTGAGCTGAAATCTTCTTAATCTCTCAAATAATTTTTTGAGGTTAGTGATATGATATTCATTTTCATGAGATTTTACAATCATATCATCTACATACACCTCAATCTCTTTGTGCATCATGTCATGGAAGAGCGTCACTATGACCTTTTAGTATGTTGTCTCAGCATTCTTTAACCCAAAAGGCATAACTTTATAATAAAAGGTTCCCCACAAAGTCATGAAAATAGTTTTTTTCATATCATCTATAGCTATTTTTATCTGATTATCCTGAGAAGCCATCCATAAAGGAAAAAAATTAAACTCCTAGCCGTGTTATCTACCAGTGTGTCAATGTGAGGTAAAAAAAAGTTATACTTTAGGCTAACCCTATTCAAATCACGATAGTCTACACACATTTATACATTTTTATCTTTTTTAAGAATTGGTACTATATTATTTACCCACTCTGGATACTTAGCCATTTGTAGAAAACCTGCATCAAATTATTTTTTCACTTCTTCTTTGATATTTAGTAGCATTTTAGGCTTCATTCACCTTAGTTTTTGTTGGACTGGCTTACATTTTGACTCTAAAGGTAATCTGTGCTCTACTATTTTCGTGCTCAGCCCTGATATATCCTGGTAAGATCAAGCAAACACATCTATGAATTTCTGAAGTAGATCTACCCAACGTTGTCTATCTCCTGATAAAAGTGAAGTGCCAATTCTGACATCTTTCTTATTCTTTTCATCTCTCAGATTCACTAAGTCAACTATCTCCTGATGAGGCTCAATTGGCTCATTTTTTTATTCAATCAATCTCATTAGGTCCAGAGGCATAACATATTTCTTAGAATTCTCTTCATTGTCAAGTTCATCAGTGTTAATTAAATTCTTAAAACTAACCTCTTGATTATTATCATAATTATCTTTATGTACATTTAAGGATCTGAAATTGAATGAAATGAGATATGTTGGCAAGATGTGTTTGAAAAAATAAGAATAATGAAGACACAAGAAGAAATGAATGAAAATGCATCCTTCTTAATCTTTATTAGAATAATAAAAGATAAATGACCCAAACAAAAAAGATCACTCTAATGCCTTAGGCAATAATTATTGGGATGTACAATTACATTGAATTAGTTTCAAAGGTCAAAGGCATTTCAATGGCACTCCAATTGTTCAGCTCATAATCTGGCGGACAAAAGCAAACCCATCCTTCTTGATTAAGCCCCACTTCATCTTCGATAGCATGGATGGTTAACTAGGAAAAAACTATTTCTATACTTTTTTTTATATCTAGGTATATGAATCCTCCAGGTCTAAAAGTCTCATACAGGTGTGGGATAATCATTAGTTTTACTATTTTACCTAGGCCTAGCCTTTTACTATTGTCTACCATTATTGGAGATTTTCTTATTCCCTGTAAGTTCTTATCCAGTCCTATTCCTGGATACCAGCCCTTATTGATGACTTGGCTCATCACTATCTTTAAAAAAAATTGATTTTAAAATTTTTCACCCATAGAGTTGATCAGTTCAAAAAATCAATAGGAACATTCCTCCACTTTCTCGGTAGCTTCCACATATAGGGCATTCAAAGGTTGGGTTACTAGCATGTCTTCTTCTCCAAACACTACCACTAACTGGCATTCCATATTGAACTTAATTTTTTGATGAAGAGTAGAAGGAATAGCCCCTGCCATATGAATCTATGGCCCTTCTAGTAGACAGTTATAAGATGAAAAAAATCTATTACTTGAAAATACACATTAAAAGTGCATGACCCAATTTGCAAGGGTATCTCGATATCTCTCAGGACTTCTTTTCTAGTCCCATCAAAAGCTTGCACTATCATTTGACTGTCTTTCACATGAGACTAGTCGATAGGTAGCCTTGTCAAAATTGACATAGGCATGACATTGATAGCGGAGCCATTATCAATAAGAACTTTAGCCATTATATGGCTTTTGTATTTGACTGTGATATGTAGAGCCTTGGTACTTTCTTTTTCCTGTAAGAAAATCTCATTATCACTGAATGAAATATAATTTGGCATAACTAAATTTTTCAGTCAAGTGGTTCACATATTCAACAGATACATTATGTGCTACATATGCCTAGTTCAATACTTTCAGCAGGGTATTTTGATGTGATTTTAAATTCAATAGCAGTGATAATAATAAGATTCGTGCTGGTATTTTATTTAACTGTTCAACAACTGAATATTCACTATGTTTTACCAATTTTAGAAATTCACAAGCCTTTTTTTTTACACCGACTTCGGATGATCCTTTTCAGGTTCCATTTCAAGGTTATTATGTTCTTCTCCTACCTTAACTTTCTTTTTTCTAGCCTTCTCTAATATTTTTGGAGTGTAGCATCTTTCACTTCGAGTAATGTCCCATACACCAATTATATTAGAGGCGTCAGTCTTAGAGACATTCTCTTCTTGCCCCTAAACTACTGTATTATAAACATATTTTTAGGGTACAGCTTTATCATTCTTATATAAGAAAGGAGTCAAAACTTTAAAAGTTACCGATTGAGAAATGAGTTTATCTAGGATTGACTTTGGCTTGTTCCCACAATGAATTGTCACCGACTTTAAAAATAATTTTACATGCTTGTCAGTCATAGATACTTTAACATTGTTTAAAACTTCTCTCTCTTTATAGACTTTCAGCTGGCATGAATCCAAAAGCTTTTGTACCTCTTAGACAAATTACTCACAAGTTTCGATAGGGTGACCAATTACCCCATTATGATATTTACAACTAGTGTCTGCTATACATTCCATGATAGCTGTGTGAACTTACTGGTTGTATCATGTCAGCTTTTCATAAAATATCAAACAGCTAACTGAAAGGTGTCTTAATATCTGCCACTTTTCTTTTCATATAGCACTCATGTTCATTACTCAGAGCATTCACATTATGATTAAGCAAAGGATTATCACTAACATTTGGTGCAGTTACCCCTCTTGTATCAAAACTAATCATTCCATCCTTGATCAGTCATTGTATTTTATGTTTCAAGGTAGTATAATTTTCAGTGGAGTGACCAGTAATCCCATAGTGATAGTCACAATAGGCTGTGGGATCATACCACTGAGGGTAAGGTAGATTGAGTGGCTCTAATTTACTAGAAGTAATCATATGACTATTTTAAAGCTCATGATATAACTCTGTATAAGTCATAGGGATTGGGTCAAATACAGACTTTTCACGAGTGGTTCGTTGCTCTCGAGAACTTTCCATTGGGCTGGCTAGATGGGTCTGAGGTCTTGAGGTAGGTTGAATGTTAAGACTGTATGTGGCATTTTGAGGTCTGAAGGAAGGTTAATATGTTTGGGGGTAAGATGGTTGTGAGATGAGTTGGTATGGATAAGGAGATGTGTTATTCACATCAGGATAATATGAGAGATATCTTTGTGATAGGTAAGGTTGATAACCGCTGAATTATTGCCCATCAAAGCTCACAGCTTGAGCTTCAATCTCTTTCTTCTTCGAAGCTTTTTTAGTAGATGCTTCCCCTCCTTCTAGCTTTTCAAAATTATCATATCAATAAAATTTTTTATTGTATTCCTTATCATATTTTCATAATAAAGAGATTTTAAAGTGCTAACAAATAACATTGTAGTCTCTTTCTCAGTCAGAAGATATTGTACCTGAGAAGCTACATCCCTCCATCTCTGAACGTATTCCTTAAAATACTCATTTACTTTTTTTTTCAAGTTCTGTAAAGACAAACGGTCAAGAGTCATATCCATAATATGTCAATATTGACTAATGAAATTATGAGTCATATCGCTCCAAGAATGAATACGGGTTCTGTCTAGCTGGACATACCACCTGACAGCAGAGCTTATAAGGCTGTCTTGAAAACATGCATTAATAATTTTTTATTATGGGCATGGGCTACCATCTTTCGATAGTAAATGGTGATATAGGTTTTTTGGCACTTCGTACCATCATAATTTTTAAATTTTGGTACTTCAAATTTTGGTGGAATGACTACATCTGAGACTAAGCACAGCCCAGCAGCATCAATAGAATCATAAAATCCAATTTCTTCTACAGCCCGTAATCTTTGTTCAAGCATACTAATCTTTGAATCTTCCTGAGACTCCACCACATTTGCTTTTTCTTTTTTCTTCTCTTTCAAGTTATTTAAATTAGGAACTTGAATCAGTTCTATTATCTTTTTAATAAAGACAGGATTTACATAGCATGGTAATGCCCTGGATTCGAAGCTAATGGTATTCCAGAGTATATATGATATGTGAACTATTGTGAGGGAATATCCTGTGTGGGCTGTGCTTGTTGTGGACCAAAACCTAGAGGATACAAAGGGTCAGCCACTTCTTGTGATGGAGGACCTTGTTGGCTTTTATTTTTTTCTATTCATTTTTCCTTGTTCAGCTTATTGAGAGCATCTAGAATTTTGCTCAACTTATTCTTAATCTTTTCTTGTGCTATTCTAACTTTTCAAATCTGTGAGAGTTTTCTTACTCATTTGTCTGGCTCTGGCTTTTGTGTTATATTGATAGATGGGGTTCTTATTGGATGAGCTATCTTTGAACCTTAAATATCATATTTTAGAATTAGCAAATTTATATAACTATCTCATGGTTGCTTTGTTAAGTGTAATGAGTGAGAATGCAATGCATGAAAATGCATGTATGCAAAGAACATTTTCTTTAAGACAGTGCTTAACTAAAAAATTTCATTTATTCCAAAAAACTTTTATTTACATTGAGTTTATCATCCTAAAGTTATAACCATAAAATCATTTGATCTGTTCATACTAGGCCTTGGCTTCCTCGATGAAGTTTAATAAAATCTGCCCATGTTCTTCTACTGGGGCCACCACTTGTTTCAATACCTCTGCCTCTTTTACCATCTCTCTTATCTTGCATACATTTTTATAAATTTGGGTTGTTAGGTGCTCAGTGTACTTCTGTCTTCTTAAGTTCTCTCTTTTACCACACCAGACTTGATATGATAACTCTCTATGCTCTCTAATCAATGCAGCAATATAGTTTTCTTGTTCATTTAACTTTTATCTCAACCTACTTGGTAGCTATTCAACATGTTATTCTCTGTCTATACTTAGGTACTTTTTTTTTTCAATTCAGTATATTCTTGTTTCAATCTTGCATTTTCTTCAGTCAGCTCAATAATTATTATCTCTTTGGTTTGTACCTTCACACATAACCTCTTATGTTCATGGTGTAACTTTGATAAGTCTTGGACAACTGTATCATGCTTCTTAGCAATCTTGCAAACTTTAAGTTCATGCTTTTAGGCCCTTTCTTTCCATTGGTCCCTCTCTTCTCGAAGTTTTTGAATCTCTTGCTTTAACTTATCTTTTTCAAATTCAAATTCTTTTATCGCAAGCGTCAATTCTGATGGTATCTCTTCAAGCTTTTCTCTTATTGGTGGTTGAGAGCTTTCATAAATGAATACCATTTTTTATCTTCATTTTGCTCTCCAAATCAAGTATCCAAGGGTGACCTTATCAGTGAACGATCTAGAACTCACTTTTTGGAGGTTTTTCCATGCTTTAATCATCTCATTCATCCTCTGAAATATTTTTGGCTCACTGTAAGAGAAATCTACCTGATAAAACCCATGCATCATAGGAATGAACTGTTCTACCCCAAACTGTCTTCTCACTAGAAATGGTGCATAACTTGTTACTCTTCATAAACCTAAAAGTGGAACCATAGTATTATCTCTACATTGATACAGCATAGGTTCACGATTCATCCATGGGACCAACCATCTTACTTCGACACTGGTCAATTTTTGTAGAAAAGCTATCCATTCCCTTTTAGACTTTTGTTCTAATCACCCACTTTCATAGAATTTCTTGATCGAAGCTCGATTGAGGACATAAAGCTTTAAGAAAGCACATTTTCTCCATTCGAAGTGACTTTTCATCCATAAGTATAATAATTGTATGCAACTTATAAAATACCTTTCATTTCGATGACAGTAACTCAAAGATCTGATAGTTTCTGCTAATATTACCGTTGAAAGGTTACAACCATTAATCACACTTTCGAAGAAGTCAACCACCGTTATTTCAATATAACCCAAAACCTTTAGAAATATCACCATTCTGTATATAGCTAAGGCAAATACATCTAGCCTATATTCTTCGTTGGCATGTTGCACTATAAACTCATGAAAGAACTTCCAAGGTAGGTAAACCTATTTTTGTTTCTTTTTGTATGAGAATTCATAACTTTTTTATCTATCCCAATGAGTCGAGACAAATCCTTACAAAATTTTTACTTTTATTTTTTGACATATATCTTATCAGGAGCCTTGAAGTGCAAACCCAACAAAGTCGAATATTCTTCGATGATTGACGTCATATCAACTTCATTGAAGATGAAACACTTGTATGCAGGATCCCAGAATTATACTGTAGCTCTGATTAGTTGATCGTCGATAATTACTATGAGAAGGTGTGCTATATGCCTGTGTCTCTGGCAAAACTTCTATTGTCTAGTTGGGCTCATTTTTTTCCATATATCAACCAATTCTTCTAGATTATTTTATTTGAAGAGGATAGATGTTTCTTGAGATAGGGTAGAATCATAGCCAATTGGTAAACAATCCCCAATCTTTAGTTGCATGTTTTTTAACTGGATTTTTACTTCATTGGGTAGCTCACAATGAGCTAATACAGATGAAGAGCAAACTAATCGTTTTGTGGAGTCCATGAAAATTTTTTTTGTTGAAGATCATCTTTCAAGCAAATGTTCTTTATGCAACTTTATGATATGAGCATGAACCAATGCAAAAGAATGAGAGAAAAGATTAATATGCCTAAAAAAAAGAATAAATAAATAACTAAGTAAATTAAAACATCACACAGAATAAGAGGAATGAACCATATGCATTTAGTCAATTCTGAAAAGGAAGGATGATAGCTCTATCTATAGGTTAGGCATTCTTAAAGTTCACTATATGTGATTTGAGGTTAAAGTCTTAAGGTTCTCAAATTGCTCCTTACATCATTATCCATCACAGACTAGTAAGGTATCCTAATCTTCACCCATTATAGGCTACAAGCAAAAAATGTTCAATTTGAGTGAGAGTATTTCACTAGCCACTGCGGAGGCATTAAATCTCATGAAAGTAATAGGTATTTTACTCTCTCCTAGAAGGATGGAGCTCAGGTATAGAGCTCATGTTATGCATATGCATATGAATAACATAATTAATAAAGTAAATAAACATGAATGAATAAAAAACATCTATACAAAAGGTTCAATTTTATTAGGCTTTTAGATAACACAAATTTATTTGCTGGCCTGACTCGCAGACGTCCCCAGTGGAGTCGCCAAACTATCATAACGTCTAGATCCGGGGATCCATCGCTAGACATTGATTTGAGGAGTCGTCACCAATCTTTTTTATCTAGGTGCGATTGGTCACCTAAGAAATCTATCCTTTTAAGGAACACCTAAGCCTAAGGGTCTCTAAAAGAATAGGTTCAGGTTTACTAATCAGAACAGGGTTCGAAAGTACAGTTACGTGTGAGAAAGGTTGTAGCACCCTTACAACACCCATCGAAAGATGGTACCAACTTAATTTTGTGTTATCCAATAAGCCTTAAAAATTTATCAAGTAATTAATTATTGAAAATTATACTCAATTGACTCTAATATTTTTAACAAAAAATTAAAAAAAATTCTCTCACCTCAAGAGTATACAAGGAGACTACTGTTTCACTTACAGAGACTCTATCGTCGGATTATTTAACATTAAAGAAATTTCAGAAAGGAAAAGAAATAAAATGAAAAAAAAGAGAATAATGATTCGATTTTAGATATAAATCATTTTCTCTTCAAAAACTCATTGCTTTTGTACAAAAAAAATTGATACTTTCAACTTTTCCTAAGTATTTGAGAGTTTCTATTTTAAGAAAAATTGATACTTTCAACTTTCCCTTAAAATGTTTTTTTTTTAAAGGAAAATTGATACTTCCAACTTTTTCCCAAAATATTTTTTCTAAAACTTTAATTTCGAGGAAAATTGATACTTTCAACTTTTCCTCAAAAATATTTTTTTAATTATTTTTAAAAAAAAAATTGATACTTTCAATTTTTTCTCAAAAATATTTTTTTAGAAAATTATTTTCAAAGAAAATTGATACTTTCAACTTTTCCTCAAAAATATTTTTTAAAAAACTTATTTTCAAGGAAAATTGATACTTTTAACTTTTCCTCAAAAATATTTTGTTAGAAAACTTATTTTCAAGGAAAATTGATACTTTCAACTTTTCCTCAAAAATATTTTTTTTTGAAATTTTATTTAAAGAAAATCATTTTTAAAAAAATAAAATAAAAATAAAAATAAAATAAGGAATACTAAATAATTCTAATCTAATAATAATAATAATAATAATAATAAATAAATAAATAAATAAATAACCTTTAGAACGGCTCGGCTCGGTTAGGAAACGGCTCAACTCAAGACAGGAATCACTGTTCGAATGACTTGGCTTGGTGGCTCGGCTCGGTTGAAAAGGTCGGCTAAGGTGCGGGTCGAACCTGGGTTAGAAGCAGGTTGGCACTACGGGTCGGGTCGCCCAAATGGGAATGCGCGAATCCTGGAGTTTTCTTAAAGGCAAAACGACATCATTTTTCGGCACTATAACAGGATCCGACTTCTATTTCTTCCGCAAACTACCTCCCTTCTTTCTTTCTCTCTCCCTCAGCTTTCTCCTCCTTCTCTCTACTTGCGAAGAACACCAGTGCAATTCTCACAGAAAACTAGGTTTTTGGGCCGAAAAACTTGAATTTCGTCAAAAGATTTCATCGAATTCTGAAAAATTTCCAGAATTTTTCTAGAAAAACTCTCCAAAAAAAATTCAAAAAATTTCCTAAAAGTTCTAAACTGCCTCTAACACTACTTTTGCCTCTAATTTCACCTCTCTGCGTTTTTTTGCCATTTGTGTGTCCTTGGGTTCTATTTCAACACTTATTTATAAGGATTGATCAGAAGAGTTTCTGATCAATCTTAATTCCCTCTGAGATTACGATTCATTCTTTGAATCCAATCCAAATTCTTTTTACCCCCTAATTCACGGCAAAAAACTCCCTCTAAAACTGAAAATTATGTATATAAGATGATAATTAAAACAAAATTTAGAACAAATAAATAAAAAAAAAGATAAATATAAAAAATATACATTAATAGATAAATAATAAAAAATAATATTAATGGATAACTAATAAAAATATATATAAATAATAAATAATAAAAAAAAAATAAAACTAAAAATAAAATGGGCCATTTTGTTTTATTTGGATCAAGCTCAATTGATCTGAATCTGGATCAAATTGAGTGTCTACAATATACATATATATATATATTTACTTGAGTATCATTAGTATGTCAAAATAGTAGTGCATACACAAATTGAGAAGCTTACAATTTCACAAGAGGGATTTGAGTTGATAGATCAATAATTTTTGTCACATTAAGCATTTCGTTTAATTGAAACAAATTAATGTGATTAGCAAATAGTACTATTTTCTTTATACATATTGACATGAAAACCTTGATTTCACTGTGTCAAAATGTGCCTGAAAAAACTTATAACCTCAATTTACTTTCCTCTATATAGTAGTACCAAATTTTGCCTTTTATAATACCAAATTGGCAAAAAAAAAAAAAAGTTAGTTAGGTCATTTTAGGAGTGGTTATGAGTTATATACTTATATGTACATTAATACTACTATTTCACATATATATAATAATTTTTTGGTTAAATCTCATTTAAATGAAAATCAAATTACAAAAACATATTAAAATTAGCATTATTTTTTATGAGAATTAATTAGCAATATTATTTAATTAACTCTTAATGCAAAAGTAGAAGTTACTTATCTTTAATTTATAGTCATTTCATTTTTTTCTTTGGCAAAAAAAAAAAGTGATGTTTTTCAAGGCAGAAGGCTGTTTGATGCTCATCACTATCCTCTTTACACCCCACAAAGTTGTCCATTTATTTCCAAACAATTCGATCGTCAAAAATAATGGTCGGCAAGTTACCATTCGTGCACAATCGATGGCTTTCGCTCATATGCATGCTGTATTCGGCACAAACAATGTCTCGGTGTGATGTTTTCACGCTATGATTTTCTTGTTGACATTGTTGGTGACAAGAAACAATGAAAGAAACCTGAAACTTGATTCAATTGATATTGGCGAAGCAGTTTGGAAGGATGCTGATGTGTTGGTCTTCAACACTTTGGAAGCAATGGTAAGCCTTCTAGATGAAGATTAATTAATTTGATTAATCCCTGTCCTTTCCTCTATCTTATTATTCAAGAAAACATTTGTATTCAACAATTAAAAAAATAATAAAAAACATTTTTTGTACTTCTTACCCAAGTCTTTGACTTGTTGATTTCAATTTTGTTACCTTTTTCTTTATATAAATGCCTCAAGCCTCCCCAAAGATGTATCACACCGATTGAAAGAGGTTAAGCCACATAAAGCAATTGAGAATGGAAGGGAAACAGAGCGAGGTTGTGTTGATTGGGACATGGCCCAGCGCGTATTGCAAAAGGGTTGAATTGGCCCTTAAACTTAAGGGCATACCTTATGAATACATAGAGGAAGACCTTGAAAACAAGAGTCAGCGGCTCCTCCAATGCAATCCTGTCCACAAGAAGGTGCCTGTGCTGGTGCACAATGGTAAACCCATTGCTGAATCACTTGTTATTCTTGAATACATCGACGAGCACTGGAGCAACACAGCTTCCAAACTCTTACCAGCGGATCCCTACCTGCGAGCCAAAATTCGCTTTTGGGCCAATTATCATGACCAGAAGGTAGTGTCTACTTTTATGCTATTTCTGCTGCAAATTACTTTCATTTTGGATGTTAATGAAATTGCTTTTGCTTATCAGATCATGCCGGCTATTTTGCCTATCGTCCTGTCTGAGGGCAATGAACGTGAGAAAGCCATTGAAGACTACAATGAATTGCTCAAGGTGTTTGTCCAAGGTATCGAGAAGGACCTTCCGACCAAGTCTCCTTTTCTAAATGGCAACAGTCTCGGATTTCTCGATATTATCGTCGGGACGGTCGCATGCAACTACCAAGCTTTTCATGAAGCAGTTACTGTGATTTTGGAACCAGCAAAAAACCCCACATTTTTCTCATGGGTAACTGCCATGAAAGAACACCCTCTGGTTAAAGAGATTCTACCACCTCATGACGAGATGGTTGCAAAGATGAAAGAGAAGTATTTCCAAGCTCCTAAAGCTTAAGATTCAGATATATAAAGAAGCCCATCACTACCAACTTATTGTGCTAAGAGTTGGGAGTGAAAATAATAAAATTCATACCATAAAATGTACCCTGTTTGCATCTGAAATAAAATTCTAACGTAGTCTATTTTCCGAACTCGATGACCAAGTACTGAGAAAAAGACTGCCATGATGCCCAAAGAACAGTTTAGTTCAGAAACAGTTGATACGTGCTCAGCACAAATCATTCTGCAAGAGCTCCCTTACCATACATGCCCGGTTCTACTCCGAGTTAGCAGAAAGCATTTCACCCAAGAAAAAGCCAGCAAGGTTTATTTACATATGGCCTCTATTCTGAAATGGTGAAATATATTCACATTCTAGAATGAATAAGAGTAAGGGAGCATACGTCATTGAGGCAATCACATAAGTAGTTTAATAATGATAACAAAAACCACTAATCTGCAAATACATTGAACATCCAATTCCAATAGGAAATTTCAGAGAACAGCAGACAAGTGAATGAACAATAACAAAATTTTAACACGATGTAGATTTGTCGACAAAGTGAAAGAAGTAGAAAATAGTTCATAACAGCCAAGGTAAAACATAAATCCAAATCTTGATCATCTCAAACTACGATTCAAAGATTCACTATTGTCAATCCATAGCGAAATTTAATATAAAGAAATTCTAGCTCTTGGATGTTTGCTTTTCCTTTGCCTTCTGAATCTTCAGTACCTTCTTCACAATCTTTTGCTCTTCCACCAAAAAGGCACGAATGATCCTGGAATAATACACAATCAAGAAAAGAAGTCTTAAACCACCGCATGTGACCAAATACAAATAAGATAGGACCTAAAAGTCGTAAGTGTTAATGCACAAACCTTTCCCTAACAGCACTTCCAGACAAAACTCCACCATAAGCACGGCTCACAGTCCTACGGTTTCTTGGCAATCTAGACCTCTTATACTCAGCAGGCCTCAAGTGAGGAATCTATGAAACATAGACCACATTTAACCTCTACTGAGAAAATAATACTCAAATTAAACAACACTTCGAATAACCACTCAATATACCCACATTATATTTCAATTGAAAAGCATCATATTTGACGAATCCAAATAAATTGTGACGCGATAATTTTCACGTAAACCCCAAGTTTGACACAAAATAACCATAATAAAAGATGCTATTAATCAAAATCAATGAAATACAATAAAATTAAATTAGCCTAAACTGATAATCACCATAGCATGATTCTAAAATGTTGTCAAGATAAAAACTTTATAGAAGCTTAGAAAAAAAATAAAATCAGAATCTGCAATAAATCATATTTTCACTCCCTAAAATCATAATCAGGAAACAGATTGTTTCTAAATTTAGCATTCTATAAATTCTAGCAAAATTAAAAAGAAAAAGAAACATACTCCTTGAATTCTCTTGCCAGTAACAGGACATTTGGGCCCGCTAGCTCTCTTCTTTGTGGTCTGATAAACAAGCTTCCCTCCTACACAAACAAAAACAAAAAATCACCACCATGGCGATACACCATCACTCATACACCGCCGTTCCATGGAATACAAAAGAATCAAAATCTACGTTGGCGAGAGAGAGAAGTTACCGGGGGTTTTGACGACACGGTGCTGGTTGGACTTGGTGGCGTAGCTATGACGCGTGCGGTAAGTGAGCCGCTGAACCATTTTGGAGCTGCCCTCGTTTTCGTCTCGCTTAGTCTAGGGCTTTTAAGTCGATTCACTCCCAAGGGTATTTTTAGGGTTATATGTTCTGTCGTCAAAAAGGTTTCCTTTTTCTGTTATTTCCTTTCTTTTTTTTTTTTAATCCCTGAAACTGGTTGACTTTATTGGGCTTTTTCACTCCCTTAGAAACCCAAGTAGGCCGGTCCCTTCAATTTGGTCGATTTAGACTTGGACTAAGTGGTCTAGCACAAGAGCAACTAACTTGGGCTTCTCAATTGAAATTCGATAACTCTGTTTTGTATGAGATGGGATCTCCCTTACTATATCTACAGTTTTGTATGTATATGTCCTGTAATTTTTTTTTTTATTCCAGTCATCACCATGAGAAAGGGAGGAATTCTGGTTGGCAGTTTGGCCCTTATTCATATTTGTTGTCCACTTCCCACATTGAAACTACTTCTCCTGTCAAAATTGGTAAGAGTTTGATGTTTAATTGTCTGCTTCCGACCTTAAACAATTGTCATGATTTGCTACAAACACTTCTCCTTTAAGCTTCGTAGCTTGCATAGTTGAAGCACAAACAGTTTAAAGATAATCTGAAATTATGGTTAAACTTTTGCATGGATTCCTGTCTTCATGACCTTTTCTTAATGATCTCTCAGCTCCCAACACCCAATATTTCACTTTCTGAAAGTTTGATTACAACAGCTTTGAGGAGTATTTAATTTGGTAAAACTGTAATCCTTTTTTAATTACTGTTGTTTCCTTCTTGTTATGTATTATCCATTCATAGTCATTTATAGTAAGGCAGCAGTGATGTGATGAAAAAAGGTACCTGCTTTTCCTCCAAAAACTTTAGCTAGCACATGACTTTTTTTAATTGATGCCATCGTGTTAGTTACGCGATTGAGAATGAAATTCTATTCGATAATATGTTTGTTAATTGTTAATGATTTTCCACTGATTGTTGTAGTTATATTTCCTTGCTAGGTGCTTCAGTTAACAAGACCTTGCTATGGCTGTTTCCCCATCATACGACATAAATACTGCTGTTTCATGTTAAACATATGTAAAACATAAAAATTATTCTGTCACAATTGGTGTTTACACTCCAAACATGAAACACATTTTTTTTATTTTTCCTAGACTTATGATTTTTTCTAAAATTTTAAACTGTCACTCCCATATATTTTTTCTTGTCATTTTTGTATGATGTCATCATATTGTCTTTAAACTTGCCAATACTCACCCTTGTCCTCCTCTCATTTGGTGTAGAATTTGCTTAACTAACCCAGACCAGCCAAGAATTAGTGAAAGATTGATACCCCATCGAGTTATGCGGGCATTTGATTCTGCAAAAGGTAGTGCCTTAATACTAACCGAGAATTTCTGGAAAAGCAAAAGGTGGTAACCCTGTTTCAACCATATTGTAAAATTTCAAAGTAGTACCTGTTTTGATGCTACCAAATGAAACTTCAGGTAAATATATTCAAATTAAATTTACTTCCATTATGTGATACAACATGTATGTATTAAGTGGTCATTCAAGCTTACTTTTTGAAGCTGGAGCTGTGATAAAAGATTTAAGATTTCCATATGAAACTATCATAAGTGTTTTGTATGGAAATATGGTACAATTTAAGGGTCTTAATGAGCTCTTTTTTACATTATAAGACCAAACATTTGCTAGAGCTTAAAGGATACAAAAGAATTTGACTATATTCTCCAAGAAACTTACTATTGATTCAAACACAAGCAAAAAAGAAAAGATGAAAAAAAATATATATTACTGTTACTATCATTTTGGAAACCAACACCATAATCTGTACTTTTGTTTTCTTCCTGGTCAACTATCATAGGATGTCAGCTTACAATAGCGAAATAGCAGATAGCAGATAGCAGATACAGTTTTACCGCCTTCTAGTTTTATCTGCACCATGTGAAGTTGTTTCTTTCTCGAGGTTATTACTCTTCGCTGTTGAAGAAACCACTTGAAATTTGTCAAGACATGTTGTGGATAGGATCCGGTCCTCTTCGAACTCTTCTTTTGCTTGATTGATTCGGATCAACTGTGTTGTTTGCAGTTGCTGCTGTTTTTTTCTCTGTACTCATTCCCTTCATGTGAACAGCCTTAAGAATACGTTGATTCCTGGTAGCTATTCCATTTTCTTCTTCACTGTGTCTGAAGACAAGGTCTATGCTTCTCAAGCCAGAAACTTTATCTGTTTGAACTGCTAATAGCCCCAAAAAGATGAGAAATATAAGCAATCTTTGAGCCCTAGAAATCATTTTTTCCTACACTAAACTCAACTCAAAGAAACAAGCAGAATAGAGGTATCTTTCTTTTGTTTAGAGTAATGAGAGAATAAGCAGGTATGAGATATATTGTAATCTAAGTTCCATTCCTGTAGATATAAGCCTGTTATTGAATTCCAATTCTCTTATTGGGTTTCGAAAGGACTTTAAAGCATTAAGCATGGAGGGACCCAGAGGGAATTTTAGAATCCCCCAAATCATTAGTCTGCAATCTATGGAAGAATCTGACATGGATGAATAAAGGGTTTGGAATAATACCCTTAAGAAGCCAAGTATCTTTTTTCATTTGTTTTCCCCCTTCCATCGCTATCATTTCCACTGCTTTTGTCTGCGCCAACCCGGTCTCTTAGACTCTCAGCCATCTTGCCACATCATCCGACCGGTCCTATATGTACATTCAACTATGGACCCACTTATTCCACCCTAGCCAGCCTCTTGAACTTTTGGAAATTACAATTTTGACTGTGTTGGCACCTACCCAATTTGGAAATTCAGGTTGCTTGCTGCCTAACATTTGATCACTGCTAAGTTCATTCACATCCTACCTGACACAGGTAATCTTAGGTTTAAATTTTACCTGTTACTCTTGCTAATCTCGAATGCATGATCTTTACTGAGCACGACTCGTCTCATTGAAACTAACAAAGTTGATAACTGTTCTATAAAATTGTATGAAAATTAGTGCTAATTATATTAGTGTGATAATTAAGCAAGGGTATTAAAGTATAATGACATTCCTTTGGTTATAAGAAAAGGGGGGGTTTTGTTTTCTTTAATGGTAGTGAGTGGGCAGACAAGCCATGGACCATCAAGAACTGCTAGATTGCTACAGTTGCAAGCTAAGTCGTTTAAAAGAATCTATGTAGAAGGGAAAGTATGTATGTTGAATGGAACAGCCTCCAAAGAAAGAAACAAACACTTGCTTTATGTCCATTTCTAAATCTCATCACTTTAGAATTCCAAGCTCACTTCCCTATGCAACAAAAATAACAGTCACTTGGTTTCTTGTGCTTGCTAAATGTCTTTCTTTACGCTTTTCTTTCCTTTTTTTTTTTCTTCTTAGGGCAGCCAAATTCTTAATCCACATCCAGTGATTCAGAGAAGTCCCACTTCAAAAATCAAAACTTCTGTCTCCCTTAAATTTGTTACAATTTTCTCTTTTGGTCATGAAGGACTATCTTTCCTTTATTTCTTTTTCTTTTCTTTGTCCTTGTTGTCATTAAAATATGCAGATATCACATGCAACTTGGAACATTCTAAAGATAAATTCTTGCACTTTATCCCAAGGTGAACGGTGACTGGTCATTGTCCAAGCATTCTTAATCATATAGCGCGTTAATTTTTTTTTTTACATATAAGCTCATTAAAAATTGAATTTTAATTTTTAAAATTAAAAATTGAATTTTAATTTTTAAAATTAAAAATCAAACTCTTTACTAACATATTACATAATTATTGGTAATAAGTTTATAGTTAATGCGTTGATTCTTTACTTTTCATCGTCCAATTGAAATTTAAAAAGAAAAAAAAATCAAATTAGGAGTTGCTTTCCAAAACTAGTATGATGGACATAATCTTAGAATGCCTTGATTTTGTGGTTTCATAAATGAAGCATTACCTTTCTCATTGAAGATTAAGACGTATGTCTCTTATTGTGTCATTCTAAGGTTTTTGTTGTTGGTACTTTATTTCCACTACAAGTTTATATTCTTGCAACTTTTCAACTACATAATGGCTCATATTCACTCAACTTGATACTGCCTAGATTTTTGTACGGTGTGTACTTGATTAATGTTGGATGTACTTGATTGGATACGCCGGTTCATGCTGTCAAAGGAGGTTTCCAAGACAAATTTTTGATTGAATCCTGGCCTGGCTGGCTGTGTCCACTTTGGAATATTGTAGTTGCTTCTAATTAGTACAAGAAAAAACCAAAAGGAAAAAAACAAAAGGCCAAATTATGGCTTTCATAGATTCTCGAGGTTGGTCTTAAAGTTGCTACTTTTTTACTTTCATTTAAACCAAAGGGCAAAGGGCCTATTAGGTCGAGCTGCCACCCTCTGCCTAGACGGCCTCTGTGCAACGACTCCACCACAGTCAGCTTGACCAAACCATCACCTACAACGATAATGTACACTAAACTTTATATCTCATATTTTAAGATAGATTATAAGAAAGACAAATAAAAAAATCATATTAAATTATAATTTAAATTTTTTTGTCATTCATTTTTATCAATAATAACTTTTTTATCTAATTCATTAATTATTATATCAATTTTTATTACTTATATCCATGTAATTTTTATTTTGATCTTTCATCGTGATTTCACTATCAACCGATAGTAACCTTCTTCCTTTATCCGAGTTTGGGACCAATAATGTGACAACACATAGGACCATGTTTTATACTGACTATCAACCTATCGCATCCCCCGTCCTTTATCTGAACCTAGACCAGCAGTGTGAAAACACTCGGGGAGTTATTCTGGCCAAGTCACCATGAAAAAAAAAAAAAAAAAGACAACTAAAGAAGTGTAACAAAAGTGAAAAAAGGTAATGTGACTGCCATTTTGATTCTTTTTTGTTTTTGTTTTTTTTTTTTACACCTAAAACTTTGTTGGTCTGTTTGGATTCTAATTTGATACCAGATCATTTCCCAAGCCATGCAACTTGTTTACGTCATCACGTAAGACTCCAAAACCACCATGGTAAAAAAATGTTACCACAGGAGAGTTCAACCGAAACAGCAATGACCGAAACATCAGTTCACTATGGCATTGGAACTCAAGATGAGAATTCCGCATTCACAAGAACTGGATAGCTCAGGTTAAGCACTGCTAAGCTCATATATACATATACACAATGACAGGTACAAGATAAGGAAATGACTGAAGAGCTACCCAAATTTTTCAACAATTCATTAAAACAGATATTAGTACAGCTCCAAACCTTTCTCAACTATCTATTTGGGGATTAAAAATAAAAAGCTTTTCAAGTTTATTGATAGGGGTACCATCCTCATTTGTTCGCTAACTTCCAATATAATGTCAGTGCAGGATTTCTTGTCTCCTACAAGTCAAACACTTTCCTGGTGGGAAGTCACCGCAGGTCCTGATGCAATGGTAAAACGCATGCCCCTCCGCTGCCCAGATTGTATCACAAAAGCAACCTGTGTTGCAGCCAGCGCTGCTGCTTCCTGATACAAATAATGGTGCAAAATTCGATATCAACTTAAAAACAAAACCATGTCTATGATGTATGGTTTCAAGGTCTGAAGAAAAGCCAGAAAAGGGATAGATAAAAAATTAAAGAAATATTTGCTCAAATTGCTGTCTTTCCTGGGTTCCTCTGGAAAAGAAGCAAACATGGGATTTCAAATTGAAGAAGTAATGAGATAATAACCTGTCTTTGCCTTCGGCGCTGCAATATACTGATGGCCCAAGCCATGATGTAGCATGGCAAGAGAAATCCAGCAGCTCGAAGCAAGAAAAGCTGCAAGAAAACAAGCTGTTTAAGGAAAATGGCTCCATGGTTTGATTAATGTAAAGCTAAATGCTTAAGAAGTGCATAGGTAAATACGAGAATGTAGCTTTAGATAAAACTTACAGAGAAAAAAGTAGATGCATCATCGTCTGCATCAGCATCTGGAACACTCAATGCATGCCGCAATAGCAGAAGCGCCATTAACTGTCAGCCAATCATTTTAAGATCAACTCTTAATTACATGGATCATGTAAGAAAATGAATTTTTAAAGTTTAAAAGAAAAAAAAAAGGAAAATGAAGGAACCAAAAATAAACTTATTGACATGAAAATTTTCAACTGAGATGATAATGGCCCATGCAAAATCTGGGACAGCAAAGTTGGGAGCTGAAGGCCCTAATAGGATGGTACAAGTTGGTCTCTCCACTGTTCATGCATAAGATGCTAGCTATACGGAACAAACGAAGGAACCAAAAGAAAGTTGTTGACATGAAAAATCAACTGAGATGACCACTGCCATTGTGGCCCAAGTGGAATTGCACTGGGAGCTAAAAACCCAAAAATCATGTAAAACTGTAAAAGTAGGTTTCTCTACTGTTTATTCAATAGGAAAAATGATAGCAAAACTGTGCACTAAGAACATAAAGATCTTGAGTTAAAAGCTCAGACACCTTAGCAAACTCTTTTCTCCAAATCAATTTAACACAATGTTCCCGTGACACATAGCAAATATATTAATAAATAGAATTCATAATGGTCCTAATATATTAATAAATAGAACTGACAATGGTCCAACTTTAAGGAATTAATGTCAAATTCACTTAAATAAGGATGTTCAGCATGATTAGAAATTCAATATTTTCAGTAGATTCGTAACTAAAAGCTTACAATTAGAGCAGCTGAACGGCAAAATGCAGCTCCACTGGCATTTGATGCAGCATATTCATCATACTCAGCTTCCAAAAATTGGCGCTCTGCCTCTGCAATGGCCAAGAGGCGAGGATCACGCAAATCTAGAGAGGCACCAGAGATTGTCCAGCCTCTACTATAAGACAGAGACACAAATCATTACAACGGAATCTTCCAAACGAGACAGATACAATAATCTTTCTAGCAAATTTAGATCAAGTTTCTAATGGATATCATAATTTATAAATCACACAGCATACACTCGATTTCATCAAACAAAAAGTCCACCAACCACCAACCATTGCATAAAATTTGTTAGATGTGAGACCATCAAACTTACCCAATATCAATAGCAGTTTCCTCAGTTCGTGGGTGAGGTGGAGCAGTATAACCAGATTGATAAGGCTGCATAGCAAATAAACAAGACAGACTACATCAGCAAGGAACCACAACAACAATATCAATAGTCACTAAACATGAATTAAGAATTTAATAATAGGCTTAAGCAGAGATAATAATGCCTAAATGTATCTGACCTAAAGATGCTCATATTGAACCACTCTTGTGATGAATTCTAAGAAGTAAAAAAAATATTTAAATGCAGTCTACACGATAAGCCAGGGTTAAAAACAAGGGCTTTTCCCATCAATCAGAAGGCTAATTAATATTCTTCCTAAAAGAAGTTGATTCACCATCTTATACAATCATGTGCGACTAATTACTTTGAAATCCACAGACTTCCCATTATTTTCTGACACAAAAGGCCTAAAAGTGTTAGCTCAAAATCTGGTAAAGACTTAAAAGGACATCGAGTTGCAAGTAGGCCATGCATGTTTCTCACAAAATAAGGATTTAAGTAAAGTACCTGATGACATATCTCACAAATTATATCTCCTTTCTCTTTGCACCAATGCTGCACGCACTTCCTATGCGCATACTGCGATTCAAAACATATAGAATTCAACAAATGCATATCATAAAACTCATTTCAGACAGCATTAAAGATACCAAAGCAAGCAATGCTAATTGCTAGGTTCATTAAACTAAAAGCCGAGGCTTTATATTTCTAAAAAAGAACAAAACTTGTTGATCAATTTATCATGAAAAACAAAAATAAACGAAATTTTTTTAAAAAATAAAATAAAATGAAATTACCTTGAGGCTGCCACTGCAGGCACAAGGAGTCTCAAGATTCTTGATGGAATCTTCCTCCTGGCAGATGCGGCACTCGACCGCCTGAATCAGCGGCTCCTCCTCGTCCTCCTCGTCTCCTCGGACCACCTCCTTCACCTTATCCTCCGCCGAGCACGAAGGCCCCGAAATCTCCGTTGACGGACCACTCTCCGACTCCACCGGCTGTACGGGCACCGGCCTCACCAGACGGTCCACATACAACACCAGGTGATCACTCATAATTTCTGAGTAAGAGCAGCGGATCGGAGGCTTCCGAACAAATTAGAGAAAGAGAAAAAAAAAATGAAGGAATTTAATAGCAGAGAAAAAAATGAAAAAAAAAATCTTTAAAATATTTACCTTTAGCGGAAAAAATGGGAGAATTTGTGTTCGTTTTTCCTTTCTAAATTTCCGATGATTGGAGTTTTTGTAGATTTTTTTTTATCTAAGATTTTGGCTATTTATAGTAATTATTATTATTTATTATATTTAAAGAAAGTTCACTTCAGCTAGCATGGGATTGAACGACTGTGGATTGATGGTGAGAGACATGCTGACATCAATCGAGACGGCTCCCAGGGTACTTTTGGAATTTAGGGAGACATAAATATATTAGATTATATTAAACACCTAATTTTTTAGTTAATAATTTATATATTTATATTATATTTGTTTTATGTTAAATACATATGAAATTTAAAAATTGTTATGTTAAATTTATCTTAATATGTTAAATATGAAATATATTTTTTAATTTTTTTTAAATTTATATATAATTTTTATTAAAATGATAAATTATTTATTTTTTAATATATATAATATTATATTTAAAATTATCATATCTAAATTATTTTCTTAATTCTATTTTGCTTCCTATTTTATTATTTATAAAACGTCAAAGCATTGAATTTATTACTTTTTTCTTTTTTTTTTCTAACAACATAGATTTATTTATTATTATTAATTGTAATACTAATTAATACATTAGGGTTTGGTAATTATAAAATAGGGCCATTTGACCCGATTAAAACCTTCTTATAGAGAATAAAAAAAAAAAGATGACATTTTATATTCTCATTTACCACACCAAAAAATTGTATAATTTGTTGTTGTTTGTATATAAAGTGTTAAATTTTTAATTTTAATAATTGTAATTTTAAATTTTGACAAACATTAAGACAGGTTTATTTAATCTTATTATAAAATTGATTGAATTGAATTAGATTGGATTCTTTTTTTTTTTTTTTGTTATCATTTGTTATTAAAAAGTAATTTTAAAAAATGGGTTTGGTGAAAGTGAAATAGCTGTCTTTTTTTTCTTCCAAAAATGATAAATTTTTGCATGAAAATGATAAATTTTTGCATTAATAAATGCATCTTCACTTGTACTAAAATAAAAGCATGTTCAATTCTTCATGCAAATGGATGTAACAAAGGCATAAATAGTTTAGGTTTAGTACTCATCCATGTGAGTGGACAATTAATAAATATTAATGTGTTAGTTAAATGTAGATTTAATAATAACAGAAAAAACTTAACTGAAGTTGTTTAAATGAAATTTTTGAATTTTTTAAAAAATTGATTTAATAAAAATTTTAATAAAAAATCTAAATAGATAAATTGATAAAATTCAATGTAAAAATCAATAATATATATAAAAAAATTATTAAAAATGTTATTGATAATTTAAATTTGATCAATTCTTATTCAATGATAAAAATTTTGTCAATATTTTTATTAAAAATGTTTATCTAAAAAATATATCAATTTTTTTTTCAAAATTTGCATACTTAATCAATGTAATGAGACCTTTCAATTTATTGATTTTGATTTTGATTTTAATTTTTAATTTTTAATTTTATTTAATCATTTTTAATTAAAAATTTTACAAATTTCACCTAAAAAATTTAATTTAAATCTTTTTTAAGTAATAACACTAAGGGGATGGTATCATCCATAGAGATGATGGTTGACTATACGATGTATTTACCTCATATTAAATGAGAATGAATAAAAAAACTTATAATAAAATGTTAAATTTTTTATTTTAATAATTTTAAGCAAAAAAATTATACCTTACAAAAATAATTTGCATTTGTCAACTTATACATGCCAAGATTCATGTGATTTGTTGATATTAAGGTTACAATTCTGATAGCTTTAAATATTGAAAAAAGATATAATGTAATGGTAATCCTAGAAAAATTATTAAATTTAACCTAAGACATTAGTAGAATTTCCTGTTTAACATTGAATTCCCATTAGTAGAATTTCAGTTCAGAGAATGAATAAAACTACCGACAAACTTCCAATTTAATATTTTCATCATAAGGAGGAAAGCCACAGTGCCCTAAAAGTCATTGAACAAACAAGGTCTTTTTGCTTTTGAGGACACTTTACTAGAAAAGCAGGAAACATATACCTTTCATCATCCAAAGCAATTTCAAGGCCATAATGAAGTAAGGCCACAGAAATGTTGCTCCTCCATCATTAGATCAGAAAGCAAAGCCTGTCCTTTGGCTTTTGAAAAACCAATCCAGCAGATGGAGACAAGCAAAGAAATGGAAGGCCTTTAAAAAACAAAATCTCATTGTTCTATATATTATATGTATATATATATATTAGAAGACAAGGCTGGTTTTTCCTGTGGTTGGGTGAAAGGTATGAATTCAAGATAAGAGGGTCAAGCTGATAGCAGAGCCAAGCAAACTGATAAAGTTAAAACTGAATGCTTACAGTCTACAGCTGACAAGCTTGTTTGCCTTCAGCTACTCTCAGCATGCAGTTTTCCCAGTATTCTACAATTTATTGAAACATAGAGGCCAGTTTTCTTCTATGGTAAGGAATGATATAAACATTATTGTATAGAGCGTTTGTCAGCTCATATTATGATTTCTTCACTTTATGATTAGTGCCTGCCTTGGGTTCTGCTCTGCGCCATAATCTTGTGGTATCATTTCCATGCTTCTCCATTGCTAATTTTTTATTTCTCTATTGGCTTTCTTTTCTTCGGTGATGCAACATCGTTATTTTCATATTATAGTTTTTGTGACATGTTGGGTCCATCTGATAGTTTATATCCAGTCAAATCATGATTAAAAGATGAATATATATACATATGGGCCCATCTTAATAGATACTAATTAATTAAAAGGACAATAGTCTAATAAATTATTAGCAGATGCTAAAATGGTTTCCTTTGTTTGATTTGAACACTCCATTAACATTTAATATTACCATATATTTGGGTTAGAGCTGCTCAAACACTTTGGCATGCAAATGAAGTTCCTCAGCATATGAAAGGAGAGCGCATGTTGATGACTTAGGACCGCAATCCGCTATTCTGGGGATCACTTTCCATCAGTATATTGAGAACATTGAATGAACTTCATGAGAGAACCAGGTTTGACATTTCCACTTACCTGGTGGACATCAAGGTGAAAACCATGCATTTTGTGTATCTTTGCTTCTTTACCATAGGTGAATCAGTTGTGATAGAATTTGTGCAGGATCATTTCTAAAATGATGGTAACTTAGTTGGAGTTCGTACATATTAATTGGCAGAGCTGTTCATCTTTAAAAGGAAACAAAAAATAATAAAAGACCGCAGCCGGTCCTTGTGTTCCTTTGTAAACATTATATTTGTTAATGAATCTTTCGTACATAAATAATGAAAATGGAATTGGTTATGAGATCAAAAAGTTTTATACCTGTTAGGAGACAAGCATAATGAACAATCCTGTTTGTTGAACTTTTATGTTTAAAAAATAATCTTTTCACATTTAAGTGGATATGCATGAAAGTTGAATAAAATAAGAAATATCTTATCAGCTAATTTTCTTTTGAAAGCTGAATTATATTTATCATCCTAAGTCAGGGATCTGCTGATAATTGCACTAAATATTTATTATTACTGTAAGTCAGGGATCACTTATATTATATATATTTTTTTGCAAATTAAGTATAAAATATTAAATATTTGTTTTGATATTTTTATTTTATTTTATTTTATATGTTAAAATGCTTAAGATTTATGTTATATTCAAAACAAATATTTTATTTTATTTTGTTATTTTGACATTACATAACAATAAATATATAAATTTTGAATTGTTTATAAATATAAAATCTTATCTTATAAATAACAAAATTTTATATTATATATAAATTAATTAATATATAAATAGTATCACATGTGCATCGCACCGGTTAAAAACTTTAAAAGATAGAAGTAATTTCTCTTAGGTAAAAAGTGATATTTTGGAGTTCTGGATAGAGCTGCAGAAAGAACAACACCAAAAAAAAAAAAAAAGGATACAAGGGGAGAGCTATCGTATCCGTCTTGAGCTGTATCTGTTACAGTTGAGTTCCTGATATTAGAATGTGACAATTTGGACAAGCTATTGCTGCTTCCAAACATGTGGCTTGCTGGGTTGAAAATTGGAGGAAGTCAAACCTTTGTTCTACTGACTTCCCTCGTAGTGTTGCCAACAACGTGGTTGAAGAGTTTGGGTATCCTTGCCTATGTTTCTCCTGTTAGGGTTTTGGCTTTTTTTATTCTTGTTGTTTGCATTTTTGGGTTGGAGCAATGGTATCCTTGCGTTGGTGGGGTTTTGGTTTCTTTTATTCTTGTTGTTTGCATTTTTTAGGTTGAAGCAGTAGATAGAGTGGGGTTCCATGAAAGTGATATGTAAAGATCTTATTTAGTCATGGATTTAAATTAACTGGGTCCAGATTGGCTCCAACCTTAGTTGTTGGATTTTTTATTTTATTATTTTTATTTTTAATATAAGAGGATATGAGATTTGGGAAGATTTGATTCTGTCTATTTAATTGTTATATTATATATGAATTGTTTTTTTTTTTGTGCAACTTAAGTATAAAATATGAAATATTTGTTTTGATATTTTAATTTTTATTTCATTTTATATGTTAAAATGCTTAAGGTTTATATTATATTCAAAACAAATATTTTATTTTATTTTATATTTTTACATTTTATAACTATAAATATATAAATTTTGAGTTGTTCACAAAAATAAAATCTTATCTCATAAATAAAAAAAAAAAAAAAAACTATCATATACAAACTTATTGATATATATAAATATACTCTTATGCATAATACGTGCATAGTACATGTATTATTCGTGCGTTGCATGTGCATCACACGGATTTAAAAGTTGTAAAAGATAGAAGTTTTTTAAAGTAAAAGTGATATTTTGGAATTCTGCATAAAGCTGAAAATTTCGCTCATAAGTGATCTTTTAGTACAAAAACTAATAACTAATTTTTTTTATCTTGTTGCAGATTTTACTTGTCTGCTTCATCACAAGCACCATCAACTATGGATCAATGGCTGTTCTAGGCTACCTGATGTATGGAGAACATTTGAAGTCTCAAGTGACATTAAATCTTCCAATCAAAAAGATTAGCTTAAAAATAGCAATTTATACTACTCTAATTAATCCCCACAAAATATGCTATCATGACTGCTCCAATTGCTACTGCTATTGAAGAAAAATCACTCTTCCGCAACAGAAGGTCTCTGAGCATTCACGTTAGAACAGTAATTATGATCAGCACAGTAGTTGTTGCCTTAACCATAGCATTTTTTGGCTACGTGATAGCACTTATAGGATCATTTTTGAGTGTTAAGCGTCTATGTTACTGCCATTCCTGTGCTATCTCAGGATTCACAAAACTGCTCGAAAATTTGGGTTAGAGTTTGGTAATAATTATAGTGATTTTGGTGGCTGGTTCATTTATATGTGTGCTGGGAAGCTTTACCTCTGTGAAACAAATTGTGAACCATCTATGAATTATTGAAAAAGAGGGTAGTACAAGCTTTTTATTAGATGAATTATTGAAAAGGAAGGTAGTTCAAGCTTTTTATTAGTAGGATGAGAATTTTCAAAAAGAACCAAAAAGGAAAAACTGGAAGGAAGACAAAACCTGTTAAATCTTATGTAATAAATTTAATTACTACAATTTTATGGTGCATTTTCGTTATAATTTATAAATACATTACCAACAGTAGTGTGATTCGTTGATAAAAAGTAATGGAGCAGTTTAGATATGATGTGAAGTTGGCGTACTCAGGATTCTGTTGATTTCACCTCTCGTAACCACAGTTTTGTTTCAAAACTTGGCAGTGATCTTGGACATTTGGAGTTCCAAAAGTCGATACATTGCCATCATGTGAGAAACGTTGCATAGATAAAATTGTCAGCAACTCAGCATATCTGGCTCGGGATCCTTGTTCACAACCCTTGATTTTTGCCTATAAAAATAGTTTACTAACCATGTTTCATACTCAAAGTCTTCAACTTTTAATTAGGAGAGAGAAAAAAGAAAACAGGCTGAGAGTAGGACAAAAAAAATGAAGTCCAAGTGTTTAGTCTTGATCAATCTTTTGGTTTTACAGTATCTGGCAGTTCTTTGTGTTTCACAGGATTTTTATTTTTTCTACTTTGTTTAACAAGTGGTTTGATTGTTAATAAGGGGTTATTTTTTTGTCTGGATGCCTTTGATTTTCTTTGTTTACTTCTCATTTGAGTTACTGTTTGCATACAGTGGCCAGGATCATGCTGTGACTCAGACAAGAATAGTTGTTGCTACCCTACGACAGGGCAGCCTGCAGCTGATTTTAGCATTCATGGACTTCGGCCTAATTACAAGGATGGATCATGCCCTCAAGATTGTGATTCTAACAGTCCTTTTAATGAATCTTAGGTACTTGAACATCCTTGCAATCTTGATCTTATAATTCTTCCAAGATTGAGAATTGTATGATGTTGGTTGTTCTATACCTAAAGTCATCTCATTTGTTCTATGCACTTTTTTTAAAGCATTTGAGGTTATAAGAATTTGAATCTAAACAGTGTAACTAAAAATTTAGCACTTTTTACATATTCAAAACTGTTTGACATTGCAGATTTCAGACTTCATCAGTAACATGAGTAATTGGCCATCACTGGCTTGTCCTAACAGCAATGGAGAAAGCTTTTGGTCATATGAATGCGAGAAACACGATACCTGCTCCGAGTCTGTCCTTGATCAACACAGCTACTTGGAAACATCTCTCAGCTTAAGGCAACAAACCAAACTCCTTCAAAGTCTTAAAAGTACAGGTAATCCAAACGTTCAACACCTCTCAATTACATTGCCAAGTACACAAATGTGGATGTAGCAGGAATCAATCCAGATGGAAGATCTTATAGCCTGGCGAACATCAAAGATGCTATAAAAGAAGGAACTGGGTACACGCCATGGATAGAGTGCAACAAAGACTCATCAGGCAACAGCCAGCTTTACCAGGTGTATTTGTGCGTGGACAGTTCGGGGTCAAACCTCATAGAATGCCCTGTGTTTCCCAAAGGGAAATGTGGGTCAGAGATTGAATTTCCTACCTTTTAGATTTTGATGATATATACTCAAACTTTAGGACCTTTGATTACATTGAGCACTCAGATTAATCTTATCTGCTTGTGCTCGTAATGTGGTCTCAGTTTGATTCCCCACATATTTATCCAGCCCTTCTGTACTGTTTCTCCTTGTCAACCCTTAATATTAAAGTTGCCATAAACTAAATGTCTGAATCACAAAAGTTGTACAAATTAAAGCTCTTTGTCAGCCAGTTTTACAAGATCGAATTTCAATCTTGCGAGAACCCATATTTTAAAAAAAGTATATGAATCACTTGGATTAAATCTCATTTTTATCAAAATTTTTTTTCTTTAATTTAATGCAATTTCTAATATAATTCTGCATATTTTTTTCTTCTATATCACACCTTATTTTCACGTCAAAACTCGAATTCATCAAAAACAAACGCTTATGAAAGAATGAGGGATCAGGGGCCATGACCATCAGCATTATAAATCTTCTCTCTTCTTCAATTCCAAAATCCAACTGATCATTAAGTAAACAAAATATTGATAGAAAAAAAATGGAAAGGGCCAGAATTTGTTATTTGTAATGCTAATTATCATGCAATCAAGAGGAATATGGATCGAGTTTGATATGAGAAATAAAAAAATAAAAAAAAAGAGTGAAAACATGATTGTCCTTTATATCAATGACCAAAATGCAAGCAAGAGATCAACTTTTTAGATCATGATAATAGTTCTAGAGGTGGCATGTTATGGAGGTTGCTTCCTTGCTCTTATTTAATTAATTAATTATTGGAAATTATATTTTTTTTCTTTAAGCCAAATGTTCCATTGCTTCATGAACTTCCACAAGCAAAATTAAAGAGAGAAAACATGTGCCACAAGGTAAAGGAAATTGGAAAGGAAACGGAAACTGACCTAATTTTCTATTGTTTTTTTGTTTTTTTATATACTTTAAACCAATTAGTGAATGGATGATTATTATATAAACTATACCATCGTGAAGTACATTTAAGGGAATGATATTCCAAAGAAAAGCCTTCACTTAAACAATATAACATATGATTAATAAATTAATCATCATTACTTTGGTCATTAGTTAGTTTGAATTGTTTTTCGATATTATCATGTGTTGAATTTTGATCGATATAATTGAGAGTTTAGTATTTTACTACTAACAAATTATGTAATTATTAATAAATGATTAAAAATTAAACCTAACCAATAAAATTAAGAGGATTTTTTAGTGTTAACTTATCTAATATCAAGAGAGCAACAATTGAAAAATAAAATAACAGAATTAACATAATAAAACCAATTTATTTTATCTTTTTAATTTTTCATTCAAAATAAATAAATAAGTTCCCTGCATCAAACATTTGAAAAACAAATCAAATGGATGTGGCTTCTTGGCCTTGATAGGTTATGTGTTATCAAACTGCTGACTTGCACGCAAGAGGAGCTGCCAATCTTAATTATTATCAATTATAAAGCCAATAAATTAAGCCCCAAATAAATAATAGCATACGGGTCTGTCATGTGGATATTGATGCTATATTTATATGCCCTATTTATTAAGAAAGGGCCTGTCTCTCATGTGGGTTCCTGACTAGATGAGGAAAACAAATCAACTTAACGTGGGAAAAAATAATAGAACAAAGACTTTGAGAAGAGACAAGATCATGCAAAAAACAATAATGAAGATGACGTTAAAACACGCAAAACAATCCATTAAACTAATTACAATGAGAAGCATATGCCGTCTAGGATATTCTGTCCTAAACCTACCCTTTTGCCTATAAATTCATCTACCATAATGAAGCACTTCATATCTTCATATTTCTTAACCCCAAAGCTAATTTTATCAAAGTTGTTATCACTTTGTGAGAGATAAAAATCATCAAGAACATCCGAAATCATGAAGCTCAACTCATTTTCAATCATTGTCATCAAGCTTTTGATGCTACAATACCTATCAGATCTTTGTCTTTCACAGGATTTTGATTTCTTCTACTTTGTTCAGCAGGTAAGTGAGGTTAATTTTGTTTAGCATATATGATCAGATATCATTCCGTTGATCATATTTTGGATTTTGGGTCATTATTTGATCATACAGTGGCCTGGAGCATATTGCGATACAAAACATAGTTGCTGCTACCCAAAGACCGGAAAGCCTACAGCAGATTTTGGCATCCATGGACTTTGGCCTAATTACAAGGACGGTGGCTACCCTTCCGATTGTGATCCCGACAGTCGTTTCGACAAATCTGAGGTGCTATATTTTCTTGCATGCGTTACTATAACTTGATCCGAGAAGATATGATTAAAATGGTTTATTAGGTTGAAGAAAGTGGTCATACAGGTTAATTTCGATCGTTTAGAGATAAGCCAGTGGTTTTAAAGTTTGGTCGAGTACTTATATGTGGGTACTTGAAAATTAAATACAGGAAATATAATAAATTGACAAGACAACCCCATAAACAAGATGGAGCTGTATGCGAATGCAAAACGTTACCCTTTTTTTGCCTTATCAATTTTTAATTTACATATAAAATAAATAATATTGATTATTATTAATTTAATTTATCACTTTATTTTAGAGAATAAAAATTTTTTTAATGAAAATTAAATCATCTTTCAAAGTAATAATCTAATTGAATAATTCAAAATCACCATCACAAAATTATTCAGTGCTATATAATGATATAATCATCATGTATAATTCATCATAATTTCTTGAATGATTATTCTATATCAAACATCACCTTAAAAGTGGTTTTAGAAATCAATTGCAGAAATTGAGAAAAAAGCAAAGAACAATGTATCTCCTAAGCCATTGAATTAGAGCTGAGCAAATGATCAGTTCGGTTAATTTAGTTTTAAAAATCGAATAATTGATTTAATCAATATAATTTATTATAAAAATCGAATTGATCGGTATATATAAAGAAAATCAAAGAATTGAACCGAATAAAGGTGATCAATTTGATTATTTTTTTGGGTTAGTCGGTTTTATTTTTATTTTCTACATTAAATATACTTATATTATTGAGTATACTTATATCATATATATATATATATATATAATTATTTATTTTGTGTCAAGTCGAATATTTTGGTTCATTCTATTTAAGTATTTTAAAACCAAAAATTGAATGTTTTAACCATTCAAATCGAAATAATAATCAAAATATTTATATAACTCAAATTATACAACTCAATTTCCTTTAAAAATTCTCTTTTTTTTTCGATTTTTTAAAATTTTAACCAAATTTTACTTATCCTTACAACGAATTGAAAATATAATAAGTAAATCTTCAGATCCTGAGATGATGATGAGATCAGATTAGAGTAATGTTTCAAGATTGGAAAATACTATTTGGCAAGTATACAATTGAAACTACACATAATTTATTCGGCTAGCTAATAAGAAAAGCTTTTATTTCCTCTGTAATCCATAATTTACACGCAAAGCAACAGCAATAGATACACAGTTTGTCACCTTCCAAGTTGTTGGGACCATCCAATCTGTCATGCTTCGAATTGGTAAAATGTCTTTCGTAGCTTAAAAGAACACTGTTTGCTGTCTAACTACCAATTATTGAATCTGGGATTAACAATGTCTCCCCATCCTGTATAAAAGATTTCAGACCTGATTGGCCGTCTGGAAAAGGAATGGCCGACTCTTTCCTGTCCTAGCAACGATGGAACTAAGTTCTGGACACATGAATGGGTAAAACATGGGACATGCTCAGAATCTGAACTTGACCAACGTGAGTACTTTGAAGCAGCTCTCAAATTGAAAGAAAATGCTAACCTGCTCCAAGCTCTGACAAATGCAGGTACCCCCCAAGTTCATTTTTTCTTTAACAGGCTTAATTAATATCAGCTTAGACTAGAGATTTGGAAATAATTGTGTCTCCTTGGGTATAAAATTTGTGTTGCAGGGATCAAACCAGACGATGAATTCTATGAATTGCAGGATATTAAAGATGCTATAAAAGAAGCTGTTGGTTTCACTCCAGGCATAGAGTGCAATGTTGATTCATCTCATAACAGCCAGCTTTATCAGGTTTACTTGTGTGTGGAAACTTCGGGGACGGATTTCATTGAATGCCCGGTGCTACAAAGGTTTAAATGTGGTTCAAGCATCCAGTTTCCCAAGTTTTAGTTGAAAAACTCCATTTTCTTGATTAATTTATCCAGCAATTGTTTCATCCTTTAACTATGACTTTCATTGTTAAAAAGTAAAGGACTCGGGTATGGATAGGCTAGTTTCCCTTTGTCCTTCACCTTGTTTTCTCCTTTGTATTTTATATAATAAATTAATTTCACCGATAATCGAAATTGATAAATTAATAAATAGATTTGTTATAACATATATATTCGAAAATCTATAGCTAGATTTAACAAATGAATGGAGTTGTCATCAATCTTTTATTAGGTATGATTAGTCACCTAGGGAATCTATCCTTTCAAGAAACTTTTAAGCTTAACTAAGAGTTCCTAAAAGAATAAGTTCGGGTCTATTAACCAAAACAGGGTTCAAAAATTCGGTTATATGTGAGGAAGGTTATAGCACCCCCACATGCCTATCCCAAGGATGATACCATATTATTTCAAATTTATCCTAAGGTTTGGAGTCTAATGGTTTCAAATTTTATGTTAAATATTGAAAATAATTTTTAAGATTTTCCATCAATTTACTAGAACTCTTAAAAAATGCTTCCTCACCTCAAGAGTATTCAAGAGTTCCATTTGATTTCTTGAAGAGGCTCCGTCGTCGGAAAAAAAAAATTTTTCATTTTTTTTATTGAAAATAAATCTAATTATTCCACCGTTTGGGCCAAATTAGAAATATTTTTTTCTTTTGAATTTCTAAAATTTTCACCATTTTAGTCTTTTAGAAATTTTCTTTTTCTCTTTTTTCCTTAGAAAGAAAATAATATGACAATCATTTTTATTGAAATTTTATCTAAATTATTCCACCATTTGGGTCAAATTTAGAGAAAATTTATCACCTAGAGATTTCTTAAAAATTTACCATTTGAAATTTTTAAAAATCTCATCTTTAGATAATTATCAAATATTTTCAATCCAAATTTTTATGTGGAAAAAAACACAATTACTTGTATTAAAATTTCATCTAAATCATTTCATCATTTGGGACAAATTTAGATAACATTTCTCATCTATGAAATTTATAAAAATTTTAATTTGAAATTTTTATAAATTTCATCATTAGTTAATTAATATTTATTCTCAAATTTTTATTTTAATTATTTTATCTTATTTTGATAAAATAAAAAAAAGTAAAACAAATAAATAAAATAAAATAAATAAAAAAATACCAAAAATTCGAAAACAGCTCGGCTCAAGACCAAAAATCACAGCTCAGATGCGCGGCTCGGGATCTCGGCTTGGCTCGGCTCGGTTGGAACCCAGGCGGAGAAATGGGTTTCTGGTTCGGATGCGTTACGAGTCGGGTCGGATCTTGACAAAACGCGCGGATCCTATAAGCTTACTAACGCAAAAATGATGTCATTTTGGAGAGGGTATATAAGGCTGAAGAATGAATTTTTTTTAAAATTCCCTTCTCATCTTCTCTCTCTTCCCTTCTTTTCTCCTCCTTCTTTCTAAACAATTTCAGATTTCGATTGAATTTCTACCGAAAGCTGAAAAAAGTCACCGAAAACTTTAAATCTGATCGAAAAACTCGTCGAAAAATTCAAAATTCATCTCAAAATTTCATCGGATTCTGAAAATTTTCTAAAAATTTTTCAGAAAAAAAACTCCAAAAATTCGAAAAAAAAATCTAAAAATCTTATACTGCCTCTAAACACTTTTTACTTCTGTTTCACCTCTTTGTTTTCTTTTTTTCTTTTTGATTCATGTGTGTCTTATGTGTGATTTATGGACCTATTTATAGGGATTAATCAAAAGAGTTTCTTATCAATCCCAACTCCTTTTGAGATTTGAATTTAAATATTGAATCCAATCCCAACTCTGTCAATTCCCAAATTACGATCAAATTCATCCCAATTTTTTTTATCATAATCCTAATCTTTACTGAAAATTAATCAAAATAAAAAAGATAAATATATTAATAGATAACAAAAAATAATTAGATAAATAAAGAAATAGTTAAATAATAATAATAAAAAAATAAATGCAGATAAAATAATAAAAATATTAATAGATAAAAAATAAAAATAAAAATATATATTAATAAATAGATAAATAATAAAAATAAAAATAAAAGCTAATTGGGCATGTTAATTGGATCTTGAATCAGACCCAATAGTCTTAAACCTAAAACTTATTAGACAAAGCCCAACAACTTTAGGCTCGAATTAAATAAGGTGTCTACAAGATTGATACATATAAAAAATATTAATTAAAACTAATATATATACTCAATTTTTAATTATTTTTTTTATATAAATATTCATCAAATCGTATCATGATTTTTCTATTAAATACTTATTTAAATAAAATTTTAATAATTTATTTAAAATTTCATATCCTTTTAATATCATAATTTGATCTTAGCATTCAATTTTCTTTTTTTTTTTTTACAATCATTTTTAATAATCACTTTTTAACTAAAAACTTATTTTTAAAAAATCACCTAATTTACACCCTTTGGAAAATATTAATTTCGCTTTACCAGAGCTTCAGTTTAATTAACGGTGATCTGTACGGATTGTGTTCTCAACCGTAAAGCAATGGCTAATTTTTTTAATCTGAAAATTGGTCGTATGATAAAGTCCAAACAATTTAAATGTGCGTGGCGCATTGGCCTTCTCCATGTCTCATCAAATTGTCGGTGCCAGCTTGCACCGACAGGGCTACCAACCCTCCCTTAATCGGTACTGCTTTATCCCACGTCAACTTTAATAATGATAATTTAAAGTATGATATAATAGTTATAAAAATACATAAAAAGAGTATAAAAATAAAAATAAAATTATTTAAATTTTTAAAAAATTATATATTAAATTAATAAAAATATTTTTATAATTTTATATTAATATAAATTATAATATATAATTTTTATATAAAATAAAATATAAATATATAAATTATTAATATTTTTCGTTATATAAATATAATATGTTATCAATGGATATACGTTTTTCAAATGTCATGACAAGCATTTCATAAAGAGTAAGTAGAGTATTTTAATCTCACATCGAATAATAAAAAAAAATCATTGAAATTTAAAAAATATTAACACTGCACACTAAGTCAATTTTGAAGGAATAAGGTAATAGTCATGTGACAAATTAGTATAGAGCAGATCTTGAATTTTCGATCCACGTCAAGTATTTTGATGAGAAGTAAGCAAGGTGACCAACTTTCGTGACAAAAACATTACGAGATTGGATGAAAAAAATATCACTTCAAGCGCTCCAATAAGAGTAAACAAGGCTTCCAATCCGCTATCTAACGTGAAAAGAGATGGGATAACTGGGGTTTAAAAAATATTGACACTACACACTCTAATAAGCTAATTTCGAAATTGAATGAGAAAAAATATCACGTCAAACGCTTCAAAAAAAGTAAGTAAAATACTTCAATCTTATATCGAACATGAAAAAAAAAGATAACTGAAATTTAAAAAATATTAACACAAATCCTTGATATATTGATTTTGAGTAAAATAATGATCACGTGACACAAGCACGTAGTCCCATGTTTTTAAAAAATTAAGCCATGTATTTGCATGTTAAAAGAGCTTACAAATTCTTGAGATCGATCCAATCCCATCTTGCATGCATCTCGATTTCCAAGTTAGAAATCAAGGGGTGTTGCGACATTGATTAGCAGTGATAACGAATCAAATCAAATTTTATTTAATATTTTTAATAATATATAATATTATAAATTTTTAAGATTTAATTTAAATTTGAATCGATTTTTTATTTAAATCAACTTGATTTGAATTAAATTTTAATAATTTAATTTTTTAATTTTTAATTTTTAAATTTTATATATTATTTTAACATAATCTAATACATCAATGATTTTATTCTAAAAATACAATGAACAAAAATTGAATTCGGGTTGCACTAAGTTTCAATTAATTAAAGTAAAGAGGTGATATTGTGAATCTCATGGCATTGGCAATAATGATGGGACAATTAAATGATTTCCACTAAAACATAATTTAATTACATCTTACAAGTAGAACATAATTAATATTGAGACTAACAAAATCGATAACCATAAACAAAGAAATAAAATATATCATTTTGCCTACAAAATTAAATGTATATGTACTTTTGATTAATATGTGGTTAATTACACTTAAAAAAAAGTGTCAAATTCAAAATTAATCCTCCTTCCAATATAGTACAATATTAAGTTTAGATATTCTCATAAAAATTAGTAAAAATATCAATTGATAAAGTATAAAATGGATAAAATATTTTTATTTTTATTTTTTAATTATATTTATCATCGTATCCATATTTAATAGGTGTTTTAAATTTATTTATATTTTTAATTTTTTGAGTATTTAATGAGTGTAATCCGTAACTTTGTTTTTAAAAAAAAATAAAAAATATTTTTAACTTTTTATTTTATATATTTATGTAATTTTTTAAAACATGTATTTTTAAATATAAATATATTAATTCTAATAAATTAAAAATAAAATGTCTTTTATTAAATAAAAATTAAGCTATTAAATATAAATAAATATATAAAATATAAATACGGATATGAAACGAATGTTAATTATTTAATTTTGTATTCGTATTTAATAAAAAATTAATTTTTATTTTTATTTTTATTAAAATAAAAAATAAAAATTTTCACCAAATTTAGATATGACTGACTTACCCAAAAAGAAGTGAATAAAAAAATATTTATCCACAATCTAGCATAAGTATTGAAGCAAACTTTTTGTACCAAAAATTTAGAGGTTTGGTACGGTCCAACATACAAGAGTTAAACTATTCCTTTCACATTAATTAAGCTATGTTCTTACGTTATTGAATTTCCTTAATCTTTGTCTACATTTCACGCTACTTTCATTTCTATTATGCTTCTTTGACCCATTCAAAAGCCTAAGGGACCACTCTGCTCTTTTTAACTCCCAATCGCTTTTTTTTTTTCTTTTACAAGCATTTTTTTTTTGTTTTGTTAAAATAGAAAATTTAATTTAGGATTATCTTTTAAAAAGAAATTACAAAAGTTTATTAGAAGAAGTTAACAATAAATGAACATCTTGTGAAATATTTTTATTGTTAATTATTGATTTTTTTAACCAAATCAAAATACATTCTTAATTATATATAAAATCACTTCAATTCAAATAAATTATAAATTTAATCTATTATATTTAATTTGTATACAACGGATTAACATTATTAATTTAAAAATTTTTATAATTACTTTAAAAAATATTAGATTATATTTGATATGAAGTATTATTTATTTTAAAAATTCAAAGATTTATTTTCGTTTTTTTTTTTGGAAAAAAGTCACTTCAATGGAAAAGTAGTGATTTTTACTCATAAAATTAAAATTTAATTATTGGTTATTAAAAGTGAGATTGTTTTCCTCCACAACTGCCTTAATTAAAATAATATATTCTCTCCTTTCTTTTTTTTTTTCATTTTTTAAAAATATTTTAAAATTATATACATTTTAAACGCTTAAAATTTTTACTTTTTATATTTTAAATTTTTTTATTTTTTGACATTAAAAATTATTAAAATTTAATTTTATAAAAAATTTAAATTTAAAATTAAATTTTTGAAAAAAAATTCATAAAAGTTAATAACCTCGAAAAAATTTAGAATGAGGTATTTAATTTTATCGCAAATAAAAACAAAGATGCTCACAATATTAAAAGAAAAAAATTTACCTCTTCCAACGGCGGCTGGCCACGTCACAGAATTTCCGACAATTTACCACGTGGATATATTTCATTAGGCTTTCTAGTCAAAGAGAGTAGCGACGACCCGGAAAGTAAGGAAAATATTTAAAAAAAAAGAAAAATAAATATTACTAGCAGCAGGTTTTATACCAATGATTTAATTCAGGGGAAATTAAAAAAGGCGGACAAGTCGGTCAGCAACAAAAATCTCTGTTGTCTTTACTGGGAAAGACCGGAAAACGGTTCTATTTCCCACCGTTGAGCTCAAACGACTTGAAAGTTCAAACAACAAAGGTCAAAACGGCGGAGATCCTAACGCTCTCTCCTGTAATCTTCAATTTCTCTCTACGATTTTTCTTCGCCGGTAAGTTTTGGTCTCCGACTTTACTTGAACAGTTTTTCGTCTTATTTGCTTAACTAAGTTCTGTTTGATTTTTTTTTTTTAATTTTAAATTTACAATTCTTTTTTTAGTTTTTTTTTTTCTCAATTTTCGCTTTTTCTTTTCGTGTTTTGGTTGTTAAGCTTGGATTTACTGCAATGCGTTTGGATCTGTCTCGAAACTTCTTTTTCTGCTTTTTTCTTTTTTCTTTTTTAGTTTAGTTTGGTTTTAACTAAAAGCTGATGCAAGATTTGGATCTTTATTTTTTTCTCTTTTTTTTTTTTTGGGAAATTTTGGAGTTTGAAACTTATATCAATTAAAGTGGTAATGATGCTTAGTAGTAAGTTCCAGTATGGGAAAGATCATGCCGTTGAATCGGAAATTTAGTTGACGATGAATTCGGAATTTATTTCTATTTAATTTTTCTTTCTTTTCCTACATTTTCTCTCCAACCAATCATAGATGTAATGACTGTTAATTTTGAGCTGTTTTTTTTTTTTTCCTGTCTAAGGGAATTCTATAGTTAGATCTGGAAATGTCATTTTTATGTAATATAAAGAAAAGATTTTTATGAATTTTGATGCAAAATGAGAGCAAAATTAAATTTATAATTTCAATTAAAAGCATAAGATAGATAGTATATTGATTCTCCAGTCCAGACATCAAAATTTTGCATCTTGTTACAATATTGTAACAAAAAGAAACCATTATTGTGTAAACTAGGGTTTTGATTAATAGGTTTCTTATTCTATGAAGGATCATCTGTTTGTTTTTGTGTTGTGGTCCCTACCACCACATTGGTAATCCAAATCGTTTTTTTTTTTTCCTTAAGCTTTAATTTCTTTCTGTTTGCTACAGGTGTCTTCTATTTTTATTTAGTCATATTACAGAATTTTATATGGCTAAAGCTTCGTGTTTGTTTCAGTCAACAAGAATATAATATGACAATTGAAAGAGTAAATTTAACAACTCTCTCCAAAATGAGCAATTGGGGTGGCACAGCTTGATGCATTTGACTTGTGCATCTAGGTCATCTACAGCAACTGTTGCGAATTGATTATTGTGTGTTTTGCTGAAACCTTTTTTTAGTGTTTTGTAAATTTTAGGGGTGATACTGATATTTTTTGGATGTATGACACTTATCTTAGGTTGAAGTTGGTGTAGCTAATTATTTTGTAGTAAAAGTTAGTATAGCTAACCAAAGTTGAATAGTTAGTGATAAACAGCAAAAGTTGATGTCCTGTTCTCTGGTTTCATTTGCTTTATTTTCTTGGAATTGTGTACTTGTTTTATTGGACTGTTTCTCTGTTTGTTAGCATTATGGATATATTACTTATTTTCGGTTGCAAATTTTGGTACATTTTCTAATGGACTAATTGGTTTCAAATTCTGTCACACCATGACAGTCTTATGTCAGATGCATGACAAAGAATTTTTCAGGAAATTGCTACATGTTTATCGAACTCTTGAGTTTTTGTACATCATGCTAGAAGGTCATGCTTGCAAATTTTGGTAGTTGGCTCAGCTGGACAACAGATTGAGAATGAAAGCTGAAACACTCCATCTGAAGAGGTGAAATGATCCTTCAACATTTAATCTTAAGCTGTTGACTGTCTGTTCAAAGTTCACCCTTGTTTTAACTCTTCACTAGCTACTTGACTTATTGCTTACAGATTATAATTTTATAAACCATTTAAATATTGATTACCATTTGCTGGCAGGCTGGTTTCTTTAAATTTGATCATTATTAGAATAAGTTGCAACACTTTTTGATGCAATTGTGTAATCAGCAGAATGAAGAAATGGTATGGTGGTGCTCTAGTTGCATCCTTGTTTATGTTGCTGGTTCTGAGATATGGTGTCATGAAAAATCCTGTTGACGAAAGCTACTTTACAAATTCCGTCTCCACCAATGGAACCAATCCACTTGAATGGGTGCATTTTACAGGTCCACCTGCAGTTCAAAATCCAGAAAATGCTTCTCAAGTAATTTCCATTGATACCATAGCTTTCAGTCTCTTTGCTCAAAGGAACCTCTCCAAGGGAGAGCAACAATCTTTGCTGACCTGGAATTTGTTGAAGAACTTAATTAACCATTCTCAAGCTTTGCCAAACGGAGTAGAGGCTATCAAGGAAGCTGGAAGTGCATGGAATAGCCTGATGGCTTTGATTGAAGATGAAAAACTTGGTTATGCCAATGGTAATTCATCTAGGAAAGCAAAAGAGAAGCAGTGTCCCCATTTTCTTAATAAAATGAATGCTACAGAACCTGACAAGGGTCAATATAAGTTGGGAGTTCCTTGTGGCCTCACTCAAGGTTCTTCCATTACAATCATTGGCATTCCAAATGGTCTTCTTGGTGATTTTCGCATTGACTTAACAGGGGAAGCACTTCCAGGGGAGCCTGATCCACCCATAATTTTGCATTACAATGTTAGGCTCCATGGGGATAAGATAACTGAGGACCCTGTAATAGTCCAAAACACCTGGACTATAGCTCATGATTGGGGTGAAGAGGAGCGTTGTCCGACCCCGACTCCTGACAAGAATAAAAAAGGTAGAAAGACTTGTGGCATCTTTTTGGGGTTTTTCTTTTTGGCCAAAGAAAAGAGTTGTTTTTGGTATGTATAGTGCAAAAAGAATTAGAATATTTCTTCTTGTTTTATGTTAAATTAAGGTCCATATACCACTTATACATTTTACAGTCCTTAGGTTAAGATACACATTCTCTTCATATTTAAGTACTCTTTTTTTACTGTATTCAATACCAAACATGCAATTTACTCATCTCTTTTGAATAGCACATTAATAGATACTGGAAAATCTGTCAGCTTAGAAGCTTTTTCAACCTATTGGTGACATCATTAGACTTTGTCTGGCCAAGTGAATTCAATTAACAGCTAGTTGCCTTAGCTTCAGTTACAAAAATTCTTTATTTTCATTATGTGCAGTGGAGTACAATATTTCAAGCCCATCTAAATTTCTAATTGCTTCCTCTTCTTCTTCTTCTTTTTTAAATTGTTTGCATTCATGGGCATGTGTAACTGCATAGTTTTTTTCCAGTGGATGAGTTGGACTGGTGCAATAAGTTGGTGGGTAAAGATGATAACAGGACAGTTAGCTTGCTTTCCCATGGTTCGAGGAGGTCTTCAATGGGGCTGCAAGGGGTTAAATTGAGAAGATATTTTCCTTTTAAGCAAGGTTCTCTTTTCGTTGCAACTCTTAGAGTTGGATCAGAGGGAATACAGATGACAGTTGATGGAAAGCACATAACATCCTTTGCTTATCGAGAAGTAACTTTTGTCATCCTACTTTTACTTCTATAATTTGTTAAATAATTAATAGTTTCAAAGAACTTAATGGCTTATTGGCTGCTTTTATGTTCAGACATTGGAGCCATGGCTTGTTAGTGAGGTTAGAATTTCTGGAGACGTGAAATTAGTTTCTGTCCTGGCTAGTGGTTTACCCACATCAGAGGATTCAGACCATACAGTTGATGTAGAGGCACTTAAATCAGTTCCTCTCTCTCGTCAAAGACCATTGGATCTCTTTATTGGTGTTTTCTCTACCGCCAATAATTTTAAACGAAGAATGGCTGTGAGAAGAACATGGATGCAGTATCCTGAAGTTCGGTCAGGGACAGTTGCAGTGCGCTTTTTTGTTGGATTGGTATGGTTTCCATGTGAATTTCTCACATAAAATTGCTAAATTTTGATGCTTAGCGGTTGTAGTTCTATCATAGAGAAGGGAAACCCATTTTCATCAAGCATTACATGGTCGAGATGTTCTAGCCACAAATGCTATGGTTCATAAATATGGTTCTTGATTCATGCTTTCAAGGCATTGTTGCACCACTACGTCGCATATGATTTTTGGCCAGCAGTCTTACATGCTGTTAGAGGTCTTATCACTGGGACAATGTTCATTAGGTTTCTCTGTTTTTAGACCATTTTTGTACCAATAGGTAACTTATTATGCTTTACCGTAGTAGGTTACTTCAGCACTAGCTGCATTTTTTGTTTTTTTGTACTCACATCAGACACATAAACACTTTAATGTACTCATATAAGACACCTAAACACTGTAATATACTCGTTGTTCAGCTGCAATGGGCACCAATCTTATCTTTTTATACGTTAATAGTTAGACAGCTGAAAGTTTTGGTGTTAAACTCTGTAGTTGTATCTCTTGAAACTATTGTCTAAGTTTATGGTTTTAAGTTCTATAGTAATCCAAACCTCATACATAATTACTTACCAGGTTTGAGATGTTCTGCAGCATAAAAACCAAATAGTAAATGAGGAACTCTGGAATGAAGCTCGGACATATGGAGATATACAGCTGATGCCTTTTGTTGATTACTACAGCCTGATCACCTGGAAAACTTTGGCTATTTGTACCTTTGGGGTAAAGTCTTGTTCCTTTCTTTGAATAAGGAAAATCCTTCGTTTCCTTATCGAACTCATCTCTTCAACAGACAGAAGTTGTTTCTGCAAAGTTTGTCATGAAGACAGATGACGATGCATTTGTTCGTGTGGATGAAATAATGGCATCGTTAAGCAGGATAAATGTGACTCATGGATTGCTTTATGGACTGATTAACTCGGATTCCCGACCTCATCGTAGTACAGATAGCAAGTGGTTTATTAGCCCCGAGGTAATTCCTCACTTAATTTCCTCAAATGGTTTCAACCATACTGACTTGGCACAGTGTCAGTGGATAGTGAATCATAAGCTCTAAGTTTTTGCTTGTTATGAGCAACGATTGTATTAGGTTTGCTCAATCAAAATCCATTTTGTTTTCCTTCTATCATGTTCATAAAAGCGACATTTATCGTGATCACAGAAAGAAAGAAAAAGAGCGGCTATTTTGCACAATAGTCTTTTCATAGCTCACTTTCTCTGCAACGCTGTTAGATGGCCCTCTAACTCAAGCTAAATTAACTCAAAGCTTTAGTCTGTTCATAATGTTACTGTAGGCGGCTCTGGCATTTCCTTCCATAGTTACAGACAAATCAGCATTATTTAACCATAAATGGTTAAAAATTGTCTTCCGCTTCTTAATTATCTTCTCGTGATGTTGTGTTGAATGAAGGAATGGTCCGAAGAGAAATACCCTCCCTGGGCACATGGTCCTGGTTATGTGGTGTCCCACGACATAGCGAAGGCTGTTTACAAGAGGTTCAATGAGGGGCGCTTAAAGGTACGATGAAAATTTAATCTTTTCCTTTTCCCAAGTTCTGTTCTGCAATATGCGACATATGTTCACTGTAAAATTTATGCAAGCATGGGCATTTATTGGAATAGGATTTCTTCATTCCTTCCTTGTGTGTATAATTTTCAGTGTTAAACAAATGTCATGTATAACAGATGTTTAAGCTAGAAGATGTGGCAATGGGTATTTGGATAGCAGATATGAAAAAAGAAGGTTTAGAAGTTGGGTATGAGAAGGAAGAGAGGATCTTTAATGAGGGTTGCAAGGATGGATATGTCATTGCCCACTATCAAGGTCCAAGAGAGATGATGTGTTTGTGGCAGAAACTCCTGGACACAAAAAGGGCTAGATGCTGTGGTGATCCATAATCACTGGAGGAATACAATGGTTGTTTGTAGATGCTTTAACATTCAATATCTACACTTGCCTTTCATCACCACGGCACGTTCCACTGCTAACTTTAACTTGATGAGAAATAGATGGAAGGAACAAAAAAAAATCAGTCCTTGCTGATTTGATTGATCTGGGTCGAGAAAATGCAGACTACAGTGACCGATATTTTAAGTCTATTTTTTAACTGTAGGTGGGTAGGGTTAGTGATTGTTGTTGTATAATTAGCTTTTTTTTTTTTGTAAAATGAAAGTCTAAGTAAAAATGGTAGATTGATACCATTGTATAGAGAAGTCATAGTTGTAGGAAATTGCAGGATTTACCCATGTCTGATCTGATGTACACTCTACTCCTTTCTATGTATTTTATTGTATTTGTTTCAAGATAATAACACACAATTATTGTCCAAAAGCTTTCCTTCTCGTCGAAGGAAATGTATCAAAGATACGGTGGAGAAGAAGACAAGTGGCACTAAAAGCATTAAGATCCACTCCCTCCTAAAAAAAATCTCCTCTCAACTGATAGTGACTTCCTTTTTTTTTCTTATTTTTGGGAAAAGTCTTCGATTCAAATTGATCAACATGTCTTGTAAGCAACATATTGATAAACTTGTCAACGTTCCAGCTCATTCTACAACCCTCACCAATCTCAATTCTGTGGGACCCGCGACTCCTCTTCGAGCAATTTACTTGTTATATCTCCCAAGCCTATCGCTGCTTTACATTCATTGACTCCTTGTAGGACTTAAAAAGTTTTGACCTTTCTTCAAGTTATTTTCTTTCTCCAAAGTTTCTCTTTTTGTCCTAAAATTCGCAAGTTTCCATGGCTTCTGAAACTGAAGCTCCTGAAATTTCTTCTTTGTTTGAAAGGTTGTTGAGGCAAAGAGACCATTCTTTCTTTCTACCTTTTATCTTGGGATTCTCCAACGACAACAGTTATCGTAGCAATATCTCAAGAGAAAACCCTGAAGACCCAGATCAAGAAACATCCCAGGAAGCAACTTCCCAACGTGAAAGAATAATCCTTATCAACCCATTTACGCAAGGCATGGTGGTGATTGAAGGAGCTTCAAATTTGGAAGCTTTGCTGCGTGGCTGGGCTAACAAAGATGGCCAGCCACCTGCTTCAAAGGCATCCATAGAAGCCATGTCAAGTGTGGAAATTGGTCAAATTGAAGATGGAGAGTGTGTTGTTTGCTTGGAAGAGTGGAGGCCTGGTGAGGTGGCAAAGGAGATGCCTTGCAAGCACAAGTTTCATGATGAGTGTATAGAGAAGTGGCTTGGAATTCGTGGGTCATGCCCTGTTTGCAGGTATAAGATGCCTGTTGATGAAGAAGAGATGGGCAAGAAGAGAGATGAGGAGAGAAGTTTTGAGAGGGAGATTTGGGTTAGTTTTTCTTTTAATAGTGATAGGAGAAGTGGGGATTCCAATCAAGTTCCTTCAACTGATTCAGATAATGTCTCTTCTTTAAGTGCAAGGCCTGGTGATCATGAAATGGAAGGATAGAAGAATTGTGTCAGAATTTTTTTTAGTTGCCTCCATTTCAATTTTCTTTTGTTTTTCTTTTTTCATCTTTGTGGGGAAATCATGTACATAGAAACACGTCTTTTCCTAAGATATGTTGATCAGTATAAATAAATTTATATTTTTGTTAGTACAATTCCTTGTAATGTGATTCAAGGTGATTGTGCGGAAAAGAAGCACCAAAAATAGCATGATAATTAATTTTATTTAGTTATGTATGAATTTTTTGTCAGCATACAAATGTAGACTTCTCAAGGGTTTTGTTGGGTACTGAATGAAGAAGAAATATCTCCCCTTTCTCTCAGAATTTTGATCCCCTGATATCTTCCTAGCATTAAGAGAGTCGCCATTGGATTTGTGCCTGGTGATTCCAGGAAAGTTGAGAAATCCACAACTCTCAATCTCTTGACTCCATAAACCTTATAATCATTGTCCACAACCGATCCAACTGTGCAGCCTCCATGGTAGTGGGAGTAGGTCCTCACATTCTTTTTGCAGAATTGTCTCCGCTCATCGGTGCTATTCATCAAGTTATTTTGATGTTTAACACCAAGGAAAAAGGCAACTGATTGAGACTTTGCTACTCGTTCTAGCAAACGTACCATATCTGCACAGGCCTCCAAGTCCCTTTCGTCTGCTAGATAGTTGAACTTCACTGAAGGGTTTCGCCTAGGGTCGGTACTGTTTAATTTAAGTTCACCTTCTGATACTGGAAATGCAATCTTGGCAGATATTCGCGTTCTTGTTACATTGAAGCTAGTAGGTACAATTCCTCCTTCAATTATGAATTTGAAATGTTTTGCAATCCCTGCAACTTGAGGGGACTCTGGTTGCCGATATTGTGGATCTGTGTCTAGGAAAACTGCAATGCTAGGATTATCTATCATTCTTTTTCCAACTCCCTTCAAGCTTAGCACATGTGAGATGTTGAAGTTCGTGAGGTGTTTAAGGGGTCCAATGCCACTTAACAATAGGATTTGGGGGCTACCTAACGCCCCGGCTGACAAAATCACGTCACCACAAGAAGTATAATTCTTGGGTTGATTGAGATAGGCTTCATATGTTTGATCTGTGCTGCCGTCACTCTTTATGAACCGTATGCCATGGACTGTTGTCTCATTAGCATTGCCTGCACATTTTTAAAACAGTCAGATAAGCGTCAATAATTTCATTTCGCATTTAGAACATTTCTGAGAAGTCATTAGATGGAAGGTAGTGATAGCACTATATTCATGTTGAAGACCTATTTTCATATAACTTTTCCTTACCATTGCTATGGAAGATGATGTTTTTCACTGTTGCATTCAAAAGAACTACAATATTTTTGGGATTTGCTGCCTTGAGAAGATTAGCTGAGGTGTGTCTTATGCCCCATATATCAAATATACTTCCACTAATCTTTGTTCCCTCGATGTGTTCTAAACTAAAGCCATTATAAGGTAGAATTCCAGCTTCAAGAAGGCCAAATTCAAGAGCAGTCTGCCATGGTGTCAATTCAGGTGTGGACACTATTTTAGATTCTACCCATGTATAAGAATCCTTAACCAACTCATTATCCCAGCCAGCCTTGTTGACAAAATCCTCACTAGCTCGACTGTAAAACCCCGCGTTTATAGCCGAAGATCCACCAAGTACTCTTCCTCTGTAATTGCTAACACCATCTGTGGATGTGAAGTCTTGTGCAACTGATGTAAATTCATCAGTCTGAATCAGTGAGAAACCATAAAGTCTTTTATCCAACACCAAGGGATTGCCATAAGGTGATCCGCCTCGTTCTACCAATAGTACTGAGAATTTCTCAGACAGGGTTGCTGCCAGGGGGCAGCCGGCAGTGCCTCCTCCTACAACAATGTAATCAAAGGATTTACCTGCGACTTCTTTCACATCTGAGGTCATGTAAGGAAGCTCTCCTACAATGAAGAAGGTTGATAATATTGTTACAATCAATGTTTAAGGATTCCAAATAGAAATTCTGCTAATAAAAGAAACACCCTTTTGGGCATTGGCATACCTTGAGGATGTGAGAGAGAGCACACAGACAAGTTAATAAGCAAGAAGATAATTACTTTGAGAAGCTTGTCATGGCGAATAGTTTTTTGGAACTTTAAGCTTGGTGCTTCCATTTCTTAGCTCTGGCGTAAGCAGGGACGGTGGACAAGTTATCTTAAATCTGTGTGGGCATCATAATTACTTGGAGAAGAAGGATTCGTATTTGGATATCCTCTTTATCTCATATATGATGTGCGCAGTTGAAGACGTGGACAATTTATAGATAGAGAGTGATTATGAAATGACTTGTTGATAGGACAAACGTCAAGGATAGCAGGCGAGCGGCTTTGACGGACGAGCAGGTAGAATGTCGACCACAGTGGGACCACGGTGGCCTGGTGATGTGGAAGTCGGATATATCCTTAACGAGCTTGACGATCAGCCTTGTTGACTCGAGTATCAAGGTATAACAATTTGAGTCTCTCAGGCCAATCGGCATAATTTGATTGAAGTTGTTTAGCACTATGAACATGGTTTTTCTAATGCTTCACTCGTGTTTTATTGGAAACTTAGAAAATGATTTTGCAGCTGTGATGGTTTCTGTTCCTTCAAGTTTTATTCAGGCATTTGCCTTTTCCCTTCCAATACGGAAGACAAGCAAAAGGCAACGATAACCCTGCAACTAGAAAGCGTCAACAAGCACACAGATGCAGATTAAAATGTAACCATAGACCTCGGTGATTGACTTGATCACCAGAAATTTGAGTTTTCGAACCAACTTAAACGAAGCATTATAGGGAAGTTTGCTAGTAGCATCTGTCATTTTTCCAAGTTACAAAGAAAGAGAATAAAGGAAGACTTGTTTCTGCAAAATATACATAGGAATAGCTAGAAAATTTTAGATAATTTTTTATTGGATAACAAAACCAATTTTGTAATGAGAACCCTTTGTTCAGCTAGAAAAATCAGAGCCGTTTTCTTTGACTGTCATGAACAGTACCACCAACGTGAATGGTACTGTCGCCTCGTGTAAGGAAACTTGCTACAATGAAATGCAAAAAATTTTGCTTATGCATAGGCCGCGGATGGCAGAAGCAAATTGTGCCAAAAACCAGGCCAAGTGCCGTTAGTTGGTGCCCTTTGGTACCTTTAGGTGCCAATGAGAGCCATGAAGTGCCTAAAGAATGTGTGCTGATGCAGGTACCGTTATTTCGCTTACAAGTCCCTAGGCTTTTACAGAGTGCTTCGGGTTGGAGTGTATAACTCTCAAGTAGAGTGTTTGTGAGGCTTTTGGTGAGTGTTTTTATATTGAACACTTTGTATCTTCGTGTGATATCTCAACCCAAATGATAATTGAATTAGACTATTATTAAAGTCTATTAAGTGAATTAAGAGATTAATTAGTAAAAAAAAAATGATTGAAGTATTATATGAAAAAAAATCTACTCATTATGAAACAGAAAGAAAATAAGAGTTCTTCTTCCTCATTTTTTTTAGAGTTAGAGAGTAAAAAAAATCAAGGTGGAGATTCAGAATCAGAGACTATAACCAAGTTAATCACCTAAATGTGAGTATCTATCTTTTTTTTATTTAAGAAGAAATATCAAGTTAATTGCTATTATTTGGAGTTAAAGTTTTGAGAGCAAAACCAAAAAAAATTATGAAATCTTTTATTAATCTTCATGATCTATTTGGGTAAATCATTGGGCTTTGTTTATTTTATGTTCTTAAAATTTATTGATGATTATTGAATGGAGTTTAAAGACTGAAAGTAGGAATTTGAGTTTTTTTAAAGATTGAAGGAAAAATTTTATTTTTGGATGCGATGTTATGATCTGTAATAATGAATTAAAATATGATTCTATATTAATGGATGAATTATTGCTATGATTATTATATATCGTTGGAAAGCATATTGAATCTACTTTCTAATGAAATAAACGGAAATCGAATCCAAGTTTTCTAGTAAGAGTTGTCTAATTTTTACTTAAGGATATGCATGTTATATGTTAGCATAATCAGAGTTAAATTACAAAAATGATCTTAAATTTTATACAGGGAATTAAGAATTGAGCCATACATATTTGAAAACATTATTAAGTCTACTTTCTAATATAACAAGTAGGATTGAATTTAGAGTTTTCTATGAATAAATACGTAATTTTTATGAAAAGGTATACACACTGTCTGATAATAATATATGACGTGGATTGTAAAAATTGTTATAATTAATCTATAAGGAATCACGAGATGGGTCATATATAGTTAAAAAATTTATCAAATCTATTTTCTAATGCATTAAAGAGATCTTAATTTTAAATTAGATATCTTGAGATATGGTCGTTTTAGTGAAAGGAGCTCATGCTGCCATTGAGTTAACCCTTGTATAACTTAGTTGATTTTTGTATAAATGATCTAAAAAAAATTGATTAAATTCTGATGCGTTGAAATAATCTTGAATAGGTCATTAATTATTTTGAAAGAAAAATTAAGTGGTGAAATTGAAATGAGGTAAGTAAAATCTCACATACTTTGTTTGTTTTCGAATCTATGTATATATATATATATGTTTCTAAATGAGTAAATTTTTTTTTTTATTTTTGATATATAAAAATAAGATAAAGCATATGATTATTTTGTGTTTTACTATATAAATGATCGATTATGCTTATAAATGAAATGAGAAAATGATTTATGCTTAATGAACGATTTTATGATAGCTAAGTTTTTACATCCCTGAAAAGTTAGATCATTGACACCAGAAATAGTTCTACGATCCTGGCTAACTAGTAATAGTAGTTAGCAAAGACATGATCATACGACCCTACTATTGGGTAATAGTAGTTAGCGTAAAGCCATGGCTAGCAAGTTATAATAATTAGCAATGATTATAACGATAAAATTATCAATACGATCAATATTACGGATTATAGCAGTGACCGTAGTTAATGATAAATGAATGATAATGATGATTTATGATGATTTTAAACATTGATCTATGATTTGTATGAAATATATATTTGATCGTCATTTATGGTTATAATTGATGAATTGACATGTTTTTATATTGATTTATGAATTTACGAAATGTTCGATAGAAAGATGATCTTTGAAATATTTTGACATTATGAATTGATGAATATTTTGAATGATCTATATGATATGTATGAAAACGATACTTGATCTTATAAGGTGTGTGAGCCTATACTTACTGAGCTGTGATTTGCTCGTTCTTTTTACTTTTTTTTTACGGATGAGTAAGTGATAAGTTGCTTAATTTTGTGAAAAGTTAGAAGATCAAATGAGAAAAATTACTTAGTCGTCGGAGACAATGTTGACCAGTGAGATCTTATGAAACAGTTTTATATTTTATATAGTTTGTATTTAAATATATAGAGATATATCAATAATTGAATTAAATATATAAATTTTACTAAATAAATTATATCAATTTATTAAAAAATTTTAAAATAATTAAAAAAAATTTCGTATTATTTTAAAATTTTATTTCGTTTTGGTTTAGGCACGTGACACTTCATCCATTTGTGATAGTGAAAATTTTTCGTCAACTTCGCCGGTAGATGTGGGCTTTATATCAAATCACGTAAATTTTAGTGCTTTTTCTTACGTTGCGTATGATTTTGTGGTGAATTTATGTGTTGTCATATCTTTTCGCTGCGGATTTGGTAACACGGTTATATCACCACATAGTGTTATTACCATTAAGCTAATTTGCCCAACACGATGGTATCAGCGTTTCTGTTGCATCTAACAAACCCGTATCAAGCAGTAGTGAATCCACGATTTTTTTTCAGAGTGTCCACTTATAATATATAATGCTCTCCGATTTATCAATTTTATAGATGGAAATGATGATTTTGAGGCGTTTGGGAAAATTTTTCCTTCAAATTTCTTGTTTTTCACTTTTTGAGGTGTTCAAGAAAAAATTTTAAGAATGTCCAAAGGAAATTTTTTCTTAAAATTTTCTTGTTTTTCATTCTTTAGGGGTGTCCGTGGACACCCTAGGTGTTCATTTGGATCCACCCCTGATATCAAGCTTCTACAATGCTATCAAACCAGTATCAGAGCTTGGTTCATTCAGAAACTAAGCTCGGCGCAATACCTAACAATTGGCACGAGTTCTGTCATTAATCCTATCAAATCGATCTCAAAGCTCCCTCGATCCTAACAATACCTTCTTTTGATATCGATATTCTTTGAAAAGTTCTTGGAATTCAATACATATGACAATATACATAGTTTATGAACAAAAGATTTGGTTCTAAATAATCAAGTTCGCTGCTTGTACTATATTACTAACAACCAAGCGGCATAGAAGTTCCAAACCAGGCCCATTGAGCTGATCTATTCCCTGCAGTTCAAGTCAATTGCTTTTGGACCTGATTCAACGTCATTGTGGCATTGACTGTTGAGATCAAATGACCCCAACAATCCAGACTTTCTCAAACGACTACCAGTTGCCTCGTCAGGAAACTCTAATCTTTTAGCTAGTGGTTGCTCAACACGTATACCATCAGAACCGTTACTCCCACTTCTTTTCTTTCCATTAGCTTGATTGCTTGAGCGACTAATCAAAGGCTTGTTTTCTGGGTGAACGTCCATTAAGGAAAGTTCTACAGAAGTATTAGACTTCCGTGTACAAATACTCTCATATTTTGGTGGCTCCTTGTCCTTTAGCCCAGAACTCTCGGAAGATGTCAATGAGCTCTCCATGGAACATATAGTACCCCTCATTGGCTTTGTCTCAATTTCTTTTGAGCTTGAACCTCCTACTTCTGTCAATTCTGACAATGAAGAACTCGCGGAGCCGGTGTTAACCATTGAGACTAGTTGATAGAGTTCAGCTTTAGCAAGTTCAACACCAACAGAAGAGGAGCTATACCCAGTCAGTGTTTCTTGTGCTTTCTTTAATACCGATTGCAAGTACTTTCCTTGAGCTTCAATTCTTAGCTGTAAACGTCTCTGGACCTGAAAATGGAAAAAATAGCCTGATTGATATGCATTGATGTATCAACTTAAAATCAGCTATTTAAATTGTGATCGGTTTAATAGGTCATACGTCAATCTGTTCATGAAGCTTTCTCTGTACTTCCATCTGCATTTGGAGAGCCTGAGAAATCTGCAAGCTTCTGATGAACACAATAATTAGACGGTCAATACAATCTGTTTTATCATCATTTCCATCCAAAAGTTATCAAAAGATATAGGATCCATGTATAACTATTACTCTTTCATCTGCTTGTGAGTTCCATCACTTGTGTCACTACTGAAATTCCCATTACTGCTCTGTGTCTCTCTGTAATCTGTATCACAAGAATGAAAAGGAAAGAGAAAAAAGATTTTATGACTGTAAAACTGAATATAAGAATTCAAATGCAGCAAGCAATGAATTGTTAATCTCACCATCTAGTTTATTGCTTAGGCAGATTTCTGTCTGTTGGCTTTTTCCAAGCCTGTATTTCTGCAAGAAGAAGATACAGTTAAAGCTTGTTTTCTTTCCTATTTGGTTATAGAAAAGAAAATTGATAGTATGAGCATGTAATGAAGACTAATTGCCTGTAAATGGCTTTTAAGATGATACAAAGTGAGTCCAGAAATTCCCATGACCCTCATCAGAGTCTTTGGTGTTGCTTCTGTCCAAAAAAAGAAACACAAAGAAACCTGAATAAATTATGCATATACTAATAACAATATGATTAGAGAAGATGATGATTATTATGGTTATCTAAAATGTACTTAACTGTCTGCGCCTCCAAGTTGATTGACCGCTTCAATAAATCTTTGATGAAGTTCAGAAGTCCACTTTAGCCTAGGCTTTGCATCAGTTGACAGAACCAAGTTCATGTTTTGATTTTGCAAATTTTGCAGGCCCATGTTTTTTGTGATGTGTAAGAGAGAGAGGCAGATGTGGCAGAAAACTGAAACACATATGTGGATTTTGATCCCTTTCTAGTAGCTATATGCTTTCAATATGCGGCAGCTATAGTTCTCTTTATAATTTTGGAGTAGCTGGGCTGTCCTATGATCTCTCTCCATATCTGGAAACATAGGTGGGGTTGTGTTGGGGAGGGAATAGATGCCATGAGCTGTGGCTCTTCCTTTCTCTCATCTCCCATTTCATACTAACTTTTCTTTTTTTTTTTTTTTCAATTTTTCTTTCTTCTTTGACTTAAAAAGAGGGGGTGGATAGAGAGAATCTCTGGTGCTGCAAAAACAGAGAAAGCAACACAGTTCAATTTGAGTCTCAAAAGGAGAGGAAAGAGGAAAAGTGCAAGGTTTGTTTTTATCTTGCTGTTTTCCCATGCCTCTGTCCCTTTCTTCTTCACACACAACATTTTTTTTTCTCTCCCTGCTTGATTCCCTTGCTCAGTCAGGTAGCCCCACCATGATGAATAATGGATGCAACTTTCCTGACACTTGAAGGAAAAAATAAAGAGAGAGAAATCAAATTGACAGGAAGGCTATAATGGATGCTTATTTCCTTTTAACGACTGAAAGGGAAAACCAATTGGCCTTGGCTCTTTCTTTCTTTTAATTTCTCTTTCTCCTTTTTTTTTCCTTTGTTTTTACATTTTCTTGTTTTGTGGAGGGTATGGAGTGACTGGCAGATTCTTTTTGTTCTTTGTATGGATGAAAGAATCAAAGAATCTAATATTAGATTGTTGGACCCACCTGACCCTGTTTTTCTTGTGATGAAAGTACTCTATAAAAAGTGAATCAAATCAGGCCATCTTATAACAGAACACAAACTGAGGTGTGAAAATAACCCCATTCAATAAATTTCTTCCCTGGAAATTGAACCAAAAGTAGACACAATAAGATTATCCCATTACAGGAGAATCTCTTGTCCTTGGTTTTTTGTTCAGATTGTCATTAGGGCCCGACAGCTTGACATACGACTCCATTTGCAACTTGAGTTTTACCTTATCAAACATCTACCAATACCTTCCGAGTGGCATCTGAAGTAAAATTCAATACATCAGATCAGGTGTAGGCCAGGCACACAGGAATAATAACCTCTTGACAAAATCTTTTGGGTCAGTAGTTTTCTATATACTGCATATTGATTTGTTTAATCCCAATCTTTGAACCTTGCCAAAAAGTTTTTGCAGCGTTTCTCCCTTGATAATCAGGCTCAAACAAAAAGTGGGAAAAGGCTTATTCAAGTGGGAAATGTCACCTAAACCCTAAACCTACAAAATTTAGACACGAATTCGATCATTATTACACATTGCTAAACTTGAATCAGAGTATCCTGAAGTGGTGGTACAAAGAAATAGAACTAACGTCCCATGGCACATGTCAAACAAGACAATGAAATCAAACCCTCCCTTTTTTTATCTTTTTGGCAAATGTAAATACAACGAAATGAAAAAAAGCTCCACATAGTCAATTGATTTACGCTTTCTCCTAGTATGAAAGCAATCAACAGGACTCATTCTGCTAAAAGTCCTATAAAGAAACATATTCCAAAGAGAATGTTAGCTTTAAATCTGTTAGCCATATCCAAGAAGACCTGAAGGAACATAAATTTCATACAAAAGACGGGCAGACAGAAAGAAAGAAAGAAAAAAAAAAAAAAAAAAGAAGGAAAGGTAAAGGGAAGCCACAATGGCCAAGAACAAATCATAAAAAGTCAATTGAATCAGATTAATCTTCTTCAGGTTTCTTGGTCTGCGGTCAAGAGTTAAATTACTGGAATCAAAACTCAATGATTGAACTCCAAAGTATTGCCATCTCAGGGTCACATATTCAGTTGGTCTGCTAAATTGATAAGCCATTTTCCAGGATTCAAAGGTAAGGAAGATTAGATGCTTAGTGTTATTTTATTCAGGCAACCAAAAAAGCAATAGGCTGCCTAAATTAATTAAAGAAGTAGAAGATATGTCCAAGGTTTCCTCTATGATTGCTTAAATACATGCCTTTATCAATGAAAGATCCCAAGCAGTTGACTCACTACAATTTTATAAACAGTTCGTTTGATACAATTGATCAGTGAGCATAGAGTGGAAGTTCCACTGATCCGATTGTTACAATCATCATTCTGTTCTGCAAAAAATTAACAATGAGATAAACATGGCGGACCAACAATTGGTGGGTCCATCTAAGCATCAGCTTCTTCTCACCTTGAACTACAATTCCTCATTGGCAAGCTCATAGTTGATATTCGAAGAAAGGAATAAAATTATCGACAAGTTTGTGTAATATGTGGGCCGAATGTTTGAAAAACAAGAAAAGAAGAAGAGTTATTGAAGTTACCTTTCTCTTTAACCAGCTGCTGTACTTGAACCTCCTTTCTTGCTTTAATATATTCCATAGCAGGTAAAGGAGATTCTGGGATGATGCCAACCCTGGCCCCTTATTTTTAGATCAGTAGCAGAAGGTCCAGTGTATCAAAAGTCATACAAACAAAGGTGCCTCATCAATTATTATTCTTTAAGGGACCCATTTTGAGAGATCTCATAAACCCGAAAGCATGGAAGAAGATGAGAAGAATATGGCCTCAGGAATCTAGAAAAGATAATCAAAAGGAACTAGTCGCCATCTAACTAAGCATAGTCACGGAGCTGAAAATAACGTTAGCAATATGTCACAAATCAAATTTATTTCTTCATATCATCTGCGGGATGACTGATTGTAGCCTTTTACGATAAGAAAATAACAAGAATGAAACATCACATGGCCAAATAACAGTTGAATACAAAGATTTAATCTGCGGTCGCAGCCGTATTTTTTATCGCATGGGAATATAACGGATAAAATAATGATGGTCGTATTCATTGCAGTCGTAAATTTTTTTTTAATTTTAAACAATTTATCATGAAATGAAATAAATAATAATTATAAACATAATTATTATAGTTAAAGTAATTTATAATATTTTAATTCTTTAATTTATATATTAAAATAAATATTTTACATTTTTTAGTTTTGAGTCATAAATCAATATACATATTTAAAATGTTGATCAATAATATATCCATGAATTTTGTCTATATAAATGCTATAAATACGTATGATTGATGATAAATTATCATTATGAAATTAATATTATAAATTAATCTAATTAAAAAGAATAATAATGAACATTTTAAATAGTTTTAAGTATAATTATTAAGGTAAATGGATTAAAATATAATTTTGTGGTAGAGATACATGTAAAAACACTTGCATATCATCTCTCATTTTCTTTCAAATTTTTTTTTCTAAAATTTAAAATATTGAAAACGTTCTCTCAAACTTAATTCCCATTATTTACTTTTGTTCTAAAACTTCTTATCTAAAAATATTAGCTATAAAAAAAATTAATAATAAATATACTTAATAAAATTAAATTTTTTTTATAAAATTATTTTTTAGATAATTAAAAATTAAATTTACTATTTAGCAATTAACAACTCTGTTAAATTTTTATCCAAATCATAAAAAAAATTTCAAATACTCATTTCCCAAAAAATAAAAGAAAGCGATGACCCAAATAAAAAATAAATTTCAATTTATATACAGCATCAACTTCCCTCTTATCTTTTCCTCTCTATTCACTTTGCTTTTCATTCGAAAACAAAGTCACCCACAACCTTATCCAACCTTCTTCTTCTCTTTCCATCAAGCAATTTCAACTCTCTCTTTTTCATTGGATTGATTTGAGAGCTCATTGCAATTGCTTTATAGGAGCACACATTTTTTAAGTCACTAAACTCAAGGATCCCATAAGACAGCACGGTTCTTAAGTTGCTAAACCCAAAGATCCCGTAAGACAGCAAAATAGGTTTAGCAGTTTGAAGGTTGGTTTCTTTATTAGAGCTCTATCTTTATATTGTCTTTGTTTTGATTATTTTGATTGAAGTTTAAATTTGATTAAATGATTTAGATTTGGGACATGATTTTTTTTATTGTTTTGAAATGTGTATTCTTTTTATTTGATGAAACAAAAATGTAAATAGCAGTTTTAATGTCTTGTTACAAATTTTTTTTTTGTTATGTCGTTATTTACGGCCGCAAACAACCTTATAGGTGTGATGCCAATCACACCCCCATCGCAGGTGAATGACGAAAGTAGTTGGTGACGTTACCGTTAAATATCAACCGTTATATCGTGTTACGGGCGCTATTTAAAGCCTTATGTTTCTCCAACATATCACAATCAGTAAACAGCATCAATAAAGTACAGGGATAAAAAATATACAAAGACAAGCACACACAGTTACACATTTTTACTGATAATGACCTGCCACTGTAAGTACTGTTGCACCCTTCCGAGCTGGATTTCTTGTTTTGATTCATGTAGCTATCTCATCTCCACAACTATGAAAGCCCTGTTGGTGCTTAAATAATGTCTTTGTTGTTTTACAAGGGTCACCAAGACAGTAAATCTGGAAATTCCCTCACTAAATGAAGCCCAATTTCTAGAATCTAAGGCACATCTTTGTCCAGACTCCACAACATGATTGATAGAGACAAAGTAAAATCATGTAGAAATATTCCTCCTTCAGATAATTCAAGCGAGTCATTTCTGATGAAATGATACACCCAACATTGAGCGCCCACTTGGTTGACATGACTTAGCCAGTGCATAGCTTGTTCAACAATATGGAATGGGGAAACCACAGGATGACACAAGTGCTTCACAAAACTACACTGGTTGCCTATAAACAAAAGCAGTAATCCCAAAGAAAAAAGGTTGCTTGATTGACTTAAGTAAAGGTCACTGCATAAACAGATCCAAAGAGCAATATAATTCCCTCTGATAGGTCAGATTTCACCCCCACTCTTGTTTCCTATTAGGAAATTGCCCCTCCTTAAGTAAAATTAGTGGGATGATGATGGTGTTCGACGACAAAAATGGTTCTTTACTGATCCATGGAAAGAGGGAGCATATTTCTCAAGGCAAACAAGGTAACTCAAGAGGTTAAGATTAGAGGCTATACAGAGACTCAGCAACTCAAAACTAGCAGTAAAAACAGATCACCAACATAACGTATTTTCCTATTGATTCTGTAGCTTCATGACTTGTAATAGTTGTTGTTCTTATTTGTTCTTCTTCATAATTTTCTTGGCAACCGGAAGGAACATAAGCAAACAAAGTCATCAATTGGATTTTCCAAACAAAGTTTTACATAGACAAGCCCACATTATCAGGGCAATGATTTGACAGTTGGGTTTCCCACAACAAGGTATGGTATGCCTTGGACTCCCATGGGCAAAAGACAAACCTAGAAACAACTCCAGATGGCTCATCATAAAAGAGCCCAACAACGATGTACCCTGCAAGAGATTTCCATGGCTTTTTATCTGATTATTTTTCCAGAATTGAGCCTTTCTTCTGGCCCTATCACACATAAACGTTGTAGCATTTAAAATAGAAAAATAGACTTCTATACGATATTTTTATAATTTTATTAATTTTATTTTTATGCAATCAGTTAGCTGTCTAACTTTTGACATCAACTTATTCAATTACTATATATATTGATACAATTTTTTTTTATAACAAAAGACCAACAATTCAATTAAAAGATAAAAGAGAGAGGTATAACACGATGTGGGAATCCTAAATGTTTTAATTCTATTTGCCATGTCGTTCATGAATGGTTTAGAATATTATAAAAATTTTAATATGTGATCCGTTGAGAATGATCTTATTTCGTTGATTTGTATAAATATTTTTATTTCGTTAATTATTATTATATTATATATATCATGATACGGGATTATTTAAATTACAAAATCAATCAAATTATAAAAAAAATTTTGATAAATAAGAATCAATAAATTGGAATTCACAGATTTTTTTCTTCCATGATATTCTAAAATTGAAATGGATAAGAAAGAGCATGGTCAAAGGGGTCGGTTTAGGATAAAAGAAAGTACGTTTCTTTCGGTTAGAAATTGAAGTACAATTGCTATGTACGACATGCCCCAAAAGAAGGGCAAGACCAAGACTCAAAAATCAATTATAAAAAACATACGTGGAACAAAAGCAGGTTTTGTTTTGTTTTTCTATGTAAGTGATTTTGGATACCGGTCACATCTATGTTAACACCTCCCTAACCGGTTTTGTTTTGTTCAGGTTAGTTAAAAATCAATAATAACTTTGACGCGCTAAAATATATTTAGTGTGAATGACTATAATATTATTATAATCCAAAATATTTATATTATATGATAATATTTATTTTAATTTGAAAATTTTATGATTTTATATTATAAAAAATATTTTATAAATTTAAATTTAAATTTTTACATATATATTATAATAAAATTTTAAAATTTTTTAATATAAAATTAGAATAACATAAACTCTTTCATTAAAACTTAATATTCCCGTCAAATTTAGGATATCAAACTCAATGTAAAGTACAAAAAAAAGCATAAAATCAATTTAAAATCAATTTAAAATTTTTTTATATGAGATTAGAATGTCACAAATTCTCGTATTAAATTTGATGTGAAATTAAAGTATTACAAACACATTCATTAAAATTTAACATTTTCGTTAAACTCAGAACATTAAGTTCAACACAAAATACAGATAGAAGCAAACTCAACACAAAGTACAAAAGAAGTATATAACCAAACATAGAACCAAACACAAAATATAGACAAAAGCATAAAACTAAACCAAGATCATTGCACACATAAAATTAAGATCACAACAAACGTTATGATTTTAAAGATGACTCATATCATATAACACTTAACTTTAGTAGGATTTTAGAGATGACTATTATGATATAACACTTAATTTTCATCTGATTGATAATTGCTCTAATACCATTTATGAAAACTAGCACCCAAATTGAATGTATTATTCACTTTAATCTGAAATTTCATAATTTTATCTTATAAAAGACGTCTCACAAATTTAAATTTAGATATTTGTATATATATCATAATGATATTCAAAATCTTATGATGTGAAATTAAAATATCACAAATCTTAAATATAAATACATGATTTTTATGAATTAAAATAAAAATTAAATAACATATTTAATTAAAAAAAAAAAAACACATGAGCGTTCGGAGCAAAGAGAAATTACATTTTTTTTTTTTAATTATAATGACTTGTGAGGTCGAATTGAAAGAAAGCGAAAATACATAAAGAAATGCTAAAACCATGTTGTTAGGTACTTTATATTTGTTTATTTATTTCTAAATCTTTGTTAATTACTTGTCAGAGCCTAAATCACGTAAATATATTATTATATATTTAATGAACTTCTCAGAAACCCTCATACACGAAATTTAACTATGGGCCATGAATTTCTGTTTTTTTTTTTTTTTAATGTTTCAATGTGACAGCTTTGTTTATTAATGTATTCTTTCAGCAATATAAAGTGATTACTTTTCGATAGAGAGCTTTTGAACTAGAACTGCCCGATCAAAAGTAGCTTTCACAAGGATTTTTCAAACAAAAAAAAAGTAGCTTTCCCAACTTGCACAAATTATTTCATTTCAGGATTCAAATTTAAAATTTATAAATTCAGAGTTGATGTAAGCTGATCCTGACTCTTTTTTCTTCTTTCAAAATAAGTGTTTTATCTAATTTTTTATTTGATTTAAAAAATAACATGTCATGCTTTAAATCTGAATATTTAAAACATAAAAACGTCATATACTCGTAAGACGAATCTTATAAATATGTAAGACAACAGATATCAAACTAAATTATAATCTCCAATAATGTTTAAAATAATACTTTACAGAATTTAAAATCTACAAAATTATATTATTTACAAGTTGATCGAATATATTAAAGTTCTTATTAACAAATCTTTTAGAATCAATAATAAAATATTTACTTCAAAAGTAATACCAAACTAAAAACAAATTATAATCTTGCTAATCTAAATAGTTGCAAGATTAACTTTCCCAAGACATAAACATTGAAATATGAAAAAAGTAAAGAAAAATAAAAAAAAATGAGTACGATGACTCAACAAGTAACGGGCATCCCCTTAGTTAGATTAAGTATATCACAAAACATTTAGGCTAAAACATTAGCTAAGTGGTTCAAAAATATTTTCGATAATCTTGTATCCAAACACATTTTCACAAATCATATTCTCAAAATCAGATTCTAATATTACAAAACAAAATGCATATCACAAAATTATAAAATTTATTAGTCTCTCGTAATATATTACGACCACATTTAACCCTTCTAGTATAGGTCAGAATCATAATTTCTCTTTTAGTGCAATGGGATAAAGATATATTAGAAATAACTGGGTAGTTATAATGAACAGTCAAAACTAACCCATTAGTGTAATAGGACAGAACAAAAATACTGTAACCCCTTTAGTGCAACAGGACGAAATATATCACCAATAGTACGGTGAACAAAAACCACTATTCTTAATTAGTAGCATGGTTTGAAACCGATATCAGTATCAAAAAATATATTTCAATATGACTAACAATTAACACCCATTGGTAGGGTTAGAACATAGTCATATTAGGAGACAAAAACCATAATATATTTTAAGATTACTCAATATATACAAATTCAATATTTATAAATTTTCTCAAAATATAATTCATACAAAGTAAATTTCATAATCATTCCAAAGCAAAATTTCATATTCTGACAAACAATGGATATATAAATATATTATTACTAAATCATATTCGAAAATCAAAATAATGTCAAACCATATTCTAAACTCATAACAAAAAAAATCATATATAATTTTGCATGCTCAACCCGATTTACAAAACAAATGGACAAAATAATATATATTATGTATTTCAACTCTAAATATATTGAAATTGATTTTTAGGGACATAACAATCGAAGAGATATCAAGTCACTTACCTGATATGCTAATTGAAACTTAAGCGACAAATCACTCAATTCTCTTAATATCCTAATAATTTAAAAAATATTCAAAAATCAAAATTTAACCCAAAAATATAAATTTAACAAGGCAAACCTTTACAGGTCATCCTAAACAAATTAGGTTGTGTAGTGACTTTTTTGACAATTCAAAACTATTTGCAAAATATTTTTTTTAACATATAAAACAAATTTTATTTTAATATAGTAAAATACCTAGAATTGAGTATAAATATGAAATTAAAGATTAAAAGATAAAAAATCAGTAACAATTTAAATTTTTACAAATATAAAATTTTTAACATTTAATAGCAATCATTTTTTTGTAAATCTGAATAAATTTAATAGCCTTTTAATAATACTAATAGTATGAAATTATCATAGTAAAAATTTATTAAAATAAGTAAAAATTTATTAAAAATAATATAATTAAAATTCAAATAATTTATAACTAGATACATCAAATATTGGCTAAAAATAATTATAAAAAAAACAAGAATTTCTAAAGTTTAAAATTTTCACATTCTGTGATTATTTGGCTTATTTTAAACACAAAATCTAGAACATCTTACGATTCCTAGTGATAAAGAAAAGCATTAATTTAAAGTAAAATTGTAATACCACAACTTAGAATTTTGTTTTGGTGAAAATGATTTTCAAAAGCCTAAGTTTTAAAGGCTAAAACTTGACAAATTAACACAAACAACATAGATTTTTTGGATTTTTTGATTCATGAAACTTACTTTGGGGCTTCGATACTCTTAGCCCATAATCATATGAGTAAACTAATTATATCACTAGAAAGTTCACATTTCATACTATCAAAAGCACCTAAAGTTTGATCAAATCAACTGTCGAAATCGGAGTAAAAAGTTTCAGCGGCTCAAAGTTAGACGTCTGTAATTACGAAAAACTCAAAAAATTGAAATTTGAAGCATTAAATTCTCCTAAATTACTTAACTAAATGAAGTGACACACATACCATTAGAAAGATCTTGAAGAGACATTTCCATTATGACCTACAATTTCATGAATTATCACTAGAAAGTCACCAAAAATATTTTTTAAATAAAAAAAGATATAAAAATATAAGTTGAGATTCATAGAAAATTGCATAAAACATGAAAATTTCAAGGATTTTAGGTAAAATCATAACTTAATCAATTATTTATAGGATTGATTTGCCCTATCTTTTCCTCTCTTTTTTTTCTCGAGTGTTTCTTAAAATTTTCCTTTTTTTTCTTTTAGAGAAACTATCGAAGGAAAACTGACAAAGTTTTTCTTCTGTTTTTTTTTAAACATATAAGCTAGGTCAACTAATTAAAGTATGAAATTGGGCTTGGTATTACATAACAATACTTTTTTACATACCACAAATGAGACAAAATTTATATAAAATTTTATAAGTGAAATTTTTTTATTAAAAATGAGTAAATAAAAAATTTAATTCGATAAAGTGATAGAGTTTAATGTGAAAATTAATAATATATAAAAAATTTATTAAAAATATTATTTATAATTCAAATTTGATCATACTTATTCAACAATAAAAATTATATTAATTTTTTTACTAAAAATATATATTTATAATATATTAAATTTTATTAAAATATTTTTAAATTTTATATACTCAATCTGTACAATAAAATCTTTTAATCTATTAATTTTAATTTTTTATTTTAGTTTCTATCTATTGATTTCTAATAAACAATTTTTAAAAAATTACCTATAAAACTTTATTTAAGTCTTTTTCCTGCTGGTTGCAGTTGTCACGGAAACAACTTTTTGACCAAGTCAACTTTCATATACTGTTCAAGTCGTTGATGGTGCAAAACCTACGTGACGTTTGGGATATAAATTACAAACTGTGAAAGCAAAACTGCATGGAAATTTCCATAAATAAAGAAACAGAAATCCACACCTTTTCATTTCCACATCCTAATCTTTTGCCGGAAACTTCCTGTAGCTTTCAATGGAATTTCGTTGCTTCAAATAAATTCTTTGAAAAAATCAAGTTTGCATATGCAAGGTTGCGTACGATTATAACAGGTAACAGATAGTGATGGAAAGCATGGTCAGTGAAGCAATCCAATTGTTTCATTGAGAGAATTACTTGGAAACTTCGCTGGACTTTAATTTATTAGTACCTTTTGTGTGGAAAATCCTGGAAAACATTTCCCCATGTTCTCATTTAGATTTTAAATTTCTATGAGATCATGCATATATGCAAATGTCCTACCTGCGTATCCTTTGTTTTTTTATTGAAGAAATTTAAGTCGACTCCTTCTTTGATAAGGGTTTTGCTCAGTTAATCCTTTTATATATAAATGAACGACCAAGATAACCCAGATTCCCCTCAATGGATAAGGTGGTAACCAAAAATCTCCTCAATTCCCTTTGACTCCTTCTCTGACATGAAAATCTCCAATTTCGTGCTCTTGTTTCGAACCTGCCTGCTTACTCCTTTCTTTTCCATACTGAAAATTTGGAAAATACCTCCAAGGTTAGACATGAAAATGATCGATTCCATTTGCGACAATGAAAAACTAAGCAAAGGAGACATAAAGGTGGTGATGGACAGACTAGGGATAAGTTACGAGCTAGACAGCAACAAGCTGGTGGGAGATAGTATGGGAGCAGATGAGTTTGGTGAAACGTTCGATGAGGAAGAGCCTAGCTTGGCGGAGATTAAGGAAGCTTTCGACGTTTTTGATGAGAACAAAGACGGATTCATTGATGCAACAGAGTTGCAAAGAGTGCTATGTTGCTTAGGCATAAAGGAACAAGTGGAGGAGTGTAAGAGGATGATAAGGGTAGCTGATGAAAATGAAGATGGAAGAATCGATTTCGATGAGTTTTTGAAATTTATGGAGACTTGCTTTTGTTGAATGTTGAAACTTCAGTACTAATGGTTAATTTTCTAACATGCAACTGCCCTTTTTTTAGGCTCTGTTTTCTTTTTTCCTTTATAAGACCTTATTAGTTGATAAATTTGTAGTTGATAGTTGAAGCAATTAAGGATTAAATTTTGATTATTACAATTAAGAGTTAAATATTCTATCGATAGACTATTTGGCATAATTTCATACATTGAATAACATGATGTTTAATCTTTATTTATTAAAATTAATAATTTTATATTTTATATTAACGATGAGAACGAATCACATGAATTATGACATTAAATAATTTATCTTGGCAAGAGTTAAAATTTTGTTCTTCCATTAATTTACAATATGATTTCTTTAAACATATTGAATTACTTGTGTATTTAGTATTAGCTTAGCATTTATTAAAAAAAAATAGTATTATCTTGGCTTCCTCGTTAATATTAATTCCATACTTGAATAATAGGGTTTGTTCCATGAATTTAAGGTTTGGATCTAAATTGAATTACTTGAAGCCCAAATGGTGGCCTAATACTATACAAAAGAAAAAAAAGGAAAAACAAGTGATTATTGGGCTGAGCATAACACAGCCTAGCCCTGAATCCAATGCTATGTTATCCTGGGAACTTTTGGTTTCACTAATTGAAGCAAAAGCAATTCAGTGAACTAAAGACAGTTCCAAAACAGCTTAGATATTCCCAAGTGGATGGCATGAATCCTAAGCAAGATTCCGCTGATGATACAAGGGAAATGAAGAAACGTGGGGAGGTTGTTCTGTTGCATAATTTGTGCCTGAATTTTGTAGTTCCATGAGAAAATGGCCGTCTTTACTTAATAGTTTCTCTTGCTCCTTTTGTCTTTCTTTGCCTTACCATCATCATATGTTTTACTTCCACCATCATATATGATTCTTCATATCTACCAATTTATTTTTCTTTATTTTTTCTTATGATTTTATCCGCAAAAGAATCAGCTAAAGAAGGAATCACTGAATTGATTTTTTTGAACTTCATATTATTCAAACCGTAGTTTTAAAATGTATTTGTATGCGGAAAAGATGACTTAATATTTAGATGATTCCTGTTTGTTTGGTTACTTTGTCCTGACCAGCTGGGGTTTCATCTGTCTGATTTCCCTGTCTTTTCCTCTTTACTTTCCACTTTCATAATTCCACTCAGACTCTTTAACTTATTGTCTTTAACTTTGTTCACGTAGATATTTATCAATATATAAATATAATATGAAAATCTGGGTCGGGAATGTCCATTTCAGCACTCACTTTTGGCTCCTGGTCATGGCCATGGAGAGTTGGGAGTATATATAGTTTTTAAAGAGAAGAGAAAAGGGAAAAATAATAGAAAAGGCAGCATGCTTATTGGTGACAATAATTATAACTTAATTTTTTTGTTTCAATTCACTTTTGGAATAAGTCTCAGGCACTCGGGAGAGAAAGGAGTTAACAACAAAAAGATGCCGGGGATATGATTTGGACAGACAGACTGATGCAGAGGTTATCTGCTGTCAACCATCTGAAAAAACAATTCCTTTCTCTTAACCTCTAATGGCCTCTCAGTTTATCTTGGAGCACTTCCACGTTGAGGTGGAAACCTTTTCAGGCCTTTTGGGGGGGAGGGTATTCTTAACTTCATGTGGCTCCTACACCAAGAAAGTCGATGAATGGTGGTGGAACGGTCTCATAGTGGTTGTCGCTGGTGGCTGCTCTGCTCCCTGCCACTGCTGACGAAGGTTCACTGGCCGAAACTTGAGGGGTTGATGCTGTGGAATCTGTGAGACTTTGGTAGCTAAGGAACTCTGACTGTTGCATTGCCATCATATATGAAGGGTGCTGCAGGGGATAGAAACCAGAGATTTGAGGTTCATCAATGGGCCTAGCCCATGATCTGGTCTGGCTGAACATGCCCATCATGTCATTGCTCCTAAGACCTGTTTTGAAGTGTTACGACAAGTTACAAAGTAGACAACTAGAAAATTAACAAAAGACAAAACGTTAATGTAATGTAAAGTAGAAAAAAGGCAAAGCAAAACGGTTCATCAGTCAATGTCTATAAAGCAAAAGAATAAATGAACAGAAATCATCAAATTTGGTTCGACTTATAAGGAAAGAAAGCAAATCACGAAAGAGTTGCAGTAAAAAATTCAATGTAGGTTTCCAAAAAGGAAACCAATGAGAAACAGCACAGAAACCCAAAAACACAAAGCTTCATAAACATAAAAGAAGCTTGTAGGAGGTGAAAAGGAGTAGGGAGATTACAAAGAAGACACACCAGGGAAGAAATCAAAAGGTGCCTGTTGTGCATAAAACACATTGTAAGGGAACTCGCCGCTTGAGATTGCTTGTCTCCCGTTAGTCAGGTGGGGTGAAACATTTGAGCCACCATGAACCCCACCATCAGCATCGTTTAAGGTTCCAAACTGAGACTGGGAGATTATGCCAAATCTTCTATTGGGAATATTGAGACAGTATAGGGGTGGTTCTGCTTTTGCGGCTGCATCTCTGCAGACAAACTTTGGAGTTTCTTCCATCCTTCTATAAACAGATTGATTCAGCTGTCGCCTCCTATAGGCAGTCGATTGTTCTCTATACTTCCTAGCCATAATGACATGCCAATGGTTCTTGACTGCATTATCAGTTCTTCCAGGGAACAGCCTAGCTATCATTGCCCACTTGTTACCGTAAAGTCTATGAGCTTGCATTAATCTCTCTTCTTCTTCTTCACTAAAAGCTCTTCTATTGATCCTAGGGTCCAGTTGATTAAACCATCTTAGCCGGCAGCTCTTTCCTTCAAACCCAAGAGACAAGAATCAGAATGAGTGAAACCTTAGCTTAGCACTGTGATTCTGCCACGAAAAGAGTTGGAACAACCAAACGGAAAGTGGGGAAATTTTTTAAAGAAATAAAGAACGAAAATAACACTGCTTTGGCCTTTTTGGCCACCATCTTACCTGATCTTCCTTCCAACTTCTCTGCTATAAGATTCCAGTTCTGAGGGCCATAAAGAGCAACAAGTTCCTTGAGCTTAGTATCTTCTGCAGGCCTCCAGTGGCCTCTGGCACAAAGCTTTGACTGCCCACTAGCTGTTTCCTTGCCACTTACCGCATTCTCACTGGGGTTCTCTTCATTTAAGTCGGCATTGAGATTAATGGTCCTATTATTATCTCCAAACCCATCACTGCAATCAGAGCCCTTACCCTCCACAACATCAGAGCTGTGGTTTTCCTCAAAGCTCAATGTTTTGCAGTTTCCCATGAAACGAAAACCCCAAGAAGCTCTTTCATTTTCCATTTCTGAGCCCTTGCAAGCATAAGTATCCTGTGAGGAAGAAACACTTGAGCCTACAATACCATAGTTGGGACCAAGAGAAAGAGAGCCCATGTCTGGATAAACCATCCCCATCGAGGAACCACGAGAAGAAAAGGGTGTTGAAGAGTTACAGCCCAGCCTATTCAATATTCATGTTGTCTGGTGCATATTTAACACACTTGTTAGCCATGCCTTCGTTTCCTCTGACAAACACAGTTTATACATCTGTTACAAAGTCACCTCCATCCGCAGATAAACTTTAAACTGATACTATGAGAACAAAAAGGAAAGCCAAAAAAGGGTGCGATGCATAGGACTCAAACGAGAAGCAAGTTTGACAAACAGTGAAAGAGTGAAAAAAAATGACGTTATGCTATGACTGGGAAAGATTAAAACTTGAAACAGCAAAAACGGCTTATATGGTGCGTTATAAGACACCTATAAGGCTGGGTTCCATCTGTTTTACTTCAATCCTTCGTAGAAAGGAACTAAAAAAAGCGCTCAAAGTAGTTAACCACCTCAGTTCCGATCATTAAAAAGTTGTCATTGTTTGCTTCTCTTCTTTTCAACAAATCCAACATCATTCACACGTGTGCAAGCTCCCTCTTTCTCTAATTTTTTTTCTCTCTCTTTCCCTCTCTGATGGGTATGATGCACTTAGGCTGTCCCTCTCTATATTGACAAGATAGACTCATAATGTGATGTGTGTAAGCTTGGGCAGGTCTTGCTTCCTTTCCTTTCAAAGCAGAAATTGAGAGCTTGCCGCAACTGGCTCTGTCAAACACTAGTAAATAACCTAGACTTCCACCTCTATCAAAGATATCAGTCCCTATACATTTTTTTTAACCTGCCTCTTCCCTGTTTTAACTTGAGGATTGGGTTTAAACTGGGTTTCCGTTAACCACCTGAAGTTGACCCAACAACCAAATCCCCAACCAAGAACTTACCGGATACATGTCCCTTCCATCCCAACTAATTATAACAGTACGAAAAGGCCATTGCCTTAACGTCATCTCAATGACTTATTCCCTAATCCCCAATCCCCCACCTGTTTTTCTTGTCTCTTTCATTTAGGTTTATTTCAGATATCCACTATTAGAAACAAAGATTCTGCTAATTATTTTATACCCAAAAATATATCTGATCTATCACCTAGATATGACTAAAAAATGTCTTGCATATATACATATATTTTGCGTTGGGCATGAGTTGGGATATCTTCAAATTATTTCACCTTTTTTTACATTTTATAAAACTAAAACGTAAACACAAAAAAATAAAGATTGAATTCAAAGCTACCATTTTCCCCTAATCTCTGAAACCCACAAATACTTATATAAATATTTTTTTTTGTTTTCCTGACGTATGCACCTACATGGATACATTTATGTCAATAATGACATGCTTAAAAAAAAAAAGTTAATATCAATTATTTTAAAATTAAACACTTTTTTTTATTTCTTTTTAAATGGAGACGTTTTCCTACGCAATTATCAATAGTGCTGCTGCCGTCAGCTTCTGTCATGCCTGTTGAAAATGTAAGAGATGAAAAAGAAAAGAATCCAGCTTCCATGTTCAAACTCAGTTTTTTACCATTAATAGTTCAAAGGGTGACTTTGTGGAACCTATAAATAGGAAACAACTTTTTTGATAGTTTCTGATTTACTTCAAAGATGATGATGAGTCAGATGAGTGACTGAAGTAACATCTCAAATAGTAAAATCTTGGGTACATTCAAATGAAAATCTCAATTAAACCAGTCAAAAGCATGAGCATATTTCTAAGTAAGGAATGTCCTTAACCTTTATCTTGAAAATTTGCGAAAAGATTGCGTAATTTTATATGCTAGAAGCCTATAACTAAAATTATATTATATAAATGCATGGATAATGATGGACCGCTTTTTTCTTTCACTTTTTTTCTCAGTTTTCACTAACTGGTAACCTAATGACAGACGTTACATTTAATGTGCTTACAGGTACTAGCGTTTTTGATGAAAGGAATTGGACAGTCTTTGGTCAAAAACTTTGAAACAAAGACCGACTTTGTTTGGGAACAAAAAGCGGATAAACCCTAAAAATAGATATAAAAGAAAAGGTCTGTCTCAGTGAAGAGAGGTTAGAGTTAGACCCTCCATTTTTGCAGATTTCTTCTTAGCTAAGTTATAATTTGTAACTCTTATACCAGGGTCCGGGCCATCAGGTCCCAGACCAAGGAGGCATATTGGTGTGCGGTGTCCCTTACTCTGTGATTTCCTTGCCCCTCCTCCTTGGAGGCTAACTGCACTGCTCATTAATGATGGGGTTGTCATGATGGCATCAGACCTTGGGAACAGTAAGACAATTTTATTTTTATCATATGAATCAAAGTAATTAACGTCACTATATATTATAGTACTATGAATTTAAATACTAATAAACTTTTTTTTTTTGTTTTCAGTAAATGAAGATATAAAGAAAGTTCTTTCATACTTATATAATGTCACTTAGCTTTCAGCAACAACAAATGGAGAATGTAAACTTGTTAACCCTGTATTGCAGTTTTAAAAATTGATTGTATTTACTTAGAAAAAATTTACTTGAATATTAAATATACAAAATATTTTACCTCATCAAGGTTCCATACAAAACATATAACCTGCTGGCTCATTGAGTTACAGCATTGGCAAGAATGAAAAACAATGCAAAAACATTCAAAATTATAGGCAAGGAAATATCAAGTGTTAGTTGTGAGTTGTGACATGTGAGACAAGTTCAAAGGTAATTTGGGTCTTTAGAGGAAGAAGGCAATGGAGCCCCTTATTACCAAAAGAAGCAGAAAAGAAAAAAAGGACATTGTTGTTATATGTTCAGGTAAAACGAAAGGACAAATTGTGAATCACTCAGTCTACAACTTTTCGGACATCATCATACATTGTAAAACAGTAGCAGGTAAAATTTTTTTGTAGTGTATTTGGAGAATATATTGCTATCATCACCGTGCATAAAATATCAGCATCTCTGGGATAAGATCTTTGTCCAAAATCAAAGCACGACACTGAGCTTTCTTGTTTTCTTCTTCTACTTTCTTTTCTGCAAATTTGCACGTGCGGTCCCTTATTTGCAGGTGTGAAAAGCCATGCATGGATCTCTTACAAAGCAGAAAGAGGGTTTTAATGTGAACTGGCAAAGTCACAAACATTAAACATAGGACGCTTCATTTTGCCTTTGTTCTTTTGTCTTGGTGTTGTGATGTCACACGCGTTGGATAATAGTGATAAACAAAAATTGAACAATTTTCACTAGTTGTAGTTAGTATATTTTTAACACTGCATGCCTTTTCCAACCACTGGAAAGCAAGGACAAATGACAATGAAGATTGTTCAAATATAGCACCATAAACAGACAAGGATTGATTAATTGCAGCCGGCAGAAGGAATAGGTTGATTTAGAATTGATGGGATATTTTAAACCTTTGCTTTTTTATTTTCTTTGCTCCCCCTTCCACGCAAACAGTTTACAAATGAAACAGAGGTGTTTGTCACATGATGTGAAACTTTTGATGGATATGTTGTTGAATTACCGAACCAAGAAGCAAAACTGTTGGATAAAGCGGTTGGGGGCAATGTGTGGTAAGCCTAAAGTAGTCTTGGTAAGAGAAGGGTTTTTTGTAAAGAAGGGGATGGGCTCCCACAACATCCCAAGCACATGTGCTTCAGTTGGTTAATACCGAACATGAATTGAAGAAACCTGCTTTTGGAATGAGCCATGTAAGATTGTGGGTAATCAATAATTTTTTCTGCCGGAGGAAGCCACCCACAGAGTATGAAAAGAAAGGAGATATGGATTACCCACCATACAAATAGCGGGGCTGATCCATAAGATTCTTTTGGGGTTGTTCCCTTGGAACCATATGAAAAGCAACCACGAAGGTGAACTGTTCCTCAAGGGATTCCCCATAGCCCCCAAGAACAAGACAAATCTAACCAGTAGAAATGAGATTGCAATTTGCAAAGGCAAAGCATAAAGTTATATGGAAGTCAGTTAACTTTGCCTGAGGGCTCAACAGCAGTTAGAGCACCTTAGGATCCTTTGCCCTTACTATGTGAACTCTGAGAGATCATGTGACTTCATTTAATGGATTAACTTTGGGGGAGTTTCTGCAACAACTTACTTTCTAGGTAGAGAAAGTAAAAATCCTACTAATTAAACAAGATTTTGCCACCATAATCCAACCAGGATAAAAAGGAAAATCCTCAGGATTCATGACGAGACTATGTAAGATGGTTTTGGAGACAATTTCCAAGACCAAGCAAGGACCTAAGTTAGTCTAGGATAGCTGTTACCTTCTTAAGACCCGCTTCTTAAAGATGAGCGACGGATGCCTGCACCATACATTAATGCTTCTCTCTGTCTGACCGCACAAGGGATCAGAGCACGAATTGTACCTTAGAAGAGTTGAAATGGCAAAAAAGAAAAACATACCAAATATTGGTTTCGTATCTTCTTTTGCATTAGCTCCAGCCAATGGTCAAATATGTGCTTTGGTCACAACATTTCTTCGTCCATGATTGTTGGCAAGAATTGCAGTAAAACCTAAAGTCTGCATAATATTATTAGCTCGCTTTGATGTGAAAGATGTTCACATGTTCATCTAGTAGGATACTTACAAATTAAGACTACAAATAAACATTTATCAAATACTGTATTGAAACAGTGTAGTAAAATTGTACAAGTAATAAAGTTACATAACCAAACACCAATAAAGTAGTAACAAGCTGAAGTCCGCAGGCATATGAGTGGGTGGGAAGGGGGTTAAATGGGGTTTTCATAGACTGAAGTCTGTGAATTACCCAAAACAAGGAGAGGGATGTCATGGACTAGTGATGCTTTAAAGGGCGAGGAGAGTTAGACCGTCCTAGGCTTTAACGGTCAGTAGCAATTCTGAAACAGAAGGATCAGAAACCAAGGAGAGCTTTAAAAAGATATGACCTCATTGAGTCACTGTCAAAATTAATACTACATATAGTAAATATAGGTTTGTTTTCCTGACGCTTTATGTAAACAGGTCATAGCAGATGGATGGTATACGAAGGAAAGAGAAGGTTTTTATTTTAAGCACATGAAATAGAAAATCTTTTGACAGAAAGTGAGATAGACCCACCCGGGCAGCAAGTCACCACTCTCCTCTCTCTTTCCCACTGTCACTCTCCTCGGCGAATGGAGACCTAACTTGAATAGCTGTCAGTACATAACTTGAATAGCAGTCAGTACGTACTATATCCAAAGTGAAAAACAAAGAGACAGTAAAGAAAAAGAAAAAGCCAAGGACTGGGGGGGGAGGGCTGGGAAAACAAAATAAACTATATACTGAATATTTGTACAGTATTTATAAAGCTGTAAGAAGTTAAGTAACTGTGCATAGAGTTATTGATTGGGGAGAGGGAAGAGAAACGATAGAGGGCTGATTTTCTTTCATTGATTGGGGAAGAGACACAGCTTTACTAACATAGAGGAATTGTCTGTACCTGATAGTTCTGAATAGTTACATAGCCTCTTTGCTACACTGTTTAAAGTTAATCTCTACCCTTTCTCTCTCCCACCTCATTGAGCAAAAGAGGAACAAGTGATCGTAACTGTCCACGTGCGTAGACCCATATTGTGCTGTTCCAAACAAACAAAGCAGGCCCAACGGATCATGGTACAATAAGCTCTTGTGTGTTGTGTCCATTTCTCTCATGCATAATTTTCAGACCTGGATAGTGATATTGACAAGGATATATGTTAGAATCCTTGGCGTAAAAAAAAAGGAAATCTGAGATTTCAAAAGCAACCTAACCTCCAACTCCTAACTGAAGGCCCCTTTGCTTGTTTCAAGAAGAACATCTTCGTCCTTCCTCTTACAATCTCACTCCCAAGAACTCTCCTTCCTTGACTAATTTATTTTCATGATTGTTATTTTGCCATGAATTTGTGATGCTAGGTGAATACTACTGGGCAAAGTTACGCACAGAATCACTCAAGCACCAAAGCAACAGCCATGACAAACCAAAAACCAGTTGATGATATAGGTCCATGTTCCTCTTTCCCCCGCAGGGAAATATGGGGTCAAAAACTAATAAAATTGCTCTCAACGCCTAGGCAGCGGTGTACATGGTGCTGTGACACTTTATTAATAATGATAATTGCCTGAGTGTAGCTAAGGGCCGTTAACCGTCCTCGTTGGGGAAATGAATGCCAATTTTAGAAAAATGGATTCAAAACCTATCCTATTTTGGACCCCATCCGGCCAACGCCAACGGTTCCCCCCGCCCATTCGCAAAGAAAGATTATTTTCGCTGAAATTTTCGATGCTTTCCTAGCTGTTTCCGTGTCCACCACGGCATCACCTCATTTAAATTCTATTGAAAATCTCGGCATATATCAGTGAGATTACTGTTGTTCTGACATATAGATGTATCCCGTGATCTTTTAGAAAACAAAAATGAGACAATTACTGTAGATAGATGCTTTTATCCTCGTTGCGTTCTGATGTACAGAATACTGCCCTAACAAATGCCAAATACCTCTGGGGTCCTTCGGGCTCGAAGGCTGAGATATGCAATCAACTGTTGTACTAGAGGGACTGTTTAGTCCTCTTTGATATTGATTCCCATTCCCCACATTAACATAGCATTCTTGGGAAAATAAAGTGACTAAAATGAATGAATATTTGTTTTTTGTTTATGGTTCTCCCTTCGGAGGCAATAATAATAATTTCAGTTTTGTACTCTGTTTTCCCATGACAGTATGAAGTTTGATTGTGGTTTGTATAGGGGCTGCATTATACAAAGATTCTCCTGACACAGAAAGAGCACAGAACGAAATACTCGTCCATGCCCAAGGAGAGACGACAAGTTATCATGGATGCCAAGATATTAATAGCTGAAATATTTCAGAACAGAAACTTGACAGAAATTCATGTTACAGTTGATTGGCCCAATTACAAAAGAAACAGGCAAAACAACATAAGGAGAGAGCAACAGAGACTCATGTGGCTCCCAAACTGTAGCCAGTACGAGAATAACAGTGCAAGAGAAATAAAATCATCATTTAGGTAATAGAATATTACAGCAGAAACTTAGGAATTAACATCTTTATGCATCAAAGTATGCATTTGGCAAATGGCAATTTCATGTGCAGTGCTTTTGTTGACATGGACAATAAGAACGGGAGAAAGATTTGTTATTGCAGATGCTAGACTATTCTGGTTCCATCAAGCACATCATACAGCTTTCATGTGCTTTACGTAAACTAAGAAAATTACTATCTAACTAATTGATTTCATAATGGACAAAGTTCAGAAGGCCATATCACTCAGGGTGGTGTTCATGACACAAAGTTTCAAAGGCAAAATATATCATCACGGCAGATTTAATTATACAAGTTTTGTACAGAAACCAGTTGTTTATTAACAATAAGAAAATATGCAAGAAATAAAAAGATAAATGGTCATGGCCGGTTGTTCAAATTCAACCTTCTCAAAGGCATTCTATCAAGTTATCAACATTGCTCCCATTGTAAGGTGAAGTGCCAAATTCCATAGTTCTGCAATAGTCAATCTATGATGCACGATCAACAAGCGCTTAAAAGAAGAACTAAGTAGAAAAATCAAGGCTAAAATATTAAAAAGCCCTTGAACTATTCAATTTTTTTTTAAAATAAGCCCTTATACTTTTATTATACATATATAAGCCCATATCCTTTAATTTGTATCCAAATAAGCCCTTACTTTAGGGCTTGTTTAAGTACAAATGAAAGGTTAAGGGCTATTAAGATACAAATTAAAATTTAAGGGTTTATTTAGATGCAAATTAAAGTTTAGGATCTTATTTGAGTATGATAAAAGTATAAAAGCTTATCTAAATAAGGTGGCAAAGTTCATAGGCTTGTTTGTTATTTTTGCCAAAAACCAAAATCTTCCGCATGCATGCACATGAAAAAAGGGAAGATAGTAAAGATGAACAAAAATCATTACTAATTAAAAAAAAGGAAGAGATCTATTCGTTTCAAATAATGTGTAGCTTTAAATCAATTGAACCGTTTCCTCAGTGTTTGCATATGCTTTTATCCTTCTTCAGACGCACAAAAATGGAGCAACACTTAAAAGCAACTCTCTCCTAATTTTAGTTTTCCATAAAACAAAGAAATTCCAAAAGCATAGTGATTTCATCAGCTTGTTACAAGAATATGAACAAGGTTTTAGTTTTTTAGTGCATATGAACAAGGCCAAGAGATGAAGGAAAACTACACTGTGAACCTTGATCCTCCATTGGAGGGATAACAACCACTAGCAAAGCCAGGTCTGCTATTATAAAGATCAAGCATGATCTGAGCTACTTCCTTCAGAAAATAATTAACCGCAGTTTCAACAGATTTCAACCTTTTGACAAACTGCAGGTATTTTAACTCTATTGCTCATTGTAATCCCTCAATTCCAAGTATCACCTAAGCAGAATTCTAGTGTTTCCAGTATGCTAAAATCCCAAATTGATAAATTAGAGCTTCAGTAACCTTACCATGAATAGCCTCGAATATATCTGTCATACTAAGATGGTCTCCACATCAATTACAACCAAGTCTTGTATAGAAACCCAATGAAATATGTAAGGCGCCACCTTCACTGTAAACCAAATCGACCTCCAAGTAGAAAGCACTGTAATGCCACATGCCAAAATTCCTAGCAATGATAAAATGAAGCTAATAAATAAAATCAGAAACCAAGCAATTAGTCATTGTACTTATCCAGTCAAATTAATGAATAGCTACTGACAAAGTATTTCTTTGCAAATTAATCATGTGGAATAGCACTTTATAGGACATCTGAAGCAACTCGACTACCAAGTGCCAACAAACCAAGTTTCTCTGTCCATTAAACTCTAAAAGACACGAAGTCTCTGGACTGGTTCCTACCGTTTGGGGACAAGGGTGGCGACTAGAACTTCCAACATACAGACACACCCCCAGAGAAAAAGGGCGCAGAGCCAGGGAGCCTCCGCAACTATTACATTAGGAAAGTACCAAAAAAAGGGGGAGGGGTGAGGGGAGGAGCGACATGATATCAGTTTAAGCTCTTTAGTTTGATATAAAGGGGGTGAGGAATTTGTCAACATTCTAGGTCCCAAAAAGACAACCTAGTTCTTCTCTTTGCTTCAAACAGGTTTCAAGAACTATAATTTGATTTCTACTTTAACTTTGAAAAGGTGGCAAATAAGATGCTTTACAGGCATACCAGCTTTAGAAAATTTTCAGTTCTCAAAAATTTTTCATTGCAGCTTCTGTTCTTATCTATCATTTTGCTCACACTTTTTAAGACTTAGCAAACCCACCCCGTGCTTATGGCTACCTGCAGCCCTATTAACAACTGCATTACACCCAAGATCAAGTAACAATTGAATCTAAAGAGACAGTATAAAAAAGTCAAGGACATGGTCACAGTAGAGCACCCTTTGAGAGCTCAGTACCATTGTATTTACGAAACATAGAGCAGTAATGTTGCAAATGTGGCACTAGCCCTTGAAACAAATTTCACAAATTCAATCTCATCATTGCGAATTACATTTCAAAATGCTTCGTATGCCTTATCAATCCTTGGGTCTCTTGATAGGGTAGTATTAAATGCATTTTTCCTTTGGAACAGCCAAATCAGGAAACTAGAACCAAAGTCAAACCATCTTTTCAATCTCATGTTTGATTGCAAATTCCCAGGACATTAGACTGATCAACCTCTACAAGATACAAAACTTGACAGTGAACCAAAAACAAAGCAGAAAGAGTTTATCGGCAAAAGGCTGAAATGTCATCACAGTACTTCCCACTCTCCACAAATTAAAACCTTATTCATGGAAAGCCTCTTAGAATTCCTTTTTTTTTTTCCCAAATCACAGCGCAGACATGTTGTCTAAAATATCTTCAATAATTATTAATGCATAAACAACTTAATTGACTCTAAAACAAACAAAAATGAAATAAACTTAAAAAAAAGGGAACTTACAACAAAAAAGGCTATCTCCTTTGAACCCTTTGCAATCGCATCTCAATCAATCTAGCATTAAACTCTCCATCACTAACCTTTTAACATCTTCGACAATGGCAACTTAAACCCACGTTCCACCAAAGCTCTATGCCTTGGTTTAATCTTTTTTTCTAAACTAAACGAAAAATATTGAGGGAACTTTTTTAATTCCTCCAAATCACCTTCCATTTACTCCAAGAAGAACTTAACTTTAGGCCTCATATTATTCTCAATACTCAAAGTCAGCAACCCGGGAGACCTCACAACCATCCGGTTCACCTCCGGCTGGCCAAAACCCAGAGATTGAAGGAAGTCAATTTTGGGTTTCAAGGTGTTTTCCACGTTGGAAACTAAGAGAAGGGTAGTATGGGAATTCAAAACAAGCCCAAGGGAAGTGAGGAAATGGAGAGAGGGGCGGAGCCGGGTGGTGACGGGGGAGAGTAAGAGGCGAGGGCAACGGGAGAGGGAAAGAGGGAGGTGGGGGAAAGGGAGAGGGACTTCGTGGAGGAGGAAGTTTATGGGAGGGAGAGGGTCAGAGATAAGTAGCTGAGGGTACGTGTCGAGGATACGGCCAATGGCAGGCCGAGAGAGACCGAACGAAGAGAGGGAGTGTTCGAGGGAAAGGAGAGAGGAAACTGGCGTGGAACGGAGGGAAGGATTTAGGTTGAGAGCTTTTTGGGGGTTGATGTTTAAGGATTGGTGATAGAGGAGCTTTTGGCGGAAGAGGACGCCTCCGTCTTTGGTTGCTTGTTGGGCGGTGGATGGAGGTTTAAGGAGGGGCTGAGGACGGGGTTGGAGTCTGCAAGTTAGCATTTTTTCAGATATCATACGACTTGTTAAGGTCATGCCACGTGGGATGATATTAGTAGTACTTGGTTGTCTGATTATCCCCTATTCTCAAGCTAGTTTCCCACGACCGCTTTTGCCGCTCACCCGGTCGTGTCAATGCAGTCCTATTTCTATGCTCATCATTTCACGCCCCGTTTTCTGTCCTTCTCTCTTTTTTTGTTTTTCTCTCTTAGCTCTTTGTGCCCTTTGCCTTTCGTTCTCTCTTCTTTGGCTGAATAATGAACCTGTCCCCCCATTCCCCCATTTAAAACCTTTAGATTATGCACTTTCAACTCGTCGTTTGATTTTGCTCATTTGGGTATGTCTTGTTTCTTGCGTTTATTCTTATTTTCTTCTCTGCCTCACCGTGGCTTTGATTCTTGCAAATGAACCCAGACAAAAAAAAAAGGAAAAAGACTTGATATTTACATGAATCTTAAAGTGGGTTTTTTTTCTAGTTTCATTTAGTTTGATCATGTTTCTTTCAGCTTCTATAGTAATGTGGTTAGCAAAGTTACATTTTTTTTCTAGAGATTTTGATAACCCCATTTCTAATTGTGCCAGGGAAACTGTTTTTTTGTGCTTGTCACATAAATTTCATTAATCTAAGGATAATAAGGAGTTATTTGGTGAATTCTGCTAGTTTCAATTTTACATGGTGTTGATGAGAATGTGAAAAGTATCTTAAGCCCTTCAACACTCAATTCTGAGTATTTGAATGTGCAGGATGGGAAGGGTTAAGCTAAAGATAAAGAAGTTAGAGAACACAAATGGCCGTCAGGCGACCTATGCCAAAAGGAAGCATGGCATCATGAAAAAGGCTAATGAGCTATCTATCCTTTGTGATGTAGAAATTATCCTCCTTATGTTCTCACCCACTAACAAGCCTTCCGTATGCATTGGGAAGCGCAGGTAGGCCATTCATAATTCTACCTTTTGCATGTAATTCGATTTTTAGTTATGAAATTCTAGGGGCAACTCATACTTAGCTTTAGCTTTAAAAAGGATTGACAAAGAATCAAATTGGGTTAGTATAATGAATGTGGATGAATGTCCATCAATATCCCGAGATAAATTCTCTGATTTGCCGCATGCAAGAGCGATGCCATTTGTGGTAAAGTAATGCAATAAACTACTTGGTAATAAATATCAATGTGTGTGCATGTTAACGGGATGAAACATCCTACCAATTTGCTAATAGGTGAGAGGTTTGTTTCTTCGTTTTGTACTTGCCTTCTTTTTTGGAAAGCGATCTGTCAAGAGTTAGTTGCGTGGTTGAACATTGTCAAAATCAACTAAGATATTGATATATGTTGATGCATTAACAGTTTTCAAGTTCTCTGAATTAGACTTTAGATAGCTTGATAAAATTGGTTACTTAGGCATTGTGCACAGAAGTATTATATGGAACCCCAGGTTGCTGATGGAATGAATGTTGATAATTGCAAAATTTGATACCAAGGAATGCCATATTCAAAAGGGCAGGCAGGTTTTACGTTTTTCTTGCGTTCAATTTGGGAATTTGAATTTGAAAGAAGGGATTTGGATGCTACATTTGGAATAATAGTCAGGCATGTGTAAAACTGTAAATACTAAATATTTGTTACTGTTCTTAAAAAATTGTTCATATGCACTAAAAACTAATTGCTATAACTTAGTTTTGGCTTTGAGAGACCCATGATAGGTGTAAATTATGCTAAGGTGTCTGTGAGATAGTACCAGTGAAGGCAAAGCAGATCCATAATTGGTACTCATATGGAGCAACTTGAGAGATTGCTTCCAATTTGCTTGCACACCAATATTTTGATTCAGTTTTCAAACATAATATTTATTTTCAAAACAGTTTTGGTAGGTTAGATTTATGTAGAAGGTTATTATCTGTAGTAGCAATGTTCATTTTTTTTATTCCGCCGTGTGAATTCAGCAGCATTGAGGACATTATTGAGAAGTTTGCTCAACTCACTCCACAGGAACGGGCAAAAAGGTGCTGTCAAATTTTCTGAGTTGAAAAATCACATTACTGATCATCCTACTTCAAGAGTTTAATGTTATACTTATTTAAGTGAAATTGACTCTCATTTTATTTCTTTTTACTGGAACAGGAAGTTGGAAAGCTTTGAAGTAGGTCGTTTCCTACAGTTCTTTCTCCTTTAGCAATGTGCTATCTTTGTTTTCTTTTATGAAACGTTTTTTGTTTATGAAGTGTCATAACCTTTATCTGTTACATAATTTGTTTTCTCTTTGAGAATCTAGGCACTGAAAAAAACATTCAAGAAGTTGGACCATGATGTAAATATTCATGAATTTTTGGGTACAAGGTACATGACAATCTTCTTGTAGTCACAGCTCCTAGTAAAATTTATTCATTTAATTATATTCTACAAAATATTTCTAATAGGGTTATGACTTTTTCTTTTTCACCAGTACACAAACAATTGAGGTATGTGGGCATGATGACCTGTTACCTTAATCGATTCTGATAATTTAAAATTCTTAGACCATGCCATGCATCATTCTAATTTCTAACATGCATTTTGTATCTCCAAAATTGCTATGGGCAGGACCTGACTAACCAAGCACGGTTATTGCAGACTCGGCTTTCTGATATACACAGGAGACTGAGGTGAAGACATACAATTTTTGAATGTAGAGTTTTAGTTTTGTTTCTTTGTTATTAATATCCTTTAATGCGCTATCTTTGGCCTTAACTTGTACTAAAATATTGGCTACTCAGCTGTTGGACTAACATAGACAAGATCAACAATGTAGAACATTTGGGGCAAATGGAAGATTCACTCAAGGAATATCTAAATCAAATTCGAGCCCATATGGTATGCCGATCATTTCCCCAAGTAGTTAGACCTTTCATAATTAGTGATATGGTGCCCTGCCAGTGGACGTGCTGGAGTTTGCTTAGTTAACCAAGCTTACGTTTACACTGAAGATCTACCTTCCTTTGGCAGGAAAATTTAGGAAAACAGCAGCTTCTATCGTTTGAATGCACAAGTCAGGTAAGAATGTGTGACGGGTTTGTAATATTTTCCTGCTCAGTTCACTCTTTAAAATCACGAGAAAAGTAGTATCTTAACCAGCCTTTTCTTGCAGTTCCAAAATGAAATGCATGTACCCTTTAGAATGGGCATTGAGCAACAGCTCCAACCTCTTGCATGGGTACCTAATAATGACAGTAGACACATGGCCTTATCAGAGGACCCAAATTTGTTTCCCCACAGGTAAGTGGACTTTCTAGAAATCTTAATTCTACTAAATTTTCATTGATCTATATTATTGTGATAATCTTATTTCTAAAAAAATGAAACAGAAAAACCAATCCCTAACTTTGGATTTGTTTTAAATAAATCTTTTGTAAAACATGACATGCATATGTTAAGTATATAATAGAGCATACAAAATGCTCAGTAAATTAGATAGTTTATATTTATTTCTGTTTGTCACACACAAAAATTGATGAAAGTCCCCCCACAATGTATTATGATGTTGATTTGTAATTCCCAGGGATGTGGAGTGTTCTGCAAGTTCCTCCTTTGGAAGTTATTCAGGTTACTTTGGCACTGCTAAAAGTTCTGAACTATCTAGTTCTGGACAAGAAAATAGCATCCTTAATGATTTGGGTGGAAATGCATCATTGCAGCTGCAACTAGGCGGACAATGCCCCTTCTTCTCTTACAATCTTAATATACTGAATGATCCCAAATTCCCACCGGTGGCAGAGATGAACTTTCAGGAAACTCCTGCAGATTATCATGTTAATGGAGCTCTACTCAGTCCTAGAGCTGGATATGACGCTACCCAAGGTAGTTGGGCTTCCACTTCTGGCCCTTGTGCTGTTACCATGTTTGATGAGCCATTGTATTCCCGAGTAAGTCTTTCCCTACTACTTCCACTATGCTTTCAATGCTTGAGCAACATTGCATGTGTTTATCTGCAGCTTCAACGTGATTGAGCTATCCATTGGCTTGTACATGACTAGGTGCATGCACATATATGAGAATGAGTGGAAGAGGCAGAAGGTTTTTTTTTTTTTTGCTGCTTATTAATTGTTAAGTTTTTGCATGATAGTGTCTCATTAGATAAGTTAGCTGGTAATGGCCCACTACAAAGTGAAGATTCATTGCTCATTTTTGTGCTTTTTTTTTTTCTTCTGCTTCTTTACTTCAACTTTACATCAATTTGGATGCTGCAAAATGGAAAATTTTTGTAGTTTCAGGACATCAACGCACATACCTAGATATGTTTCTTGACATAAATCATGCTAACTTCACCTTCAGTAATTGAAACCTCCTTTTGTTACTCATACATGTATTTATGGTCTGTTACAGCAACTAAACTGAGCTGCAGAAGAGTGAAGCTGCATTCATCCTATACACTGCGCAGGCTATGGAGAACTTGGTAATGTGCATGTGAAATTTACCCAATCCCCGGAAATTGACTAATTATTTCACAATGGTTTCACTGCCATTCGAAACTTGGAATCTGCCAATGAGATGTATGACACGACTACAGAACATAGGAATTGCCTTAATATTAATGAACTGCAGAATCAAGTGGTGCAGACAACCATTAAATGAGGCACCACATTTCTGTTATAATTTCTGTATACTAATCATATTTAGTACTAGGTTTTTCATGACCTATTTTTTGCCTTCACCTTTTGATTACTAGGGATACTAATGGTGGCTACTGCCTCCCCTCCGTCAATTTTAAGCTGTAAACGAAACACATGTAGCAAAAAACATTGCCTGTAAATCATAAAAAAATATAAATTATAGTCATTCTTCAATATCAAAAGCCTTTTATGTTTGTGGGATTTTTATACTCTTTTTCATGATTAATAAGAACATTCCAAGACATTGATTTTTACTCTTGCATTCTCAGTTTCATAAGTATAGCAGAGATCATCTATATTTATGAAAAGTTCACTAGTTATACTGTTCTTGATTATAATTAGACTTAAGATAGAAGCTATGCAATGTTAGATGAAGCATTCTCCTTTATGCAATTCGAAGTTGATACCAGGTGGCATTAACTACTAGCATCTGTGAAGGCATGACAGCAATTTCTGCACTGACTATATTGACATTGACATAAAAATGCATGGTCTGAATGGTTACTTTTTACCAAGAAATGCCGGGCTTCACTCAACACTGTCCTGGAGATTCGGATAGCATTCCCTTTTCTCCACCAAGCCAAGAGATCTCTTCTCATTCATGCATTTTAATCTTCAACAATCCCGGAGAGGACTCATAGCACATGCTGGCAAGGGCATAATCTCGGCTCTGACATGTCCCACTCCTTGATTATTCCCAGGACAAGAAAACCTTGACATGCTAACTACCAGGAAGTGACAAAATATTAGATAAAGCATCTTCACAGCTCAGCTGGATCTTGATATAGTACTGACATTTTGAAGGAAAATGTCATACAGAGTCCATGTTAATGGGCCCAGGTAAATAATTAAACTTCTGATGAATCTCAAGTGTAGTGCAACAGTTGGGGTTCAAGAGAAGGAGATGGAGCTTTTCTTTTGAATCATGAATCATGAAAATGGTGGAAAATTCAATATCCAACCTCATTTCTGGATTTTTAAAATTACATTGTCAGTATATAAAATATAATTATTACTATTTTTATAGAAGAAATTACAATATTGGTGAAATGTAGGTGAAAATTGGGGAATGGGCTTCAGTAAGAGCCTGATTCGAAGGTCCAATTGTGTGAATTTCTGATAGCAAAACTTATTGTGAATCCAAAAAAAAGAAATTTCAAAATTTATCTAAAAAGAAAAAAAAATGTAAAAGTAAAAGGCAAGCATCATCCTTTTTCCTTTGTAATAGGCTAGACAAAGATATGGTATGTCGGGCTTAGCCAATAGAAACTATACACGTAATCAAGCATAATTTGCGGTGACTCACATTGGCTACTGTCCGAAGATCCGCGCCGAACTGCCCATGACTTTGGTAAAGAGAAGACAGAAAACCAAACAGTAGATACTGTCTGAAGGCCACGTAAGCAAGTCTTCGTGAGTTAAGCAAGACTTTCACGTCGCTCGAGACTGCATAGGTCAGCCTTACTGTATGCAGTATGCGCAAAGAGAATTTTATTTATAATCATTATAATATAATTAATTAATTATAATCTAAAATTATATAAATTTATTAAAATTTTATGTAAATTTTATATTTATAAATAGTAAATATTTATTAATAATTTTAAAATTATAATAAAAAATTATAAATCATATGCTTCCCACTGTAATACCCCAAAGAAAAAGTAAGATCCATTAAATCTCTGATATCTACATAATTTTTAAAAAAAATTTATTTTAATTGCCTTTTATATATAACCCTAATAAATTATTGTCCAAATTATTTTAAAATTTTATTTGGAAATTTCGGTTTATTAAAGACATTTATTTACCTGTTCTAAAAATTATATAACATCTAAATTACATACTAATTAATTTAAAACTCAGGGCATAGTAATAAAATAAATAAATAAATAAAGATATTTAAGCGTTTTTTCTTTCATTGTAAGAGTAGATTCTCTTTGTAGGAGTCACGTTATGCAGCAGATTTGAAGGTTGTAATCAAATCTTTTGTGAAAGAGATGTGAGGTAAGGAACAAGCTAGCAAAGAAACACTGACATGAAAATGTTATTTCATTTTTTTCTTTTCATAGTTCAGAAATCTAACTAGCGAAGTCAACTTATATTAAACATTATATTAAACAGGTTTTGATCCGATCTTATTTTAATATCGATTTTTATTTTAAAAATTAAATTTTGAATCAAATCAAATAACAATAAAAAAAAATTTAAGGTTGAATTTTAAACAAATTCGTCCTATTCTAATCTAATATATATATAATTATTTTTAATTATTTATTTATATATTATTTATATTTATATTAAAAAATAATATTTTATATTTTAAAAAATATTTTATTAATTTTGAATTATATTAAATTAGATACGATTTTATATATCGACAAACTAAATCAAATTCAAGTATTAAAATATTAAAAAAAATTATCAAATCAAATTCAAAACAAATAAAAATTCATTTCAACTCTTGCTATCTCTAATCCTATCCCTGCACCCATTGTCAAACAAAGTACAATGTACAAATCCTTTTTTTTTTTTATTATTCGTGAATTTTGTTCACATATTATTTATGTTGCTAGACAAGATAGATATAATTTAGATTTTTCAGGTTTTTCAACTCTAATTTTCACACAAAAGAATGAGATTTTTTCTTTTTCTTTTTTTTTTTTTCTTGTCAGTTGGCATGGAACTAGCCAAGTGGTGGTGTAACTGGGTCTGGGTGTGATGCACAGGAGGCTTGGTGGCTATGCAGCTTGGAACGTAGATTTCTATGTGAGAATTTAATGCATGTCACTTTCCTCAGAACTGCCAAGAATTTAACCAGACAATAGAGGAGACAAAGATTTTGAAACATGTCACGCAAATTTCAATTAGATTTTTATCTAAGCTTTGAATATTTACTGTGTTTTTTAAAAACTATGGCTGTCCAAATTGTGGCTTTAGATGCATTCAAAAGCCATGTCCTGTCCTCGAATTTGAATAACTTTAACTTTTGATATATGAGTTCTTGAAAAATTGCCATTTTTGGTTTAGGCTTTAAGTTTAAGGCACTGAGCTGAACTTGGCTAGTTAGGAGACTCAATTGACATGTGCTGCAGCTGCTAACTGGTGTTGAAAAGTTGGTCTAAATTATGTTAAAAATTTACTAAATGATAAAAGCTCTTAATAATGAATCTTGATTTCATCAATGTTTGCAAAGGGTAAAAGCAGGATTATCAATACTTTTAGCTTTAGGAGTGATTGGCATAATCATGTGGTCTTCTATTTATCAGGAGAAATGAAGAACAGAAATGATAAGCCTCAGAGTTTACTGTCCATTACTAGTGGAAATTGCAAATATGCAATTTACTCTCATACAAATAAAAGCCTAGGACATTTTCAGCTAAAGCTGATAAAAATGACCTTACAGGCCAAGCCAGATGCTTCTCAACATCCCAAGGGAGCGGGTGGTAAAAGTCCACCTCTGCCATCTCCTGCTTCACCAAAAACATAAGGAAAAATGACCCTTAACCCAAAATGATAGAAGGGATCTTTCAAAATGCCCCCCCCCCCCCCCCATTTTTGACCCAAAAGGCCCAATGTAGGTCCCCATAAATATAATATAATCTACTAGCCAGGTATGCTAAAAGTCAAATTTTGATGCTTGGTGTGTAGTATTTTTTAATTTAAAAGCATACAACGGTAAAGAGGGAGGAAAAGAAAGTCTTCTTCTAGCGGAATTGGCCTCCAGTGAAGGTCTGCCCAAAGGACCAGCCGGCTGGAGCAACGTTGTAGGATACCACAGTACGGCCATCACTTGTAGTGACCTTAAATGAGAGGCTTTGCCCGTTGAGATAGTTGTTGCTTTGCCAGTTCTGACCCCAGTTCCTAGACATCGGCTGCCAACCGGTCCTGGAACCCTTGATGGCCACAGCATGTACATCACCCGCACCGGCAACGTTGGTGATGAGGACTAGGTTGAAGTAGGAGTGGCCATTGATTGTGAACCTGATGCCTCCCTTTCTTCTGCATGGTATCCTACAAAAACCAAAGCTCCCACCAAAGGTAAGTGATGTTACCAAAAACATTAACTACCTGTTTGTTTTGCAAACACAAACTAACCCTACCCCCTTCATTAGAATAGGGAGAAGAGCAATAGGAGCCCTCATATGCTGTCAAAAATAAGAATTCCATCCTTTTTACAGCAAAGGTCATAAATAGACCTTTTTACTGACTTAAAATGAGGTTTAAGAGAGTAAAAAAGCATTGGACCACCAGATATGGAGAGCAAGGCTTGTTTTTTCCACTGCAGTTAAATTTGAAATCGGTAAGAATTTTGGATAGTGGAGACTCATTCAAAAACTGTTTAGAGATCTAAATAACCCTCTTTAGAGAGCTCATTTAAGGGGGGATAAAGGAAAATAGTGGTAAAATTACTTCAAACTTGACCATATCTCAAGTTTTAGAAAATCGGGAGACTACCAAATTCAACATACCTTCTGTAAGCAACAGGCACAATTCCAGCTCTGTATTGAGCAATGTGTTGGAAGACAGGCTGAGAAAGGTCAAAGTGTTGCAGAGGAGGGTTGCACCAGCCTCCTGCATTGTTAGGGAGAGCATTGTTTGGAGGGCAGAAATTGGTGGCTGTTACCACAATGGAGCCAGGCAGGCACCACTTGCCATCATTCACGCACTTAATCTCATAGCAAGACCCACAGCTCAGCCCATTGTTGAACAAAGCTGTGCTCAAAGCTGCAGTATTTGTCCCGTAACCCTGACTGTACAGGTTTCCATAACCACAAGCTCCTCCTGAAAACAAATTAAAGAATTAGTCAAATGGGGTCCTGCTTAGCTGCTATTGTGCAAAAAAATTGCTTCATTTTTCTTGCATACCCATTGTTCCTGAAGCATCACTCCCACCATAAAATGTAGCATGTGCATTAATCCAGCCACCACCATATCCATGAACAGCTGAGACCATTGCAAGAAAACCCAACACCAAAAACCCAGCAAAAGCCATTTTCCTGGACACAAGTAATTAAACATTAAGCACTAGGCTGAAGCCTCCAAGTATAAAACATAAACTCAAAATGGTAGCATCTATATTTTTTTTTTCCTTCATTGTGTTTTCTTAAATTCATAAGAGTAGTATGCTCAAAATATGAGAGGGAGAAGAAGATCACATGAAGATCAGAAGTGTGAAAATATGAGCTGAGAGAAAAATGTGACGCAGTTGAGTGAAGGTATGGGGAGGGGTGAGGGGGATTTATAGTGTTTTGGGGAGATGGGATGGGAGGCTGGAGACCATAAGGCCACCAATGCACATGCGGGCTAAGAAAGGCTGTGTTTTGCAGCTTGAACCGCGCGGTTTTGTAGCTTTCTGAATGGGGAATTGGCCCAAAATCCAAGTGGGGCACAGCTGTGTTCGCCTTGATGCCTAACAAACTTCTTAGCCGCAAAGCGCAAATACACCCTTTTCTCCCTTTGTCCTCTCTCTGCCCTCTGCTGCTGTGTTTTGCCCCCTATTTTTCCCTCCCTTTTTCTCTCTCTCTCTCTCTCTCTCTCCAGTCTCTATCTCTCTTTCACTATCAAAGTTTCATTCATTTCATTTCTTTCATTTTCCCCATTTTACAGGTTGGATTTTCATTTTATTAACTGGTCCTTCCACAGCCCATGCTTCATTTGTAAAACATCTAAATTCCACAGCAAAAGGGACAGATTTTTTTTTTCTTTTCTTGTTCTTGAAAATCGGTGCTGTTGATGGTACTGACTGTGGCCAATTTTTTTCTGATATACCAATTTAAGTAGATTTATTGACTTCGAATTTTCTCTTCTGTTTTCCAAAGTGATGCATGAATCAAGCCAGCTAGCGGATCATTAGACAAACCATGATCTTATTACAAGACACGATCTTGCATGCTGACAAATTAAGGATAAACCTGGATTGTTCTTAATTGGCTGGCGAAAGAAAAGGACCGTGATTCTCGGCATATTAATGAATCAAATCAGACTTAAATTAAGAGCCAACTGGTGGAAGTATCAAGGATAAGCTGTCGTGCCTTGACTTAACTGGAATCTCCATGGTTTAACATAACATTTTTTTTTTCACTCATTGCTAAATTTGTTTGGTTTATTCTATGGTTTTTTCTTCTTGTTCTTTTTCCGTGAAAATGAAATGGACAGTATCTTAAAAGTGAATAAATCTGGGGTAGTTTCGGGTTGTTGGAACTAATACCGTATATAGGTATTAGAATTGAAATGGAGTTCTTTATTTGAATTCATGGCCATTACTATTGTTTGCAATTTTCTTGAGAGATTGGAAGTCAAAATTTCAATAAATGGACTGATGAGATCTTGCAAAACAAGCACAGAATTAGTTTAGTTGGTAAGGGAGGAGTACCCTATTAAGGATGGTAAATATATCCAAATTCGTCTGCTTTTCACCCTTTTTGATTTTATAAGATAGGTTTTTGTTTTTGAAAATTAAATTTCAAATGGTGTCAAATCAATTTTTTTAAGAAAAAAAAATTGAGATTGAATTGGAGTATGTAAATTCGTTTCATTTCGATTCAATTTAATATATATATATTTATTATTTATTTAATTTTATATTTATATATATTATTAATAAAATTATTATATAATATTTTTAATTTAAAATATTATATTTATGTATAATTAAAATATAATTTATATTAAAAACAATATTTTTATGATTATTATATTAGATTAAATTTATTAAATTAATTTTTAATCAAATTAAATCAATTATAATTTTATACATATGTGGATCGAATATAAAAATAATATTTTAATTTTAAAGCTTGATATTTATTTTATAAAATCGAATCGAAATCGAAATAAATAACAATTCACTCCATCCCAACTTGTTACAATTCCCATTTTTTATTTTATTAATTTGAGTTTGATTTTTGTGAAAAATATTTCAAAACTAAATTCTTAAATATATCATATTGATTTAAAAAATTATATTTTTTAAATCATCAAAAAATTGAATTAAATCTGGACAAAACTAATAGCCTCTAAAATAATAAGAACATCAATTGTACCCAAGTCTTGAAAAGTTTTTCATAACTTTTGTTACTTATGACAGTGGCATTCATCTTGTCTCGCAAGGCAATTATTAGCCTGAAATTTAAATTCAAAATGGATGTAAACTGAAACAATAATTACATAGTAAATCATGGTTTAACGATTATAATCAATCAATTATTGGTTCTTTAACCTTTTTCTTTTGGCTTCCTTCAATTTACTTGAAATGGAACTACTCTTTGACTAGCATAGCAATAATCCCTAGTTGAAAAACACTCACCTAACTTTATAGTATCATATCATCGTATTTTAAAATAAGATAAAAATTATAAAAATTATAATTTAATCCTAAATATATTAAATAATATTTTTAAAAAATAATTATAAAAATTAAATGAATTAAGTTTTAAGTTCGAAATTTATTTATTTTTAAACATTATTGATTATTGAGTTGTTAGAATCCAAAAAGAGATGCAAGTCCCAATTGTAGCCAAGCAAAGGATTAGGCATATTAGTCATTTTGAGTTGAACGGTTTTAATCAAATTGAATTGAATTTAATTTTTTTAAATAATATATGATATTATAAAAATTTAAAAAATTTGATTTAATTTTTCATATTATTCGATCTGATTCAATTCAAATTAAATTTTATCAATTGATTGATTTTGTTTTTTAATTTTTAATTGTTTTTTATTTTTACATATTATTTGAATATTAATTTTAATATATTTAAATAAACTGTAAATATAAAATAATTATTTTAATTATACAAAAATCTAAAAAATTTAATTTGGTTCGATTTTTTTTTAGTTTTTATTTTTTTAATTCAAAATTTAATCTGAATATAATATATATTTAATATTCAAATTTAATTTAAACTGATAAATGATCGATTAAACTAAACCAAATGCTGAAATCTTAAACCAATTTTTAATTTTTTCAATTTTTTTCTCTTTCTCGTTTTAGAAATGGATAACAACATATCCTCATGGAACTTTAACTACCAATAACCAACTTGTCGTTTGGACACGTCAAAGGGTCCGACATTCTTGTCATCTCAAACTATTATTTTTTTCTCTTTTTTGTTGTTTTGTCTGAAGCTTTTAAGATTTGATCTAGACCGCTCATCTCCCATTTATCTTTACTAGATTTGTTTTTTTTTTTTTTTCTTCACCCATTTCATTGATGCATAGGCTTCACTGGCCAGCCCTACTGCCCAAATTTAGGATTTTTATACTCTGCAACCAAAGTCAAGTGGAAAAATCATGGCAATTTTTGACTACCAAGCTAACAATGTTTTTTTTTTTTTTTCCTGATTATTGGCAGGTAAGCTAATGTTTTGTTTATAATCCATGTAGGCATAAACAGTCAGAACCTTTTATTATAAGTTTTATTTTATTTTATTAGCATATATATTTACCACCAAAATTTACAATTAAATTAAATTCAATAATTCCAAATATATATATTTTTTAGTTTTTTTCTCATGTACTTTTAATTTTTTCAAAAGGGAATGATTTATCACATATTTTTCAAAATATTAAAATCTCATATTTCATAAAAATTGAATAAATTAAATTCGAAATTTAATTTAATTTTTGTTTGGAAACAACAAATTATTCGCCTGCTTAATCATGTTTAATTGTGACTTTAAGCTCATATCGCATCAAATCTTCTTAGTTGGAGAATTGAAAAAAAAAAAAATCAAATCTTCTTAAACAAAATGTCTTATTCCTTCATTTTATTTCTTTGTTTGTCTTTATCTTTCTGCCTGTCTCTTCAACCCCATGTGGAATGTAGTTATAGTGATCATCATACATGCCTATTTATATCATATCACATCAACTCTTCTTAGTTGGAGAATTGAAAAAAAAAAAATCAAATCTTCTTAAACAAAATGTCTTATTCCTTCATTTTATTTCTTTGTTTGCCTTTATCTTTCTGCCCGTCTCTTCAACCCCATGTGGAATGTCGTTATAGTGATCATCATACATGCCTAATCATATCATATTATGACTCTAAACCCACAAAATAACAAATTCAAATTAAAGGAAAAAAAACGAATTTGGGGTTCATTGTTAGCGCTGTCCTTTTCACTCGATGATTTAATTTTTTTGCGACAGAGAATAAAGTTTTAGAATTGTTTATGGAAGAAATGGAATCCCGCCATGAAAAAAGCTAAGAAGAAGAGGACAAGAACCCACCCGCCTATTTTTGCCAACAGCTTTTCACTGAGCGTGAAGCTCAATCTCCTACCACCAAAATATAAAAAAAGCATTTCGTAATTTTAAAAATAATATAATATAAAAATAATTTATAATGGATCATATATATTTTTATTCATATTTTGTATATTAATCATATTATATATTTAAAACATGACGTTACATATGTCATGTTTTATATTTTATACATTTAATATATAATTAATTAATCATATTTTATTCATATTAATATATATAAATAATACGTTTATAACATTTATATAATTGTGTTTTAATATTTTTATTATATTATCATTTTAATTTAATATTAAATTATTGATTTGATAATTTAATATTAATTATGTTGTGCCATGTTATTTACTCTTAAAATAAATTAAAACATGTTAATAATATTTAATTATATATAATATATATAATAAATATATCATATTTACATTATTTAAATGTTTATATCATATCAAAATTATTTATATTATATTTAAAATTATACCTAATACGAAATACAGTACTATTATTAGAATTCCCACGTCTATAAGCCATGCTGACCTGTTGAGCAGCCCACAAATTTAGCATGCTGATAGAAATAGTAAAAGCTGAATAATTCTGTCATACAATTCCCAAGTTATTGGAGAGCATCAGGCACTCGCTCGGAGAGGGCGTGGAAAGGGGTGATTCATGTCCGTAATCAATGGAGTTTTTGCCAGGAAAAGAGTGAGTTTGAATCTTTTGGACTAGATATGCTACTCCATTGTCTTTGAACTCTTTTAACTGCCTTAAAAGGGTAGCTAACCTAACTACCCTTTACCAAGTGCTCTAAAAGCATTTCCAACCACCCAGTGGATTCGGTGAAGAACACGTCGAAAGCCTCTGTTCTGTCATGATTAGGTTAAGCTTTAGAGGGTTCCAAATATTTTAAGTAGATTTGTGTTTATGGTTCAATGAGGACCGTCTGATAATTGAGGCCATCATTGTACAACCCTTTGATTACTTGTGGAGAATGTGGAGCTATTTCAGAGAATGTGCCTGCCGACACCAATGCTGCTGAAAGATTTTCCATGGAACTTTTTTTCCCTCTCCAACTGTTTCTTTGTCCCATTGCAGCATTTGATTTTAAAATTTATCCCTTGAGCTGATTCAAATTCTGGTTTATCATCAAGTTTTTTCCAAAAAAAATTTTTTTTTTGATTCATCAAATATTATTATTATATAATGTTTTATTTCCTCCAAGTTATGAGAAAAGGTGATGTTGCGGACCATCTGCAATGTAGTACTGTAACAGAGACTGGCCCATGTTATTTTGAGTCCCATTTCGTGATGAGTTGGGTTGAATTTTTGGTGCCCATCTCAGTTGCTTCAGCCTGAGGGTTAGCCGGAATTTTTCTCCATGACTCAGCTCACAAAAATGGTCCAACGCTATCTCTGACTAGACTTCAGCCATGTTAGAAAGAGAAAGTGCTAAAACTAAATGCCTACCACCATGGAATAGAAAGCTTTATATAGCAAAAGTAATTAATGGCAGTCATGGTTTTGTAAAGCACAAAAAGTTCTTCAAAACAAGCAAAACCCACTTCAATAGTTCAGTTTTAACAACCCTAATCTGCACTGTCAATGCCCTTAGATATAAATGCATGCTGGGACTACTCCCATAAAAGAAGCAATGTATCTGTTAGTATAACAGAAAGCTTAGCTATGCTGCCAATGAATAAAACCTGTTTTATTACTTTGCTTAGGAACAGTCCCACGTGTAACATGTTTGAGCTGCTTTAAATTTTTTATTTTTTGTTCTGATTAGGACTTCACTTCCTTGTGTGTTTTCTGATCATGGGAAGCATTCGATATGGACCCTCCATCACATGGTTTTACTTTAGAATCATGGCCTAAATTTGAGCTTTCTTCTACTATTAATCTTTTTATTTATTTATTTATTTTGGATATGGAGGAAGCCAATTTGAATTCAAACTTCGTATTGGATATGTTATGACTTATCAGGTTCATTTGGGTATAGCCAAAAGCTGATCCTATGTTTCTTCAGCCAATCTGAAGAAATTCTGCTCTTTGACTCATAAATATGCCTTTCCCGCCTTTGAAGATAACTAAGAACATGTTTATTTTTTATTTTTTGTTCTGATTAGGACTTCACTTCCTTGTGTGTTTTCTGATCATGGGAAGCATTCGATATGGACCCTCCATCACATGGTTTTACTTTAGAATCATGGCCTAAATTTGAGCTTTCTTCTACTATTAATCTTTTTATTTATTTATTTATTTTGGATATGGAGGAAGCCAATTTGAATTCAAACTTCGTATTGGATATGTTATGACTTATCAGGTTCATTTGGGTATAGCCAAAAGCTGATCCCATGTTTCTTCAGCCAATCTGAAGAAATTCTGCTCTGACTCATAAATATGCCTTTCCCGCCTTTGAAGATAACTAAGAACATGTTTATTTTGGAGCTACCCACCCTGTCTCACCTTTCTTACACTTCCGGAATACTTCAAAACCATACAAACATGAACGCAGTTGAATTGGTGAATGGAATTCATTTGGTTCAAACAATCCATAACTTTGCCTAACTCGCTTATTAAGAAAAAACATGCACCAAATTCATCACCATGTCCATATCACCTCTTTTTCACCGTTAACAGTAACTAACACAACCAGAAAAAAAGGCACATATAAATTGACATTTTGGATTGATATTTCTCAATTGTTGTGATGAGTATTCCATATCACATGCAAATATCCAAATAAGCGTGCAAGTTTTTGACATATATGTCTTAACTCCTTTTTTCTTCATCCTGGTTACCGGTATGATTCGATTCCAGGAGTAGGATTTTGTGTTATTTTGCCAAATTGAAAGAAAATGACAATGGGTTTGAACATGGCTAAGATGGCTAGTGGGAAGGGAACCCTAGTCATGATCCAACCGGCCCCTATTGAAAAGATTGGTCATGGCCATGAAAAGGAATGACAAACATAAAAACCAACCATGAAGGATCCGGGTTCTGTCATCTTGTGCTAGCAATGTGCAATTGTCCCGGGCAATACCAACAGACCACATGAAAGATGGTTCGTAAGAATAGGCCTGACTCAAGTGTAACATTCACGATAGACCACAGTAAAATTTTCAATGGCTAACGTGAACCCTTCGCTGCAATCTTTGCAACAGATTACATCTTAGCCTTTTTGTTTGTACTTTTTATACAAGAGATATATATGATTTACCAATCATATGAATTTTCTTTAAAAAGCACTCAAAGATTAGTGGGAATGATAATGCCTTTAAGTCAAATGAACACTCCAATTTGGCACTTTAAAGAGTGGATCATCAGGGAGTTAAGACCAATCAAAAGCTGCAATTTATGTTGAAGTTGCTGATAAGCAAGCATAACTTCATTGATAACTTGATCAACTTCTGGTTTTAATTGCATGCTACTCCATAAATATGTGGACTTATTAATGAGCAGGGAGCATTGTACAAGGAGGCCATGCTTAGCTCCAAACTTGCAAACCCTGCTGTAGATATATACTTCCCGGTTTCTCTGGTAAGGTGACATCCATCAGCCACTGTCTGTTGCAATGGATCAAGAACACTCTGCCAGAACTTTAGAATTGTTCCATCTGTAATATCATCAGAATAACAGCAATTGCAACAAGAATGACAAAGCATGTCCAACTACATTTATTAGATCTGATCAACTATTTGCTGTATTTTGTGTCATGAGATTCAGCTTAATACCTTTGGCAGCCACATGTTCGACAAACAGGAAAAGCCCTCCAGGTTTCAACACCCTCTTCACCTCTGAATAAAGTGATAAAAGTCAAAAAAATCTTTGGAATTTTCTAATTACTGTAGATCAAAAGAAAAGCTAATATTGAAATGATTCAGGCAGTGGAATACAACAATTCATGCATGAGCTAAAAACTAGTTTGGCAATGAACAAAGCAATAAGGAGGACTTGGATGAAGAACTTGGAAACACATGGAGAAGAAAGCATATATAATCATTTGAATTTAGATTGGACACTGGCTTATTGAGAGAGTACAACTGAGAGTGCACCTGAAGACACCATAACTAATTTTCTGGAAACAGTATAGGAAACTATTATTTATTGACAGAAAGGAGTTCAATTGTTTTTTTTTTTTTTTTTTTTCATGTACAAATCCTTGAAGAATCTCCCAGTCAAAAAGGCTCCTAATGAGAAGGATAGAATTCCTGACAGAAACGGCTAAGGAAATATTTTTCACTAAATACCAGCTGGGAAAATTCATACTGGCAAAGCTTAGATGAAGACAAAGCCTAAAGTGCTAAACTACCTTTCAGTGCCATATTAACATCTTTAACAGAACATAATACAAGTGTTCCAACAACTGCATCAACAGAATCATCATCTAGTGGAACAGCCTCTGCAACCTGGATAAATGCAACACCCCCAGAATTCAGAAAAAAGAACAATTTTTTTTTTGTTCTAATACAAATAAAGCATAATAATTGTGAAGAAAGTGAAAATAAACATGAAATTCTCTCATACTAGAATAATGATTCAAAATCTGGTATTATAAATAGGTGGTGGAGGACTAAGATTACAACTAGCACATCAGTGGCAACTTCATAACTCAGTTGATAATGTTGATGGATAAAAACAAACATCCTACAGATGCATCAATAGTGTAAGTCTTCTGTTATTGATCTCAATGCTGCAACATAAACCAGGGAAAATTGTCTCCCCTGCTTTTCAAAATGAAAGAAGGTTCAAGAAGTCCTTTTGTAGGGCAGAAAAAGGTTCAAGAAGTTAAAGCTCAGATATGTATTTCTTAATTTGAAATATATGCATAGCATTGGGGTTATAAGGGAGGCAGGGAGTGATCCTGATAACTTCAGGTACCTAACAAAATGTGCTTCTTATGGATAAGAAAGCTATCAAGTTTAAATTCCTAATATTTCCTGCATTTTCTTTCATTAGTTCATTAGTCTATATTTACATAAAATGCTTTTTTTTTTCTAATCTCTTAATTGCATGAAAGATATTAAAGAAGTCAAGTCCTCCATCTATAGCCTTTAATGAAGTTCCAATGTTATTTTCTTTTGTCCCCCACACACTGCAATGAATACTGCAAGAACCAATATCTCATTACTTCTGCCATTAATTACAGGCACAGCTGCTTCTGAACTCAGATAAATTGTGTCACTACCACTAATTCAAAAACCTAGTTGTTTGATATAGCAATCATAAAATAAATTTCAGAAACAAGTGGGACATGGAACATGTACATACAGCTTCTATGAATTGAAAATTCTTTGATGGTAAACCAACCGCTGCTGCTGCTGCTCGAGCATACTTCTCCATCTTCTTGTTAGGATCCACACCAAAAACTTGGACCTCACTATTATCAGCATAGTATTCAAGATTAGGGCCTGTGCCAATGCCAATCTCCAGTATCCTTTTGGCCTTTCCCCTTAGTTTCTCAAAAAGCTGTGACTTGTAGCCTGCAATCTTCACATTTAACAGAAGGTTGTCACTATAACTCATAACACTTCCCATCAAAATCTTAAGATGAAAGAGTTGCTAATTCAATCAACCAACTAACTAACCTCAGCCTCATAAGATTTCATGCTTGTGTCCATAAATGAGGCATAGAACTCCTCGTACCAATCCGGCCTAGGAGAGTGAATCTTTTTCATCAAATCCTGCACATGAAAAATTTCCCTGTTAAACACCCTAAAACAAGAACGGACTAGTTGTATATGCTTTGAGAGATGAAGATATGTACCAAGTAATCATCAGAGTGTAAGCTGGAGGCATTGGAGGGGCAAATTGGAAGAAAAGCTGCAGTGGCAGCTTCAATGAAATGCCTTCTTCCACAGGAACAGAATCTGGGGATAACTGATGGCTGTTTGTTGGGAACTGCAGCAAGTGAGCTGTTCTTTTGGGTTGTTTTTAAGGAGGCAAGAGACAGAAGCTGGGATGTAGGAGATTGATGGAGGAGCAGAGCAATTTTTAACATTGTTTTTTGGGGTGTCAGTGACAGTGGTTTCAGACTTTCAGTTGGGTGTTCGTCAAAGATATTTTAAATTATTTTTTTAATCTAAAAATAAATAAAATAAAAAATAATCAAAATTCAATTTTATTTTACCCTTGTAAACGGTGCCGTTTCAAGTGCTGTCACGGCTCGAACCCTAAAAAGTAAAAGCAGGCAAAAAATCAAAAAATTTTCCACCAGCCAAAGATATTTTCTCAAACGAAAGATACTATCTTTCTCCGTAATTTTTCTTCCCTTTTTCAATTTCTCTCTTTTCTTGTTCTTACTATTGGATCTGTTCATGATTTTGAATTGTTACTTGTTCGTTCAATTTTTTATGTCTGTTTTGTCAGGAAATTAGTCAAAATATATTTTTTTTCTGAATCCAAGTTTTGGTTTTGGTATGCTGCAGTTAATTTAAGTTGTTAAAAGATCGAGACTTTTGAACCAAGGCCATTGTTTCTGTTATGGCTGGTCAAAGAAATGATTATGGAAAAAGATCCCATTTTCAATCTGATTATGGAAATGGAGGAGGAGGGGGTAAAAGAAGGAATTCTGGTGATGAAAGTGAACAGCATGGGATTGGGTCTGAAGATACCGTTTACCGTTACTTATGTCATGTGAAAAGGATTGGGAGCGTTATAGGGAGAGGTGGTGAGATTGTGAAACAGTTAAGGTCAGATAGTCAGTCAAACATTAGGATTAGTGAAGCTATGCCGGGTTGTGAGGAGAGGGTTGTTATGATTTATAGTTCCAGTGAGGAAACGAAGCCGTTTGGTGATGGTGGCGACGAGCTTGTTTCGCCTGCTCAGGATGCTTTGTTTAGGGTACACGATAGGGTTGTTGCGGAAGAGTTGCCTGCTGGTGAGGAAACACAAGTGGTTACTGTGAGGATGCTTGTGGCGTCTGATCAGATTGGTTGTGTTATTGGGAAAGGTGGTCAAGTGATTCAGAATATAAGGAGCGAAACACATGCTCAGATTCGGGTTTTAAGTAATGAGCATTTACCTCTATGCGCTTTGAGCTCTGATGAGCTTCTTCAGGTAAAATTGTTTTGTTATGTGAAAATATATACTATGTATTATGCCTTTATTTTAATAAATAAGAGGAAGAAACGCCGGTTTAATTTAATATAATCTACAATAATCTCTTGTAGATTTAATTTCTTAATGTACTTCAATACTTAACCAAATCATAGAGATGTATTTGAATATGAGAAGTGTTTGAGTGGAAACTCCATTATGAGTAAATGAAACATCTGGAAGTTCGTTTTTGTAAACCGCTTTTATTCCTTAGTGTTGCAAAGTTGAGAGGAAATGGTGTGAAGCAGTATCTTGGTGACAGTCTGCACCTGCAATTTCAACTTTTCTTCACATAAATGGGAAGAGTTTTTTATTCCAAAGTTTGAGGTCTTCTGTTATTAACAGCTGGAATTTGAAGATCTATTGATTGTATCTTGGTAACACCTGTGCTTGTTAAAATTGCCATGGTTTTAAAAATTGGTGGGTTCTGTCTCTAGCCAGAAAAAATCTGTTGATTAATCTTCGTGAATTTGTCCTCATAGTGTATGGTGACATCATTACACGTGCTTGTGTGAGTTGCCTGCATATTAGAGGATTTTGGTTCATCTCGTTTTACTTGTTATATGTTCATTCAGTTTCTCTGTGGGGATTTCAGATAATTGGAGAGCCCTCAGTAGTGAGAAAAGCTCTTTATCATGTGGCATCTTGTCTTCATGACAATCCTTCAAGATCCCAGCATCTGCTTCTCTCATCTCTATCTAACATGAATCAACCTGGTGGGATGTACATGAATGCTTCCCTGATTGGTTCTTATGGCAACTACTCTTCTAGAAGAGATGATGCTTCTGCAAGGGAATTTTCTCTTCGTTTGGTATGCCCAGTTGGAAATATTGGAGGTGTGATTGGAAAAGGTGGTGGTATCATCAAACAGATTAGACAGGAGTCTGGGGCATCTATTAAAGTTGATAGTTCTGGAGCCGAAGGAGATGATTGCATTATATTCATATCAACAAAGGAGGTAAGAATACATTCATTTTTAAAACTATCTACATTCATTGTGGAATTTATGATGGAGAAATTTTGATGTCATGCCAAATTATTTATATCTCTGCAGTTTTTTGAAGACCCTTCCCCTACCATCAATGCTGCTTTGCGCTTGCAATCACGATGCAGTGAAAAATTAGAAAGAGAATCAGGTGATTCTGTAATCACCACCCGTCTACTTGTTCCAAGCTCACAGGTTGGATGCCTTATCGGTAAAGGTGGGGCAATAATATCTGAGATGAGGAATGCTACTAGGGCTAGTATTCGCATACTTTCAAAGGAAAACCTTCCCAAAGTTGCACATGAAGATGAAGAGATGGTGCAGGTGAATAAATATATTCTTTGGTGTGCACACTTCCTTTTATTGTTCACTGAATATCTTATCGGACCTTTTCAACATGATGGAAATTTTATCTATTAATGCTGTACAGATTACTGGAGGTCTTGATGTTGCGAGCAATGCCCTTTCACAAGTAATGGTGCGGTTGAGAGCCAATATATTTGAAAGGGAGGGAGCAGCAGTGTTTTTGCCTGTCCTTCCCTACATTCCTAGGTCATTAGACATGTCAGATGGTTCAAAATATGGGAACAAATATGGTCAACCACGCAATCGTGGACACACTTCTGCTTCAGGGGAATATAGCTCTGGTGATTTGTCTGCAAGCGACAGTTATGGAACATATAGTGGTTTACTTGTAAGCTTGTCTTTTCATTCGTTTACTCTGTTAACATTGCCTCACAAAGATGCATAAGCTTATTATTATTGGGATTCATCTGATTATTTTGTCTGGGTGCTTTTTAAAGTGCAGTATCTGCATGTGAGAACGATCCATCCATTGCATATTTCTGATGGCCTGCATGCATAGTTTCTATCTCACCTGCTATTGTCCTTCCTCTGAATGTTTAATGTTATCATTTTTCAGAGTGGAGGTGACATCTATGGATCTCATGGTGGTCGCAATTCTGGCCGGGGGTAATGCTTACCTATCTAGTTAGACATTTTTTTGTCACCTTTGATTGTTCTTTGGTATCAGTTGTAACTACCTGGCCTGATTTTTGTCTCTTTGACCAGATTGTCCAATCAGAACCCGGTTTCGCATAAGAAGCATGGATATTAGTCCCAGATTCTAGACTCCACAGGTAAATATGTGTCTTATTTCATTCACATACTTTGGGTATTGATAAGCAAGTGTTTTTGATAGTTTGAGTGAAGAAAATATGCAGAATGATATCTTAAACCCTGCCAGTCATCCTCCGCCAAGGATTCCAATGCACCTTCCCCCCTTGTTGCCTTTTCTCCCCTATCTAAACAGTTGTCATCAACAAATGTAGAAGCCAGATCTTTGCCCCTTTCGCTGAAGCTAGCCTAGATCGGAAGACCAGACAAATTGGATTTGAGAAACTTTTGTTCCACTTTGGCTCACCCTTGCTCTTGTCCTGGGTGACCAAGATCATTTGATGATGCAAATCACCATTCAGTCATTTTTGGCCTGGACTTCATGATTTTTAGGCTCTGTAACATGTTTGAAATAACTTGCTTTCCATGTATCCATAATTTTTGGGCACTTTGGCTCATAAAGTGATTTTTTATGTTTTATAGTCGAAAAGGTAGCATCTGCTTGTTTAGACTTTTTTTATGTATCCATGTGGTCTGAAAGCTGCATCAGATAGGAAAGTTTAAGTTGCCATAATCCTACGTATAATGTAAATGTAGCATTATATATGTTGGATGGGTGTAAATGTCATCATATTCTGGTTTCTTTATAATATTTCACATGTAGCTCAAATGGTTGGTGTATTTCTGGAGTTTGCAGGGTAATGGTCCCTTTTCATCTCTTGAAGAAGAGAGGTCATGTGTCCTTTGAACAAATTGCGTTAAAAAGTTATTCCTTAATTGCATGATCTGAGATTTGAGCTTGCATAAAATGAGTTGGTCATGATATAAGAGTGTTATGAACTTGCAGTTCACTTAAAGTCAGAAATATTTGGTTATGGTATGTGTTCAGGTTAGTTTTGGAGGCTGTGTTGTGAAGAGAAAGTTAGAAAGGGAGACAAGGTTAACCTGAACTGGAATCAATTGAAGGGGTAGGTTTATTATTGGTATTGCTTCCCCATTCTTTTATTTCATCTTATGGTAAGCAACTTTAGTTCTTTGTGCTACTTTGGCAGGTGATTTATATCGACTTCCTTGGCATTGGGAGCAGGTAAGCTGTTGTAATAACTGGTAAGTGACTTCTGTAGTCAATTGCAATCTGGTTGTGCTTGTGATATATGCTAAATAGAGTCAGGCCAATATAATAGAACCATAAAGATGAAGTATGAATTTGAAATGAAAAAATCATAGTTATTTTTAATCTAAAAAATTTAGAACAAATTATTGAAAAAGGTAATTGAATAATCTTTCCCTAATTTTCTTTTAAAATCGAAGAAAAATTGGAGCTGTCTGTGCCACAATGGTAGCATACACAGCTTTAGTTTCTAAGACAACAGTCAGCTAGTGATTTAAGGGAAATGGTTGCATCAACTAGGGAGTTTCCAATGATCCTTGGCAGCCCAAAAATTCTAAAAAGGATACTAATAATAATGATACTTTGAGACCTGATGATTTGTTTGGATGTTGAATATTACAATTCCAGGGGCCATATGTGTTAACTTAATACTCCTAGCCAAGTCTCCTCCCAACCTTGTCTCTCTTCATCACAACAACACATGCTCGAGAGAAAGTTGTTGACTAGATCCTTATCATTAGTGCTTTGATACGGATTAATGCTGTCTTTAAATTACAATCTCTTCATGTGTGGTATATCCCTCCCCCACATAAACTGGCTCGTGTGGAGGTTCATAGATTCATGTAGGCATGGACTTGTATGAATGTATATGCATGGTTATCCCCCATTTAGATGGGAGTTTTATAGCGACCATTAGAACACTTTATACAGTAGTGAGAATGATCTGAAAGCCTTTTAATTCTTCTCGAGTCCTTGTTTAGAGCTCTCATTTATGGTGCCAGAACTGTAACTGAAATGAGAATTAATAGAAATAGCTTCGTTTTTTAAACCTTATGCATATACCTTACTCTCTTAAGGGGACTGATTGTTGACAGGCTTCTCAAGTTGGAATTATTGGCACTTGTGCAAAGTGTCTTTGTGCATTCACAATTTTGGTATTCTTTTTTCACAGTGCATAGCTGTAAAAGTTTAAAAAAAAAAAAAGGAAAAAAAAAAAGAAGATTCCATATGAGTTACAGTGTTGAAGGTCAGATTGAAGCCAGAGTTCTCACTTGTGATCATCAATCAATATTGGAGCATGAATTACTAATTAAATTTGGTGAAGGGAATCAAAATATGAACTAAATCCCATTAAATTTCAAGCATATCTGCCAGTTTTTGTTACACTATAAAATCAACAAATCCCATGTTATAAATTTTAACAAACAAATTACTGGCTGAGTTTCTTTGGTATGTACATAATATATTTCTGCCAAACTGCCAAGTAAAAGTATAAAATGATTACGTGATGAAAGAACCGAAGCTTAACGGAAGACTGAGGGGTTCGATTGAAAAAAGACAGGCTTTCAATCTCCTAACCATATCACCAAGAAGAAGCCCGAAAAGTACGCATGGAACGTGTCTTTCAAGGCGTGGTAGGGGTCAGTCTGGGGATATTGCTTGTTTTGGGTTGGGTTAGAATCTGAACAGGTTTGAAACATGGCCTCAAATACTGTTAAATGATTTTGGGTGTTGTTTTTTCTTGAGTGATCTGAGTTTGATCATGGTTAATTTTATGAAAAATGAAATGTTCTACTTGTTGCTCTCTCGAGGTTGTGATCATCAAGCTTTGGCGAAAATCTCTCATTAATTGAAAAAAAAATTGAATTTGACATTGTATTGAATTAAAAGTAATCAGGTAAAAGTATCCAAGATGTTGAATTTGAATACTTTAGCAAAGTGGTGTGAATTGTTGCAAGTTGAATTAGAACGGGTGGTGAGGTGTCGAAGTCTTGTAAGAGAAGTGGGGGTCATGAACCTGAAAAGACGCAGGAAAAAGGGATGGGCGGTGGCCTGATGGGTGGTGGCCTGGTGGGCTGCTTTCAGAAGAATGTTCATTGGGATTTAGGATTGAAATTGTTTGACAAATGCCATCCTCAGCCCATATCACCCCCATAACAACCATAGTCAAACATCACAAGGTCTCCAATGTACCAATGTCCCATTCCTATTACATCGTAAAAAGAATCAACTCCCCCTCCCTATGTCCCATTCCTTCTTATAACTCGGCAAAAGAACTATTTTATGATGAGCATGAGATTATTTTGGACAATGAAAACACTATTTTTAGCACAAAAACATTTCCTTGATGATTTTTCAAACAAGCTGTCAATTTGGTAGTATTGGATAGGCATCAAAAGACTTGGTTTGAAAGGTTTTGGCAGCTCGAAATATTCCTTGTGCATTGACATAGAACAGCATTGACACTCTCACAAGCGCATAGTTTGACCATATATTCCTATCCTAGCCAAGTGTTTCAATTTGGATAAACTCTGCAAAAGGTGGATCACCTCCTAATCTCTTATCCTAAACTCGAAGTTGGAAAGCGATAAGGTTTTGTTTCCAAAACAATCTCAAATAAACTGGTCGAGGGTGTGAGTAGGATTGCAGATTGCAAAATATATGCTTTGTTGTAACTTGTAAATCAAGATCCATCATCAGAAACATAAATATTTGAACCTAAAAAGTAATCACAAACAGAAATAGGGCAATGGAAACATGGCAATCTATAAGATACTCTTGGCTTATTAGGTGATTGAAAATAAAATTTAGGGCTTGACTATGCCGACTTCAGTACCATGCAGTTGTCACATTCACTCCCTCAAGGCCTGCAAGTAAATGTTTCAACCTCATTCTTGGTTTTATGGCATCCATTGTTTTTCAAACTCCCCTCTCTGCAAAATACACCATCAAACCTCCATTTGCATTGGTCCTGAAGTAAACAACAAGCTCTCTCATGGGAACAGCACTTGTTCTTTCAGCAGAACAAAGCTAAAACTTGTAGCTTTGTTTTGTTGCCTAAAGCATAATCTGATGGATCAATGCCGGATTTCTTCATCTAAGGTCTAGCATGTGTAAACGAGGTAAGTAGTGCAGCCAAGGATGACTTGCCGGCTAGGCTCTCTCTTCCATATATCATAGCCAACTTTTTTCATTTTTGGAACATCTGGACTAATGTCTAAAAGACTCTTTTATCATCAAATTGTCATGTTAATTTTTTATTGCCAAAGATTTTAACTGTTCATTGGAATACTGTTGGGAAACTAATTAATCAAGATATAAATGAAGCAAACTTTGGTGGAGATAACATCTGGCAAGTTGTCTTTGGCTACAATTCTGTCTCATTTTCACATGTTAGATCTATGCTGATCATAATAGAACTGGAAATGCTGAAGATGGAGCACTTTCACTTGACAGTAATGGAGGAGGTTCAAGCCATATGTGGCAGGGCAGTATGAAGTAAGTTCCCATTCTCTAAGATTAGAGGTTAGGTTCTGCAATTTGTAAAATGTTTCTGCTTATTGCATTCATTGAATCAAAGGTGCCAATGATTAATCCTTCAATAGGAAACATGATTTACATTTCCTCTGTGGAATTGCAGTGTTAGAATTAAAACCAAGGCTCAAGCTGCAGAGCCTTAATTTGGCCCTTACAAACCCATTCGATTCTAAGTGTATGGAAGGGAAGAGGCACATAATCCAAAGAGATCAGTATTTTCCTTCTATACAAGGAATCATTTAATCAAATCATGCCCCACCCTATCTTTTTTTATTAATGCTGATACAGCTCGGACATATCATTCTCACTCACCTTATTGTTCTTTGGAACGGGAACAACGCAATTTGCTAGGCTAAAGGGGTCATTGGCTTGAAACAGATTATAGCTTACTGTATGGAAGCTCATGCCACAAACCGAAAGAGGTTTGCTAGAAGCCTGAGTGGCATGACCCTTTTTAGTAGGAATGCCCTTATCATCAATCTGCCAAAAATGTTTTGAAATGCTTGGGATCTCTGGAAAAAAATGTTGAATCTCTATTGTAAGAGTTGCTGTAGCACATTATGACTGTGATTACGAACGTTTAGGCTTGAAGTCAAAAGATGAACCCAAATAATGCACAAGCAAAATACTCTTGGTTTTGAAAATTATTGCTGGACTTGTTTCCAAATTTGCTTTAACACGTTGCAGTACTGATTTTTCCAATGCTATGAGAAGAAGGGAAAAGCTGACTGCTTGCATATGCAATTACATTTCTAAGTTTAGCTGGCTAGCTACATGCACGAGTTAATTGCATAAATTCAAATCAGAAAATAATCACCATAAGCGCGAATAAATGGGAAATTTCAGGTCTCTTTGATACTGCAATATCATATCAGAGCAGTCAATAATGATGACTGCAAGTACTTTTAGACAAGAACTGCATATGTAATCCTATCGCGATAACATTGATTAAACTAATTAAATGTGTGTTTCTCTGATCTCTCCTTCATGTTGTGCAAATCACTTCTCCTTAAGCCCTTAGCAGAACCTGAAAACCCGTAAGGCCGTAACTCTAGCATCATTATGCCTCCTTCGTAGACTGTAGTTGATGTCGGTTCCCACAGATCAGACACGGCAGTATATAGGACTTAGGAGGAACTTGTTTCCAACAACAACAGTCAAATAGCAAAGCACTATGTGCTGCTCATGGTATGCAACTGTCCAAATAATTTTACTTTGTCTTTCATACACGCAAGTTTGAGGCAAGTAAGAGCAGGTAGGAATAGGATTTAAGAAATTAATGATTCATAATGCAACCTATCATAAAAGGACATGTGACATGTTACAGAAGCAAATGCCAATTGTCTTAAGCTCAGCAAATTAACCTAATTCCCACTTTGATTGATTTTTACTGGTGGAGTCTAAGAGAAAATCCAGGTTTGCTTTGGCTTTGAAATTTGTATAAATGTACATATCTTTCACACTGCTCTGTCTAGCAATTAGTTTCATTAAAAATTATTCTAAACCTTGGAGTTCAAAAGAAGGAAAAATTTGCAGCAACAGAATGAAGACAGGACCACTTGAGCCTGGTGAAGCATCCAACGAGGCAACCAAAGCAAAATTGAGGATCAGTGGGGTTGCTATACTAGAATTCATACTAAGAATCCTTGCCGCTGCAGGAACACTAGGGAGTGCTATGGCCATGGGGACTGCTGAAGAAACAGTTCCACTATTCTCTCAATCCATCCTATTAAATGCCGAGTATAATGATCTTCCCATGTTCACGTGAGTTATTAACACCATGATGTGCCCTTTATGACCATGGTATTTGAATTCAATTTCAATGTAAAAGAAAATTACCTAATTTACTTACTTGACATGTCTATACTTTAACAGGTTCTTTGTGATCGCCAATTCAGTTGCCTGTGCCTATCTTGTGCTTTCTCTTCCCCTATCTTTCTACCATGTTATCAGGAGAGCAGCCAAAAACAGCCGAATCATCTTGGTCATGTTTGACACGGTGAAGATGATAGTGAATTAAATTAGCATTATTTGGGGGCATCATAGTTATTTCTGTGCTAAAAATAGGCAAAAGCAAAGCATATGGTTGAACTAAGCTAATAGTTACTCTGCTCCTCAAGTGATGAAAATCTTCTGAAAATTAGGAGAAAACTCCATTTCATTTCATTGTTTTTCACTGTTCAACCTGAACAACATGCACTAGTCATCAGAAGCTACTATTCCTTAAGATGTTCGAAAGGCACAGAAAGCAAATGCTCAGAGCAATTTCTTTTTTTGATTTGTGAATTCAACATAGAAAATTTCAAATTTCTACTAAGGAGTATAAAGCAAAAGTAAAATAACCATATATGTGTACTTGAGGGATCTAACTTTAAATTGAAACACATGTAATCTATTGTACAGGCAATGCTGGCCCTGGTCACTTCTGGAGCTTCTACTGCTGCAGCCATTGTGTATTTAGCACACAAGGGGAACGCTGATGCCAATTGGTTTTCAATTTGCCAACAATTGAACTCCTTCTGCGAGCGCACTTCTGGATCATTGATTGGCTCTTTTGCTGCAGCATTTGTGCTGATACTGATAATCATTTCATCAGCCATTGCTATCTCCCAATGCTGAAATTCCACTCAACAGTGAGGAGTGCATCTGTATGTATTTGGTGGCTTGAGTCTGTATTTATCTTGCTCTTCTAGGAGCAGGTTTTACGCTTTTATTTTGTTATGGAGTTGTATGTTCTGATCAGTTGGGTTTCTTTAGAACATTGCCTACTTTTCAAACTAGTTTGCAAAAATCTATAAATTTCAGATCAGATCATAAGAAATAGCGCAGCAATCCTCAGTACTCTATAGCTTCAGTCTTTCTCTTATAATTGTATGAACGACAGCTGCAAAAGAATAAATACATTTACTAAAAGTTGAACATTTCTTGATCATCGTATATGTGTTGATTGAAACTCAACATTCCTGATCTTACTGCGAATCACAAGTGTGGTCACATGGAAGCAACTTGCCAATTGCTCATATATCTCCATCAGGCACCGATGCCTTTGTACTACCCCAATATTGCCACAAGATCATCTATGGATTTCAATGTCTTCTCGTAGTACAGGTATGATTCGTATACTTTTGGTGTGCGCACGTAATAATCAAGCTAGGAAAATTAAGAAAAACAATACCCATTAATTATAGAGAAAATGGTTATAGCACAGTTTACTAGCTATGAACGTACCTCAACCATGTTGTCCACCAATTCATTGGCTGTCTTCACATATACTTCCTTTCGGCCTTGGGGCAACGTACTCATAGCATTCTTCAAATCCTGAGAAAGATAAGCCTGCTTTAGTCGAATGTAAAACATGACATACCTCCATGACATGTTCTCCAACATGTCTCTCATACTATGTAACCCCTCAGCAGTTTGCTTAATTCTTGCTGCAGAATCTGCCGGCGACAAACTGGGCTCGAAAAACCGTTCCCAAAGAAATGAACGTGTGCCCCAATTCTCTGCTACTGCAACTGGGGTGCCATGCAGCCCTAGTGCTGCTAGTGAAGTAGCCAGAAATGTTGTTACAAGTTTTCTCCGGTTGGTGATCACATCATTTTCTTGAGGTGGAAAAGATGCTCGGATTATGGGGACGGAGAGACTGTTGCAATGGTGATTTTGGCGTGTGGTGAAGTTCTTGGTGACATGGAAGAGAGGCGATGAATATGTGAAGTTGCTCATGGTTTTTGGATAAAGTGATATGGAAGAGTTGAAGAAGTGAGAGTTAGATTTTGGGGCAGGTTTTTGTGCTGACCGAGTTGACTCTTGACCCAACATGGACCATAGCTTGTTAGGACGTGACACTCCCTATCGTGTTAGAAGTGACCAGATAAAAAAGACTCAAACACAGTGAGTGGGCTTTCTTGTTTGGTCATTTTAACCTTAAATTTAGTTGGTCTGGATATGGGCCTCCACTCTCGAAATTGAGGCTTACTCTCTTGTTTGACAGTAAGCTGCATGAACAAAATCTTTCTTTTCTATTCTTAAATTCTATGAACACAAGTTAACACCTTTGACTAAGTTAAACAAAATTTAAGACCTTTTACTATAAAAAAAATTTGAACAAGAAGTCCTCGAATTTGACCTTGACATCCAGTAGCCTGCAAGTCACCAGAAAAAAATAACCAACGAATTAGCCACCATGTTGCAGCATAAACTTACAGCATTCTTTGATAGATTTGAGAACTTCCGTTCATCATAGATGAATTCAATGTAATGAAACTAAAATTTCCCACAGTACTAGTTCAATCTGCTTTTTCCCAGTTATTCAAAGATGAAGATCTAATGCATTATACCTGAAATGCAGTGAACTTCAATGGAGATGCATTTTGGAAGTAACACTCTTTGAGCCTTCTCTCAGGCCTGAATGAAGCTGCAACAATACTCCTTCCAGCCCATCAAGTATGGAACATGAGAAACCATGCCTAGTGCTTTTACTTTGGTGCCTGTCATCCTCCAACATGCCCTTGGGGTCTGTAATCATCCACCTATGTTTAGTTCTACGTTGAGAGCATTTAGTGCTAAAAAAGGTGTAATAGTTTTTTTTTTTTAAATGTTAGAAGTCTTTCGGTAGATAATTAAAAATAATTTTGATATTTATATCGATATAATATGTTAAATCGATTTGATATATTTAATGTTATATCAATTTGATTTTTTTTATTATCTTTTTTAATAATTACTCATTGTTTTTCTATAAATATAAAAATCAAAATATCATTAAGATAAATTCATTCTGCTTTTATTTTTCTTTCAATCTCATCTATTTTTATTTATACATCGTAAAATAAATGCAAAAAATATTTCTTACTTTTAATTTTAATTGTCATTTTTTTAATTTTTTAAAAAATACTTTGAGATTAGAGCTCGACTCAAACATTATCAACCCATAAATAATTAAAGAGATCTGCTTTCTCTCGGTCACAATTTGTGAAGCATTTTAAGAGTTGAGATTGAAGAACTACCCTAGTTTAGACCACCATGGCTCCTTTAAAAGCCCTTGCAACTTTTCGTGTTTGCCAACTGAATTGGAGACAATAATTCAGGGTCTTCGATCGAGTGATTCCCGACGCAACCTTTTTCTTAAAAAATCAGTTTACCTTGCTAGTTTTTCAAGATTCCCGAGTTTCTTTTTTATCTGCTTTTCTTCTCCTTATGACATTGTGTGTGGAGTGCGAAGTCATCAATAACTAATTTAATGCTCTTGCCAAGTAGAACTTCGGAGCCCACATTGAGAAATCTTTTCAATTTCCACAGTGGGTCAATGAAGCCAAGTGTCACAATGATGTTTGCTGTATCAAATGCCTGAGCAAAGACGTTATCTGGTAAACTGGGAGACTGAGTTCCAATTTCTACATCAAACCCCACTTTGCAAATGGAGTCTAAAGTCATCCTCGTGAACAAGTCGTCAACTTTTCAGCTCCATCTAGACTTAGATATGACAAAACTAACAATAAACAAAAGGTGTCATTTGTCAAGTATATGAAAAGAAAACCATGGCATTTTGTTTCCATAATCTTGTTCATACTATGGAGATTACAACAAATAAATGATTATGTAACATAATTTAAATAGACGTGATATATACAATATAATTGTTTCATATAATAATTTTATTGCTTTTTTTATAATTTATCATTTACATTGAAAATTTCATCTTCAAGCAATCATATAAGAATGATACGGTTATTATTTTAATTTAAGAAACTTGGACTTTGATCTTTATATCTATTAACCAATCTATAGAGAGAATATTGCAGTCCAACAACAATGGAAAATGAACTATTTGTTGAATAATGGGAGATTTACCTTGGGGCAATTGGCAAAGTTAGCCTTTAAGTACATGTTCAACATTAGCAGGATCGGCAATGTAAGTACAAGTGTGAATGGCATAGGAACTACCACAGTTTTTGATTCGGACAGGTATCTGACAAGCCAATCGTACATTCAATCATAGTTCATTAATTGTTTGATCGCTGCTCCAATGAGTGGCCACGTTTTCGGGCCTTTGTTGTTCCTGTGATTCCATCTGTGGAAGAAGATCCAAAATCATGCAAGCTAGCATCAATATTCCCATGATGCATCCGTCGGGGGAAGAAACAAGTGAAAAAATATTGTTTTCTACTTCCATTTTAGGTTAAAATGAATAGAAATTGAATGTAATTTGTTGATGGAATTAAGATATCCTCAATTTTATATTGAAAGAATGTATAATTATGATATTATATATATGTAGAGATATAAATTTAAAACTTGTTAAATATTTTTTTATGAGATAAAATAATAAAATATTTGGATTAAAACAAATAATATTTTTCAAATTGAATGTGAATTTTTTACATTAAAATAGATAATATATCATAAGTCAAATATGAATCTTCACCAAAAAATTTTACAAAAATGTAGATAAATTATAAAGCTCATTAATTAACTACTACTTTATAACATTAAAAAATGTTTCACATCTTTTGCATCCTTAGCCTTAATTTAACCAAATTATTTCTTTTAAGTTTTTTTTTTAAATTATTTTTGTCTCTAATATCATTTAGAAATGTTCATGAATCAAGATAAATCAAATCCTGTTATCTATCCAAAATTCATTTTAATTTGATTTGGTGAATCAAGTTTATGAGATTAAAAGTTTTCAAAATATATATTAAAGTATTAATAAATTAATAAATATTAAATTTTAAAATATATTTTTAATAAATTTAAATTAAAAATATTTTTTATTAATAATTTAATATCTAGGATACCCAAACTTAAAAATCCCTATTCAAAGCCCTACCCATACACAAGTGTTGTATTATCAAAGTTATTATTATTTTTTTTAAGAAATCAAAGTCATTCTTTTGTAAGCTTTTCATCGAAGTTATTTGGACGTTTATACTTTATATCGTAAAAAATAAACATGCACCTTTAAAGTCGTTGTTTTCGGCATTAAGTTTCAATCATCTTCGGGCTGAGAGCCATAAGAACCCAAATGAACGGACCTGATTGAGGCCCATGAAAGCCGAGCACAATGACATGGGGCTGAGCTTTATTAAAACCTCCATTTTTTTTCTAAGCCCGCCGTCAATGACACTGACAGCTTCGTATCCAATGAACCAATGAAACTGAACCAAAAATTTTGGTGCTAAACCTCTTCAAGTCATCCTTAAGTCACACGCCCCTTGCCCCACCCTTTCTCAGTTCTTCTCCCTCATGCATTAGGGTTTTTCAATTTCTTTTTCCATAATTTTCAAGAACCCGTCTCCGCTGGTCTTTTCAGTAATTCCCCATTATCTTTTCCATTTTGGGTTTTAATTATTTTTTAATTTATTTATCCGATTTTCATTAAAAAGAATCTGGGTTTCTGGCTTCAGCACTTATATTTAAAAAAACGAAATAAAGATTGATTTTTTCTTGTTTGATTGACATTGTTTTGTATGTTGTTTTCTCCATTATCTTTTCCATTTTGGGTTTTAATTTTTTAATTTATTTAACCGATTTTCATTAAAATCTATTTGGGTTTTTGGTTTCAGCTCTTATATTTCAAAAAAAGAAATAAAGATTGAAAATTTTCTTGTTTGATTGACATTGTTTTGTATGTTGATTAATGCAGGTTTAATTTATTTTAATGTATTCGTCCAGAGGGACGAATGCCTACGGGCAACAATCCTACGGTGGCCAATCCGGATACGCCCAAAATGTGAGTCTTTTTTGGTTTTTTCACAATACTTGTGTTAAAGATGCTTGATTTTTCTTTTTTCAAGCTCCTTTTTCTGTGATTAGTTTCTAATTTATGTATTATGGTGGGATTGAAAGTTGTCTGAATTCCTGGGATTTGCTATTTTCCCTGGCTATAACATTTTCACATTTACACATGCGCTATAATTCAAGACTTATCAGGGGTCTGGTTTTGTTCACAATTTTCTGTATATTTTGTAGTTAGGGGGTGGTTATTCTGGTAGTTCTGTTGGAGGACCTGAAGGGGGAGCTCAAATGTCCTTGTCTTCTCGGCATTCATCAATTCTAGGTAGTTCTCAAGAAGCAGAAGTTGGTGGGTACAGAGCCCTTCCTTCAGTTTCTGTTCATTATGGGGGGCAGTATAGCTCCATATATGGCACAGCTGCTCTGAGTGCTAGTCAGCAGGTTGGTGGAATCTGGTTTCTTTTCCTATGTGTTTGTTTTGGTAATTTTATATTATTTCATCTTGCTGTAACTCTTCAGTTTCTCTTTAATAGTTATGCCTTATCATAGATATTTGGGGACCCGGGTCGGTTTCAACTATTGTGTGCTGTTTTTTTTTTCTCCCACGGGAGTTTATGATATGTACAATATTATTAAATTTGCTAATGGACAATATTATTAAATTTTATTGATCAAATTTTGGATTTGGCGAATTTTTATTTGTACTAGGTTCCGGCAGTAAGTTCCAAAGGGGCTGGAGCTTCAACTTTGGAATCTCGTAGTACTTATGCCTCAGCTATGCCAGATTCACCTAAATTTGCATCCTCTGACTATGTTTCATCATCAAGTCACAGTTATAGTCACAAAGGTGATCAAATGTATGCAGAAAAGATTCCTGACTATCCTACAGTGGAGAGAAGACAATATGGAGAACGACAGGGTGGTTATATGGGGAGGGAATTGCCGAGTGAGCCAACTGGAAGATATTCTGATTCTGCTATTTTTGCTCATCAGCATCAGGTCTAGCAATTTCATGATGTTTCTTCTATTAGCGTCTTTTGCTTTTTTTTTTCTTTTTTCATGCTCTTTCATGGTCTGAATATAAATATGCTCCACCCTTGTCCATCTTGTTCTCTCTGTCGGTTTTGATCTTTAATATTTACTATCTTGTTCAACAGCCTGAGCTATATGATCGTCTTGATCAAGCTGTCTTGCTTCGACAAGAACAATTACTCAAAGCTCAACCAGCCTCTCTTGATAGTAGTTTGAGGTATTTTTATTTTGATGAAATATTTAATGTACAATTTTCAATTGAGGATGTTTGTGCTTAATAGCTACAGTTCTTCACTTAATAGACATTCCCTCATAAATATATGGCCAAGGTCAACCTTCTCATCCTTCATGGTGATAGTCTGTTGGCTGCTTGTTAGATGGTAATATATTGCTTAATAGACTGAGTAGCAACACATTTCTGGCAGACAAGCTGATTATCTTGCAGCAAGGAGTGCTACTAGTCGTCATTCCACCCAAGATCTTATGCCTTACAGAGGAAGAATAGATGCTGATCCCTGCAGTTTGTCATTGCTTAGTTCTTCTTCTTCTTATGGTGGACAGCCTCCATCGATATTAGGGGCGGCACCAAGGAGAAACATGGATGATCTCATGTATCCACCTAGTTCTGCAAATCCTGGTTATGGAGTGAGCCTACCGCCTGGTAGAGATTATGGAACAAAGGGACTTCATGTTACATCCCTCGAGTCTGAATATCCTGGTAGTATATTGTCACGCAGTGGTCATCCTAGGGTTGATGAACGCAAGGATGACAGGGCTGGTTATCTTAGGGAGTTTGAGCTGAGAGAGGAGGAGCGTCGTCGGGAGCATTTGCGTGAAAGAGAGAAAGACAAAGAGAGGGAAAGGGAGCGGGAACGAGAACGACTACGAGAACGAGAAAGAGAACGTGAACGTTTGCGCATCTTGGAGCGACGGGAGAAGGAGAGAGAACGAGAGCGCAAGCGTGCACTTGAAGTTACACGTGAAAGAACTCCACCTAGAGTTTCTAGGGACCATCGTGGTCCCTCGTTGACAAAAGAGGCAAGACCTATGAGGCGAGACTCCCCACGTCGTGAAGCTTCCCATAGGTTTATCTTGATGTTTTACTTTCCATCCTGCTCTAGTTCTGAATGTTTAGCTCCTTGTGTTTCTCACAGTCTTCATAACTAACTTGGTCTTCTGTATTGCTGAAGGCGTCTTTCACCTGTTAAAGAAAAAAGGAGAGAATATGTCTGCAAGGTAAAAGGACAATGCAAGAGCTTCCCGTTCGAAGATAATTTGAACTTATTCAAGAATTTGCTTTTTTCCTTTCGAAATCTGATTTGCATCTTAAATCTTCCTGTTATCACTCTTTCTTGGGCCTTCAATTTCTGTTGCTTCCTGTTCGTATTTGGCCCATGGTGTGCAGGGCTAGTTGCTGGGTTTTCCATAACGTAGAGAATTCTTCATATATTTATAAGTGTTGCTCACTTATTTTGAGTTTATTGTGTTAACCTTACCTTTTATCCTTTGTTCCTGGGGCACCTTTTTCTGATATTTCACTTTGATTGGTTTCAATTTGCTCCTTTCATCCCCTCATTTCTTTGGATGGTTTCTTTTTCCCTCATCCTCTCACCCTTTTCCTTATTGAGCAATCTATATTCCTTTTATGAAGACTATTTCAAAACTTTCATAGCTTCCTTGTTTTATATTTGCTGACTCCTCTAAGCTGTGGTGGTTCGTTGCAACTTCTAGTTGTTCCAATTGATGAAAATTTTCCTGTATTCTAGAGAATTTATTGAACTTATCTGAGTTGGAGACCTTTTTCAATATATTTTCCTGTAATATGGACATCTATTTTCTGTATGTGCATGTCATTTGAAATTTTTTTAATCCTTTCAGCAATATCTTGCTTACTTGCAGGTATATTCATCCACCTTGGTAGATGTAGAGAGAGATTATCTGTCAATTGATAAGCGATATCCCAGACTTTTTGTATCTCCCGAATTTTCTAAGGTCTTTCTCTCTTTCTCTCAAAATTCAGTGATGCACTAAATTTGTATTTTTAGATATTTGTTTTGACCTAACATCTTTGACTGTTGTAGGTTGTTATAAACTGGCCAAAGGAGAACCTCAAGCTCTCTATGCATACTCCTGTCAGGTATTCTTCCTGGATGTCTTTGTTACTTGAATAGGTTTGGACATCTCAACTAACATTGAACTTCTTGGTTTGTTGTCTTTTTATTGGCTAAAGAGTAAAGACTGAAGTGGTCTTGCCATCATGGTTTTAGATATTTTATCTGTGAACTGTCACTTTATTAATCAATTAATTATTTTTTTGGATGTGAAATTGCTAATGCATTGTTTTCATGAAGCTTGGACTTCTGTCTGGGGAATAACAAAACAATTGAGACAAACATTAGTTGTTGAAACTTTAGTAGTTGTGGGATCCAAATCAACGTCCATCCCAATTTCATTTACTCCCCCTCATTTCTCCTTCTTCAACTTTGATGAACTAAACAATTTTGCATCTTATGTTTTTATGAAACTGTAATAATTTAGTTTCTGTTGAGTGGAGCAGCTTTGAGCATGATTTCATTGAAGAAGATAGTTTAGCTGAACCAAAAGAACCTTCCAGCAAGCTTTTGTCTGTGGGACCTGAAAAGTCTGAACAAGGAAGTACAGTGTGGAATGCAAAGGTGGGTCATTTGTAAATGTAGCATCTGATGACATAAGCTATAGTTGTATCTATAATATTTTTATTTTTTCTTTTATCCTTTTGTGGGAAGCTAGTTTTTATCAAATGTGAATTTGTTATTTCATTTTTTTTCTGCATTATGGGTTTTGTCATTAGTCATCAGAACATAATATCTGAATGATGTAGAATTGAGTTCTTGTTGACTAAAGCATTTAAACTTTGAATGTCTGCTTTGGTTTTAATGGAATTTCTATTGCACTAGTGGTTTTAAGAGCCAAACTTTGTTGATATAATGGACTATTTTGGATCAGCCTTCACTGAAATAATGGTATTTCTTGTTTGGATGACAACTGAGGACTATGCTTCCAGCAGTGCATACCTTATAAACTCTACTCTTTTGGTTGAACTGGCATTATAATAACTTGTACTTCTGTGTCATTCCTTATGTCACAAAGCACCCGTGTAAGGTGTTTTCTTGTTTGTATGATCTAGGAGACTAAAACATAGAATTTAGTTTCCTAACAGTTTCCTTTTATATATATTCTTATTTACACAGTTATGATTAATCAAAGCCTTGAGGGGTTTATATAGGTTGACATGCTAAAGGATGATCTAGTCTTGCACTTATTTTGTTAATTTGTTGGGAAATTTATTTGAACATGCTGAAGTGCTGACAAGAAGATTAGTGCATTTTGTTAATGTTCATATTTGGAAGGAAGAAAATTCTGTCTTGTTGTCAAATTCTATTGTATCATATTTAGGCATTTATGACTAATAGATAAAACCTGTAGAAGCATGAACTACATGGTGGTTTTAGTAAGCTTTGTATTACTTTGAAGTTTCCTTTGTACAATTCGTTTGTAATAATTCATGGATGATTTAAGCTCTATCAAGTGCTTGTCTCTTTTGGCTTTCTTTGATAGGAATATTGAAGATTCCATTTCAAAGATAATTTTAATCGTGTTTGAGTAATGTATGTTTGTGACTTTGTTCAGATGATTTTGATGAGTGGATTAAGCAGGAGTGCTTGGGAAGAGCTGTCATCTGAAAAAATCCCTGATGACCGCATACCTCATATTTGCAATATTCTAAGGTTTGCTGTTCTTAAAAAGGATCATTCTTTCATGGCAATTGGTGGACCTTGGATTTCTGCTGATGGCAGCAATCCTTCTGATGACGATTCCTCTCTAATTCAAACAGCCCTTAGGTTTGTCCTGTCTGCTTGTAGTAGAATGCTATTCATAAGCTGATTAATTTCTCACCTGGGGAGTTATTTTACTTGAGCAGGTATGCAAAGGATGTAGTGAGTCTTGATTTGCAGAACTGTCAGCATTGGAATCGTTTCCTTGAGGTATTATCTAATTGTCCCTGGAAACCTTGTGTGATTTTGCTTAGAAGCTGCAATTCTGCTGATAAAAATTTTATGCTTTGTATTTAAATCTTTTATTCGAAATTAGTCTGCAGGATCCTTCTCATTTAGTTTATTTTTTTGTATCTATTGCTCAGGCTTAATTGTAAGGTTGATTCTATTGTACTTGAAATCCCTTTTAACTTGTTATTTCTCGGCATCCATGATCAAACCTTTTATTGGATTATGTATTTATTATTTTTGGTCATTGTGTAGACCAGACACTCACGACCATCTAGGATGGCAAATCTTTTGGTGGTTTTCATCTTGAAATTAATTTGGAGAAATCACTTGCTTTCATCCTATCACGTTTCATTTTCCCAAGAGCTTGATTCCATAGGCCTTCACTAGGAAAGAAAGATTAAGGTGCCATGGGCACTTAAAGGTTCTGTTTAGGATCTAGTATATTTAATCTTGGCAACTATATATGCTGGTAATATTGCAGCCAGAACATAGGGAAATATTCTAAAATTTAGTAGGCTGAAAGTGTAGAATTGTGCAAAACTTATCTGGTTGCAACCTGGCACTCTAGCGGGTGGCAAGAATTCATCATCACATTCTTTATGAGAGAGCTTAGTTGTATTGAATTTTCTTCTTGCAGTATCTTAAGTTGAAATATTGTTTCTTGAACATGTTTCTTGATGACAAGAATCTAGTTTTGATTTTTGATCTCTCGTTGTCATTTGCAGATACATTATGACAGAGTTGGCAAGGATGGACTGTTTAGCCATAAAGAGGTCACCGTATTGTTTGTTCCAGATTTATCTGAATGCCTTCCTTCATTTGATACATGGCGAACCAAATGGCTAGCTCATAGGAAAGTTGTTTCTGAGAGAGAGCACCAGCTTTCTTTGAAAAGAGAGGTATTATTCTATTTTGTTCTTCCTGCCTTTTCTGTTAGGTTTCCTGATCCTCAATTTAATGTCAGAAGAAATGCATATATATATATATATATATATGCATAGGCTGTATAAAGAAGATGCATATGCTTAGTGTATGCATGTGAAGTGTGAACATATATACCTGTGATGTATAAGCAGACACATTGACCCACACATCAACCAACGACAAACTGGAAGTATTAGTAGATTGCAAAATGCCAAAATCTTTAGTGGATTTTGCTTTACTTAAATGCCTGTCATACATGCTGAATGTCATCATGATCTATAAATTTGTGTCTAAGTTCTAAAGATTTTGGACAAACAATGGCTTGGAGCATTGTGTGCAAGGTAGCTGTCAATTCCCAAACAACTTGATATTGGTTTTGGGTTAAGATGGATATGTGGGTGACTCTTAGTTTCTTATTTCTTTCCCTATAAGTTTTTGTAATAAAATAAGGAATATTGAAGGTGTTACTAGTGGTAAATTTGTTTTCTTTCAGAAATCGAGGGAGAGGAAAGAAGGATCAAAAGGTGAGTTGATTATTACAAATTTCATCTTCTCCATTTGCTTACATATTTTGTATGGGCATGTCCAATTATGAAATTGGATCAATAGCTTCTTTCCTTTACTTCAATTTTTCATTTATGTTGGCTAGACAATGAAGTCGATTCTACGAAACAAACTGAAAGAGGCAAATCAGAAAAAAGGAGTCAGTCTGTGTCCTCTAGTCATGGAGTATTTGCTAACAAAAGGGAGAAAGATGGCAACTGTATTGAAGGAGATGCAGCTGAAGGAAAGGTTAGTGGGGGTGAAGATAAAGTTCAGGTAAAAGATGGCACTGAAATAACAGTGGGAGGAGGTCCTGAGAAAAAAGAAAGTGGAGAAGCTGCTGCTGCTGCTGCTAAGACAGTTGCTGTGAAGTCAGGGAAGAAAAAGATTATAAAGAGGATTGTCAAACAGAAGGTTGCTAATAAGACAGCTGCAGAAGTAAATACGGCTAGCAAACAAAGTGACAAGGTTGATGAAGATGTTGGAGAGCACAATACTAACTCAGAGATTGCAGTTCGACAGGAAGAATCTTCTGCTGGTTGTGCTGGGGTTAAAACTTTTGTAAGGAAAAAAATTACCAAAAAGGAGGCAGTTGGGCAAACTGATCAGAGTGAAGATAATGGTGTTCCCCTTGAGGCAAAAATGGAGATAGAAACGGGTTGCTCTGAAGATAAACCAAAGGATAATTCAGATGCCACTGCTGCAGTCATAGAAAATGTTGGTGTGAAAACAACTGTAAAGAAGAAAATTATTAAGAGGGTGCCTAAAAGAAAGGTTCCTGCTACACAAGCTAAGGATGAATTAGCTGAAATTAAGAAAGATGGTGATGAGGATGAGAAAAAGGTGATTCAAGCTGTAAGTGAGACCTCAAATATAGGTAAGCAAACAGGTTCAGAGAAACAAGGTAATGCTGCAAGTTCAAGTAAATCAGAAATCAAGGCCGACAAGGAGAATAAGAAGGATGAAAAGGTAACTAATGTGGAGTCTCTGATTGACAAGCAAAAGGTTAACACCAAGGATAATTGTGATGTCAAGGGGGGAAAATCAAAAGAGGGGGAAAAGCCAAAAGATGAGAAAGAGGACAAAGATAGTAAAGATGAATCCCAAAGCAATTCTAACAAAGAATCAAAAGATATGAGGAAGTCTGAGGAACCTTGTCCGAGGCATCCTGGATTGGTTCTACAAACAAAGTGGAGCAAGGATTCTAAAGTAAGTTAATCATATCATTGAAGAACGTTGTACACTGGGCTGAACTAAAGTGAAGGAAAATGTTTTTTATGCACAAACTATCTAATATTCCTAGCTAGTACTTGTCTAATTATTCATTCTAATGTTGCAGTTGCGTTCATTGTCACTTTCACTGGATTCACTTTTGGATTATACTGACAAGGACATTGAAGAATCAACATTTGAGGTTAGTTTTCCATTGTGACCTTTCTGCCTTATTATCTAAATTCCTTTAATATTTTCCATCCTATATTTTCATTTATAACTTAATGATATCTGAAGCAATCTTTTAGTTTTTATTCTTACCTTTTCATTTACACCAACTGTATTCCTTTTTTGCAGCTTTCATTATTTGCTGAGATGCTGTATGAAATGCTTCAGTATCAAATGGGTTGCCGTATTTTAACATTTCTCCTGGTTGGTTTATGATGGTTCCTGCTTATTTGCCTTAATTCTCTCTCTGAAGAATTTTCACTGACATTCTTTTTAATGTGTAGAAACTGCGAGTAAGATTTATAACAAAAAGAAATCAGCGTAAGAGGGAACGGGAAGAACTCCGTGAGAAGGAAACTGAGAGAAAGTCACCGACAAAAAGATTGAAAAGCAATGAGCTCACTGTGAAAAATGAAAGTACTAAATCGGACACATCAAGTGCAGCTCAGCAGGAGGATGAAATGATTGTGACCAAGGAAGAAACTACTGCTGATCTTGTTGAGGAGCCAAAGATAAAAGATGAAATAGACGATGAAGATTTGGAGGAAGATCCTGAAGAATATGAAGAAATGGATGATGCAAGTCCGCAACCCAATTCCTCTAATGAGGTAGGGCTTTCCTCCTCTTTGATCAGGGAGGCTGAAATGATTTTTATCAAACATTATTTTCCCTTATGGGTTTTTGGACTCATCCTTATAATTTTTATGCAGTAGATTTTGTTACTGGCTTGAATTTCAATCATGTTGTTCTATACTATTAATATTTATGTTATTTTTTAGTATGGTTGACTTCCCATTTTATACCTGGATTACTTTGTGGTGATTTGATTTGGCGAATCTATTTTCGTATGGTCAGTGCTGTTATATTCTTATTCATGAAAGATTGTAACTTCATCTTTGACAGAAAAATGAAGAAGAGAAGACAGACACAGATGCTAAGCCTGAAAAGGAGGCTGAGAATGATGAAGCAGGGGAATCCACCAAAAAGGAAATGACCACAACAGCTTGTAGTTCAGAGTCTGGACCTGTGGGAAATATGTCTGGAAAGAGGGAGCTGAAAGTTGATCCGAAGAAAAAGGTGCATGCTATCAATAAGGATTTGTTGCAGGTATTTGCCAGTTCACTGTTCATTTCCCTTGCCTCAGAGCTTTCCTGTTTGAGTATGCAATTCAGATTTTCTTTCTTCCCTTATTAATGCATGTCTTCTTTATTATAGGCTTTTAGGTTTTTTGACCGGAATCGAGTTGGCTACATAAGGGTGAGATCAAAATCTTTTACTTTGATATGTTCTCTATCGCCAGTGCTAGTGACCACTTATTATTTTCTACAGGTTGAAGATATGAGGTTGATTATTCACAACTTGGGGAAGTTTCTCTCTCATAGGGATGTCAAAGTAAGATACATATGATTCTATGATTCTTTTTGTTGTTTGTCGTAATTCTGCTTTTATGTGGTAGCCTTGTGCCATGGTTAATGATGGTTTTCTTTACTGCATCAGGAACTTGTGCAAAGTGCATTGTTAGAGAGTAACACCGGAAGGGATGATCACATTCTTTACTATAAGCTGGTTCGTATGTCTGACATATGAGAGCTTTTTGGGTCGGATGATCTGTTTTGCATCTAATGACCCATGAGAGGAGTGATTGCTAGGAGTTGAACTGAGTCATGGATGTTTGAATATAGGGTTTTAACTTCTACTATTGAGTTACTATGAGCCTTTTTCCCTTGCTGTATCAAAGAAATAAATAATTGTGCTCTTCGTTTATACAACAGATTGCCTGCTCATGGCATCATCCTTTTAAATTTGAACGGGTAGGTGTCTTTCATCTTGCTTTCTCTCACTGCTTTTGAACGTGGTTTGAGGCTTAGGCTTCATTTGGAACTGGGCCCTTAATGAAGCATTAACATGTCAAAACACCATAAAATGCGCAACTGATTAGCATTACTTGATAATCCTTGTGATTTACTATGAGTATGGCATGTAAGCTTTACTTTATCTTGGTAGTTAAATTACCCGTCTTTGCAAATCAATGTACCCAAATAACAAAATTAACTGTATAGTTTATTGCAACAAAATTGACTGTCAGTAACATCAACCGTGAGGCTTCTTGATCATGGTAACATCAAGGCAGTTATGCAAGATATGCGAGTAAAAGGTGAAAAATAGGAACACAAAAATCCAGAAAGCAGAAAAATAAAAAGAATTATTTGCCGATGGCCTATTTAGCTAATAGCTTTGATCGTGAATGCCAAGCTCAAGAAGAGTCCTCATTGCTTGTTTTTTGACCACTTTGCCATAAAACCCCCTTCCCATCTTCATTGCTCTCTCAAAGTCCACCACACCAGCGCCACCACCACTCTTCTTCAATCCTTCCACAACGACCTTCAGCACTCTCTCATCACTTCCCACAGTTTCTACCACACTGTCCACGACAGACTCCATTACTGGAATCCGCCTGCCCCCCCGTTTCATCGACCTATCTGAACCATACACCTCAGAATAAGCAGCCCAAAACGATGCCCTCAAATAGCCCTTCTCTTTTCCCTTCACCGCCCATCTCTTCATACCTTCCTCCAACCTATAAACTGTACCGCCTACATCTACCCACTTTTCAAGGCCTATCTCAATCTCTCTTAACTCTTTCTTGGAACGCACTGCCTCTTCAAACTTGCATCTTCTACATTTGCAATTAAAACCCCATGACTCGGACGTCTCCACACGCCTGTCCAACGAAGAAAGTGCATCAAAATACATGAATGTGATCTCTTCACCAGCCTTGATGTCTCTAGAAGCATGGACCATGACGTAGTCCCCAACATGCAATCGCCTGGCATTAGGATTACATGAATGGTTGATGAAGGAAGCCAGTAGCCATAACCCAACACCATAAAAATCACTATTTTTCCCCAGTACTTTAGCTGAAACGGCCTCTTCCACAAGAGAATTCACATCCAAGATGCTCAATATCTTATCCATATCAAGCTTCTCCTTTGAACAACTATTTTGCTCAACCTCAGGCCTAAAGAAACTCATATCAGGAACTTCAAGCCCCTCTTCATTTTCACCTGTGGATAACATATTAATCAAAAGCTGTGTTTTTTGGCATTTCGTGACAGCTTCCTTCACTTTATAGACAAAATTCTTCCACATAACAAACTGTGCATTTTCTCCTGAATCTTCACTTCCCAATATACCTCTTTCAATTGCAATTGCCTTAGTGACCAAAACCAAAGTCCCAGCATCAATATTCTTTGTTGCAAACAAGCCACGACCGCTAATTTCAGACCTGTTAACGTGCACTGGACCAATATATTCAGCAAGTTCTGGAGGCTTTCCTCGGAACCCATTAAGAACCCAATCAGAAAGATCAAAACTTCCTGTCCTTGATTGAAACTCAAGTTTTTTACATTTCTCTAAATACCCATTGAGGAGTTCGAGGTTACCATTACCCTGAGGATCAAAAAGAGCTTCTTTGAAGCAGTCCAAAGCATTGGAATATCTGTTCAAACTAAGCAAGATCTTACCTTTGCAAAGTAAAGTCTTGAAATGGGTAGCTTCAATTTGAAGTGCTTGCTCACAGTCTTTAAGTGCTTCAGTGAAATCTTGTAACCTTGATCGTGCGTCAGCCCGATTTGAGAAGGCTAAGCAGAGAGATTTGTGGAGCTTGGAGGGGTAATCTGGGTCTGGGTTGAAATCTTCTTGGGTCTTCAAAATTTGGTTTTGGCAAAGATCGATTAACTGAGAGTAAAGTTGTATAGAGTCTTTCCATTCTTCTCTGAGGAGAAGCTCTGTGGCTTTTGATCGGAGCTGCAGCATTTGCTCTTCAGCTGCGGACATAGCTGACTCTTGTTGTAGCTCCTTTTCTCTTCTTTGTTTGGTAGTGCTTTTTTGCTTGCTGGTTTTAAATTTTGGGGGGTTTCTGTTATAGTAACGGTCATATTGGTCTTTTCGTCTTTGGCCTCTTATCCTATTTTTGAACTTTTTTTTTTTAATTTATTTTTTATAATGGATCTCCTTCTTTGATAACAGCAACGGCTATGTCGGGCTTGTTGTCTTTGGTTAGAATTATGTTGCTCAATTTCAATTTAAAACTGTGGGGCATCTCAAAACCATCTACGTATTATGAATTTGATCAATGCCATGCTCCCAAAATTGTGAGCATACCCGTGATGAATTTCTACAATGACCCAAATTCTTGTTAGAGAGCATCATTAAGCAAAATGACGTGAGAAAAGTTATTCACAAACATCACACATCTGATAAACAGTCATTTCTTTACGTAGTTTATCCTCAATACAAGCTAGACCATGCCTTCCACTACGGTAAATAGATGGTAGCTAGGATCTGTTCCTAATGATTCAGTGAGAAACTCGTATGATTGCTTGGTGAAGACGGTGACAATTGAAGGATTAACAGCATTGTGAACAGGTTTCATTCCTGCATGGGCTAGACATGGTCCTTGGCAATCTGTTTTCTGGGTCTCTGGTGAGAAATTCCGGCAAATTGCAAGGCTTTCTTCCTCCGGAACAACGAGCTGATGGGGATTCAGATGCCAGTACACTTGCATGGTAAAATTCAGTTTGTGAATTGCCAGCAAAATGAAAGGGAAAATTTCAGATGCTAGAGTGGCAATTACTTGAATACCAGCATTGACCTTTATAAAACTCAATGTTTAGACATAAGTCCGCTTATTGCTAAACAATTCACGGCTGGTTTTGTAGTGTCCTACTCACCAATCATGCAATGCATTTGATTTCTTTTTTTGACTGTCCGTTTCCTATGTAGTTCCTGATGGCATTTTTCCCATTTACCGGCCCTGTTATAATATGCAGCAGCTAATGATGGCCGTGGGGTCTTCGGGGTTGAAACCTTGGCCCTTGAGGGTAATGCTAAATGGGTTTTCGTTTCTCCATTCTTGCAAAAGGTGTGCATGTGATGGCCTGGCCGAGTTCGTAAGTACAGCCCGGAACCTAGGCAAAGAGCCGAAGACAATGAGATTTAAGCCCAATTTGGGCTTTCAGTGATTGTAGTATTCGGACAAGCTGTTCAAAGGCTTTGGCAATCCAAGCTTGATCCACAAGTGTTCTACTCTACCTCTTGCCTTTTAGACTAATTAAAATTATTTTTTAAAAAAATATTTTGATAATGCAGTCCTATTGGGTGTTTGAGTTCTGTTTGCCATTGGAAAGCAAGATTTTGGGGAAGAGCTAATAAAAGTTCTATTCAGTAATGGTAAATATGCTCAAATTAGATATTTATTAAGTTTTGAAACTAAAATTTTTATTCGAAACTTTAATTGAACGAATTATTTGAGTTTGAATGAATCTTTGTAAAGCGTTAGGTTTCAAACTTTAAGTTACATATATTTTCATAAATGTGAGTTTTTCTTTTGATTTGATTTGAAAATTTGAAGATTTTAAATCTTAATCCAAAAGAAATAAAATTTATAAGATAAGAAAAAAGTTTGCTTCCTAACTTCTACTAGATCCAATGATTCTCCTTTATCTACCCAATGAAGAATATCTCAACCACTTAAATTTTGATGCTCTAATTACATTTACACACCACCTTCCAAAATTCAATTCCATCCTTCAAGTTAGCTACCCTATTAGAGACCGTTTGGTACATAAATTGAGTGTGGTGGCAACTTGAATTTGCTCTTGCGGTGAAAATAAATTCACATCACATTAGAATCATGCATCGAATTAGATTTGATAATTTAAAATGTGATACAATAAAACAATACAAATACGTTATGAAAATAAGATATAAATTTTAATAATAATTATATATGAATTTAACAAAATAAAAATTACATTTTATATTTTTATATACATAAACATAAATTATGATATATAAATTTCATGTATAATATAATATAAATATATAAAATTTTATATTTTATATGATATAAATATACGAATCATCAAATCTACACCGAATAAACTCTTAATCTACTAGCTTCCATTGCTGCCTTACCTGGTGTCTCTTTCATCTTGCAAAATACAATCATGCCTCTTTTTGTGTTCGATTTTCTCAAAATGTTTATCATGCAAAAGCGAGTCATAATTGGCCAACCAAGTTGCATTTATAAGGCCTTTGGGGCAAAGAAGAAAGAGTACCATGGAGAGGAGGCAATGGGAAAAGTCTTATTCCATTTACAATTCGTGTCAAAATTGAAGCTATTTTAAATTTATGAAATTTCAACCAATTGCTGTCGAGTCACCGTCAAGCCATTTTTTTTGAAAAGCAGTATCGTTCCCATCATATCTTATCACTTGAGCTTTATATCAGTTGAATTTTTTTCGTATAGAGATTTGAATTCAAAATTTTAAATTGAAGTCTTAAATTTTAACCATTGAATGTCTCTTTGAAAACAACATTTTGATAAAGGAATTATATGGTAGAGATTATAATTTAAAAATAAAAAAAATTATAAATATTTAAATTTAAATTTAAATTTATCTAAAATCACATTTTAAAATAATTATATAAATTAATTAAACTGAACTCTAAATTAAATTATATGTACAATTTCATTTTACAGTTCCAATATATTTGCACAGTTTCAATTGTACCATATATTTTGTCTTGTGCAAGGTGGTGGCCCCGTATCTATAATCAGGTCAATTTTTTTTAGGTAGGACTTAACTCCAGTGATTTATTACAATTAGCGTAGCCAAATTAAATTTGAATACTATTTCATGGACCCCGAGTTTGGTAAAAATTAAAATCTCTCATAGTAAATTATTTTAAATAATTTGAGCAATTATGGAGATGTGAAGACTCTTTAAGGTCTCATAATTTTATTTAACAAAAAATATGTAGAGTTTCATAATTAGTTTGTAAGATATTATTTATTTTAATTCGAAAATTTTAAATAGATATTAAAATTTTAGAGTTAATTCTCATCAGTAATATTTAATTTTTATCCGACTAATAAGCCCTTTGATATTATTTATGAAGATTGATTAGTAATCGTTTTGATATTATTTATGAAAATTTACATTCAATTTATAAAATATTATCCATTTTAATTCAAAAATTTTATAATTTTATCACATAAAAAATATCTTATAAATTTGAATTTAAATCTTTGTTTATATATCATAATAGATACTTAAAATATTTCGATATGAGATTGATATGTCATAAAATATTTCATAAATATAAATATAAATATAAACTTAAATCTTTATATATATATCATCATAATTTATGAATATATATAAGATTTAGTGTTTCAAAAAATTTCAAAAACCGGATTATTCATCCAAGTTTGTAGCCTAATGTTGGTCGTAATTGGCTTCAAAATTTTAAGATAGAGCCGATTCTTATCCAAATTAAATCTATTATTTAAGTAATAATAAATATTTTTATTTATAAAATATAATGCTCAAGTTTTCATTGGGTTCCAATTTCAGTATGATCCCGACGCCTCATTTAGTCCGTACAGCTCCCAAAAAAATTGGATTTTATAGCCTATTCACATGCTACTGGAAGGGAACCAACAGTGTATGATTGAGTACTTTTTTGTTAGTATTAATTATAATGTCACTTTCACAGTCCCACCTTTTGATTTTTATAAAACTTGTCATTCACCATTGTCCATTCTCTGTAAATTTTCTTTCATATTTGAAAGTGACACCTCAAGCTCTCGTCTCACTACTGCAGGCTATTCCATGTGCAGCAATGTATAGACCACAAAACAATTGCTTATTATCGATTGTTGTTCCTGGTACGAGGCTTAATCCATACAAATCTACTTTATACCAGTCATGCTATTTGTCTCATAAATTTTGTTACATATTTTTATTTCCTAAAATGATAATAACTTAAATTCCAAAAAAAAATCCATCAATTTATGTTTAAATCAACTTATTAATAAATGAGATATTATACTTAAATGGATAAATTATTATCACATCAAAAGACAAAAGTTATAGGATAAATAGTATTTTTTATTTTATATTCACGTTAAAAAATTTTGAGGATGTGCAATAAGATATAAATAAAAATAAAAATTTAATTTGTGAGATATTTTTTATTAAATAAAATTATAAAATTTTTAAATTAAAATGAATAATATTTTGTAAATTAAGTATAAGTTTTTACAATATCATTTAAGAGTTTAAATTTGAAATTTTTTTACATTAATTATTTATTAATAAGATGACTTTGTAAGTATTTGATAGTGTATTGAATTTAGAGAAATTGTACATTGACAAAGCATAAAAATTTAATATTTTTTTTTTACTTAAAATTGTTAGAATTTAAATTAAAATCACTAACACTTTACCAACGGTTCATGAATTTGTTGGCAGAAGGGAGAAATTGTTTTTATTAGAAAAATGAAGTTCAAAGATGCGATCTTTTTAAGGAAAACATGTCGTTTTGTTGTTCACCTACCACCTGCAGATCAACGGCAAATTATCTATTAGTTTTATTCCTAACAATTGTAAGCCTTAATTGTGTCAAACAAATTATATATTTAATCTTCAGGACCACTAATTTCACCAAACAAATAGCAACGATTTTAATTTGAGGAAGACTCGATATTGATCATCGTGTTTATGGCACGACCTATCCAAATATATCTGGTATTAATTTTGCTATCTCATCTTCACAGTAATTCCACTATTTCAGTTTAAATAATATAACTTATTATCTCTCACAATTCATGCATGGCTAAGCCATCCATTTTGGTCAATTAAACTTACTCTTTCACTTTCTCCCTAGCCTAAAAACAAAACCTTGGTTCTCTTGAAGATTGGTATATGGGTCGCTCTACATGTTATGAAAAGGAGGGGTTGAAGAGAGGACCGTGGACTCCTGAAGAAGACCAAAGGCTCACTGTTTATATTCAACAACATGGCCATGGCAGCTGGAATGCTTTGCCTGAGAAAGCAGGTGAATTATATGAACCTTTTTTTTTTCCCATCACCAGCCTGCTTTGAGTATGACATTTGTCCTTTTCTTTGTGGTTTACTCTGTTAAATGCGTTTTATGATCAGCCAAAACTAGATAGATCAACGTTCAGAATAGTATATTGACATCCGGTCGATTAAAGAAAACTCAGAACATAAAACACGATTGAAGGTAATACAGGAAGATCTAGCTGCAACAAATCCAAACGGGAGATGTCTAACAAAACTGAAGTACTAATGATACCCTAATCCCTCGTTGGAATTTTCCGAGGTCTATGATATATGTAGCGAATAATATCTCGCGGGTTTTTTCACGAAACTAAATTGACAACTAACCACCGGGGCATGAACAATTTTCCTTTCCTTTTGTCCAAAATTGTCAAGAGAATCTGCAAAAAAACAATTGTTTTACCTCAATTGAATTCAAATATTTGTAATGGAAGACCAAAATTGTGGAAAAAAGTCACTTTTTTTTAGCCATTTAGTTACTGATTTATATGCATGGTTCCTTACTTGATTTGTTTAGGATTAAAGAGATGTGGTAAGAGCTGTAGACTGAGGTGGATCAACTACTTACGACCTGATATCAAGAGAGGAAACTTCAGCTTGCAGGAAGAACAGACCATCATTCAACTACATGCTTTTCTTGGGAACAGGTGAAGAATCCGTCTCTTGAAGTAATTATACTTTCTTTTAGAGCAGTTCATGGATTTTGTGCTAAAGAAAAACAGATGAACGTACGTTGAAACTGGAAACACCCCAATGCCCATACTATACCTTAAATCAAATTAAGATTGAACCGCTGCTTAATTTAATTTCTTTTTCTCGATGTCAATTAATTTAGATGGTCAGCTATAGCAGCTCACTTGCCAAAGAGAACTGATAACGAGGTCAAGAACCATTGGAACACCCATCTCAAGAAGAGGTTAATCAAGATGGGCATTGATCCTGTGACCCATAAGCCTCGAATCGACGCTCTTGGCTCTCCATATGGTCATGCCAGCAACGACTCCAATTTAAGCCACATGGCTCAGTGGGAAAGGGCTCGCCTTGAGGCTGAAGCGAGGTCTGCACGCGATTCAAATAAACAAGCAGTGCGAAATCCTGTCCAAGTAAATCCAAAAATCCAGCTCGGGGCTGTTCCCCCACCTCTAACACCAAGACCAAAGTGCCTCGACGTACTTAAAGCATGGCAAGGTGTAGTTAGCGGCATGTTTAACTTTCCTAACCGTGACAATCTCGAGTCTCCTACATCAATATCCAGCTTTTCTAATGACGTGATTCAACTTCCAACAACTGGAGTAAATCAAAATGCTACTGCCGAAGGTGTGGATTGCATTGCAACGAATACTGATTCATATACATGCAATGAATTGGATGAAATAGATAGTTGGAAACGTTTTGTTAACCTCAATCAAATGCAAGAATTCGAAGTCGGGTTAGATGAGTCTACGTCGATGGCAATGCAAGGGACGACGTACTCAACAGAAAATAATGCATGGTTGGTGGACTCTTATGGGGAAGCTGGAAACAGTAATGAAGTTATGGAGGGTTCATCATCATCAGATACTTTGATTGGTATCCCAGTTTCATTTTCATCAATGAAAGTAGAGATATCAAATGGAAACTACAGCATAGTGGACAATGGGAGCTACAGTGTCTGTGACTGGGATAGCACACTCAAGTTCAAGAATGCTTCATCGTCTGGTTCCCCCATGTTCTGACTTCTGATATTGGGATAAGAAATGGTCAAGGAAAAAGTTTTTGGACCTCAGTGGAATATGACCATTTTTGGATAAAAAGTCGATAGATCTCTCTTCCAAATCTGATAATTCATATTTTTGGACCTTAGTGGAATAATGAATCGGCATCATATAAAATAAGTTTAGATTTTAACCCAACTTTTATTGAGAGATATTGTTCGTTTTGATTTGAAAGTTTCACGATTTTATTTTACAAAAATATTTCAAAAATTTAAAATTAAATATCAACTTATATATTATAATAGATTCTTAAAATATCCCAACATAAGATTAGATGTCAAATTAGTAACTTGTAAAAATCTTTTTAATATTATATTTTAAAATTATAAAATCTGTTAAAAAATCGATTTATTATAAACCTAATTAAGTTATTTAAATTGAATAAAGGTTTAGATAATTTATCATGGTTTCAGTACCCTTGTTAGGTAAGGTAAACAACTTACAGCTACTTTAATTTAAAGGAAAATGTAAGAGGGCAATTATATTGAAAATATTTTAATTTAATGATTATTTTTCACGTGTATGAAAAGACAAAATATAGAATACATATTACACTATACATTAGGAGAGCTAAACAATGATGGGTTCTATGGTTTTTTTTTTTTTTTAATTTAAAATTGAATTTATTGTTAATAGGAAAGAGTTACAAAAATATAACGACTGAATCATAATTCTGATAAACTCCCAAATTAACAATGGAGTTGGCAAAATGATTGGCTTCCATAAAAACACTAAAAACTTTGTTCATACCAATATATAAATTGTATAGCTTGTATCATAATAGTTTTTTTAGGACCGGGGACGTTTAAGATTTTAATTTTGAGGAAAATAAGGACAGTTATCATTAATCTTTTTTAATGTGTGATTGACAATCTAAAAGTTTATCTTTTTAATAAAATTATAAAAACGGATTTAAAATTTATTAAAAAGATAATTGTCGGTCTATAAAAAACAAGATGGGCATCGGTAGTCGATTACGTGTGAGAAAAGATTAGCACCACACAGCTCCCATAAATTAGTATCAATTAGTCATGGGTTATTTTTTGTATTGGATAAAATGGTTTCAATTTGAAATTTAATAATAATTTTCTTCATTTTTTAAAAAAAAGTAATTTTATTAAAGTTTATTATTTAAGAATATTAAGACAATCTTTAAGTTAAATAATTACTTTAAAATTTTTCAACATCTAAGCAGAATTAAAAAAAACTCTTTTCGCTTAAGATTTATTAAGATATTTCTTAAAATAAAAATAACACTATTTGTAGAAGATTATTGGTGACTCTCCAACATCAAGACAGAGTACCAAGAATTATATCCTTTAGAATGTTATTTTTTTTTATTTTAAAATTTTACATTTTTAAACTACATTTAAAAAAAATATTTTTGTGCGAAAAAACTAATGATGGTATAATTAGTTAGCAAACAATAATTAAAGGTGTGAACTTGTGAAACAAGTACAAACAATAATGAATAGATGCATGTATGCTAATGGATGTTATACAAGCTGATGAAATGCAATTTTAAAATCGAGTTCTTAAATATAATGAGACCACCTTAACTCCTAAACATCTAGGTAGAGTTTATTTGTGACTATTTATATTTAAGATCCAATTATATATATTTTATTTGCATCTCATTATTATCATAAGTTAAGGACTCATGCGAAAAACTTAATGAAATAAGGTTTCCTAAACACCCCATCTTCTAGGTGGTATTTGGAAACAAATTACTTCACGTGATATTTTCACACATATCTTTAGAATTTTAGAATGGTCTTAGGTAAAGCTTAGGTCGAAGTTTTAAAGTTTGAATGATTTTTGTGTGATGATTCGAGGTTACATGCCAAATTTAGGGTTTAAGTTATGGATTTTAAGGTTTTGAAATTTTAAGGTCTTGGGGGTCTATGGTTTTAGGATTTAGGGTTTTGAATTACGGTTTTAGAGTTTTGGATTTTTAGTTTTATGGTTTCAAATTTTGGGGTTTCGAAGTTTAGGGTTTGAAGGTTAAAGGGTATCAAAATTTATGGTTTCAGGTTTTAAGGGTTTAAGGTTTGAAGGTTTTGAATTTTACAATTTCGAAGTTTTGAGCATTTAGGATTTTTCAACGAAAATAAAGATCTCTAAAAATCTTCAACATCTAGGCAAACTTTCGAAATAAGTTCAATTTTTATGCTTTTGAAAAAATTTCTTTCAAGTATTTCCTTTTTTATAAAAATTCATTATTGTTATTACCAACTATTTGTTTTTATTATTACTTAATAATTCTCCAACATTTAGACGAAATTATTTATTATTAGTTTTAATTTTTAATTTTATCATCTTTTAATTTATTATTATTATTATTATTTAGTTATTGTTTTTTTTTATAATTTTATAAGGTTTATTTTAAGTTTTTTTTTATTTGAATGAAATTTAAAACCATCAAGGTTTAGATTTTATTTATCATGTTTATTATTACTTACTATTATCATTAATATTACAAAAACACTAAACATTTACTGTAACAAAAAATTAAACATGCTTAACTAATAATAACAATTAAAAATAATATATAAAAAACCAAAAAATAATTTTGTTTACTTAAATTAGATTGGTCAACGGTTTGATCAACGTCGGTTCAATTGGACCAGTTGGGGGTAGTTCAGGCTAAGCGGTTTAGTTGAATAAGTTAAGGGTTGGCTAAAAGATATGGTTGCTAGGTTAGGTTGTGCAGATCCTGAGTAGGATTTAGGTTCACGCGTGGATCTTTTTTTGCTTAAAATGGCGTCATTTTAATGTTTTTCTCCTTATATAAAGCTTATTTTTTTATCCTATTTCTTTTTCTACTTAAAAAAAAAACTCTTTATTCTCTTTAAAACAAAAACCCAAAGGCCAAAAATTGGCTAGGCTCTGCCATGTCGGTCGCTGTGCTGGTTGTCTTGCTGATGGTTACTGGCGGTCAAAAAGTCTTAAAAAGCAAAAAAAAAAAAAAACTTATGTTCTCTTCTTTTTCGATTTAAACTTCTTTTAACAAAAAATCCTCTTAATTTTCCTGAATTGGATCTTTAAGTTTCAATCAAAAACTTTTTTTTTTGTTGGTTTTGATTTGATTTTTTTTAAGTTGGCATTGAGGTTCTTCACCGACAAAGACTGTAATTGATTTTTTTGTGGCTTTCGGGTAAGTTTTTGGTGGGGTGTCTGGAGTTCTTGCAAGGGGCTATAGTGAAGGTTGGTGGTGTATAGGTATGGGTTGGGTTTGGTGTGTACGATGTTAAGAGGCACGGGGTGGGTATGCTGGAATTAGGTTGTGGGTGCATGAGGCTTGGACAAGGTGACTGGTAAAAAAGCTAGGTGTTGGGGGTCTTTGGGAATTTTGGGAACTAGAGATGATGAAGATATGGGTGTTATAGATGTCTGGGCTTGTGTGTGGAAGTTGGGATATGTGGAAGAAGCTTAAGAGGTTGTTGGGTGCTGAAAGCTCTGTTTAGTGTGTGTACTGAGTAAAACGTTAGGGCTTTAAGACTGGGGTTCTCTCTCTGTGTTACATTTATAGAGCTCTACTTATAGAGCTCCTGCCATAACTTTCATTGCCAAGTGATGGTGACAGGTATGGCTATGTCTGGAGGTAGGAGTTTGGCAGGGTAAAGTCGATGACTTTGGGTGGTTTGGGGTATGTACAAGGTGTAGGGGCTCTGGGTATGGGTGCCAGTGGCTAGGGGTGTAATTGATCGAGTTCGAGTCGATACAATACTAAGCTCGAGCTCGACTCTAAATTCGATGCTTGAAGCTCGGTTCGAATTTGATCGAGTTTTATTTTTTTAGTTTGAGCTTGACTTAAGATAGAAATCCAGTTACTCGAGCTCACTCGATTAGGGTCAATTAATATGTAAAAATAAGCCTAATTCTTATATTTGATAAAAGCTCGATTATTTGTGCTCGAGCTCGAACTCGAGTTTGAGATATTTTATTAATTAAAATAATTAAAATATAAAAACTTGATTATGCTTGCAAATAACTTAAGCTGGGTATAACAATGCTTAAACTTGACTCGATTGATAAGTCAAGTTACTCAAGCTCGAGCTCGAGCTCAATTTGATAATAATTGAGTCGAATTTGAGTTTTATTCAAATCGAACCTGAATAACTTACGAGCACTAATGTGTCATTTACACATTTACCAATGGCTATAGGGTAGGGGAATGGGTTGGCTTAGGGTCTCAAGGTGCATGGTGCCAGTGCATGGGCAGGTGGATAAGTTGGTGCCAAGCATGGCACCATGCATAAACTAGTCCCTTCTTTTTTATTATTATACTTAATATCTAATTATTAATGAAATTAAACAAAATAAATAAATAAATAAATAAAAGGGTTTAGCCTAGAGAAATAAGACAAAATTCGATGTCTATAGCTATCCCTTTTTACATATTTCTAAGAATTAAGAATAGGGTAAAGACAAAGGCAACGATTTTGTTCAAAGTCAATTTTTTTTTTGTTTTTAACATTTTTTCATTTTTTCTCTTTTGTTTTTTTTTTTTTTTGTCATTTATTTTTTTTTAAAGGCATGTGACGCTAAAGATGATCTGAATTGATGTGGGTTGACAATATAATGATCAAAATTGAATTGTGAGTTTGACAATAAAGATGACTGAGATTGAATCGCAAGTCAAAGAATAAAGATGACTGAGATTGAATCGCAAGTTAGGAAATTAAAATGATCGAGATTGAATTACGAGTCAAAGAATAAATATAACTGGGATTGAGTCACAAGTCAAAGAATAAAGATGATTGAGATTGAACCACAAGTCAGAGAATAAAAATGACTGAGATTAAACCATAAGTAGTAAGTCAGAGAATAAAGATGACTGAAACTGAGCTGTAAGTCAGAAAAAAAAGATGACTAGGATTGAATCGTAAGTTGAAGGATAAAGATGATTGAGACTGAGCCATGAGTCAAAGAATAAAGATGACTGAGATTGAATTGCAAGTCATAAGATAAAGATGATTGGGATTGAATTGTAAGTCAAAAAAATAAGGATGACTAGGATTGAATCGTAAGTTAGAGAATAAAGATAACTGAGATTGAACTGCAAGTCGAAAGATAAAGATGATTGGAACTGAGTCGCAAGTCGAGGAATAAGTGTGATTGGGACTAAACCACAAGTCAATGAATAAATATGACTGAGATTGAGTCGTAAGTCGAGAAATGAAAATGATTAGGATTGAACCATGAGTCAGAGAATAAAGATGATTAGGATTGAGCCATGAGTTAAAGAATAAATGTGACTGGGATTAAGTTATAAGTCAAAAAATAAAGGATTGGGTGCTTCACAAATCGATAGTCTTGATTTTGAAAATCGTGCTAGGGGTAACATTTCATCCTCAAGACCATCATTCTTGTTTTAAAAAATAAAAACATGCTGATTCCTTTTGATTTCTTATAGAGAAACCTTCAATACAACTTTTCATAAGATGTAGTGATGTATGTAATGATTATGATGAATCAGAAAGATAAAGATGCAATCAATAATTTATATCATATATTTTCATTCATGTTAATTTGATTTTTGAAATTGGTTTGGTTCTTTTAGATTTTAGAAGTCAATTCCAGTATTATCATCTTTTTGAATTTTTTACTTTTCATCTAGTTATTTCTTTTTCCTTTTATTTTAGAATTTCAAACTTTTGATGAACCCGTTTGACTTTTGCGTGCCCTGAAATCTTCTTCGAATTCTTTTTTTATCTTATCTTTCCTTTTTTTTCTTCTTATTTTTAGTGATCAATCAATTTTATTTCATTTTTCTAATCCTGAATTATTATTTTCATCATCCTTACATTCCCTTTTTGAGCAATGCGTTGGTCTATTATGAACTTTATCAGTCATTATTTTAATTTTAAATGACAAATGCAATGATTTTATGTTTAAGATTGAATATAAAACTTAGTCGACAATGGGATATTTTGGTTTAGAAAGATAAAGATAAACTTTTCGAAACACAAAGAACATGTAATTAAAAAACATTCAGGAATCAAATATTAGTTCTTTAGATAATGAACATTTGAATGACCTTAACTTGCTCGAACTAGATATTTTCCCAAAAACTCATTACATTTGTGATCTTGCTATGTTTGATCCTATATAACCAATCTTTACCCCATATTTGTAAGTAACGAAAACTTGCCCCCCGAAGTCATCTCCCTTAATTTTGGCACTGATTCGTCCAGTTGTGTGCCATCTTTTTTGTTTTTTGAAGAGTTTCCTACTAGCTCCATTTTCATTTAAGCCATTTTTTCAGGCTTTTAGCATAAATGATCCCCTTTTTGGTTCAAATTATCTTTTTTGGGTTTTCAGTCTGAATTATCTTTTTTTTTTAAAAAAATTTTTAAGCAAAATATTTTATAATAGTATTTGAATAAGGTTTGGTAATTCATCACCATCTATTTATGCAAAGATCAGAGCTTTACCAAAGAATGCCATTTCTACCACATATGAACCTTCCCAATTGGGTGTCCATTTTTCTCTATTGTCATGTTGATTTGGCAAGATCCTTTTCACAACCAATTCATCTTTGCAAAAGCATTGGGGTTTTATCTTTTTGTCATATGCTCATATGATTCTTTTTTAGTACATTTGTCTATGGCTGAGTGCCAAAGCCTATTTTCTTTAATGAGATTCAGTTGCTCGAAACAATCTTGAACCCAATCTTTTTCATCTAATTTTGCTTTCATCAAAACTCTCAGGGAAGAAATTTTCACTTTAATTGGTAGCATAACCTCCATCTTGTACACTAGCGAAAACAGAATGGCCCTTATAGAGATTCAAATTGATGTTTTATAGGCAACTAGGGCAAAGGGTAACTTTTTGCGCTAGTTTCTATAGGTATCAATCATTTTTCTCAATATTCTTTTAATGCTCTTATTTGTAGCTTCTATTGTATCATTCATTTTTAGACGATACGATGCTGAATGATGATGCTTTATCTTAAATTATGCACACAATTCTTTCATCATTTTACTATTCAAATTACTAGCATCAGAGATGATCATTTTCAAGAGCCCATACTAATATATTATCTCACTCTTTATGAATTTGCACACCACTAATCGCATAATCTAGCATACGAAGCTGGTTACACCAATTTGGTGAAGTAATCAATTATTATAAAGATAAAATGATGCCCATTATAAGCTTTTGGGGTTATAGGTATGATCACATCCATTCTCTACATAGAAAAAGGCCATGATGGTGTCAAGATATGTAGTGGAACTAGAGGGGAATGAATCTTATTTGCATAAATTTGGCATTTATGACACTTTCTAGTAGAACTGAAGCAATAATTTTTCATTATAGACTAGTAGTAACCGCTCTCATAATCTGTTTAGTTATTATATGCCCATTGGCATGTGTTTCACAAATTCTCTCATGTATTTTTTCAAGTATCTTTCTTTCTTTAACAATATTTACAACTTTAACAATATCTGGTCTCGACTCTTCTTATATAAGATTTCTCCATCAAGAACAAACCTTACTACAAATCTTTGGGTGATCTTTTTATAATTTTTTGAGGCTTGCTCGAGGTAGTTTTGGCACTTGATATATTACGTAATATCATAATACCATGGTTGTCGATCTATTTCCTCTTCCACATTCAAACAATGGGTCGGTGAATCTCTCATTTGTACTTTGATGGGTTGGATTCCCGTATTGTCATTTAACTTGAATATTGTTGCCAAAGTGGTAAGGCATTAGTAATCTGATTTTTTTTATAGGGGAACATGCTGAAATTGAATCTCTTTGAATTATTTTATCAAGCTAGTTACGTGCCTTTAGTATAATATCAATTTCAGGTCCTTGGTTTCCCATTCTTCTTTTAGTTGATAAATTACCAAGGCTGAATCCATATATACTTCTAGTGCCTTAATCTTATTTTCAATGGCCATCTGCAAACCTATGGCATGTGCTTCATATTCAGCAACATTAGTTGTGTAATTGAAGTCTAACTTTGTAGTATAGGGGTAGTAATTCCTTTTTAGAAATATTAGCATTGCCTCAAAGCCATGCCCAATTATATTGGATGCTCCATTGAAACATATATTCCACACTTTCCTTATAGGCTTTTCATTTTCATCTTGCAAGATTGCCATTAAGTCTTCATTTGGAAACTCAAACTTCATGGGTTCATAATCTTTTGTAGTTCAGTCAATAAGAAAATTAGCCATCGCACTTTATTTTATGGATTTTTGTATCACATACACAATATCATATTTTGAAAGCATGACCTATCATCTTGTTATCTTGCCTGATAGAGATGATTTCTTAAAAATATACTTGAGGAGATCTAACTTTGATATCAACCAAGTCATATGATAAAACATATACTACCTAAGTCTACGGGTAGTCCAAGCCAGGGTATAATACATTTTTTCTATTTGAGAGTACTTGATCTCATACTCTATAAACTTTTTACTTAAATAGTAGATAACATATTTTTTCTTACCAATTTCATCCCTTTGCCCCAGTACGCATCCCATCGATTTTTTCCACATTATTAGATACAGAATTAACAGCCTTTCCACAACTGGTGGCACTAACATCAGTGGGCTTGTCAAATACTCTTTAATTTTTTCAAAAGTATTTTGGCATTCTTCGTCCCATTTGCCAAGATTATTTTTATGAAGCAAACTAAAGATTAGATCACATTTTGAGGTGAATTGAGATATGAAATGAGAAATATAATTCATTCACCTCAAAAAACCTCTACTTTCTTCTACATGTGCAGCATTGATAATTTTTGAATAGCTCGAATCTTATCAAGGTCTACTTCTACACCTTTTTCACGAACTATAAACCATAGCAATTTTTGAGATTTAACACCAAAGGTGTATTTGGCTGAAATTAACTTGAGCTAGTATATTCATAATCTTTTAAAAAGCTTTCTAAGAATAGCAACATGATCTTTACTTTCTTGAGATTTAGCTATCATGTCATTAACATGCACTTCGATCTCTTTATGATTATATCATGAAAAAGAGTGACCATCTCACTTGGATACATAGCAAAATATACCCAAAAGGCATGACTTTATAGTTAAATATGCCCCATATGGTTACAAACATAGTTTTCTTCATATCTTCGCAAGCCATTTTGATTTAGTTATAGTTAGAAAACTCATCTATGAATGAAAAGGTGGAGTGCTTGCAGTGTTATCCATAAGGATATCAACATAAGGTAACAAAAAATTATTTGTTAGACTAACCCTATTTAAGTCTTGATAGTCTATACACATTTTAACCTTTTCATCTTTTTTAGGAACCAAGACTATATTGCCACCTATTCAGAGTATTTGGCTATTTTTTAAAAACTTATATCAAACTATTTTTTCACTTTCTCTTTTATCTTTAACAACATTTTCGACTTCATGCATCTCAACTTTTGTTGTACTGTCGACACTCTAGTTTTAAAGATAGTATATGCTCAATGTCCTTTGTGTTAAGCTCGGGTATATCCTTATAGGATCATGCAAATATGTCCACATATTCTTGCAACATATCCATCAAATTTTATTTTTTAATCAATGCTAGTGAAGTACCGATCTTAACTTCTTTCTTATTCTCACCATCTCCCAAATTTAACAAGTTGATAGATTCTTGATGGGGTTATACAATTTTCTTCTTTTGTTCCATCCATTTTAACATATCATAAGGCAAATCATAGTCTTTTGAATCAACATCATTATCAAGCTCTTTAATGTGAATCAAAGTTTCAAAATCAAATCGGACGTTATTGTTTCAGTCATCTATAATGTTCATTAATAAAAGACCAAAAAATGGGTATAATCACAAAGAAATATATACTGGTTTTGGCAAAGGAAAGAAAAGTAACAATGGAAAAGAAAAAATTGAGAAAATGGTATATGTGAAATACATCACATTCATTATTTTATTAGGATAACAAAAGTAAGCCCATACATTTAGCCTTCGTATGTTCTTGGTCAGAAGTAATTAAAATTTTTAAGTTTGAATGGTTCAAGGATAATGAAAATAGTACATAATTATTGGATTTCTTAACCTAGGAAAAGAAAAAAAATACATGTCTTTATCTCTTCATCTTTCTCACCCACCATAATATAAACTTGAGAAAAAGCTTTCTCTAATCCCATTACTAGCTCACCCTTTTCAACCTCTGATGATCCATGATGGATATATTTTCCAAAATAAAAAGTTTCATATAGATAAGGGAACACCATTCTTTAATCAATTGATTCATGCTTATTGAGGTGTGCATTATTTTTTCTTCTTTTTTTGCATCATGCTCTTTTTATCAACGGTAGTAGGTTTATAACCTAAATCTTATCTCTTTTTATTCTTAGTCATGCTCCATACATTCATGATTCTTTGTAAAGACCTTTTCAAACCTTGTCATACTTGCCAACCTTTGTCGATAGTTTGCTTAATCACTATACCCATAGTTTTTGATAGTTGAGGGATCGATCTCTTTAACCCTTCTCTAACATAAATAGCATTTGCTATTTCAAAACCTCTAAATGAGCATTCAGTCACCTCTTTCGTGGCTTTAACATAAGTAGTCAAGGTTTTGGTCACTAAAAAATCTTTCTCACACTTTAAATAAACTTGTTTTCTTTAAACGACAAACTTTATCTTTTGGTGTAATGATAAAGGTACAGCTTTAGTTGTATGAATCCAAAGTCTTTTGAGTAAACAACTATATATAGATGTTATATCCATCACTTAAAATGGGATATTAAAGGTACATGGGCCAATTTATAGTAAAATCTCTATATCATCAATCATCTTTTCATGCTTCGTCAAAAGCTCTAACAATCATATGGTTGTTTCTCATGTGGAAGGGATCCACTGAAAGTCTTGACAATATCATCATAGGCATGACATTAATAGAAAAACCATTATCAATTAATATTTTGACCATGGTATGGGTTTTACACTTGATAGTAATGTGCAGGGCTTTAACACTACTTCATCCCTTCAGGGGTATTTCATCATCGTTAAAAGTAATAAAGTTCGAGGTTATAATATTTTCAACCATGTGATTTCTTTCTCGATAGAAATATTGTGTTCAACATAAGCTTGATCGAGCACTTTCAATAAAGCATTCCTATGTGGCTCTAAATTTAACAGTAATGATAATAAAGAAATGCAAGCTAACAATTTGTTTAGCTAGTCAACCATATTGTACTTACTGTACTTAATAATCTTTAAGAACTCATAGACTTTTTTTTTTCTGATACTGACTTGTTGATATAGACTTTTAAGCTTACCACTGGTTGAATGAGTTGATTTTTTCTTATGTCTTCTTCTCTTATTTTATCATTTACTTTTTTGGCCCTCTTGACATCTTGTGAATGTAACATCAGTCACTTCAAATCATTCTTTCTATGCCTGTTATGTTTGTAATATTTCTCATACCTGGATTGTTTGAGATTATATCAAGTACTCATATTACAACATCATAGCCGTACGTCTATAGGATTGCTTTATCAGTTTAGTAAGGGAATGAACTAAAGATATAAATAATCATTGGCATCCTAGGAAAAAAAATAGCTTTCACTATTACAGGCTCTGATTTCTTATCATAATATACCATAAGAGTTTTAAGGATAGAAAACTTGCCAAGATGCTCATCACCTACCATATTTACACTGCTATCATGATATTCATCATAAAACTTTATGATGGCCATGTCTATCAAGCTTTGTAATATTCATCTAAAAACTTCACAACCTTGGATCAAATGTCCAATCATTCTTCCTTAGTACTTACAAACCTAGTCGGGATCTTCATAGCTTTTATTATCATCCAAAAATAGTGGTTGAATCATGCATGTCTCATTTAAGCAGTCATACATCATTCAAAAAGGGTCTTCACTTTAACCACACGTATTTTGATTTTTACATCTTTTTCATTATCCACCATATTAATTTTCCCTTCGGTGTGGTCTAGTAAAGGGTTTCTACTGACACTTGGCTTGAATTTGATATCAAAAGTTAAAAGCCCTTTATTTATTAGACTTGTACCTTATGTTTAAGTGCTATGCAATTTTTAATTGAGTGTTTTGTCATACCATAATATAATCGCACTTGACATTGGGGTCATATCAACTTAGGTAAGATGGCCTTAATGGTGCCACATGGATAGGGGTAATAGGTGGCCTCTCATCAAATAGGGGTACAAATTGGTGTAAGACATAAAATTAGGTCAAATTGAGATTTTTCTCAATTGTTATTATTTTTATGGGTTTTTTTGGTTATTGGTTGAGTTAAATGTATAAAGGTGTAAATAGATGGTTAAAGACTAAAGCTCGACCTGTGTGGTGGTTATTGAGGTGCTTGATAATAATATGGCTATTGGGAGATTTGGTTAGTAGTAGGGTACTAAGGAGAGTATGGTGAGTTTGGATTATATGAAATAAATGAATAGCGTTAAAAATTTTCGTAAGTGATTACATGTGTCTTATGCTTTTTTTTTTTGGATTTGTTGTCTTCTTTTCAGACCCTTCAATTTTGCCACTCTTGATGGCATTCTTTATCATTTTTTCTGAAATCACCATATCAGAGAAATTTTTTGTTACATTTCCAACTAACCTGTCATAGTATGAGGCTTTTAGTGTGTTAACAAATAACACAATGATCTCTTTTTTAGTTAGTGGTGGTTGGACTTAGGTTGACGCATCTATTTCTTGATGTGTTTATTACTTAAAGGTTTTTATTGATTTTTTCTCCATATTTTGTAATGATAGCCTATCAGGGATTGTATCAAGGACATGCTTATATTCAACAATGAAGGTTTTGACTAAGTTTTTCCATGAATGAATTTGACTTTGATCTAATTGTATATACTATCTTGCTGTCGATCCAGTTAAACTGTCTTGAAAATAATATATCAAAAGCTTGTCATTTTGAGTATGACCCATCATCTTTTGATAAAACATGATAAAATGAGTAGAAAGACATTTCGTTCCATCATATTTATCAAAATTTAGAGTTTTAAATTTTGTTAAGATAACTAATTTAGGTACCAAACTGAGCTTATTAATTTCAATAACCATATAGATATAATTACTTTTCACTACTTTAAGCCTTTTTTCAAGTTGATCATATTTGTTTCATATTTTTAAGTTCATAATAAGCTTTGACGTTTCATAAGACTTTTTTTGTTTGATTAGGTCATCTAGCTTTGGTACCATGATGGGGTCAATTGGGATAGATTTTGGGTTAGCATTCAAGTGAATCTATGGTTGACTAGTAGAATGATTGATATAAAAGTATGGTTGCACACTTGATGGCTGTATGTGTATGCCATGAAGAGCTTGAACTTGAGACGGGCTGAATCTCAGAGGGTATAATGGCTCTTCTGTATTAACTTTTTCCTTTAATCTTGATGTACCAGTGACTCTTTTACCCTTTAATGAACTATATAACAACTGCTTTAATTCAGCCATTTATGCTTTAATACTTTACTGTATCTTAATTACACTTTCTTTTATTTCCTCTTACATTTTTTTTACTTTCTCAATTCTAGTTGTGTTCTCTTTTTCTATAACTTGAGCTTAAGAATGAGTATTATATCCATGCGAGATTGACTAACTTGAGTTTTTTGGCTTCGTTATCTTTGAACTTTAGTTTATTAACAATGAATTAGATCGCATGATATAATATCATTGTTATTGTTATTAATCTTTGCTTTTATTAAAATGCATGCATGGAATGAATGTAATGTAAATTGGTGCATTGTTTTAGATTAATCGAAACAAAGAGAAACTTTCATTGACCATAAGAATTTTTATACATCATCATATCATCCTTATATTAAAATCATAAAAACATTTGACTTAAGCATATTGCTCTTTAGCTTTATATAGAAAGTTTAATAATCACTAACTATAGCCTTGGGTCGGTATAATCTCTTATTTAAGTACTTTCATTTTTTAACCATTTTGCTCATTTTTTAGATAGCTTTGTAAATTTGAACGATCAAGTGTTTTATGTATTGCTACCTCCCTAAGCCTTTCTCTCTCTACATCTCTCAGGCTTTTACTTTCATGTTATAAATACAACCCATTCGTCATTCATTTCTTGCCACTTTGTTAAAATTTTATCCATGTGATTCTGGTTCTTGACTAGTTGGTGTTCCAACCTTGTCAATTTTTATTCCAATGTCTTTTGCACAGCTGTATTCTTACTTTCTTTTTCCTTTAATCTGACCTTCAATTGTTTATTTTCTTCGGTAATGCCAAAAAACTTATCCTTTCATGTCTGCTGGTCCTGAATAAGAGTGACAATAACTTCTTTGTTTTCCCTCACTTTACCTTTCTAATACTCTATCAATTTTTTTAAATATTCGATTTCCCTTTTGGATCCTCTTGAAGGTCCAACATCCATTCTCAATCTTTTATTTTCTTGATGGAGATCTTTCAAATCCCCTTTCAACACTTTTGTTTCTTGGTCAACCTTTGCAATGCATTATCTTTCATCATCAAATTATACTTTAATTGGTTAACCTATTTCAATATCACTATCTTTTCTTTCTCTATTTTCTTCATTTTTACCTCAAATGCTTACTGGACAATTTTAAGGGCTATTAATATTGGCATTGATGCAAGGGGTAGTTGTTCTGAAACTTATTTTGGTAAAGGCCTAACTCCATTGATTCTTTTTACTCTTAATGAAAGATATCTTTCTACCACATTATTTACATACCTGGCCGGATTCATTCGGTTAATCTATTTTCAAGCTTTGATGACTTCTCGAACTTCTTTCATATAATTAGGTGCACCATAATCAAATTCAAGTAGATTAAGTCCATGAATCATAGAAATAAACTATCAAGAATCATACTGTCTCTGGATCATAAGAGGTGTATAGTTAGTTGCTTCTTATATTTCTAGCAACGGGACCCATGGTTTGTTTTCACAACTATATAATATGATGAAATGAAACATTTATGCTGCTCTCCACTTTATGGCCTCACTCATGAGATTAAAAAAAAATGGCATCCAATGCTTCTTTGTCCAATCTCTACGTCATTCTTTAGCGACAAACTCCTTGATCGGGACAAATTAAGTAAAGTCAAAATGACACTTTTTTTCCCCAAAAATGACTCTGAATCCAAATGTATAATATTTGAGCACATCCTATAAATCGACTTTCGCATTTTTTTCAATAAAAATTTAATGATTTAATGGTTTTGGTTATGATGGTTGGAGTTAAATTTATGCCCTTACTTAATTGCTTGAAGAAATCAACCACTTTTACATGCTTGAATACCTTAGAAAATATTACCAACCCATAGACTGCCAAAACAAACATGTCTTGCTTGCAATCATCATTCAAATGCTTTTTTATGTGTTATAGTAGAAAAGTTAAAGGATTGTCTTGATTCAATTCGATTCGATTCGATTTGATTCAATTCTTTTCTTTTTTATGTTTATCAATTTCTTTGATCCCAACTTTCATGATTCTACCTAGCTTCTTCTTGAACCTGATCATTTTTTATTTTTTCCAATAGATCATGTCTTGAATAGTAAATTTTATTTGAAGCAAAAATGAGTACTCTTCGATCATAGAGGTTAACACAAAACATTGATAAAATGGATCCCAAAACTACACTATAACTCTAATAAACTGTTCATCAATTTTTACTGTCATAAGCAATGCCACATCCTTAGATTTTTTGAAAAAAAAATTCTTTTCTTTCTATTCTCCCTATTTCTAGATAGCCTCTAATTCTAATGTGTCATTTTGATTGAGATCCATATGCACTGACTGTAGTAGCGTCGAGATATAACCATCTACTAAACAATCCCTTTCTTTTTGCTAAGTTTTTTTTAATGGCTCTTAACCTCTAAATAGTTCTTACACATAGATGATACCACTGTACACTTCATGAGAGTTTTTTTTTTTTTGCTAAAGATTGGCCTAAAATAATACCTTTTTAAGAAATATGATGGCTATATGATGCATGTAGCAAAATTAAAGGCAATAAAAGAATTAAACAAGTTAGTAATGTTAATAATAAATAAATAAATAAATAAATAATCAAGCATAGCAGAGCAAAATATACAATGTCCTAGCTTTAGGTAATTTTCTCGAGAAGGATGGCATGGCTCTATCCTAGGCAGGCTTCTTATGGCTCTCAATATGCTAGGTCAGGATTTATTTATCTAAAGGTTCCCAAATTAACCTTACATCATCATCCATTACAAACTAATAAGGCATACCAATCCTTGCTCATTACAAGCTATAAACGAAAAGAGTTCGATCTGAATGGAGGTGTTTCGCTGGAGGTTATCGCCTCACGAGAGTGTAGCTACTTCATTTCCTCCTAAAAAAGACAGAGGTTGGGTCTAGAGCTCATGCATGTAAATGCATATTCAAAAGTGTGCAAAGTGACATATTAATCAAAATAACATAAATAAATCATAAGCACAAAATCAAAACAAAGTAATAACTAACATGTAATTTATTTTATTTATTAACTTATGTATATATTTTTTGAAAAATTAAAATAAAGGAAATTAAATTAAATATAAAATAAAACCAATTAAATCCAACAATTGTTAATAGCGTATAATTAAAATTTTTGGCCTGACTTTCGAAAAGTCCTCAGTGGAGTCATCAAGCTATCATAATGGTTTTGAGACTGCTGGATGTTTAAGATTTTAATTTTGAGAAAAATAGGGGGAGTCACCACCAATCTTTTTAAAAGTGTTATTGGCCACCAAAAAGTTTATCTTTTTAATAAAATTATAAAAATGGGTTTAAAGTTTATCAAAAAGATAATTGTCGATAAAACAAGATAGAGTTCAAAAGTTGGTTACGTGTGGAGAAGGATTAGCACCCCCCATAACACCCATAAATTGGTTTCAATTAATCATGCATTATTTTTTTTGTTGGATAAAATGGTTTTGATTAGAAATTTAATAATAATTCTCTTCATTTTTTTTTAAAAAAAGTAATTTTATTAAAGTTTATTATTTAGAAAAATCAAGAAAATCTTTAAGTTAAAGAATTACTTTAAAATTCTTTAACATCTAGGTAGAATTTAAAATAACTTTTTTTGCTTAAGATTTATCACAATATTCCTTAAAATAAAAATAACACTTTTTGTAAAAGATGATTGTTGGTGACTCTCTAACATCTAGGCAGAGTACTAAGATTTATTTCTTTTGGAATGTTATTTTTGTTTTATTTTAAAATTTTACATTTTTAAACTACATTTAAAAATATATATTTTTGTGCGAAAAAACTAATGATGGTATAATTAGTTAGCAAATGATAATTAAAGGTGTGAACATGTAAAACGAGTACAAACAATAATGAATAGATGTATGTATGCCAATGGATGTTATACAAAGGGATGAAATGTAATTTTAAAATCAGATTCTTAAATATAATGAGACCACATTGACTCTCTAACATCTAGATAGAGTTTATGTGCGACTAATTATATTTAAGATCTTATTATATTTATTATTTTAATCTCATTATTATTACGGGTTAAAGACTCGTGCGAAAAACTTAATGAAATAAGGTTTCCTAAACACCCTCTCTTCTAGGCGGCATTCAAGAACAAATTACTTCACATGATATTTTCACATATATCTTTAAAATTTTATAATGGTTTTAGGTAAAGCTTAGGTTGATGTTTTAAAGTTTGAATGATTTTTGAGTAATGATTCGGAGTTACGTGCCAAATTTAGGGTTTAGGTTCTGGATTTTAGGGTTTTGAAATTTTAAAGTTTTGGGGGTATATGGTTTTGGGGTTTAAGGTTTTGAATTTAGGGTTTTGGAGTTTTTGATTTTTAGTTTAAGGGTTTTGAATTTTAAGGTTTTGAAGTTTAAGGTTTGGAGGTTTAGGGGTTTGAAGGGTTTAAGGTTTGGAGGGTTTTAGGATTTCAAAATTTAGGGTTTTAGGTTTTAAAGATTTTAAGGTTTAGAGGGTTTTGAAATTTTAGAATTTCGAAGTTTTGCGCATTTAGGGTTTCGAGAAAAAAATAAACATATCTAAAAATTCTCAATATCTAAGCAGACTTTTAGAGCAAGTTCAATTTTTATAATTTTCGAAAAAATTTCTTTCAAGTAGTTCCTTTTTTATAAAAATTCATTATTGTTATTACCAACAATTTGTTTTTATTACTACTTAATAATTTTCCAACATTTATGCAAAACTATTTATTATTATTATTATTATTATTATTATTATTATTATTATTATTATTCTCCAACATTTAAGTGAAACTATTTATAAAAGAAAGTTTTCATTCCCTCCATCATCTAGGTAGAAAAAAAATTTTCTATCACTTTATTTTCATTATCATTTTATTTATTTTGTAAAGATTTTTTAGAATTTTTTGTTATTATTCTCTTTTATTTTTTTAATTTATTATTATTATTTAAAGAAGAAAAATAAAAAATTTTGAAATCATTTATCATTCTTATTATTGTTATTATTATTAAGTTATTGTTATTTTATAATTTTATATGGTTTATTTTAAGTTTTTTTTATTTGAATGAAATTTAAAATTATCAAGGTTTAGATTTTATTTATCGGGTTTATCGTTATTTACTTTATCATTAATATTAAAAAAAATAAATATTTACTCTAACAAAAAATTAAACATGCTTAACTAATAATACCAATTAAAAAAAATATAAAAAACCAAAAATAATTTTTTTTACCTGAATCGAACCGGTTAAAAGTCCGATCAACGTCAGTCCAACTGGACTAGCTGGGGGTAGTTCGAGTGAGCAGTTCAATTGAATTGATTAAAGGATGGCTAAAGGAGTCAAGTTGCGTGGATCCCGAGTCGAATCTAAGTCCACGCATGGATCTTTTTTGTTTAAAATGATGTCATTTTGAGGTTTTTCTCCTTATATAAAAGCTTAATTTTTTTAGCCCATTTCTTTTTCTATTTAAAAGAAAAAAACTCTTTATTCTCTCTGAAACAAAAACCCAAAGGCAAAAAATCGGTAAGGTTTTGCCACACCTGTTGTCATCCTAGTGGTTATCGATGGCCAAAAATCACAAAAGGCCCAAAAAAATCCCCACGTTCTCTTTTTTCTCGATTCAAACTTCTTTTCACCAAAAACCCTCATAATCTCCTTAGATTGGATCTTCAAGTTTCGATCAAAATTTTTTTTTGTTGATTTTGATATGATTTTTTTGAAGTTGGCACTGAGGTTCCTCATCGATAAGGACTGTGATTGATTTTTTTTGTTTTTTTTTAGGTTTGAGTTTTTTTTAGGTTTTTTTTTTTTTTTTGTTCCTTGGTGGGTGGCTAGGTAGGTTTCTGGTAGGGTGTCTAGAGTACTTGCAAGAGGTTGGAGTGAAAGCTGGTGGTGCATGGGTGTGGGTTGGGTTTGGTGTGTGTAAGGCTGGAAGGCACGGTATGGGTATGTTGGGACTAGGCTGTGAGTGCATGAGGCTTATACGAGGTGACTGGTGAGAAAGCTAGGTGCTAAGGGTTTTTGGAAATTTTAGGAACCACTAGAAATGATGAAGGTATGGGTGTTGCAGTTGTCTAGGCTTATGTGTGAGAGGTTGGGATGTGTGTGGGAAGCTTGAGGGGCTGTTGGGTGTTGAAAGCTTTGTTCAGTGTGTGTGCTAAGTAAGAGGTTGGGGCTCTAAGATTGGGGTTCCCCCTCTATGTTGCATTCATGGAGCTCTACTTATAAAGCTCTAGCCACAACTCCCGCTATCAAGTGATGGTGGCAGGTGTGGCTAGGTTTAGGGGCAGATGTCTGGCAGGATAAGGTCAATGATTTTGGGTGGCTTGAGGTAGGTACAAGGTGCAGAGGCTCTGGGTATGGGTGCCAGTGGCTACAGGGTAAAGAAGTGGATTGGCTTAGGGTCTCAAGGGGCATAGTGCCAGTGCCGAGGGCAGGTGGATAAGTTGGTACCGTGCACGGCACCATGTCTAAACGAGACCCTTCTAGCTATTTTTTTAATATTATTATACTTAATATCTAATTATTAATGAAATTAAACAAAACAAAATAAATAAATAAATAAAAGGGTTTAGCTTGGAAAAACTGGATTAAATTCGGTGTCTATACCTTGTTTAAAATTTCATTGTATTTCCATAGGTTATTATTGACTATGTTTAATCAAGAGATTATCACTTTGGTGTTGATTTCAATAATAATCTCTAATAAGGGATGTAACTTGGTTTCAAATACAATGGAAAAGGCTTCAAGAACATACAAAAGCTCAACCAAGTTTCAATCTTTAGTTCCAATATTCTTGGAGAAGATAAACAATGATGGGATCTTGGGTGACGGTTGAAAAAGACCTAATTAACCAATGTTAGCCAATGTTGCTTAATTAATTAATTTTTTGGCATTTTAATTAATTTAGTTTATTGATACAGTTATTTTTAAAATATAATATTTAGTAAATTTGAAATTTAAATTTTGACACTTAAAATTTTTTCTCTTATACTCATATTATGATTTTTTTTTATAAAAAATAATTGAATGAATGGGAAATAATCAAATCGAAATGAGCAGAAAGGAGAGAAGGGGTGAGATACAGAAAAATGTGGCAAGTAAGTACATAGCCAAAAAAAGAAGAGAAAGGGGTGAGAAACAGAAAAATGTGGCGAGTCAATACATAGCCAAAAAGACATGTAATTGATGGATATGAGTGGTTGGTGGTAATTTAAGACCTCATGTCAGATCCCAAACCATGTTTGAATTAATTTTCCGGGGTTGCATATTAGTTTTTCTGTACTCCATGTTTTGGAAAGATTTAGATAAAATTTGTAAAATTTTTAATTAAAAAAATTAAATAAAAATTAAAATTAAAATCGATAAATTTAAAATTTTCATTACATAAATAAAATGTGTAAAATTTGAAACAATTTTAATAAATTTAAATATATATTTTTAGATAGATATTTTTAATAAAAATATTAATATTTTATCATTAAATAGATATCAATTAAATTTGAATTATAAATAATATTTTAAATAAATTTTTTATATATTATTAATCTTCATATTAAATTATCAATCTATTAATTAAAGTTTTTTTAAATTTTTATTGAATTATTTTTAAGAAAGAATTTCACAAATTTAATTCATCTATACCTAAGTTGTAGGGCAAATATAGAAGTCCAAACTAATTGTGTACTTTCGTCTTAAATATTTTTATATTTCAAGTCATATCATAAGTTGATCAAATGTACATAATTTAAAATTTTTTAATTAAAATTTATATAATTTTAGGTATTTTTATTAAAAAAATTTTATCATCAAATAAATATGAATCAAATTTTAATTATGAGTAATATTTTTAATAATTATTTTTATATATTATTAATCTTCTTATTTATCTCTATTAATTTATAAAGTAGTAAACTCGGACGGCAATTGCAATTTGAAAATAGAACGTGCTTAAAATTTATGTCCGGTCGAACAATCTATTCAGACTTTAAGAATCATCGTACGGTGCATTAATGGAATTGAAGGCACGTATATATTGTCTTCATATGAGCACTGTTGTTGTCGCACGAAATGATTGCAGCTGCCAACCATAACGGCGGGCAATGCAACATGAACAACACGAATTTGTGGGGCGGAAAAAAACATTAGAGGACTGTAGTAAATAGTAGCTGTAGTAGTGCTAGTATCTAGCAGTAAAAGATTTTAATTCTTGTACATGGTGTTCGAAGAATATTTGGTTCGAATGTTTGTGTATTTTTTGGATTCAACGATTCACCTTTCGTTTTGTGCATGTTCGTATGTTTGATGTCTCTGTTCCAGGATCATTGAGTTCATGAATGGATTAATGAAGTTATTGTTTAACGTTATGACTTGTCATGGTTGGTTGATGCCTGTTGGGCTGCGGTAAATGGACTAACGGTTTAAGTTTTGATCACCCTGACACAGATGAATTGACTATGGAAATGGTGGAAGACGAAGTTATAGCCTCATCACTCCAAGACGTAGCAGGCTAGGAACCAAATTTAGCAAATGGAGTCAGCAATCCCTACAGGCATGCACCCAAGACGAGGTTTTACCGATCTTACATCTATAAGGAATAAAAACAGCCCATTTTAATTGTAAGAATTTAAATTCTGATTACTGTAATTAAGAATCCAACCATTTGTAAACAAACCACACAGCTTGGTCCCTTAAACACATTATACTTTAAAAACAGGTCATCTTTGGGACTAGAAAGTCATAACAGTATATAAACATTTGATAATGATATTTTTTATTTGTATATATAAACCCCAAATTTCTTCTTTCTTTGTCTGTCAGCGGGCCGACCTCTCCTTTTGGTTGCTCTGGCATTGAAGTAATTAAAAGCTCTTGATAGGCACCAATGGAAACCATTTTTATGGTCACTGGCGAGGCCGGACATGTGTAGTTGTAGCACTTAAATGTACCTATGTGTAGCTGTGTTGAAAGAAAATGAATCTAGCAAATTCAAGTTCCAGCTATATATATCCACCGTCTCTTGTACAATCTGTGTATGCAATTACTCACCGATGACAAATTGGCCATGTTCCTTCATTTCTCCCCAAATCCATCCGCATTCTCTCGTTTGAAATTGCTTAGCTAGTACATGTTATAGCAGTCTATAGTTGATAGGCTCGTAGTCTTACTCTTATAGCATTATATCCTCAAGTTTTCCTGTATATCTTGAACTCTAGATCGTAGAATATGACTCATTCCATATTGGGGACAAAACCAACAGAATCAGGAATCAATACTTATGGAAAACTTATACAGCTTTTACTTGTTTGAGAGCTACTATGATCTATACTATAATGTTAATATGTCATCCTTTGATATTAATAAAACTCCCAAATAAACTGGTTTTTTCAGTTGGGTTTTGTACCTATAGATTTTATCTTTGGGTGGTGGAGATTAGAGACGACTGATCGGCTGAATTTAAAGCCGTTGTAGCCACCTGCAGCCACTACTGGTACAATTTCAGCCTATCTGTTATACTTCAATTGGGAGATTTTGAGAATCTATTATAATATATAAGTAAAATCTTAAATTAAAATTTATGAGATATTTTTGTGAGATAAAATCATAAGATTTTTGATTAAAGTAGATAATATCTCTTAGATTAAGTGTGATTTTTCACAAATAATATCAAAGTTGATAATATCTCTTAAGTTGAGTATGAATGATTACCAGTCAGACAGAAATTAAATGTTACATTGTGGGAGCTATCTTTAAGATCCAATTTTTGGTGTGATATGTATATATTTTATATTGAATTTATTTAATATTTGATGTGATTCGATAAATTTATATATTTTAATTGAACTTGATAAAAACATCAAATTTTAACAAAAAATATTATGATATTTTAATTTCATAAGTTAAATGGAGTCTATGTACTATCTTTTATATAGAAGTACTAAGAAGGGCTAAAACATGCGACAGCAGCAGCATAAGAGGAATAAATCTTATGATCAGTAAGTTGAACCATATTTAATTAGCTTACATGAGGACGCACGGTTCCCGAAATTGTGGAACATTTTAGAAGCGCATGGGGTTGTCAAAATTATACAGGACAAACCTAACTAATCATTCCAAAATTATTGTCTATAAAAATTTGTCATTTCGAATTGATCCTCTCCAGTCTTCCCCTCAACTAAGTTTCATTGGAATATACTTGGTTTTGGCTGCAAATGGGATGATTTTTCGCATGTTGCGAGAAAGATCAAGGGCGAGGGCCATGAACAGCTGAAGACATTTATAAATATAAAAAAAAAATTCACATAAGCAACGACTAAAAAAACTGGTTATAATGATATTTTACAACAATAGTTTCAATCGCTATAAATTGTGATTGCTAAAATTACTTTTTCTAGTAAAGTTGTTCGATGTTGACAAAACATTAATTAATAAAGGTGGAACTAATTATTATTACCTACCAAAACATTAACTATTCATAAATTTCTATTCTACTGTAGTTAAATTATGGTAACTTGAAATTGCAGGCACTCTTGCCCCTAAACACAATATTTATAATTACCCACAATTCCAATCTAGTTCTCTCTCTTTTAACCTCTTTATTAATTTAAAAAGAATTAATCTTATACTTTTTTATTTTTAAGAATAACATATGAAATTAAAATTTTAAAGGAATATAGTAGCATTTCAAAAATGAAGAATAATAATCTATAAAATAATATTCTGAAAATTATAAGTAAATCCTAATTATTTGGATGAGATTAATTTGAAAAGTAAAAATGATAATTTGCAAATACAAGTTAGTAATCAATAGGTTATCGATCCCAACGATTTGATTGATGAAATTTTTTATATATACCTTTTGATCATATGAGATTTTTTTAAAAATAATTGATAAAGTAATAATAATATTATTATTACTTTATCAAAAGTAATAATATTATTATTAAATTTGAATAATAATAATAATAATAATAATAATAATAATTATTATTATTATTATTATTATTGTCATAAAAGGCTGCTATTAGACTGTCATTTCTTGAACTTTGTAATGTTGTGAAATAGTTGAATTGTAGCAAAATTCAACTATTCAAAAAATGAACTTTGGATTAATAAAATTACAGTTTATCCAAAAATTTGGTAGTAACAAGGCAAAAAATTAAGAAACTCTTCGGTTCTTCAATGAATTCAAAACTCGAAATAAAATAGTCATGAATCGTCTTTGTAGCTGAGGACCATTTTCATCAATCCGTCTTTACCACCATGCCATATGATCAGTAATTGCTACTGTTTCCACTTCATAAATACTTCGATCCATTTGTTGGAAGAAAAAAAGAACTTCAATCGATATTAATAAGCTGGTATAAATTTTTTCTCAGATGATCCTTTGTAGCCACTGACGTGTGAAAAAGTACTGATAACCGGATCAAGAATCACTGGAACACATATCCAAAGAAAAGGTAATTTAACCCACATGGCCTAGTGGGAGAGAGAGAGCTACACTTAAAGCAGCAGCCAGGTTGGTCCGAGAGTATTCTAAAGTAGCCCCGAGGCCTGCCCCTAACCTACCCCAAAAGCTGGACCATCAGCTAGACCAAGGTGTTTCGATGTAATAAAAGCATGGCAAGGCGTTGTTGGTGGCCTGTTCGCTTTCGCTGGCTAGGACCTTGGTTCTCCAACCTCAACATTTAACTTCTTTGATGGCATGGTTTGAGCTCCAGCGGCAGTTTCACTTGGTGGAAATACAGCTAATGAAGAAATGGGGTGTGGTACGAGTTCAGATAAACTGCAAAGGAGGAACTAGAGGCGATAATGATTGGGAATATTGCTTTGAGAAATCGAACCAAATGAAACAACTTGAGGAAAAAATTGAAACTCCATTACATTCACAGATAGTGAATGGTTTAATGAAGACCCTTTTCCAGTGGAAACTGATATAATGTGCCTATAGCAAATAAAATGAATGAAGGGTTTGTCAGAGGCCTCGGTTAGCAACTTTGGTACTCTAAACTCATCAATGATACTGGAGAAATCAAGCGAAAAACAGGAATTGCTAAGATAGTATACTCAACTCGGACAATTCTCTACCATCCAGGTCCCCTGTATTCTGATACATTAGCTTCTCTTTGAACATATAATTGCCATGGTGTTTACTTGTAACATGAGAAATCTTATGATAAAAGGGACCTGATCTCTTCTAGAATGAAATGGGTTTTGAAGCAGGGTTGAATCGTATAGGTTATCAGGGATGTACAGACCTCGGCTCAAGTAGAATTGGGTTTGAAACCTTTTTTGGGCCTAAACTTGGAGAGAATCAAACCTTGGACATTTTCTATACGTTCCAAAATATGCAAGACAGAGCTAAACCACACTCGTTCAGTCTTGATGTTTTTTACTGTAAGGACTTGAAACTTGTCACTGGAACAAGAGTCTAGCACAATCTAGGTGGGTAAATGCTTGAATTTAATTTTATAAACAAAATTAATCTCTGATAACTCCAAATATATATAAGAAAAACATTTAGAGCTTTCTCCATCTTTGAATTTAGTTCTTCGTTTAAAAGATGGAGGCTGAAACTTTAAGTTTAATTATTTGGGAATCAAAGAAATTTTTCGAACAAAGGTTTTGTGGAAATTTAATTACTGTGAAGGATTAATAATGCAAAACATAGCCGATGAAGTGTTAAGATTTTAAGGGGAAAAGTTTTTGATATATTTGTTGATATAATTTTCAGAACGTCTGTGACAGTCTTTAGCTCTTTTATCTTTGTTGCCATGGTAGACGAAGTTTCTGCAAACATCAAATCTGATTCAACAAATCAACCTATGTATGATGCTAGAAGCCAATGCAAGCAAAAAATCTATCAATCAAATTGGAGAAACAAGATTGGATAAATGCAACTTATGAATTTATCTTGTGTTTTTAACTCTCTATCCCCTGGGTTTAATTGATAAAGTAGCTTCGGAATGATATTGGTTAAGAGGAGTGATTTTTGCAAGAGTTTTTTACGATATAACTCCTCGTCGGCATTTCTCTTCTTTATGAAACGCTTAGATTCAAATTTCATTTGTGTTGAACTCGCTGTAGAATGATTGAGGAGATTCACACTTAATTTGTGAGATATTATTTATTTTAATTAAAATATTTTATGATTTTATTTCATAAAAAACATCTTATAAATTTAAATTTAAACATTTTTTTATATATTATAACAGATATTTATAACATTTTGATATAAAATTAAAGTGTCACGAAATTCTCCATTAAAGTTTGACGTTTTCGTCAAACTTAACACAAAACACATAAATCTATTGAATCACATCAAATATTAAATAAATCTAACATAAAGTATATACAAATCATAAAATCACATCAAACGTTGAGATTTTATAGATGATTCTCAACGTATAATACTCAACTCCCGTAAAATTTTAGAAATAGCACATATCGTATAATACTTAATTTTTATCCGACTGATAATCACTTTGATATTATTTATAAAAATTTACACGTAACTTATAAGATATTATTTATTTTGATCAAAAAAATCTTATAATTTTATCTTATAAAATACGTCTTATAATATTGAATTTAAATTTTTATTTATATAATATAATAAATCTTCAAAATCTTCCGACATGATAATGATATTAAAATAATCTATTTACTATGAATTTTTTGGTAAAAAAAAATTCTTAGATGAATTTAAATATTCCACGTGAAAATCAAGTTTTCAAGTTATACAAAATATTAAAATAATCTAACTTCTTACGGCATGACTTAATTACAATTGTACCTAAAACGAGTATAGTATTTATTATATCCATGTGCATTTTCACTGTTTTTCCATTGTCTGATAAAGAGGAAGAAAAAGATATGGCCAAAAAATGAAAAACAGACGTTCATGTCAAAGACTACAGCTCACCTGAGTAAAACCTGTCTTACTAATTTTAGTCTCCGTTGGATTTCAAAATGGCAATGGTACGGTGCAATTAATCAATTTTTTAGTGCAATTATATTTGGCTGTTCATTTCGAAAGTAACAAGTTTTTTAAGTGCAATTAATCAATTTTTCTTTAATTGAATTCTTAAGTAATTAATTTTTTTAATATTTTAAATATTAAATGAAATTAAAATATACATCAAAATAATTTTTTTATTTTTTTATTTTTATTACATCAAAAAAGTAAAACTCTAATACAAATAAAAGAGATGAAGAATTCTTATTCGAAATAAGACCTTTGATGTCCACTTAAACGTTTTTAGTTATTAGATCAAAAGCTTGGAGACAAATAATTTTTTAATTTGCTTTTACATTAATGTTCTTAATGATTGTTTTTTTTATTTTGATTAAATTATTAAAAGAAGCTCTTATATTTTTATTGTATGAAAATAATATCTTATTTTTTATTTGTATTTAAGTAATTCATTATTTCAAACAAAAAATTAATTTATGTTAAAGATTTATTTAAATATAAATTAAAGATTTATTTAAATAAAAACTAAAATTTAAAAGCTTATTTAGGTACAAAGTAAAAGTTATAAATTTATTTGAGTATAATAAAAATATAAAAATTTATTTAAATAAAATGATAAAATTTAAAATTTTTTATTATTTTAGTTTTAATAAAAATAATAAAAAAATAAATATTTGATAATTTTTTAATTTTTCATGAAATTAAAAATTTTAACTGTTAATATATCAAAATCGAACTATATATATTATATTTACATTTCAAAATTGACATAATTAAATATGTTTTGGATTATATGAGTAGCAGTAAGTGATTTATTAGTAGCAGTTAAGGCAGTGGCCCTACCGTACATGCTCAAAATTTAATTAAAAAAGGGACAAATTTTGAGGTAGAATATAAGTCTACTGAAATTAATAATACTAGTTGAAATAAAAAAAAATATTCTTCTTATCTTGAAATTAATTTGTCTGCCATTAAATTTGAATTGCAACTTCTTCTCATGTATAATCTCTTGTTCGCTCTGTATTATTAATGTATCAGCTAGAGACCATGCTCTAAACTTTTTGACATTACCAATGTTGTTGTTTAATTTCCTTCCATTTTTTAATTATTTATTTTAAATCAAGCTTAAACATTAAGACTTTTCGTTGTTATTTTTAATTATATGTTGTCCGAATCGATTCATATAAAAGTTAATTAATAACTTAATATCCAAATTGATAATCAAAATGATTCAGTTGCTTTTTTTTTCATATTCTGTAAAGAAAGGCGATCAGGGATCAAGTTTATAATGTGTCGGTACTGATTAATGAAGGCATGGGTCATATCACTCCAAGAACGAATGCGGATCCTGTCAACTAGATATACCACCTAGCGACAAAGCCCGTGAGGTTGTCTTGAAACACATGCATTAATAGCTTCTCATTATTAGCATGGGCAAACTAATAACGTCTAGATCTAAGAACTTATTGTTAGAATTAACTTAAAAAGTCACCACCAATCTTTTTTATTTGTTTAGGTACGATTGACCACTTAAAGAATCTATAATTTCAAGGAATACCTAAGCTTAAAGATCCTTAAAAGAATAGGTTTGAATTTAATAACTAGAATCGGGTTCAGGAGTACAGTTACGTGTGAGAAAGGTTATAACACATTTACAATGCCCATCGAATGATGATACCAGCTTGATTTCGTGTTATCCATTAAGCCTAAAAAATTTACTAAATAATTAATTATTGAAAATTATTCTTAATTGACTCCAATACTTTTAACAAAAAATTAAGAAAATCTCCTAACCTCAAGAGTATACAAGAAAACTGTTGTTTCCCTTGCAGAGGCTCCGTCGTCGGATTATTTAACATTAAAAATTTTAAAAAATAAAAAAATAAAAAATAATAATAATGATTCAACTTTTGATACAAATTCTTTTCTTTTTATTATTATTTTTTAAAAAACTCATTGCTTTTGTACAAGAAAAATTGATACTTTTAACTTTTTTTTAAAGCATTTAAAAGTTTTTATTTTAAGAAAAATTGATACTGTAGACATCCAATTTGATTTAGGTCCGGATCAATCGAGCTTGGTTCAAATGGGGAAGATGGGCCTATTTTATTTTTATTATTATTTTTATTTATCTATTAATATTTTTTATTATTTATCTATTATTATTTTATTATCTATATATTTATTATTTATCTATTAATATATTTTATTATTTATCTATTATTTTTTTATTTATTTATTTTTTGACTTCATCTTTTTCTTGATCAATTTTCGACTAGGATTAAGAGATTATGATAAAAAAAAATTGGAATGAATGTTGTCATGAATTTGGAGACTGGAGGAGTCTGGATTGGATTCAAAGATTGAATCCAAATCCCATATGAAATTGGGATTGATCAGAAACTCTTCTGATCAATCCCTATAAATAGATGCTAGAATACACAGAAAAGACACACAGAAAGAAAACAGAGAGAAAATAGAAGCAAAAAAGGTTCGAAAGTAACTCTAAAATTTTTAGAAAATTTTTTGAAGATTTTGGCATTTTTTTTTCTAAAAAATTTTCAAAAATTTTCCAGATTCTGGTGAATTTTTTTACGGTATTTGAATTTTTCGATCAACTTTGATGTTTTCGACATGTTTTTTCAGATTTTGGTAGAACATTCAACCTAAATATGAGATCTGTTAGAAAGAAGAAGGAGAACAAAGAAGGAAATAGAGAGAAGAAAAAAGATGCATCTACTGAAAGGCTAAGTTTTTAGTCTTATATATCCTGTTAAAACAACGTCGTTTTGGCATTAGTAAACCAAGAGGATCCACACGTTTTTATTTGGTCGGACCAGACCTAAGCGCCAACCCGTTTTGACCCGAGTGCCAGCCAACCCTTTGGACCCAAACCGAGTCGCTTCCCGCTGAGCCACACCTTCGAGCCGTTTTTCTTCTTGGAGTCTAACCGATTCTAGCCGCTGAGCCGAGCCACATTAAGGTTTTTTTTCTTCATTTATTTATTTATTTATTATTATTATTATTAAAATTATTTGGTATTCCTTATTTTTTTTTATTTTTTAAATTTTTTAATGATTTTCTTAAAATAAAAAATTCCAAAAGAAAAAAAATTTTAAGGGAAAGTTAAAAGTATCAATTTTCTTTAAAGATAAAGTTTCTAAAATAAAAATTTTCAAAAACATTTTGGGGGGAGAAAAGTTAAAAGTATCAATTTCTCTGAAAATAAAAAAGTTCAAAAATATTTTTAGAGAAAATTTGAAAGTATAAATTTTTCTTAAAAATAAAATTTTTAAAATAAAAATTTTCAATTGCTTTAAGGAAAAGTTAAAAGTATCAATTTTTCTTATATAAAAGCAATGAGTTTTTTTTTAAAAAAAAGATTTGCATCAAAAGTTGAATAATTATTCCTTTTTTTATTTTATTTTATTTTTCTTTTCTTGAAAATTTTTAATGTTAAATAATCCTACGATGGAGCCTCTGTAAGTAAAATAATAGTTTTCTTGCATACTCTTGAAGTGAGAGAATTTTTCTTAATTTTCTACCAAAAGTATTGAAGTTAATTAGGAATAATTTTCAATAATTAATTACTTGATAAAATTTTAAAGGCTTATTGGATAACATGAAATTAAGCTAGTACCATCTTTTGATGGGTGTTGTGAGGGTGCTATAACCTTCCTCACTTGTAACTGAACTCCCAAACCTTGTTCTGGTTAATAGACCCGAGCATATTCCTTTAGGGATCCTTAGTTAAGCTTAGGGGTTCTTTAAAAGGATAGATTCCCTAGGTGGTCAATCGCACCTAAACAAAAAAGATTGGTGGCGACTCCTTAAGTTAATGTCAAATGATAGATCCCCATATCTAGACGTTATGACAGTTTGACGACTCCACTATAGAATGCCGTTGAGAGTTAGGCTAGCGAATAAATTCATGTTATCCAAAAGCCTATAAAATTGAACCATTGGTATAGATTTTTTTTTCATTTATACTTATTTACTTTGTTAATTATGTCATTCATATGTATATGCATAACATGAGTTCTACACCCGAGCTCCGTCCCTCTAGGAGGGAGTAAAGTATCTATTACTTTCGTGAAGTTTTACTATCTCCACAGTGGCTAGCAAAATACTCTCACTCAAATTGAACCTTTTCGCTTGTAACCTGTGATGGGTAAGGATTGGGGTGCCTTACTAGTCTGTAATAAACGATGTTGTAAAGAAAAATTTGGGAACTTTTAGACTTTAAACCTCGAACCACATATAGTGGACCTTAGAAGTGCCTAACCTATAGATAGAGCCATCTCTTTCCCTTTAGAATTGACCAAAAGCATAGGATTCATTTTTATTGTGTGTGACATTTTAATTTATTTAGTTATTTATTTGTTTATCTCTCCTTATTTGATATACTAACCTCTTCTCTTATTCATGTTTGCATGATTTATACTCATATCATAAAGTTGCATAAAGAACATTTGCCTGAAAGATGATCTTCAATAACAAGTTTTTCATAGACTCCACAAAACGACTAGTTTGCTCTTCATCTATATTAGCTCTTTGTGAGTCACCTAATGAAGTAAAGGTCCAGTAAAAAAAGATTCAACTAAAAATGGGCAACTGTTTACCAATTGGATATGCTTCTACCTTATCTCAAAAGACATCTATCCTTCTCAAACAAAACAATCTAGAAGATTTAGTTGATATATAGAAAAAAATGAGTCCATCAAGACAAGAAGAGTTTTGCCAAAGACATGGGCATATAGCACACCTTATTGCAGTAAAAGTCGACAATCAACTAATTAGAGCTACAATGCAATTTTGGGATTTTGCATACAAGTGTTTCATCTTCAATAAAGTTGACATGACACCAACCATCGAAGAATATTCGACTTTGTTGGGCCTGCATCTCAAGGCTCCTGACAAGATATATGTCAAAAAACATAAGTCAAGATTTTGTAAGAATTTGGCCCATCTCATGGGGATAGACAAGGAGATTGTGGATTCTCATATAAAGAAAAAACAAGAACAAGTTTGCCTACCTTGAAAGTTCTTTCATAATTTTTTAGTGCAACATGCCGACGAAGAACGGGAGTTAGACATATTTGCCTTAGCCATGTATGGAATGGTGATATTTCTAAAGGTTTTGGGTTATATTGAAATAGCAGTGATTGACTTTTTCGAAAGTGTGATCAATAGCTGTAACCTTTCAACGATAATATTAGTAGAGACTGTTAGATCTTTGAGTTACTATCATTGAAATGGAGGGCGTTTTATAGGTTGTATATAGTTATTATACCTATGGATGAAAAGTCACTTTGAATGGAGAAAAAATGCTTTCTCGAAGCTTTATATCCTCAATCGAGCTCTGATCAAGGAATTCTGTGAAAGTGGGTGGTCAGAAGAAAAGTTTAAAAAAGAATGGGTAGCTTTCTTACAAAAATTGACAAGTGCTGAAGTAAGATGGTTGGTCCCGTGGATGAATCGTGAACCTATGCTATATCAGTGTAGAGATAACACTGTGGTCCCACTTTTAGATTTATGAGGAGCAACAAGTTATGCTCCACTTCTAGTGAGGAGGTAGTTTGGGATAGAACAATTCATTCCCATGACACATAAGCTTCATCAATCAGATTTTTCTTACAGTGAGCCAAAAGCATTTCAGAGGATGAATGAGGTGATTAAGGCATGAAAAAACTCACATAGAGTGAGTTATGAACTATTCACTGATAAAGTCACTCAGGAGTACTTGGTTTGGAGAGTAAGATAAAGACAAAAAATGGTATTCACTTATGAAAGCCTTTAACCACTAACAGGAGAAATGCTCGAAGAAACACCATTAGAATTAGAACTTACAAGGAAAGAATTCGAGGCCGAAAAATGATAGGTTAAAGCAAGAGATTCAGAAGCTATGAGAGGAGAAGGATCAATGGAAAGATAGAGCTGAAAAGCATGAAGTCAAAGTTTGTAAGATTGCTAGGGAACGTGACATACCCAAGACTTATCGGAGTTACAACAAGAACATAAAAGATTATGTGTAAAGGTACAAGTCAAAGAGATAACAATTATTGAGTTGACTAAAAAAATACGTAATTGAGGCAAGAATATGCTGAATTAAAAAAAAAGTACCTAAGTACAAATAGAGAATAATGTGTTGAATAGCTACCTAAACAGGTTGAGACAGAAGTTGAATGAACAAAAAGACTACATTGCTGCATTGGTTAGAGAGCATAGAGAGTTATGATACCAAGTTTAGTATGGTAAAAGAGAGAACCTAGGAAGATAGAAGTATATTAAGTACCTAACGACCTAAATTTGTAAAGGGGTAGGTAAGGCAAAAGAGATGGTAGAAGAGGCAGAGGCATTGAAACAAGTAGTGGTCCCAGTAGAAGAACATAGGAAGCGCCTGCTGGACTTCATTGAGGAAGTAAGAGATTAATATGAGCCAATCAAATGATTTTATGGTTATAACTCTAGGATGATAAATTCTATATAAATGAAAGTTCTTTGGAATAAATGAAATCTTTTGATTAAACATTGTCTCAAAGCAAATGTTCTTCACATACATGCATTTTCATTCATTATATTTAAAATAACTATGATATATCCTGTATACCCTGGAATACCATCAGCTTCAAAGTTTGGGTATTACCATAGTTTTGTGAATCCTGTCTTTACTGAAAAGGTAGTAAAACCAATCTAAGTTCCTGATCTTGATGACTTGAAAGAGAATGAGAAAGAAAAGACAAAAGTGGTGGAATCTCATGAAGATTTGAAGATTAGTATGCTTGAACAAAGGTTATGAGTTATAGAAGGAATTGGGTTTTATAGTTCTATTGATGCTGCTGGGCTGTGCTTAGTCCCATATGTGATTATTCCACCTAAGTTTAAAGTACCAAAATTTGAGAAATATGATGGTACAAAGTGCCCAAAAACTTATATCACCATGTCTTGTCGAAAGATGATAGCCCATGCCCATAATGAAAAACTATTAATGCATATTTTTCAAGATAACCTTACGAGATCCGCTACTATGTGGTATGTCCAGCTGGATAGAACTTGCATCCGTTCTTGGAGTGACATAGCCCATGACTTTATCAATCAATATCGGTATATCATAGATTTAGCTCCTGATCGTTTGTCTTTGCAAAACATAGAGAAAAAATAAATGAGTCCTTTAAAGAATATGCCCAGAGGTGGATGGATGTAGCTTTTCAAGTACAATCACCTTTACTTGAAAAGAAAACTACAGTGCTATTCATCAGCACTTTGAAATCTCCCTTTATGAAAATATGATAGAGAATGCAACCAAGAATTTCGTTGACATGGTGATTTCAAGAGAAATTATTGAGAGTGCCATCAAGAATGGCAAGTTAGAAGGATGAGAGGCATTAAGTAAGAGAGCCCCAAAGAAAAAAAAGACTAAAGCTCAAGCGGTAAGCTTTGATAGACAATAATTCAGGGGTTATCAACCCTATTCACCATAAGGATATCCTCTATATTATCCTGCTGTAAATAATACTTCCTTTTATCCATACCAACCAATCCCACAATCATCTTACCCCCAAACTTATCAACCTTCTTTTAGACCTCAAAATATTGCTTACAGCCCTAACACTCAACCTACCCCAAGACCTCAGACCCGTTTAGCCAGTCCAATCAGTGATTTACAGGAGTAACGAACTATTCACAAAAAGCCTGTATTTGACCCAATTCTCATGACCTATACAGAGTTATATTGTAAGTTTTACAATAGTCATCTGATTGCTCCTAGCAAATTAGAGCCACTCAAGCTATCTTACCCTAAGTGGTATGATTCCACAACCCATTGTGACTATTATTATGAGATTGTTGGTCATTCCACTAAAAATTATACTGTCTTGAAACACAAAATGTAGTGGTTGATCAAGGATGGAATGATTAGCTACGATGCAAGAAGGATAACTGCACCAAATGTTAGTGGCAATCCTTTACCTAATCACAATGTGAATGCTATGGTGAAGAATATGAGCGTCATTCAAAGAGAAAAGTGACAGTTATTAAGACACCTCTTAGTCAGTTGTTTGATGCTTTATGAAAGGCTGACATGATACCACTAGTGAATTCACATAGTTATCATTGAGCATATATAATAGGCACTAGTTGTAAATATCACAGTGGGATAATTGGTCACTCTATCAAAACTTGTGAGCAATTTCACCAAAAGGTACAAAAGTTCTTGGATTTATACAAGATAAAAGTCTATGAAGAGGAAGAAGACTTAAAAAGTGTTAAAGTATCCATGACTGACAAGCCTGTAAAATTATTTTCAAAGCCAGTGACGATTCACTGTTGGAACAAGCTAAAGTCAGCCATTGAAAAACTCATTCCCATGCCGATAACTTTTAAAGTTTTGACTCCATTCTCATATAAAGATGATAAAGTTATACCTTGAAAATATAGCTGTGATACAGTAGTTCAGGGACAATAGAAGAATGCCTCTAAGACTAACACCTCCAATATAACTGGTGTATGAGGTATTACCCGAAGTGAAAGATGCTACACTTCATAAATATTGAGAAGGCTAGAAGAAAGAAAGTTAAGGTGGGAGAAGAGTGGAATAACCCCGAAGTGAAACCTAAGAAAGATCGTCTGAAGTCGATGTAAAAAAAAAAGCTTGTAAATTTCTAAAGCTAGTAAAACATAATGAATATTCAGTTGTTGAACAGTTGAACAAAATGCCAGCATGAATCTCATTATTATCATTGCTGTTAAACTTAGAACCACATCAAAATGCTCTATTGAAAGTGTTAAACCAGGCATGTATGGCACATAATATGTTTATTGAATATGTGAACCACCTGGTTGGAAATTTAGTCATGCCGAATTATATTCCATTCAGTGATGATGAGATTCTCCCAGAGGGAAGGGGAGGTGCCAAGGCTCTTCATATCACAATCAAGTGCATGAGCCATATTATAGCCAATGTCTTTATTGATAATGGTTTCGTTATCAATGTCATGCCTATGTCAATTTTGACAAGGCTACCTATCGATTACTTTCATATGAAGGATAGTCAAATGGTCGTGCGAGCTTTTGATGGGACTAGAAGAAAAGTCTTGAGAGATATCAAAATGGGCCATGCACTTTTAATGTGAAGTTTCAAGTGATGGATATCTTTCCATCTTACAACTATATACTAGAAAAGCTATGGATTCATATGGCAAGTGTTGTGCCCTCTACCTTACACCAAAAGATCAAGTTTAATGTAAAAAGTTAATTGATAGTGGTATTTAGGAAAGAAGACATGTTGGTGACTCAACTCTTGAATACTTCATATATAGAAGCTGCTGAAGAAGCAATGGAATGCTCCTATTGATCTTTCGAGTTAGTCAACTCTGTGGGTGAAGGATATAAAAATTAACCCTCTTCAAAGATAGTAATGTGTCAAGTCATCAATAAGGGCTAGTATCTAAGAGTAGGGCTGGGTAAAAACTTACAAGGAATAAGAGAACCCCCAGCAATGAAAGGCTAGGCCTAAGTTATGAAGTAGAAGAATGGAAGATCAGGAGAAGACTAGTAGGTAAAACTATAAGACTAATGATCATCCTACACTTGTACGAGACTTTCAGGCCTTGAGGATTCATGTACCCAAATACAGAAGAAAGTTATGAACAAAGTATGAAAGAGGCATTCGTCCAGTTAACCATCTATGCTATTGAAAATGAAATGGGGTTTAAACAAGAATGGTGGGTTTGCCCTTGTCTGCCAAATTACGAGTTGAACAATTAGAGTACCATTGAAATGCCTTTTACCCTTGAGACTAATTCAATGTAATTGTACATCTCAATAGCTATTGCTCAAGGCATTGGGGTGATCTTTCTTGTTTGGGCCATTTATCTTTTATTATTTTAATAAAGATTAAGAAGGATGCATTTTTATTCATTTCTTCTTATGCCTTCATTATTGCCATTTTTTCATTTTCTAAACACATCTTGCCAACATATCTTATTTCATTCAATTTCAGGTCTTTAAATGAACAAAAAGATAATTATGATAATGATCAAGAGGTTAATTTTAAAAATTCAATTAACACTGATGAACTTGATAATGAAGATGATTCTGAAGAGTATGTTATACCTTCAGACCTAATGAGATTGATTGAACAAGAAAGTAATCCAATTGAGCCTCATCAGGAGATAACTGACTTGGTGAATTTAAAAGATGAGAAGAATAAGAAAAAGGTCAAAATTGACACTTCACTTTCATCGAGAGATAGGTAACATTTGAAAGATCTACTTCAAAAATTTATAGATGTGTTTGCTTGATCTTACCAGGATATGCCAGGGCTAAGTACGAAGATAGTAGAGCATAAACTATCCCTAAAGCCAGAATGTAAGCTAATCTGCAGAAATTAAGGTGAATGAAGCTTGAAATGCTACTAAAGATCAAGAAAAATGTGAAGAAGCAGTTTGATACAAGTTTCTTGCAAATGGCTAAGTATCCAGAGTGGATAGCCAATATAGTACCAGTTCTTAAAAAAGATAAAAATGTATGAATATGTGTAGACTATCGTGATTTGAATAGGACTAGCCCAAAAAATAATTTTTCTTTACCTCATATCGACACATTGGTAGATAATACGACTAAGCATTCAATGTTTTCCTTTATGGATGGATTCTCTAGGTATAATCAGATAAAAATGGCTATAAATGATATGAAAAAAATCACTTTCGTGACCATATGGTGAATCTTTTGCTACAAAGTTATGCTTTTTGGGTTAAAAAATACTGGGGCAACATACCAAAGAGCTATAATGACGCTCTTCCATGACATGATGCATAAAAAGATTGAGGTGTATGTGGATGATATGATTACAAAATCTTGTGAAAATGAAGACATGTCACCAACCTCAAAAAGTTATTTGAGAGGTTGAGAAAATTCCAACTCAAGTTGAACCTAGCCAAGTGCACTTTCGAGGTAAAGTTAGGAAAATTGCTAGGCCTTGTGGTCAGTGAAAAAAGGATTAAAGTCGATCTAGACAAAATACGGGCCATTCAAAATTTATCGCCTCAGAGTACACCAAAAAAAGTTTGAGATTTTCTGGGAAGATTGAACTACATTTCGTGGTTCATATCTCAGCTTACTTATAAATGTGATCTCATTTTTAAGCTTTTTCGTAAGAATAATCCTGGAGAATGGAATGAGGAATGCTAAATGGCTTTTGATAAAATTAAACAATACTTGTCAAATCCTCCAGTGTTGGTGCCACCTGTTACAGAAAAACTCTTAATTTTATACCTGACATTATATGAGAATTTAATGGGATGTGTGCTGGGGCAACAAGATTAATATGGTCGAAAACAAAGAACTATTTATTATCTGAGTAAAAAAGTCACTGAATATGAGTCTAAGTATTGTTCTTTGAAGAAAATATATTGTGTATTAGCTTGGATTGCCAAAAGATTCACACAATACATGCTCTATCACACCACTTGGCTTATAGTAAAACTAGATCCAATTAAGTATATCTTCGAGAAGCCTTCTTTATCTAAGAGAATTGCTAAGTGGCAAGTAATGTTCTCGGATTATGATATCATATATGTAAGCCAAAAAGTAATAAAATGGAGTATTATAGCTGAATTTCTTACAGATTGTACTATTGAAAAATACAAACCAATAAGATTAAAGTTCCCCAATGAAGATCTGATGGCTGTTTTTCAATTAGAGAAGGGAGAGCATGAAGAAAAATATTGAAAGATGTATTTTATGGAGCTGCCAATGCCTTGAGACATGAAATTAGGATAATTTTGATTTCTCCAGAAGAACAATACTATCCTATAATATGGATGTTAAATTTCAATTGCACAAATAACATCGCTGAATATGAGGTATGTGTCATGGGTTTACAAGCTACTATAGATAGGAAAGTTAAAGCACAAAAAAGTGTTTAGGAACTCAATTTTAGTTATATATCAATTGAAAGGAGAATGTGAGACGAGAGATTCAAAACTTATTCCACGTCATAAGTATATTTTATAGTTGATAAAGTAGTTTGAAGATATCTAGTTTGATCATTTACCTCAAGAGAAAAATTTGATTGCCGATGCCTTGGCTATTTTGGCTACAATGATCTGAATTAGTGATAATACTGATATTCAGCCTATTAGGTTAGATGTCAAGGATATACCAACTCATTGCTTCAATGTATAAAAAAAAGAAGATAGAAAATCGTGGTTTTATGATATATTATAGTACATTAAGAACCAACAATGCCTAGTTCAAGCAATAAAAAATGATAAAAGGGTCATCCAAAGATTAGCTATGAGCATTTTCTCGGATGGAGATGTTCTGTACAAAATGAGCCATGATCAAGTATTGTTGATGTGTGTAAATAAGGTCGAAGCAAAAAAAATCATTGAAAAAGTATATGATGAAATATGTGGGGCACATGCCAATGGATATATGATGGTAAGATAGATCATGAGACCAGGATACTACTGGTTGACAATGAAGAATGATTGCATTAATTACGCTTGAAAATATCACAAATGCCAGATATATGCTAATAAGATTCATGCTCTGCCATCTGCTTTACATGTTTTAGTACCACTCTAGTAATTTTTTATATGGGGCATAGATGTCATTGGCCCTATTACCCTAAAGGCTTCTAATGGGCATAAGTTTATTTTTGTGATGATAGATTACTTCACGAAATGGGTGGAGGCAACATCATATGCAAATGTAATATGATTTATGGTTTGTAAGTTCATAAAAAGGAAGATCATTTGCAGATATAAACTTTCAGAGAGAATCATTTTGGACAATGCCAGGAATTTAAATAGTAAAATGATATAAGAAATATATGCCCAATACAAGATCAAGCATCATAATTCGAAGCCATACTGTCCAAAAATGAATGGGATAGTTAAGGCAGATAATAAGAATATAAAAATAATTCTTGAAAAGATAATCGAAACCTATAAAGATTGGCATGAGAAGTTGTCATTTGCATTACATGTATATCGAACGTCAATACGCACCTCTGCTGGGAAACTCCATTTTCTTTGATTTATGAGATGGAAGCTGTATTGCCAATAAAAGTAGAGATCCTATCCTTAAGGGTTTTGAAGGAAGTTAAACTAAAAGAGGCTGAATGGGTTCGAGAGTGCTATGAACAGTTGAATTTCATTAAGGAAAAGAGGTTGATTACATTGTGCCATGGTCAGCTATATCAAAAAAAGATGATGAGGGCTCATTACAAAAAAGTTTGATCCCGTTGCTTTCAAGAAAGAAAGTTGATCTTGAAAAGAATTCTCCCAATCCAGCACGATAATAAAAAAAAAATGGACTCCGAATTGGAAAGGACCATATATGGTGAAACAAGTTTTTTCGGGTGGAGCGTTGATATTGGCTGAGATGGATGAAAATGATTTACCCCATCTTATAAATTCTGATGCTATGAAGAAGTACTATGCTTTAAAAAAATGAAAAATATGAAAAATATGAAAAAATGAAAAATGAGAAAAAAAAGACTCAAGCCGAAAACCCTAATAAGATAGTTTGAGTAAAAAAAAGGGTTTATCTAAGTTGAAAACCTAAAAAAGTAACTTAGATAAGGAGAATATAACATCAAATTTAAAAATTCATTGGCATTGAGGCTAGCAAATTCTAAAGAGCTTTAAATTGTTAAGTGCATCGGATGGTTGAGTTTTTTGAAAAAAACCTCGAGATGTGTTTTATGATTGTCCAATTTTCATTTTTGGGCATTGTCTCCCCATACCTATTTTTGCAATTCTTTCTTGGCCAAAGTCTGCTAGCATTTTTGCTAATAAAAAATATTTTATTTCATTCATTGTGTCTCTTCTATTGATTATTTCCTAATCATTCTTATTCTTTTCTCCTTAATACTTTACAATGGAAAAAATATGTGAATACATTCTTACTTTTTAAGATTGAAAAAATGATTGATAAATGAATAATAACATGAAAGATTTTTACATTACATTGGAAATGTCGAGAGTGATAAGGGCAAATTTGAGATGTTCAGTTCCTAACACGTATATTGAATTTCTCAAAAATGAGAAAATGAGAATTAAATAGGAGAAATGATCTAGACTTACATTGATTTAGCCATAGCACTCAAAGGTTGAAGGAGATTTGGGGCCCAAGAAAAAGAGACTTGAGAAACTTGAGTACCACAAGATCTCATGACATTATTAATATCTGTATTCCATGCATCGCATTGGCATCATTGTTTGAATAATACATGCACATAATCTGATAAGTTAATACTCTGTTTGGACATGCATGACATTATGAGGATCTAGGTGGTTGCATTTACGTCATTAAGAAAGTATTTACATCTTTCATCATGACATTCATTCATACAAAGTTTTGGGTCACCTAGAAAGAAATTGTGAACTTTTTAATGAAAATCTGTGAATTTCAATGGAGAATCTTTGAGGTGTGAAACCCTAAAGTTTATTGAATGTAAATCTTCAAACCCGAATGAAAAGCTTTGAACTTTTGGATATGAATCTCTAAAATTTTGAGTGAGAACCTTTGAACTTATATGTGAAACTCTAAGTTTTATGGCATGTGAGCCTTTGAACTCGAATGAAAAGATTTAAACTTTTGGATGTGAATCTCCAAAATTTAAATGAGACTCTTTGAATATGGATATGAGTCTTATAATTTACGAATGCAAAGCTTAAGATCTTGTAAAAATTGAATTCTTGTGAAATTGAAATTTTGATAATTGAGTTTCAGTGAATCCCACGAAGTTGAAAGGTTCTTGCGAATTTGAGCCTTTGAATTTGGACTCAAATTGTGAAACTTTGAGTTTTCATTACAAATTCCATCAGACATGATCTATGACTCGTTCAATCATGATTGTCAAAAAGTAATTTATTTTCAAAAGTTATGGTGCCTCTCTTTGGAAAAACAATTTATTTTCAAAAATTGTGGTGCCTTTGTTTAGAAGAGCAATTTATTTTCAAAAGTTGTAGTGCCGCTGTTTAGATGAGCAATTTATTTTTAAAAGTTGTGGTGCCTCTGTTTAGAGGAGCAATTTACTTTCAAAAGTTGTGGTACTTCTATTTAGAGGAGCAATTTACTTTTCAAAAGTCATTGAGCTTCTACTTAGATGAGTTTTGTTTATTTTTTCAAATCATCGAGCCTTTGTTTAGAGGAGCCTTATTTATTTTTTCAAAGTCATTAAACCCATGTTTAGAGGAGCCTTGTTTATTTTTTAAAAGTTGTTGAGCCTCTCATTAGAGGAGTTTTGATCAAGTTTTTAATAAAAAAAAACACAACAAAAAGTGTCAAGTTGAGTCTTGAATGGGTGTCTACGTCTTTGCACAATTCCTATTTCATAGAAAATGTGCAAAAAGGGATAGTTGTAGACACCCAATTTAATTCAGGCTTGAAGCAATCGCGCTTGGTTCAAATGGGGCAAGATGGGCCTATTTTATTTTTATTATTTTTATTTATCTATTAATATTTTATTATTTATCTATTATTATTTTTTATCTATATATATTTATTATTTATCTATTAATATATTTTATTATTTATCTATTATTTTTATTATTTATTTTTGACATCATCTTTTTCTTGATCAATTTTCGGTTGGGATTAGGAGATTATGATAAGAAAAAATTGGAATAAATGCTGCCATGAATTTGGGGACTGAAAGAGTCTGGATTGAATTCAAATATTGAATCCAAATCCCAGATGGAATTAAAATTGATTAGAAACTCTTCTGATTAATCCCTATAAGTAGATGCTAGAATACATAGAAAAGACACAAAGAAAGAAAACGAAGAGAAAACAGAAGCAAAAAAGGTTCGAAGGCAGCTCTAAAATTTTTACGAAAATTTTGAAAGATTTGGGCACTTTTTTTTGGAAAATTTTTGAAAATTTTCTAGATTCCGATGAATTTTCCAATGGTATTTAAATTTTTTGACGAATTTTTTGGCCAACTTTGAAGTTTTTGACGTGTTTTTATAAATTTCAATAAAACATTCAACCGAAATATGAGATTTTTTAGAGAGAAAAAGAAAGACGCATCTACTGAAAAGGTTGAGTTTTTAGCCTTATATACCATGCTAAAACGACGTCGTTTTGGCATTAGTAAACCTAAAGGATTCGCGCGTTTCTGTTTGGTTTGACCCGACCTGAGCGTCAACCTATTTTGACCCGAGTGCCAGCCGACCCCCTAGACCTGAGCCGAGCCGAAGCGCTTCCCGTCGAGCTACACCTTCGAGCCATTTTTCTTCCTGGAGTCAAGCCGATTCCAGCCGTTGAGCTGAGCCACATTAAGGTTTTTTTTTTTCTTTCTTCATTTATTTATTTATTTATTATTTATATTATTATTATTATTATTATTATTAGAATTATTATTAGAATTATTTGGTATTTCTTATTTTTATTTTTTTATTTTTTTTAATGATTTTCCTAAAATAAAAAATTCCAAAAAAAAATTAAGGAAAAGTTAAAAGTATCAATTTTTCTGAAAATAAAAAAGTTAAAAAATATTTTTGGTGAAAAATTAAAAATATCAATTTTTCTTAAAAAAAAAGTTTCTAAAATAAAATTTTCAAAAAACATTTTGGGGGGGAAGTCAAAAATATCAATTTTCCTTAAAAATGAAAATTTTTAAATAAAAATTTTCAACTGTTTTAAGAAAAAGTTGAAAGTATCAATTTTTCTTGTATAAAAACAATGAGTTTTTAAAAAAAAATAAAAAGAAAAAGATTTGCATCAAAAGTTGAATAATTATTCCTCATTTTTTTATTTTTTTATTTTCTTGAAAATTTTTAATATTAAATAATCCGACGATGAAGCTTCTGTAAGTAAAACAATAGTTTTTTTGCATACTCTTGAGATGAGAGAATTTTTCTTAATTTTCTGTCAAAAGTATTAGAGTTAATTAATAATAATTTTTAATAATTAATTACTTGATAAAATTTTAAAAGCTTATTGGATAACACGAAATTAAGCTACTACCATTTTTTGATAGGCGTTGTGAGGGTGCTGTAACATCCCTCACTCGTAACTGAACTTTCGAACCTTATTCTAGTTAATAAACCGAAACCTATTCTTTTAGGGACCCTTAGTCAAGCTTAGGTTTACCTTGAAATGATAGATTCCCTAAGTAGCCAATTGTACCTAAACAAAAAATATTGGTGGCGACTCTCCATATCTAGACGTTATGACAGATACTTTTAACTTTTCCTTAAATTTTTTTTTCTAAAATTTTAATTTCAAGGAAATTTGATACCTTCAATTTTTCCTCAAAATACTTTTCTTGATAATTTTTATTTTAGAAATTTTATTTTCAAGGAAAATTAATACTTTCAACTTTTCCCTAAAAATATTAAAACCTTTTTATTTTCATGAAAAATTGATACTTTCAACTTTCCCCTAAAATACATTTAGAAATTTTTATTTTATAAATTTTAGTTTTAAGAAAAATTGATAGTTTTAATTTTTCCTTAAAAATATATTTTTTTAACCTTTTTATTTTCAAAAGAAATTGATACTTTCAACTTTCCCCTCAAAACTTATTTTTTTATTAAAAAAAATTGATACATTCAACTTTCCTTCAAAAAATATTTTTTAAAAATTTTATTTTCAAGAAAAATTTATACTTTCAACTTTTCTTTAAAAATATTTTTTTTTGAAATTTTATTTTAGGAAAATCATTAAAAAGAAAATTTAAATTAAAAATTTAAATTAAAAAAATTAAGGAATATCAAATAATTCTAATTTAGAAATAATAATAACAATAATAATAATAATAATAATTAATATAAAAAAACCTTGAAACGGCTCGGCTCAGCTTGGATTCGGCTAGCTTGAGAGATAAAAGCGGCTGGATGACTTGATATGCGACTCGACTCGACTGAACCAAAGGTAGGGGTACAAGTCAACGAACTCAGGTTGACGCTCAGGTTAGGTCAGATCTTGGCAAAACGCGTAGATCTTGGGTTTATTAACGCCCAAAACGACGTCATTTTGTGGAGACTATAAAAGCCTGAGTTTTAGCCTATTTTGTCAGAATTCCTCTACTCCCTCTCTCTCTCTATCCACCCAAGAACATCGGTTAAATTTAACTGGATTCTGAAAATTCTTACCGAAATCTAGGTTGTTCGTCGAAAAGCTCGTTGGTTTCTGGAAAGTAGCTGCCGAAAACTAGAAAGCTAACCAGAATATGGGAAGTCTGCAAGAAAGTTCAACTGGCATCGAAAAACTCATCGAAAAATTCAACCAATGTCGAAAAATTTCGAGAAAAATTTCGCTGGAATCTGAAAATTTTTCAAAAAAATTTTTCTTCTCTTTAACAAAACTTTAAAATTTTTTTTCCTTCTACTTGCCATGTTTCTTATCTATCTATTCTCTTTTCTGCTTCTAATTTTCTCTCCATGTTTCTGCATTTCTCTTTTTTCTATTCTCTATGTGCTTCCTGTGTGTTCCAACGTTTATTTATAAGGATTGATTAGAGGAGTTTCTTATCAATCTCAATTCCTTTTTATGATTGGGATTTAATCTTTGAATCAAATCCAAACTCTACCAGCTCAGTTTTATGAAACTCAAACACCTTTTTTGTTTTTTTATTTTTATTATTTTTTTAATTTTTTAATTGTCAGAATTGATCTTGTAGACCCCAAGACAGATTGGAGCGTCTACAATGAGTTTGTTAATTTATATATAGTTGCCACCAAAGCTTTCAATGTTACCCATCAGTCTTCAATCTCAACGATTGTTCTCTTTTGGTATTGTGTTTTTTTCCCTATCAAATCTCTATGTTATCTCTTTTAATAATTTACAGATAACCTTTTTTCTAAGCCCAAATTCGTCGGTTCATTTTTGTTGGGCTAAAAGCCTCCAATCCAATCACACCAGCGAAAGCGAAATCAAACAATAAATCAAACAATAAATCAAACACACAAGAGACAACAATTTAACGTGGTTCGATTCAAATGACCTACATCCACGGATGAGAAACAAGATCCACTGGTTGTAAAGAATTATAAACTTACATTAAATCATCAACCTCACTCAACAATCAATACTCATAAGACACTCTCAATCTCCTCTAGTCCTATGGAGTATTCTCAACCTAAACAAACACAAACTCAAACCCTTGTGCACTCTTTCAACATATCCAAACACATACCCATATGCTCCCATACATCATACCTATGTCCTCTAGTCCACTCACAAACAAACATACACACCTATAAGACGTAGAGCCCCAATACTCTTATAGGGTGTCTATCCCATAAAACGCTACAACTCTCTTACATCTTTTTCTCATACCTAACCCTGTAGAGACTTTACCTATTTATAACCATACAAACTTGCCCATTAAGAATCCCTCTCCTCTTAGAATTCTTCTCCTGTAAGTCAAACTTGCCTATTAAGAATCCCTTTCCTTTTAGAATTCTTCTCTTGCAAGTTAAACTTACCTATTAAGAATCATCTTTCTCTTGGAATTCTTCTTTTGCAAGTCTTCTTGTTCATCAAGCAATATCTGACAAATCTCAAACAAATCTCTAACAAATCTCTTATGGGATTTGAGTCAATATTCCCAACAATCTCCACCTTGACTCAAATTCCATCAATCATCTGTCTTCATGCTAGACATGCTTGGCTCCACCTGCAATGGAAGTCTTACAATCATCTTCTCTTCTCTTGTGTCTTCATGCTTCATACAAACCAATCCTCAATCTTCAAAACTTGAACTCGAACTCTTTTCTTAAATCGAGCTCCTCTGGACTTGCTTCTTTCATGTCTTAAACCAAACTTTTCCCATATCTCAAACTGTCAACTCTTCTCATGCCTCAAACTATCGGCTCTTTTCACATCTTGAATCTTCAACTCTTCTCACGTTTCAAACCTTCAGCTCTGATACCACTTGTTGGGAAACACCACAGCTCTGATACCATTTGTTGGGCTAAAAGCCTCCAATCCAATCACACCAGCGAAAGCGAAATCAAACAATAAATCAAACACACAAGAGACAACAATTTAACGTGGTTCGGTTCAACTGACCTACATCCACGGATGAGAAACAAGATCCACTGGTTATAGAGAATTATAAACTTACATCAAATCATCAACCTCACTCAACAATCAATACTCATAAGACACTCTCAATCTCCTCTAGTCCTATAGAGTATTCTCAACCCAAACAAACACAAACCCAAACTCTTGTGCACTCTTTCAACATATCCAAACACATACCCATATGCTCCTATACATCATACCTATGTGGACCCTCTCAGTCTCCTCTAGTCCACTCACAAACAAACATACACACCCATAAGACGTAGAGCCCCAATACTCTTATGGGGTGTCTATCCCATAAAATCCTACAACTCTCTTACATCTTTTTCTCATACCTAACCCTGTAGAGACTTTACCTATTTATAACCATACAAACTTGCCCATTAAGAATCCCTCTCCTCTTAGAATTCTTCTCCTGTAAGTCAAACTTGCCTATTAAGAATCCCTTTCCTTTTAGAATTCTTCTCTTGCAAGTTAAACTTACCTATTAAGAATCCTCTTTCTCTTGGAATTCTTCTTTTGCAAGTCTTCTTATTCATCAAGCAATATCTGACAAATCTCAAACAAATCTCTAACAAATCTCTTATGGGATTTGAGTCAATATTCCCAACAGTTTTTGTGCAAAATGCGGCGGTCTCCAAATTGCAAGAAAGAGGTGGTTTTGAAGAGAGGACCATGGACAGCTAAAGAAGACAAACTACTGACGGCTTACATTCAACAACATGGCCATGGTAGCTGGCCTGCCTTGCCTGAGAAAGCTGGTGATTTATTATTATATGTCTTCTTTTGTAGTAGCAATATCAACGAAATTGACTGAAAAAAATCCTTGTTTTTGGTTTTATATATATGTAGGACTTCAACGATGTGGAAAGAGCTGTCGACTGAGGTGGATTAACTATCTAAGACCTGATATCAAAAGAGGAAAGTTTAGTTTACAGGAAGAGCAGACCATCATTCAACTCCGTGCCCTTCTCGGAAATAGGTACAGTTTATAATAATATTCAATATCATGACGTTCATTTCACCAATCTCTATCTTCAGCATTTTTTAGCTACGTTTCTATCTTCGGTTTATATAGTCATCGTTACTACTGCTTTATAGATCATATTTTTGTCGCCTTTTGCTTGTGTCAATTTATTTAGGTGGTCGGTAATGGCAGCTCACCTGCCAAAGAGAACAGACAATGAGATCAAGAATCATTGGAACACACATCTAAAGAAAAGGCTAATCAAAATAGGTGTTGATCCTATAACTCATAAACCTCGAACAGATGCCTCAAGTTTCCCATCTGGTTCAGGCAAATATGCTTCAAATTTGAGTCACATGGCTCAGCGGGAGAGTGCTCGGCTCGAGGCTGAAGCCAGGTTGGTCCGTGAGTCAAAACAGGTTGTGCCAAAGCCTATCCAACCAAAGAACCAGCTTACCCGCCCCCTTTTGACGCGGCTGAGCAACAATTCTACGGCTACACCAGGCAGACCGATGTGCCTTGACGTACTCAAAGCATGGCAAGGTGTAATTGCTGGCATGTTTGCCTTCTCCAGCCAGGATCTTGGGTCCCTTACCTCAACTCCTAGCTTCCCAGACGGAACAGTTCGAGCCCCTATCATTGGACTCACTGCCACTGGATCTACAGATGGTGAAATGGGATTTGATAAGAGTACTTCAGCTGGATGGGGAGAAACAGCAATGGAATTACACAGCAATGGAAGGACGGGCTTCAGCAATGATGCATGGTTTGAGGACTCAGTGTTTGATGTAGGAAATGAAAATGTAGCTATTGCAAATATAATGGAGGGTTTGTCAGATGCTTTAATTTTTAATTCTGATCCCTTAACGGCTGTTGAGAAATCGAATGAAAGTGGCAGTGGCAACATAGTGGAGAATAGTAACTGCTGGGATAGTGTACTCAACTTGGTGAATTCTTCTCCGTATGGTTCGCCTGTCTTCTGATAATAATGTTTTAACATTAGTAAATGTTTTTGCTGTTGTATTGATCTTTTGCAAACCAAAAAAAAGTAAGGTTCTTTAATCAAAACTATCCTAGACAAATTAGATCAATTTCCATTTATTTCTTTTTTAAAAAAGAATTAAAAAAAAATTCCCTGTCCTCTTTAAGGCTAGAATTAAAAAATTACAGATAAATTATCCTAAAGATATTAGGGTAATTTTGGTATCCTATGTTCCTCATATTTAAAGGTAAGCTGGTCTCTATAGAAGTTGAGGTATTTTCTCTTTATTAATTTTACTTTTTCATTTATTTTAATTTGTTATGAAATATTGATTTGAGAGTCAGAATGTATCTTAAAATCTCAAAACATCAACTTTGACACTCATAATCATCTATGTTTTATTGGTCTTTTAATTGAACATTAATGAACAACGTCCACGAAATATAAGTTTGCACTAAAATAGGGTTAATAATTAATTTGCAAACCTGTTTTTCTTCAAATTTTTATACAACAAAAATTATCAAAAATAGGCTTTCTAACTTTTAATCTTAATTGGAATTAATCCTTGTTTTTCGAATTATTATCTTATTCATCATATTTATTTAGAGCGTAAATATAAAAACCATTTTTCTAAAGCCGTATGGCATGGGCCTCTAAATTCTTCAAAAGCTAGTATTCCATGCATATTTCCTTATTCCACTTCAAACATTTAAAACAAAGTGTTTGTCTCTCTCAAAGCATTGGTAATCCGAGATAATTATCCCATGCAATAGCCACATTAACATTCACTCAATTAGTGATTTTTCTCAACCTAATTCAATACCAAAATTTAAAATGTGTACAGTGTTCATTTGTAATAGATTAGCTTATATACAAATTATAACTCACAACTTTTTTGTGTCTCTCAAAACATAGTACGAACAAATTATGCTAATACTGATTATTTGATCAATTTGAATTGGATTTGTATACTATTTATATACAAAACAAGAATAAATAGAATTCCATTTTGGATAAAATAATTTAGTGACGGTAGTCCATTGTGAGAATTTGAGCATATATATATATATATATATATATAATATTTTTGTATTTAAAATTGTTAAGATCCATGAAAATTGAGTTTTAATCATTAAAATTAAAATTTGAATACTTTATCATCAGATTATATGATTGCATGTGCTCTATGTATATATTATAATAGTACTAGATTTTTTTTTTTTTTTTATGTAGAACAATCCAGTTGAAATATACACAGAAGTATCAATTTTATAAATCATTGATTTCAGAGTAGAAGGCACATTAAAGGAAGTAGCTGAATATTAAAAGCTACCTGAAATGTTGATTCAATTAGGTCATGATTGCCAAGTACATTTTGTTGGTAGTGGAGAGAAATCCCTCACAACCAGTGTTGGTAAACAATGTAAACAAGCTTTAGCTAGCTTTTGGCGCAAGTAAAAAACCCTTACTCTCATGGTCATCATGAAATCTGTGTTTCGACATTCATGATTGGTTCAATCCTGCACCAGCTAGCAGTGAAGACTTTAGTAGGCTATGCATCCAATTGTGTGGGGTTGATGGTTGCTACAAATAACTGATCTTACTTACAATAGTAAAGGCCATGAAGTGAAAATTAAATCTTACGCGTTGCCACACAGTATATGGTGGTGGTTAACAGGAAAATCATAAACATTCTAAGTATTGGGTTTGGATATATATATATATATATATATATATATATATGTATGTATGTATTCAACATTATTTCTTTCTTATTGATTAATTCACAACCCTCTATTGTTTTATGATGAGTTATTATTCACTTTATAGCTGATCAACTCTATTTATTAAGATGCATTGTTAAATTTGTTTCTAATGGTACTGAATTCACCAAAGGGAGCAATTGATAAGTGATTCAAATTTTGATTTGGGTTTATGGATGAAATTTTTTTTTATTTTGAATTCAAGTATTTAGCCATATAAATGGATTTGGTATTTGCAATTAAGATTGGAAGAAATTGCAATCATAATATTGCAAGTCTCTACTTGTTTTTACAATAAAAATTTATTATAATTAAGTTGTAACCCAACTTGCCAATGGTCATGCATGTTAATAGTAAATATGGATGCTATCCAAGTATTAAATATTAATCACAGCAAAGGATTGTGTCGAGAAAGAGGCTAAGTTAAATATAGAATTCCCTCCGATCCCAAGGGGAAGCTGAAAAATTAATGACCTAAGTATGTCTTCTTCCTAAAAACTTTATGACCATTATTTAATTTAAAAATTAAGAAATGAATGACAAAATATTGATAGGCACGTGAAGAATTAATCGTCAACTCAAATTGAAGAATTAATTCAAGACATTTATTTATTTATTTCTAGAATCAGTGTCAAAGAGAGATTCATAGGAAAAATTCACCCCTCACAACCATACACGGCTGCCCTCACCAGTCACCATTGATTTTGATTAATGTTGCTTCTTTATTTCTACATTTAAAACAGTAAGTAGGATGAGGTCGGCATTGGCCAATACCCTTTAATTGATTAATAGAACAATTGTAGTAATAAATATAGGCCACGGCTCAACCCAACAACAAAACTAAAAATTAATCACTTTTTCTTACCAAGTTTTAATTTTGTTATCCACAATTTTATTTCACCAGTTCGAATCGGATCATTGACTTTAAATGCATAATTCATGAAAAATCTTTCCCTCTCAGTGTGGTTGCTTTTGCTTAATTTATTTATTGTACATAACAAATTCTCAACAGTTTATAGTTTTTAACATTATTATTGCAATTAAATCAGCAGTTTTGATTTTCATGGCAGTGAGTGATGAGTCCTGTTTTGTTTCCTCTACCAGATATTGCTCAAAGCTGCCTTTCAGACAAACTTTTACATAGGATTAAAATCTATAGGTGTCTTGAATAAATTCGTAGCATTTATCTGTGTGAAGCCTCAGCTTTAATCAAATAGTCAGTCGAATTAATTTGTGTTTGGACCATGGCTTTCACTCCAAATAAACATACATTTTTTAGCCACAGTGTAAAAATTAAAAAAAAAATTATAAATATTAAAATTTAAAGAATAATCACCAAAAAATTCTTTTATAATGCTCGAATTTATCTATGTACTTACTGCCATAGTTGCAAATGTCATTGCATTTTTCTAAACACTGCTGTCCTTCACCCTTTGGATCTTTTTAAGGCCTTTAGGTCATTAGAATATATATATATATATATATATATATATATATATATATATATATTGGGTTGGTTCCTTCCACTTCTCCGATGTCCCACTTCCCAAAGGACCACATTTTGTAGCATTTGTAATTTTGCTATAGCTTCAAAGAGGCATATGTATATTGATTAAAAAATTCGAATGTTGGCGAATCTTAATTATGATCAACAAATAATATGTAAATATTAAATCACATTATCAATAATTAATTTATTAATTAATTAAAAAAATTATTTATAATGAAGGGTATAATGATCTTATAGTTTTAATCATAAATACTGCAGTACTATCGCCTATATATTGCACTTATATTTCTACGTCAACCATCTCAACCGACATTTGCCTTGCTTTCAGCTACGTACTCTCTCTCTCTCTTTCATTGTGTTGTTCCAAAGGAAAAAAAGTTCTCGATTTGATTTGGCTCAATTTCCTAGAATATGGGGCGGTCTCCATGTTGCGAGAAGGTGGGGTTGAAGAAAGGGCCATGGACTCCAGAAGAAGATCAAAAACTCTTGGCTTACATTGAAGAATATGGCCATGGAAGCTGGCGAGCCTTGCCTGCAAAAGCTGGTGATTATTTGCATCCCTACTTTGCTGCCCTTTAATCCATGCTTAAATAGCCTCATTTTTTGTAACAAGTCAAGTTTGATTTAGCTTTACTTTATACATATATATATATGTAGGACTTCAAAGATGTGGCAAGAGTTGTAGACTTAGGTGGATTAACTACTTAAGACCTGATATCAAAAGAGGAAAGTTCAGTTTACAGGAAGAGCAGACCATCATTCAACTCCATGCCCTTCTTGGAAACAGGTAAACAGAACCGACCAAAGTGCATTACTTTTGCTTTAGCATTCAAACATTTTTGTTCTCTCTTTGTGGATGTATCATTTGAATCATCATGATTGCTTAATGCAAGTTTGTGATGAGATCATTGGACCTCTATAATTGGAATAAATTTATGCCAAAAATATATAGGTGGTCGGCTATAGCTGCTCATTTACCAAAAAGAACAGACAATGAGATCAAGAACCACTGGAATACACATCTGAAGAAAAGATTGACCAAGATGGGGATCGATCCCGTAACTCACAAGCCTAAATCCGATGCCCTCGGCTCCACCAGTGGTAACCCCAAGGATGCCGCTAACCTTAGCCACATGGCTCAGTGGGAGAGTGCTAGGTTAGAAGCGGAAGCTAGATTGGTCAGAGAGTCGAAACTAGTTTCAAACCCTTCGCAAAACCAGCTTGCTGGCTCCTCTTCTTCCTCGGCTCCACAACTCACTAACAATGCTGTGGTTCCAGCAGCTAGATCGCAATGTCTTGACGTACTCAAAGCCTGGCAAGGTGTAGTCGCCGGTTTATTCACTTTCAACAGTGACAACCTCCAGTCTCCAACCTCAACTTTGAACTTCATGGAAAACACGTTGCCAATCTCGTCTGTTGGATTCAATGACAACTTTGTTGTGGACTCATCAATTACCTGTGAAGGTGGGGATATTTTAAAGGTCGACAGTAGTGGAAATGATTGGAAATGTTTGGAGAAATCAAACCAAATTCCGGAGTTAATGGAAAGATTCGATAACTCAATGGGATTGCATGAAATGTCCTTCTCCTCAGAGGATGCATGGTTTCAAGACTCATACAGGGCAGAAAACTTATTATTCGGGTATAATGGTTTGTGATTCTGGCGATCAGCAAAATTCATCAACGGCTCCTAACTAACATGCTCTGCTAGTAGTTTCGATCGAGGAGAACAAGAATTCACCATCTGATTCACATGTGTTCTACAATTAATCGTTAAATATCCCTTCCTATTAATGAAAGAAAAAATATATTATTCATTATCGAACCAAGAACCTCTAATTTTCTGCCAAATCCTCACTCATGTCAATAACTTGAACCAAATCTATATTAACAGGTTCAATTTGAACTATATTCAATTTGATAAGCACAATGATCGATGATGACTGCAATGAAGAGTGAATATGGAAGATATACGTTTTGAGAGTGAGAATAATGATCAGTCTCCCAAAAAGCAATGCATGTTCTTTCCCATGCCTGACTGCTTTCATTCCTTCTGTGCAAAGTATATTGGCCTTACTGACAAGGGGCCTGGAGTAGTCATTTCAGTCAGCTAAAAGCCAAACAATCTAGAATTATCTGGAGAAAGCAATATATAGCATAAAAAATTGCTGTTTCATAGAACCTTTTTATTCCTTAGTGAAATTGTCAATTTCCATTGGAGATGAATACTGAAGTTTGAAAAAAAAAAAAAAGAGAGAGAAACAATGTTTTATAATTATGTTTTTGATAAAGAAAGAAAGAGGGTGGTTGAATAAGATCGAGTGATATAGGTGTATCTGTCGAACTTATCAGCTTCATACGTAAATCAATTTTGTTAGGGTTATCGAGTAGTAATAATGGCAATATCGCCTACACCTTCTAATCTAGTTGGGCACTTTTAAGTATCTTGAAATTATTAAATACCTTCGTCTTCTTTTTACCAATATTTTTTTTTATATTTATTACTTCTTAAAGATTAATTAATGCATTACCCTCCATAAAATTATACCAAAAATCAATAATATTTTTTTGTGGTAATTGGTATAGATAAATTCTGCTAATCTAATTGCTGGATGATCACATTATTAGATGTTGATGTAACGAATTAATGTTATTAATGATATATATGCAACACAATTATACGATATTCATTATGATATGTATGCTTGAATATTATTGTATTTTGATTCGATTACAATCCTAATTGATATATATATATATATATATTTCTTTTTCTTTTTCTTTTTCTTTTTCTTTTTCTTCCATTGAATGCTAATAGCAGCATCATTATCTTCTCTAAAATCTCGGATCTCAAGCAAATCACAAAATGGAATGTTGTTGTACAATGCATGTGTAGAGCCAGACAGGGTTAGCTAAGTTAGCTAGCATCTGGTCCGGGCTACACTACATCTGATCCATCAAATGCTCCTGCTGGCCTATAAGTGTGACTGATCTAATGTACAGTAAAACACCAAAATGATTAAGTTGACCATTTGTACTTGTAAATTATGTTGGGTTTTTCTTTAAAATCTGATATAGTAAAACTACCAAATAATCACAAGTTACTCCACAACCAGTGTTTGGGAGGAACTGAGACAAAGAAAGCAGAAGGTGGATTGGCAGAGGCTCATTTGGTGCGAACTCCATATTCCTAAACATGCTATGGTTGCTTTTAACAAACTCCCTACAAAGGATCGACTGCTATCATGGGGATATCTGTGGATGAAGGCCGCGTGCTTTGTAAACGGAAAAGGGAGAGCAGAAATCATATTTTCTTCAGTTGCACATATTCAAAGAAAATTTAGAAACAAATTCTACAGCTTTGTAACCTGCAAAGGGAGGTGACACGATAGGAGGAGGAGTTTCAGTGAGCAATACGATGGCTGAAAGGAAAGACGTTCGATTTATTACTGCTATGGCCAGTGGCGGATCTTGACATTCCGTTTTGAGGGGGCCGATTAATATTATGTTTTAATCCATTTTTTATAAAACATATTTAATCATATTTTTATAGAAAAAATATATTTAATCATATTTATTAATATAAATATACATATGTATAAAAATATATTAAAGAATGAGTTTATAAAATTATAAAAGAAAAATTACTATACACACATTTAAAAGTAACATTCGAATATGATTTTTGTGTAAGAAAAATATTATAAGATAACATGACATAGAAATTTAGAGTAATTAAAAGTGAAATATGATATGGACAAAAATAATTGTGCTAAAAAAAAAGGAAAAATGTCAATAATTATGTAATTTGCTGGTAGAGTATTGAATTTTTAATTTTAGTAAATAAAATTCAATTATTAAAAATTCAATTCTTGACAAAAAATCATATTTAATACTTGATTAAAGACTTAGTGTAGATACCATATTTGGTCTAGGCCTAAATTCATTGGGCCAGGTTCAATAAAGTCAAATTATTAAGCCCAATTACACATTATTTTATATTTTATTTATTTATTTATTTTGGTTTTTATATTTTTGTTGATTATTCATTTATTTGTTTTTTGTTTATCTCTGATTTTTCAGTTGTTTTTTTATTTGATTTATCTTTTGTTATTAAATTATGTGTTAAGATAATGGGATAATAGTAATAATAAAGAAAAAAAGAGTTGAAAAATAAAAAAAAATAATTTTTGCTGTGAGTGCAGAATTATAGTTGGATTCAATATGTATAGGATAAATATTATGTTTTGTGATAATATAAAAATCTTGTCAACGATGGATTCATTGTCAATTAGAAACTCTTTGACTTATTCCCTATAAATACAAAGTTGAATCAAGCATAGAAAACACACAGATCAAAGAGAGAGTATACATAGAAAAGCACAGAGAAAAACACCCACGAAAGGTAGTTTGTTGGAAGATTTTTTAGATTTAAAAGATTTTTTTTTGAAAATTTTTTGAAAAGTTTTTAGAATCTGATTTAATTTTTCAATGACTTTCCGACGAGAATCCTAATTTCCAATAAGGTTCCCAATTTTCAACGTCAATTTTTCAGAAATCGATGAATTTTTGGCAACTTTTCGATGAACAAACTCAAATTCTAGCATAAATTTTTAAAATTTGATGAAGATTTAATTTGTGTTCTTAGGGGTTATAGAGAGAGAGGGAGAGAAAAGAGAAGAAAAGAGAGGAAGCAAATGAAATGTGATAGAAAAGAGGATTTTTGGCCAATTTATAACTTACCAAAACAACGCAGTTTTTGCCTTAAGCAACCCCCAAGATCTGTGTGTTTCTATTTAGGTGATCGACCCAAGTGTCGACCCGTCTCTATAACTTACGTTTCAACCAAAGTCTAGCAACTGAGCCGAGCCGCTTTTTAAGCCATTTTAGCTTTTTTTCCTGCAACCGAGCCAAGCCATTCATAACCAAGTTGTTTCCTATTTTGGTTTTTTTATTATTATTTTTATTTTGTTTATTTTATTTATTCTATTTATTTATTTGTTTTAAGTATTTTTGCATGATTAAATTTTAGAAAAAATATAAAATATATAAAACAAAAATAAATATTTTTTAAAATAAATAATAATTATCCAATGATGCAAATTTTAAAAATTTCAAATTATAAAATTTTATAAAATTTCTCGATGAGAAATTTTTTTTAAATTTATCCTAAATGATGAAATAAGTTAGATAAAGTTTCAACAACAATGATTAATATTTATTTTCAATTTAAAAAATAATAATAAAAAAAATAAATAAATAGAAAATTAGAAAAATTAATAAAATTTTAGAATTAAATACTAATTACCCAAGGATGAGATTCTTAAAAATTTTAAATGGTAAATTTTTTAAAAAATCTTTGGGTGAGAAATTTTTTTAAATTTGTCACAAAAGACGGAATAATTTAAATGAAATTTTAATAAAAGTAATTGTATTTTTTTTCCAAATAAGAAATTTTTTTGGTTCGAAAATATTTGATAATTACCCAAAATAAAATTATTAGAAATTTCAAATGGTAAATTTCATAACGTCTAGATCTGAAGATCTATCGCTAGACATTGATTTGAAGGAGTCACCACCGATCTTTTTTATCTAGGTGCGATTGGCCACCTAAAGAATCTATCCTTTTAGGGAATACCTAAGTTTAAGGGTCCCTAAAAGAATAGGTTCGGGTCTACTAACCAAAACAGGGTTCAAAAGTTCGGTTACGTGTGATGAAAGTTATAGCACCCTCACAACGCTCATCAAAAGATGGTACCAGCTTAATTTTGTGTTATCCAATAAGCCTTAAAAATTTATCAAGTAATTAATTATTAGAAATTATTCTCAATTAACTCTAATACTTTTAGCAAAAAATTGAGAAAATTTTCTCACTTCAAGAGTATGCAAGAAAACTATTGTTTCACTTGCAGAGGCTCCATCGTTAGATTATTTAACATTAAAAAAAATCAAAAGAAATAAAAAAGGAAAAGAAAAATGATTGCTTTTGTACAGGAAAAAATTGATACTTTTAACTTTTCCCCAAAATATTTTTTTGAAACTTTAATTTTGAGGAGAATTTATACTTTTAACTTTTTCTCAAAAAAAATCTTTTTTTGAAAATTTATTTTTAAGAAAAAGTGATACTTTCAATTTTTCTTCAAAAATATTTTTTTGGAAACTTTAATTTCGAGGAAAATTGATACTTTCAACTTTTCCTCAAAAAAACCTTTTTTGAAAATTTATTTTTAAGGAAAATTAATACTTTCAACTTTTCTCCAAAAATATTTTTTTGAAATTTTATTTTTGAAGAAAATTGATACTTTCAACTTTTCCTCACAAAAAACTTTTTTTGAAAACTTATTTTTAAGGAAAATTGATACTTTCAACTTTTTTCAAAAAATATTTTTTTGAAACTTTAATTTCGAGAAAAATTGATACTTTCAACTTTTTCTCAAAAATATTTCTTTTTGAAAATTTTTATTTTTTGCAAAAAAAAATACTCCTAAAAATAACTAACACATAAAAAAAATAAATAAATAAATAAATAAAATACCAAAAAAAAAATCTCAGTTTGAGGAATTCGACGCGACTCTAGGCACAAAAAGCGGCTTGAGATGTAAAAAGTGATTTAATAATTCGGCTCAAAGACAAAAACAATAGGACATTACAGTCGATTGATCCACAATGCTCTGCAATCACCAAAGGATTGAGCAATGCATGGTATCTTCAATGCATCAACAAATTTGATGGTGCTAATCAAATCTCCATCCACCTCAAGATTGACCACACCACCAAAGCCTGTCATTTGCTGCTTGGCAATTCCATGTTCAGGATGACTTGGCAAGCCTGGATAATAGACACGCTCACCTTAGGATGTGCCTCTAAAACTTTGGCCATCCTTAATGCTGTCAAATTATGTTACTGTACATGAAGAGACCTGGCACATCACAAGCCATCTTACAACAATTAAAAAAGAAGGGCATGTGACTCAGGTTTGCTTTCTTCAAATCTTACCCTCTTCACGGGTGGACGCCGATTGAAATCATCGCTCGCTGGTAGTTATCGAGCTACAGTGCCTCGTCGCCATAGCTTTTAGTCGAATTATAGATAGAAAAGAGCTGGAGGAAGGCTCTCGCTCAGTAAAAAGCAGGATAGGGAAGGAAAAAGCAGAATACAACTATCTTGAGGTAATAACATAAAGGGAATGTGCAAAAGAGATAAGACGTTTCAAAGGAGAACATGATGTAGTTCCAGCAGAGACAGTAGTTTCTTTCTGATCCTCTTCTTGTTAGCCTTTTAACTTAATAAAATTAGTCTGCGTCTCATCGTACATGGAAGATGAAAAAGACACATTGCGATGAGACATCGAAAGGAGGGCAAGTTACGAGCAGAAATACCACGACAATGCACCACCACAGAGGAAGACTCAGATGAAGGCAGTAAAGGATGGTCAGAAATCGTAAATAATATAAATTTTCCAATGTCACCGTCCCCATTGGAGAATCCTATCGGGCAACAAACTCTGCCTTGTTCTTACGTTCCCATCGCCAGTGAATTCATACCAAAAATAAATCCCAAAATCCCTATTTTGCCCCCTTTCGCTAACTACATATAATCTTGCTTTTTCTTCAATCCAGACAAACACAATGCAGCTCAAAAAATAAATGAAGAGAAGACACAGAGGCCAGCAACAAAGCCTACGCAAATCTTCAATACAATCAGAGATAGCCAGCTTCAAAACAGGCCCCACAAAAAATCAAAAGCGTCACGAAATCAATAAAAAAAAGTGAAAGAGCTCCGTCGATGAATTGAATGGGAATGTTGACAGAGCTCTGATAAAACAACTCAACTCAACTCTCACAGATGTCCTCTATTCAATAAAATGCCAAAACTAGAAACACGACCTGAGAGAAAAAGTGATTATTAGATATGTATTTATTATTTTTGAAGTAACTTGCCCATTTCTGAAAGCACCAAATACGAGGAAATCCCGATCATCAGACATTCCAGATCTCCAAGAAGGTCCCCTTCCCTTCAAACCTAGAGTAATTCCATCAGATTGGACAAATCTTGGTCTTTAAACACTTCTCGGGTCATGGATGGAGAGGTCACCATGATACCAATCCTGCTTCCAAGTTGGAGTTTCACAACTAGCCCGTAGGTATGAGCTAGTACAACAAAGTAAGAGTGAAGGTCAAGGTCAATGAAGGGAAGGTTTCCCACCAAGGGGAAGCCTTGAGGGCTTGGTGGCGATGGGGGTTTTCCCTTTTATTTTGCTTCTATTTTCTCCTCATCCTTTTTCTTGTATATTCATTGTTGATATATAGATTCATACTGATAGAGTTTCAATTCAAATCAAATTAGTCATCCAATGCTAAAGATTAGCATCTAGATAACAATCATCACAATCACCAAGTCTAATCTCAATCTTTCAACTTTTTTCTCTTTTTTTAATTTATCAGATAATCAAGAGAAAGAAAAAAATAAATCATAAAATAAAAATAAAAATGATAAATATGAAATAAAAAAATCTAAAATAAAAATGAATAAAAATCTCTACAACAGAGTTTGGATTAGTCTCAATTGACAAAGAATCTCGGATAAAATAAGATGTCTACAGCTACCCCTTTTTGCACATTCTCTGCGAAGCAGGAATTGTGCAAAGACGTAAACACCCATTCAAGACTCAACTTGACACTTTTTTTGTTTTTATTTTTTTTACCTTTTTTTTTGTTTTGTTTTGTTTTGTTTTTTTTTTGTTTTTTTTTTTGTTAAAATTTTGATCAAAGCTCTTCTAAGCAGAGGCTTAACAACTTTAGAAAAATAAATGGCTCCTCTAATCAGAGGTAATTTTTTTTATTTTTTTTTTAATTTGATCAAAGCTCCTCTAAGCAGAGGCTTAACGACTTTGAGAAACATAAACAAAGCTCTTCTAAACAGAGGCAACTCCGACTTGAGAAAAGTATACAAAGCTCTTCTAAGCAGAGGCACCATGACTTCAAAATAAATGCTCTCTAAACAGAAACACCACAACTTTGAAAAGTAAATTGCTCATCTAAATAGAGGCAACCACGACTTTGGAAAATAAATAGCTTCTTTAATCAGAGGCTTAACGACTTGAAAAAATAAACAAATTCTCTAAACAGAAACACCATGACTTTAAAAATAAATACTCCTCTAAACAGAGGCACCACAATTTTGAAAAGTAAATTGCTCCTCTAAATAGAGGCACCGTAACTTTTGGAAAGTAAACTGCTCCTCTAAATAGAGGTACCACAATTTTGAAAAGTAAATTACTCCTCTAAACAGAGGCACTTCAACTTTGAAAAGTAAATTGCTTCTCTAAATAGAGGCAACAACGACTTTGAAAAATAAATTACTCCTTAACAATCATGTTCAAATGAGTTATAGATCATGACTGAAGGAATTTTGTAATGGGAACTCAAGAATTTACAATTTGAGTTCAACATTCAAAGGTTCAGATTGGCAAGAACCTTTCAACTTCATAAGAATTTACTGAAATTTGATTCTCAAAATTTTAGTTTTGTTTAAATTTGCAAGATCTCAAGATTTACATTTGCAACTTGCAAGACTCACATCAAAGATCCTCATTTGAATTTTGAAGGCTAACATCCAAAAGTTTGAGGCTTTTTAAAGGTTTGCATTTGGCAAGCTTAGGATTCGCATCCAAAAATTCAAAGCTTCTCATTTAAGTTCAAAGGCTCAGCAATAAAACTTAGAGTTTCACATCTAAGTTCAAAGGTTCTCATTTTAAAAAATTTAGAGATTCATATCTAAAAAGTTGAAGCTTTGTATTTTGGAGATTCCCATCCAAAAGTTTAAAACTTTTCATTCTAGTTCGAAGGTTCACATTTGACGAACTTTAGGGTTTCACTCCTCAAAGATTCTCATTTTGAAACTCAAAGATTCTCATTTGAGTTCTCAAAAATTCTCATCAAAATATTCATAATTTTTTCAAGTGACTCAAAAATTTACATGAATGAATGTTATGACCAAAGAAGCAAATGCCTTCTTAATGATGCAAATGTGGTAACCCATATTCTCATAGTGCCATGCATGTCCAAACAAAGTTTAATTCATCGAATTATGTGCATATATTATTCAAGCAATGATGCCCCCCTGATGCATGTAATGCAGACGTCTATGTCATAAAATTCTAAATAATTCTGGTAATATGGCTCTCAAAACTTTACCATTTCGTATGTCTTCCTTGTTTAGTTTCTCAATACTTTGGAATAAGTTTCATCAATTGATCATCACTTGACCACCATTCATATACTTTTCAGCACTAACAAATTTCAGAACAAGTTTCAACCACCATCACTAGGTCATTACTTATAAGTGTCTCAACATTAACCGTTCCAAAATAAACTTTATCCACTGATTATTTTCATCATTCAATCATAACTTGCAAGTCATATCGACCAATTCATCCTTGTACTCATCACTTGGTTATTTCACTTTTCAAGATTTGTCCCATCTTTATTTTATTATCCAATTCATCATCATATTCTCTATTTGGTCACATCATATATCCTTTCAAATCATCTCTTTTAGGTTTCTACCATTTCTTCATTTTGTTACCACCATCATCTTAGATTTCTCTTTAAAAGAATGCAAGATTTTTTTATGCACATTTTTATTCATTCATTATGAATTCAATTCTTGACAAATACAATGCAATCAAGCATTTTCTTAATTCATTCTAGGGGTGTAACAATAAGAGAACACAAGGTGAATTATGGTAAAGATAATCAATGAAGATCTATTTTGGTATAAAACAAATGAAAAATGAAATAAATTGGATACATGTCATTGGGATGAATGGTATGTCCAAATGATGAATATTCAAACAATTCTCAACATTAATCTAGGATTATTTTTTAAAAACTCATTCCATTTACTATTGAAGTCATTTTGAGCTTGGTGAACTTTACCCCAGTCTTTGAGGGATCTTCAGATGTCTTTGATCTTCCATCCATGTGAACCATTTGACCTAGATCTTTTTTTACCCAAATCACCTTTTCAGGTTTTCAATTTGAATCTTTTTTTCATTTTTTTTTCTTTTTTTTTCTCCATTTTTTTTTTCATTTTTCATCATCTTCTTTTCTTTTTTCTCATTTTTCATCCATTGTTGATATCTTTCCACACATCAAACTTTAGAGCAATGTAGCATGATTCCATTGTTTCATCATGAGCATGCCTTCTCCCAACATATAATCATTTAAGTTGAGCATTCACACTTGATCCAAATAAACTTTTCAAGGTTATAATATAGGCCAAGGTGAAGGGTCATAAAAAAAATGGATATAATAGGCTCAAAACATGTATTAAAAAGGTTCAAGACTAAAGGATTATTTGATGCGACTTGGCATTTTACCCTTACATCATTTCACTACTTTTTCTTTTCTCACACAAAAGATTCTCATTATTTTACCCCAAATCATGTGTGGCATTTATTTTTTCTTTTGCTTTTCTTTCTCTTTCCATCTTTGAGACCTTTTGTGATATTTTTTTCAAAAATTACCTCACAGTGTAGAGGGTGATCATTGGTTAGGCTCTTCAGAAAAAAAAATCATAATAGGCTCAAAGGGATAGCAATAAATGGTTTTTTGAATGGTAAAAGAAAGATGACCATTTTTCATCTCAATTGTGAATACTTTTTTTGAACATCATCTATTGAACAAAGCTCATGAACCTGTATAAAAGATTGTATATCTTCAAAACATATCTATTTCATCTCTGGTAACAGCTTACTTTTTTGCTCAAATGATCTCCTCATATTAATGTGGATGAGTTCTCAAAATTAAATTCCAAAATTATTGTTATCATTGTCTAAATATTCATCATCCAAAATTTAAAAATGGGAATGTAAAGTTGTGAAAGGTAACAGGGCATGAAATAATGGTCGAGTGAAAGAAAAAATGTAATGAAATGTATTAACTTGCCTTTATTAAGATGATAACAAGTGAAATCATATTGCAAAAAAGAAATCTTAACATTACTTTAAAAGAACTCTTAAAATGACAAGTAGCATTCAACCAGTTTTAACATCCTCTTTAAAATCATGCTTCTGTGCAATCAGGTGAAGGATTTTTATCTCACCCCAGTGATTCATTGTGACTCTTCATATTCTTGATCCTCAAACAAAATGATTGAAATTTTTTTGTCGAGTTATAAATATACAAGCTTGACCATTTGAGCGACTGCTTCCATTATCATGCTCCTTATTGTAGTGCTTCTGGTAAAGGTAATCTTGTCAACATTGGGATGAGATGCCAAAGGAATCGTAACTTTCGAGCCCGATCTAGTCAGAATGTTCAAGACATCTGGAGGAAAACTAAACTTCCTACACACGTTAGCCAGCTCCAAATAGGTGATAGATACCAACTCGAAAGGTTTCAGTATTACAGCACAATCTGTAGCCAAAGCAAGAGCTACTTTTCAGATGGCTATCAACAGTAGATAATTTCATAAAGTAATCAATCCAACGACCCCAAGTGGTTTCTTAAGCACATAACTCTTAAATGTCTCAATAGAAAAAGAGATAGCAACCTCTTGCTTCACACCCAAACCTTCAGCAAGGTATGTATAGTACTCAAAACATGCAGTAACATCATCAATGTCTCAAGTTGCTTCATCAAGTGGTTTCTCGCAATCAATTGCTCAAGCTTTGCTAATTCAAATTTTCTCTCTGTTATCTTGAAAATGATGGTCCGTAAATACTTGGCACGAATAATGCCAGAAGCTGAAGCCTAATCTTTACCTTTGTTTCTAGAAAAAGCTCTCTGAGCAGCAGCCATCGCAAGCTCCACATCTTCAACTATAGTTACCAAAATATGATTAATGTTCTGTTCAATTGTAGGATAGATAATTGAAATTCACTTCTTGAGAACAAGCTCTTTCCATTCACTGTCAATGAGTAACATTCGACTCAAAATTTGAACCACCATATTAAATCAGTTTGCCTCTCCCCTTTTTTTTAGTTTCACTCTCATCCTCAAACCAGTGTCTTAGAAGCCTTTTTCTCTTTTTCTATGATCTTTTCCTAATCTCTGTACTCGTGTTTCATTGTTGCTCTTCTTTGATCAAAACTTACCATTCCATCCTTGATTAATCATTGCACCTCATGCTTTAGAGTAGTGTAATTTTTAGTGCAATGGTCAACAATTTTATAGTGGTAGTCACAGTGAGCTGTAAGATTATACCACTTAAGATAAGGTGATTTGAACGGGTCCACACGACTTGGAAGTAATCAGGTGACTATTATAGAGCTCTCGATATAACTTCATATAAGTCATGAGGATTGGATCAGATACAAGTTTTTCTCGAATAGTCCATTGCTCTCGTGAACTACTTTTCAGGCTAATATGATAAATTTAGGGTTTTACATGAGTTTGACTGTTAATGCTATATATGAGAGCTTAGGGGATAAAAACGGGTTGGTATATGGATGAATTAGGTGGTTGTAGGGCTAGTTGGTATGGATAAGATGAAGTATTGTTCACAGTATGATAGTATAGAGGGTAATCTGAGGGTAGATAGGGTTGATATCCCCTGAACTATCTGTCAAAGCCTACAGCTTGAGCTTAAGTCTTTTTTTTCTTAGGTACCTTCTTGGTTTTTCCTCCATTCAGCTTGTCATTTTTAATGACATTCTCAATTATTTCACTTGAAATCATCATGTCAGCGAAATTTTTTATGGCATTTCCTATTATTTTTTCATAATAAGGGGATTTGAAAGTGCTGACAAATAATACGGTGGTCTCCTTTTCAGTCAAAGAAGGTTGCATCTGAGTAGCCATGTTCTTCCACCTCTGAGCATATTTTTTGAATGATTCAATTGCTTTCTTTTTTATATTCTGTAAAAAAAGATGATCAAAGGTCAAGTCTATTATATATCGGTATTGACTAATAAAAGCATGAGCCATATCGCTTCAAGAACAAATACGTGTCCTGTCTAACTGGACATATCATCTAGCAGCAGAGCCTGTTAAGCTATCTTAAAAAATGTGCATAAAGAGTTTTCTATTATTGGCATGGGCAGTCATTTTTTGACAATACATAGTAATGTGAGTTTTTGGATACCTTGTACCATCATATTTCTCAAACTCTGGCACTTTAAACTTCAGAGGGATAACCACATTCGGGACTACACAAAGTCCATCAGCATCGACAGAACCATAGAAACTCACTCCTTCCACTACTCGTAGCCTTTCTTCTAACAAGTTTATCTTTTGTTCAGCTTTTAAGGTTTCTACAAGCTCCTTCCCTTTGGGCCTCAATTTTTCTTTTTTTTTTTTTTTAGATTATCCAAATTAGGGACTGGTATTAGTTTTACTGCCTTTTCGATAAAAATAAAATTTATATAATTTTGGTACTGTCTTTTATTTGAATCTCATGGCATTCTGGATATGTATACCTTATAAGATAGGTGAACTGCTGTGATGGTGGACCTTATGCAGGTTGGACTTGATGTGGCTTGAAACTATGAGGGTACAGTGGGTTATCCTCTTATTGTTGGCTAGCATTCTCCTCTATTATCTTCCCCTTGTTTAACTTGTTCAAAGCCTCTAAAATCTTATTCAACTCCCCTTCTAACTTCTCTTGAACTTTCTCGAGACGATTGAAATTTTCTTGTTCCATTAGTCTAGCTTGAGCTTTTGTATTGTATTGATGAGTGGGATTGTTTGGTGGAGCTATCCTTGAACTTTTAGCACCATAATTATGATTAGAAATGTTATGCTATGCTTTATGTATGATTCGTTGATACACGAATGAAATGTACATTTTTATGGATGAAATCTAATATGAAATGGATGCAAATGATTGTGTTAAAACATGATCATGAAAATAATGTAGATGCACAAAATCAGACAAACAACATAGTTAGTTTCACAAATGAACTGAAAGTGATGCTGATGCATAATGTTACATATGATAATGAAAATGATGCACAAAGTCAGACTATCAAAATGATTAGATTAACATTTTTTTTGTGTTCTAGTTTCAGGGTATACCTATCATTGGGTAAAAAGGGCTCTATCTTAGGTTTAGGCACTTCTAAGGTTCATTATATGTGGTTCAAGGTTAAAGTCTAAAGGTTTCCAAATTACTCTTTATATCATTTTCCATCACAGACTAGTAAGGCACCCTAATCCTTACCCATTACAGGTTACAAGCGAAAAAGGTTCAATTTGAATGGGAGTATTTCGCTAGCCACTGTGGAGGCATTAAACTTCATGAAAGCAATAGGTACTTTACTCTCTCCTAAAGGGACGGAGCTTGGGTATAGAGCTCATGTTATGCATATGCATATGAATGACATAATTAACAAAGTAAATAAACATGAATGAATAAAAAATCTATACAAAAAGGTTTAATTTTATTAGGCTTTTGGATAACATAAATTTATTTACTGGCCTGACTCTCGGACTTCCCCAACGGAGTTGTCAAGCTGTCATAACGTCTAGATCCGAGGATCTATCGCTAGATATTGGCTTAAAGGAGTCACCACCAATTTTTTTTATCTAGGTGCGATTGGCCATCTAAGGAATCTATCATTTTAGGGAACACCTAAGTTTAAGGGTCTTTAAAAGAATAGGTTCGGGTTTACTAACCAGAACAGAGTTTGGAAGTTTGGTTACGTGTGAGAAAGGTTATAACATCCTCACAACGCCCATCAAAAGATGGTACCAGCTTAATTTTATGTTATCTAATAAGCCTTAAAAATTTACCAATTAATTAACTATTAGAAATTATTCTCAATTAACTCTAATACTTTTAGCAAAAAATTAAAAAAATTTTCTCACCTCAAGAATATGCAAGAAAACTATTGTTTCACTTACAGAGGCTCTATCGTCAGATTATTTAACATTAAAGAAAATCAAAAGAAATTAAAAAGAAAAAAAATGATTGCTTTTGTACAGAGGAAAATTGATACTTTCAACTTTTTCCCAAAATATTTTTTTGAAACTTTAATTTCGAGGAAAATTGATACTTTCAATTTTTCCTCAAAAAAATATTTTTTTGAGAATTTATTTTTAAGGAAAATTGATACTTTCAATTTTTTCTCCAAAATATTTTTTTGGAAACTTTAATTTCAAGAAAAATTGATACTTTCAACTTTTTCTCAAAAATATTTTTTTGAAACTTTAATTTCGAGGAAAATTGATACTTTCAACTTTTCCTTAAAAAAACTTTTTTTGAAAACTTATTTTTAAGCAAAATTGATACTTTCAACTTTTTTCCAAAAATATTTTTTTGAAACTTTATTTCGAGAAAAATTGATACTTTCAACTTTTCTTCAAAAATATTTCTTTTTGAAAATTTTTATTTTTTACAAAAAAAAATACTCCTAAAAATAACTAACGGATAAAAAAACAAATAAATAAATAAATAAAATACCAAAAAAAAGAATATCTGGGCTTGAGGAATTCAACACAGCTCCGCACAAAAGGCGACTTTAGATGTAAAAAGTGATTTAATAATTTGGCTCATAGACAAAAATAATATGACATTATAGCTGGTTGATCCACAATGCTCTACAGTCACCAAAGGATAGAGCAATGTATGGTATCTTCAATGCATCAACAAATTTGATGGTGGTCATCAAATCTCCATCCACCTCAAGACTGACCACACCACCAAAGCCTATCATTTGCTGCTTGGCAATTCCATGTTCAGGATGACTTGGCAAGCCTAGATAATAGACACGTCTCACCTTATGATGTGCTTTTAAAACTTTGGCCATCCTTAATGCTGTCAAATTATGTTACTGTACATGAAGAGACCTGGCACATCACAAGCTATCTTACAACAATTAAAAAAGAAGGGCATGTGACTCAGGTTTGCTTTCTTCAAATCTTTCCCTCTTCACGGGTGGATGTCGGTTGAAATCATCGCTCGCTGGTAGTTATCGGGCTACAGTGCCTCGTTGCCATAGCTTTTAGTCGAATTGTGGATAGAAAAGAGCTGGAGGAAGGCTCTCGCTCAGTAAAAAGTAAGATAGGGAAGGAGGGAGCAGAATACAACTGTCTTGAGGTAATAATAGAAAGGGAATGTGCAAAAGAGATAAAAGGTTTCAAAGGAGAACGTGGTGTAGTTCCAGCAGAGACAGCGGTTTCTTCCTGATCCTCTTCTTGTTAGCCTTTTAACTCAAGAAAATCAGTTTGGGTCCCATCGTACATGGAAGAAGAAAAAGACACATTACAACGAGACAGTGAAAGGAGGGCAAGTTACGAGCAGAAGTACCATGGCAATGCACCACCACAGAGGAAGACTCAGATGAAGACAGTAAAGGGTGGTCAGAAATCATAAATAATATAAATTTTCCAATGTCACCGTCCCCATTGGAGAATCCTATCGGGCAACAAACTCTGCCTTGTTCTTACGTTGCCGTTGCTGGTAAATTCATACCAAAAATAAATTTCAAAATCCCTATTTTGCCCCATTCGCTAACTACATATAATCTTGCTTCTTCTTCAATCCAGACAAACACAATGCAGCTCAAAAAATAAATGAAGAAAAGACACAGAGGCCAACAACAAAGCCTACGCAAATCTTCAATACAATTAGAGACAACCAGCTTCAAAACAGGCCCCACAAAAAATCAAAAGCATCACGAAATCAATAAAAAAAAAGTGAAAGAGCTCTGTCGATGAATTGAATGGGAACGTTGACAGAGCTCTGATAAAACAACTCAACTCAGCTCCTACAGATCTCCTCTATTCAATAAAATGCCAAAACTAGAAACACGACCTGAGAGAAGAAGCTATTATTAGATATGTATTTATTATTTTTAAAGTAACTTGCCCATTTCTAAAAGCACCAAATACGGGGAAATCTCAATCATCAGACATTCTAGATCTCCAAGAAGGTCCCCTTCTCCTCAAACCTAGAGCAATTCCATCAGATTGGACAAATCTTGGTCTTTAAGCACTTCTCGGGTCATAGATGGAGAGGTCACCAGGATACCAATCCTGCTTCCAAGTTGGAGTTTCACAACTGGCCCGTAGGTATGAGCTAGTACAGCAAAGTAAGAGTGAAGGTCAAGGTCAATGAAGGGAAGGTTTCCTACCAAGAGGAAGCCTCGAGGGCTTGGTGGCGATGTGGGTTTCCCTTTTTGTTTTGCTTTTGTTTTCTCCTCCTCTTTTTTCTTGTATATTCATTGTTGATATATAGATTCATACTGATAGAATTTCAATTCAAGTTCAATTAGTCATCCAATGCTAAAGATTAGCATCTAGATAATAATTATCACAATCACCAAGCCTAATCTCAATCTTTCAGCTTTTTTCCCTCTTTTCTTTTTTAATTAATCAGACAATCAAGAGAAAAAACAAAGAAAATAAATCATAAAATAAAAATAAAAATGATAAATATGAAATAAAAAAAATCTAAAATAAAAATAAATAAAAATCCCTACAACCGAACTTGGATTAGTTTCAATTGACAAAGAATCCCGGATAAAATAGGGTGTCTACAGTAAATTTTCTAAGAAATCTTTATGTGAGAAATTTCTTTAAATTTGCCTCAAATTGTGAAATAATTTAAATGAAATTTCAATAAAAATAATTGTATTCTTTTTCAAATAATTTTTTTTTGGTTGGAAAATATTTGATAATTACCCAATGATGAGATTCTTAGAAATTTCAAATAGTAAATTTTTAAAAAAAATCTCTAGGTGAAAATTTTTTTTAAAATATGTCTCAAATGGTGGAAGAATTTAAATGAAACTTCGAACAATAATTATCATATTATTTTCTTTTCAAAGACAAAAAAAAAATTTTAAATTGATCCAAATTGTGAAAAATTTAGAAATAAAACTTGTGAAGTAAAAATAAATTTCAATGATGAAATTCTCAGTAATCGCAAAAGGTTGATTATCTGAAAAATTTTTAAGTAAGAAAATATTTTTAATTTTGGCTCAAATGGTGAATGAATTAGATATATTTTTAATAAAAACAAAACTCAATAAAAAAATGATTAAACCTTTTTTTTTCTATGAGGAAGCCTCTTCAATAAAACAAATGAAATTCTTGAATACTCTTGAGGTGATGACATAATTTTTAAACAATCTACCAGATTAATAAAGAAATCTTAAAAGTTACTTTCAATATTTAAACATTAAAATTTAATACTATTAGAATCGAGACTTTAGGATAATTTAAAATAAAATAGTACCGTCCTTTATATGAGCATGTAGGGATGCTATAACCTTCTCTACATGTAATTGAACTCTCAAACTCTATTCTGATTAGTAGACTAAAACATATTCTTTTAAGGACTCTTAGTCAAGCTTAGGATCTCCTCAAAGGGATAGATTTAATAGATGACTAATCACACTTAGAAAAATATTGGTGATGACTCCATTTTTTAAGTTTAGTTATAAATTTACGGATTTATATGTTATGACACTTGATATTGTCGAAAAAATTAAAAAATTAAAATCACATTATCGTGATTTAAAATAAATAATAAAACTTTTGATTTTAAAAATTTCTAAATAATGATTAGTGGATTTAATAAAAAGATAAATAGTAATGTAATTTTAATCCCTTAATTAGATTGCAAGTAACAAAATTAAATTATGAAATCATAAAAAAAAATTTAATTAATATTTTTAATTTAAAGGTCGATTTAAATTTAGTTAACCACACACACACACACACACACACACACACACACACACACACACACACACACACACACACACACACACACACACACACACACACACACACACACACACACACACACACACACACACACACACACACACACACACACACACACACACACACACACACACACACACACACACACACACACACTCCCGAAATGGTTTCAAAAAATTTTGGGGGACCAAGGCCCCCTGAAGCACACATTATGATCCTCCAATAGCTGAGGCTAGCTTGGGGAGCCTACATATATATGCTCTGGGCAAAAAGGAATAAGAGACTCTACAATTAAGAGGAAATGGTAGGTGGACTGATAGTGAAGCAGATCAGAAATGTAGTAAAGCTAAGATTAGTAGGAATAAGCAATATAGTTAATGATCGAATAAATCAAAATTTGAGAGAATAATGGGAATTAAATTGAGATATAATAATAAGAAATTCAGTAGAGATATTATTGTATAGGAAGTGAGACATTATTGTACTTGGTGCTTGTAACAGTGATTATTGTTTCTTGGATAATAAATACTTATCTAAATAATCTAATAGAAATCCATTTTATGAAAATACTACTAATGCAAATAGTACTAGTTATGGACATGGAAGAAGTAGGTACAAGAATATAAATGTTGGAACATGCATGTTCGACCATGTAACTCAAACAAGGTTTATATTATTCTTTTTTATTTTAAATTAAAACAACAGTAGGCGAATTAATGCATGATTTTGGAGAGTAAAATTATTATTCTCCGAATATAATTATACTATCTCTGAAGAAACTAAGCCACTTTGGGGGCAAAGATTTTAACTTATTAATACCTCCTGTGTGTTTGTCGTACAAGATCTTCACTGCTAATAGTGATAATTATGCATCAAAATCTTGTGATCGAAGTTAAATCATGTCAAAATTCCGTTATAGTTCTCATGAATTTTTTTTTTGAAAATTGAAGCAAAATTTTATTGAGAAGATGGATACAAATTATAGCCAGGCAACCAAGTCATGATCGCGAAACACACCTTAGTAAAAGAATCTGCAAAATTAGCTAGCTTTCCTATATATATATGAACAAAAGAAAATTTTTTCTATGCCTGCTAAGAAGTTGAGAAGTCTGTTAATAATCGCGTTGTATCTCTAGGAACTATCATTGATTTTCTTTAGCCAGGAGGTAACAACAATCGAATCACTTTCAACTATTAATTCTTTCATCGGAATGGGGTTAATTCTCACGAAATTAAGTTAGCGAAGATCATAATTACTTCTAGCTTTCAAGGTTTGATCATGGTTGAAGTGGCCAACAACGGGTGATTGATGGTTATGGCATACATGATACTATATATTAATTTGGAAGCGTTTTAAACAATGAGTACCCGTTATAACTTAAACATTGTCTACATGTTTATTTGTCTTATTACACGTACTCGACCTACATACCTTCGCATCGAGTTCTATATCATATCAAGTTGATCTTCATCAAAAGGCTCATATTGATGATTTACCTCTAAATAGCTAAGTAGATTGAGTACCAACACAATAATCACCCCAAAAGGTAATATAATTTCAACACGTATAGTGAAAATCCTTCTCACCCATTTTCACCGTGCTTCCAAATGATCTTTAAATGACAAAATATTTCATTTGTATTACTCTTGTTTTCTTATATGAAATGAATAAGTTTTGAAAAAAAAATTTCTTGATCAATAAAATCACAACGTATTTAATTGATTTATAATTTAACTTATTCATATAATCATTGTAAAAGTGTTTCAGCATCTATAATTTTTTTCTTAAGATATGACTTCATTTATAAAAGCTAACATACAATTCGAATATTCGTACTAGTGCACGGTAAAGTGATTCAATGTATTAATGGAAGGCCACAATCAAAGAGGTTAATGCATTTCACTGTAGCCCTTAACTATAACATCTCACAATTCCTTATAATTTGTACTATTTCCTCAAAAATCACACAAGCATAGATGTCTTTTTTGGTGTATACAGATAGAAATGTCTTGCGGTTCACATATTGATTCTAATTAATGAAGGCGTTTAATTTTTTAGGGTTTTTTTGTTTACCCCACCCCAGTCCCGAATTCAGTACTAGTAATTTATTCCAATGGGACTACCTGGGCCAAAATATTCAATCTGTTGGGCCGTTGGTACCACATGAATATATAAATTACTCGTGAAATTTACTGACGTGTGTCATTATAACATAAAGATTGGTTAACATACTATTTATAGTACATGATTAATGTCATAGTTTCAATGCATTGAAAACCAAAAGAAAAAAAATTAATCCAGATGGTGATGTATCATGAGAAAACTTATATGAAATTTTATAGATAAAGTTTGTTAAATTTAAAAAAAAAATGATTTAATAAAAATTTTAATTAAAAATTAAAATCGATAAATTGGTAAAGTTTAATATGAAGATCAATAATATATAAAAAATTATTTAAAATATTATTTATAATTTAAATTTAATCGATATTTATTTAACAGTAAAAATTATATCAATATTTTTATTAAAAATATCTATATAATAATATATATCAAAATTAATTAAAAAATTTTAAATTTTGTATATTTAACTTATATAATAAAATCTTTCAATTCATCAAGTTTAATTTTTAATTTTTAATTTAATTTAATTCTTTTTAATTAAAAACTTTACCAACTTTACTTGAATATCTTCGTCTAAATCTTTTGGCGGTATATTGTAGTAGTATTTAATATGGGCATAATAGACCAATTGCTGTGGAAATACGTCAGAACAATTCTATGGACCAAGATCCAGCAGAAACAATTTGGTGAGGCTCTGATCAGATTCAGCAAGCATGCGGAACTGGGAATTGGACCATGTTATTGCTTTAATAAAAGTGAATAATTGTTCTGTTGCAGCAGCTGCTGTCTAGTGTATAATTAACCCGATTTGTCTCCACATAAAGAGAACCAAAATCTTGAATGCTGCCTTTGAGACCTTGATCGACGGATGACAATATCGATGTTGACACTTGGAGTACATTATTATTATAAAATTAAAGTAACTTCTTCTATTGGCTGCAAAGTGAAAAGCTTTTCATTCCATTCCATCCAAGAAAATCTCACTTCTCAACGACCCAATTACTAAAACTAATTATAAATTATCAACAGCTGAAGTGATTTAACTTGAAAATTATTAAAAAAAATTGATGATTTTATGAGACCTCAATCTTATGTTGGAAGAATATAATAATATAATATGTATATATATTTAAAATTATATTTATAAAATATTTTTTATAAAATAAAATTATAAAAATTTTGGATCAAAATGAATAATATTTCATAAATTGAATGTAAATTCTCACCAATGATATCAAAGTGATAATCAATTAGACGAAAATTAAATATTATATCATAAAAATTACTTTTAAAATCTTAAAAGAATTAAATGTTACATAATAAAAATTATTTTTAAAATCTCGATATTTAGTGTGATTCTAATTTTATAAATTTATGAGTATTTTATGTTAAGTTTAACAAAGATGTTAAACTTCATCTAAAAAAATTATGACACACCAATCTCATAATAATAAAATATAAAAATATAATATAATATATATATAAATTTAAATCCACATTTTTTAAATATCTTTTATAAAATAAAATCATAAAACTTTTGTATAAAAATAAATATTAACTTATAAGTTATTACATATCTTTACAAATTTAATTATGATACCATCACTTATAAATAAATATGCAAACAATAAAAAAGGACAAACCACTGGGCTGCAGGCTGTGGCGTTGAAAGAGATAGAATCGAACTGACAAGATCTGTCTCACCTTTAATGTAAGCAGTGTTGGTAGTTGTGATAATTATGATTTACACAATGCATGAAATTGTGCCCTGCATGCCTGTCTATAGGGCAGCATTTTTTTAGCCCATGGCTTGTGTTCTTTGATGATAAAATTCACTAATCCAGACAGGGCCAAAGTTGTAGTACTTAGAAATTAATAAGAATGCATACACTTATAATAATTTTAGTTTTGGTTTTTTAATACTTAATTTGGTGATGAGGGATGCCAATGAACTTCATCTCATTCTCAATTGAGTTAATTTGGTGATGAGGGATGCCAATGAACTTCATCTCATTCTCAATTGAGTGTGGTTCTTCTCAAATTAATGTGCTGAAGACCCATATAAATTATAATATATATAGAGAGAGAGAACTTTATACAAACAAAATTAATAATTAATGTATTCAATTTTTTATGAAAATTTACATTAATGGAATGTTATTTTTAAATAAAATTTTAATCAATCTTATCAAATACTTATAAGAAACATGCTAACACAAACCTTTTTAATAAAATTACTTATTTTTCCTGATAATATATATAGTTATAGAACTCGACTTTTGTACAAATTTTTATGAGCCTCATTTATATAATCCACCGGAAAGCTACTGCAGAAAGTACAGAAACAAAGGAGACAATAATTGTAGACATGAAATTGGAAAAATTAAACCGCTGCCACTAATTAACTAATTTTGGGTCGACCAATGAGGTGCATATGGGTAAATTGAGTAGGGAATCCACTGATGAACCACCAAGCATGCAACAGGTTGAAGTGAAGTACCCATTTTGTTTATTCATTTTCCATAGTAGCCATGTATAATTCTTAGTTGGATCATGATAAATCTCCGAATGGTTGCCATTGATTTACGTTTGCCATATTATTTTTCGGTGTCACTTTAAATTGAAAAGGTTTAAATGTTGACCAGTTGTTACCCTAGCTATCGATGTGGGGTTGAGAGTTAAGAAGTTAAGGGCTGTCCCTTCAAGCCTTTGGACCACTCATTGTCAGTCTCAAGAGTTTCAGGCTTACTAATAAATGTAACCCTAAGTAGATCGATAAATAGCTGAAATCACTTTTCACCTTCACTTGTCCCCCTCCCAAATACATTTTCTCTCCCGTGTCCAGGTCCTTCTTCTCTATTTCTTTCAGCAATATATACTAGTTTATATTAAAAAAAATTAAAGGACTTATAATCTGCTATTTGATGATAATTATTGGCTACAAATGGCACGGTCTGCATGCTTCGAGAATATGGGGTTGAAGAAGGGGCCATGGACTCCAGATGAAGACCAGAAGCTCTTAGCTTATATTGAAGAACATGGCTTTGGGAACTGGCGTACCTTGCCTGAGAAAGCTGGTGATGATTCTCTATGTTTCATGCATTAACTTTGACAAAGAAAATATATGATCTCTTTCAATTTTGGTCTGTAAATATGGCTCTTTTACATATTCATTTTTGCATTTTCGTTTTCTTTCCTTGTCTGGCATTGCTGGTGTACTGTGTACTTAAAGGTCTTCAAAGATGTGGGAAGAGCTGTCGACTGAGGTGGATCAATTACCTAAGACCTGATGTCAAGAGGGGAAAGTTCAGTTTACAGGAAGAACAAACCATCATTCAACTCCATGCTTTTCTCGGAAACAGGTGAAAGGAAAACCAACAAACAAGTACTAATTTACATTTTGTTCTTTAGTCATCTCTGGTTTTATATGATCTTTGGGCATTTCAGCTTCAAGCCTTCTTCCAGTACTGTTAATTCCGTAGTTGTTTGGTAATAATTGGAACATTAATATTACATACTAGACTGTAATTTTACGTTGAAGAAGCATATATTTTAAGAAAGGAATTGGTAGAATGGTAGTGCATGCATGCATTAAATTGTTTCCTCTTTCTGATCATTATTTATAACAATATATATATATATATATCTACCATTTTGTGTAGGTGGTCCGCCATAGCAGCACACTTACCCAAGCGAACGGACAATGAGATTAAGAACTACTGGAACACACATATTAAGAAAAGGTTTACCAAAATGGGGATTGATCCCACCACCCACAAGCCCAAATCAAACCTCCTCAGCTCTGTCGGCCGAAACCCTGGAACACTGAGCCACATGGCTCAGTGGGAGAGGGCTCGGCTCGAAGCAGAAGCCAGGTTCGTCAGAGAATCAAAAAAACTAATGTCAAAACCATCCCCGGAGAATAATTATAAGCGAGGCTTCCAAGATGGTGTACTGAAAAGTAGCAAAGCGTCAGCTCCATCGGCTAGATCACAGTGCCTTGATGTACTTAAAGCATGGCAAAGCGTAGCTGCTGGCATGTTCGCCATCTCCAATAACAATCTCGAGCCTCCACGGTCGACATTCTTTAACAACTCGATCCCCATCTTCATCGGATGCGACGAAAGCTCAGCAAACGAGCTTGATTCAGCAGCAGTTATTTCAGCTACATGCATTGGAGGAATTGCTCAAGATGAGTTAATGTTGGATGACGACAGATCAAATTACCAAATGCCAAAATTAAATGAAAGATTTGATAACTCGATGTCTTTGCATGATACAACGTATCATTGGACTGCTGCAACAGGAAACATCCTAGAAGATTTTTCGGATATATCGGTGCATGATTTTGGTTACCCGTTCGAGCAGGGGATATCCATTGAACAAATATCAAACATTTATTAGGGAACGTAGGTATTAGGCTTAAGATGGCAATATATAGTAAATAAATAAATATTTATCATTATGCAATTTGTTTATGTTAATTTTGGATAGTTATAAACGGATAATTAATGGATTTAAATAATAAATTTACTATCGTAACAAATTTGGATAAGATACATATAATATTTTATGAGTATCCAATATTTAAACCCGTTTAAATTTTAATTAATAGTAACGAATATCCAAATCCAAATCCGTTACTCATTTATATATGTAAAATATATAAAATTTTATATTTGTGAAAAGTTATTTTGAATCTCAATAACTAATCTTAAAAGTAAATTCAAATTTTAAGTTAAATTTTTTTCTATTTTATATTTTGATAAAAATTTTAAATAAATGAATATTTTAACGAATTTGAATATTTTAATGAATAATACTTATTTAAATAAATTCGAATTTGGATAATGTTACTAAACTTAAACAAATATTTAAACAAATTTGGATACTATAAATATTAAATAAATTTAGATACAGATATTTTAAAAATAGTGAATATCCGTTACCATTCTTATAAATAAGTATCCATTTTGCTATTTGCCTATTTCCAATTTTTTTTTTCTAGTCAATTGTATGACCAAAATTAGGAAATTATTTGGAAGTTAAGGTTTTGCATGGTCGGGCCATGATAAGAAATTGGTATTATGGGATTATAAATTTTGACTTTTGCACACATTCATTACTTGGGTGAAGGAGGGAAAAAAAATAGGGGAAATATATAGATGGATGAAGAAAGAAGTGGTGAAATTACCTAGAAAAATGGAAAGTTTTTTTTTTTTAAGTTAAATGTGGAAAAATTAAAAGCAGTGAAATTTAAATAACAAAATTAAAAATATTCACTTTTTGAAAGATTGAATGATATTTATTTCTTTCATTTAAAAAATTTATATTTATGTTTTAATAACTTCACCAACTAAATTTAATTTCTATAACTTAATTCATGACATCAAATTTAATTTCAAAAAATAAAAAAGAACCTTAAATTCAAGTTTTGGATTTTTTATATGTAAGACAAATTCTTTTCTTTAAATTACAATTGCAAATCTTAACAAAAAAAAAATGTTATAATTGAAAATAATTTATCATATATTCTCCTTTGACAAATTACAAACAAATTATGGAGGCACGCTTTTTATAGTACCTAAATTATTGTAATATTTAAGATAATACTTCATTTGACTCTTGAATTATTATAATTTTTTTATTGTGATATTTAAATTAAAAAGATTTTTAATCATGTACTTAAACTTTAATTTTATGTATTAAATTACTCCAATCCTTTAACATTGTTAAAATAATAATGATGTGATATTTAAATATTAACGTGAATTATACATGATTATCGCATATCATTTGTAAAAAATAAAAAATAATAAAATTTTTTAAAAAAAAAATTATATTTTAAAAACTTTTTTTATTATTTAAAAATAATAAGTGATAATTATATGATAGTCAGATATCATTTATATCAGTATTTAAATGTTAAATTAATGCTATTTTAATGATGTTAAAGAATTGTGATAACTTAATATACAAAAATATAATTTAAATATCTAACTAAAAATTTTTTTGTTGAGGTATTATATTAAAAATGTATAATAATTTAAGGATCAAAATAAGATATTATTCTTTAATATTTCAACAGTTCCATGCTTCAATTCTAACATGCAGGTACGATTCCGTGCTTCGTTTAGATGGCAGATACATTGAATTCTCAAAACCACGTGACGTTGCGGCAAAAATCCCTTCTGTAATCCAATTAGCATATATACGACTACTCAATTACATGGTCACCAATTTGCCACTTGCGGACCAGCTGCCTGCATTCATCAGGATTCTATAGTTTTGAGTGTGTTATCTGTCAGATTCCTGAGTTTGCCTCATTAATTATGTCAGAAAGTGGTTATGAAGCTATGGACAGAGTCAAGCCATCAGAATTGACAAAAATGAGCAGAAAGTGGTTAAGGGAGCATGACAGTAAGGAAGAAGCAATATTGCAAAGTGGAGTGTCTTGTCATTGCCCTGTTCAATTTGTGCTGTAGAGTCATGGTAACGCCCGAAAAGCTGCAAAATTGCAGAAAAATTAAACTAATTTGGTTGGTTTGTGACATTTTTTTCTTTCTCTGTTTCCTCTTAGTTTTATATTCAATAATTATAACATGCCATTGAGTAACCAAATGCTGAAAAAACATGTTTTTAATATTTGCATTTGTTTGAATTGATCAGCTCAGTTCAACAACTGTGAACAGCAAACAGCCATGAAGTGATTCTTGTAATCCTATTACATGTTCACAACAATAATCTTATAAAATCAGCAATCAAATTAGGACAGAGAATGGCAGCAACAACACACAGAAATTTAACTTATACTTGAAATCCCGTCCATCTTCTAAACCTTGTAATATCACTTCCATCAGAAACTGCCATGCCAATCCCACTTCTCCCTCCATTACCAAGGCCTCTGTAATACAATCTCCATTCATCAACATCACCATCCATTTCCACCAAACAAGGTGATCCAATCCCCTTACTATCCCACCCATAGTCCATCGCTGCTGGCTTTAGCACTGACTCATTTTGAAGCCTTCTCCAATCTTTCAATCCATCAGGTGACACTGCCAATCCAATGCTTCGCCGTCCATCGGCATCTGCACCTTCATATGCCATTATATACTTTCCATCTTTCTTGTTCTTGACTACACAAGGATTCATTGCTCCAAGTTCATCAAATCTACCAATTTTTCCTCCTCCCATTATCTTCCCCAGCTTTATCCACTTCATCCCATCTCTTGACCTTGCAATGCCAATGCAAAATTCCCCGTTTTCCACATCAAATGAATGATAGTACATTCTGAGATCACCATTTCCATGGAAAACAACTTGCGGTGATGCGACAAACAATGAATCCCATTCTCCCTCAGACCCCACATCGAACAATGCTCCACTATGATGCTCCCCTTCAATTCTAGCCCAATGCCTCCCATCTTGACTGATTGCCAAACCTGGTAAAGACCGAAAGATCTTGCCAATTCTGCTACTTTGACTGTCAGTGTTATCAACACAATATCTTTCTGGGTTTTGTACATTAAATCCTGAAGAATTAGCTAAAATATTCACCTTCTCACTGCTATATCCGGTGTAGTAAAGCCAATAAACAGCACTTGAAGCTCTCACTTTAGCACTAGACATGATTACTACCTCACCAGGGAAAATGCTCTCAGTATCAAACGCCCACCAATCATTACCACAATTCATCACCGAACCAACGTCTACACTTGATTTGACTGCACCTTTACCTCTCTCCCAACTTACCCCATTGCTTGAAATTGCTAATCCTATGGAATCTGAACATGGGATACCACTGGAAACTCCATGGTACCACATATACCATCTCTCTTCCTCATCACTGAGGAATCTTTTAACCACAGGTGATCCAATTTCTTTGCAGTCCCAAGAACCCACAGGACCCAAATCAAGCACCAAACCTCTAGAAAGAGAAGAAGAGGGTATTGAAGAAGAGGAAATTGCTTGATTTGAAATAGTTGTCGACGAGTTTTCAGTGTTTAGATATGGATTAGATTCAAAGGTTGAATTTTGGTCGGTTTCGTTGTTAGTGTCAGCGTTTGGTTTTGTGGAACAGCGACTGATAGAGAGTGCGCTGAATCTTGTATTAGGATTTGGAGCATAAAAAGTGAGCATGTTGAGTTTGGTATGTGGCCATGGTGAGGCAAAGGTAATAGAAACAGTTGTTCTTGGGATAGAGGAAGTTGCAGATATAGCAGCAGCTGATGCACCTTCCATGGCTGGAGAATTGTTAACGGATTAGATAAGCTATGCTTGGTGGATTACTAAGCAATTACACTGCGACACGTTGAATGAACTTTAGATAGAGACAAGGGTCCCCTGCCCTCCATTTAAAGAAAGAAAAAGTAACCTTGCCGTTTTCTCCTCAGCTAAAATTGAAGAAATGGCTGAAGCCATAGTGAAGCTCAAATGATTAACTAGAAAAAAATATATATAGCTATGCAATACGTTTCTTATAGCAAATTAAGAACGAAAAATCCAAACCCTTTTTTGAATGATTAGAGTTAAAAGTCTCTTAATTTCACTAACTTTGAAACTTTATTCATGATTTTGGTTTGAAACCCTTCTTTGAATGCCTTTTGGGGCCCATATAACTTGGATTTTCTATCTTTTTCTGCCTTTCTCTCTTTCCAAACATGAACAGTGAAAGCGTGCAGTGAAGAATGATCTTTTAGTGAAATCTTTATTCTTTAGTGATCCAGATATAAAGAGGATTGATATTATTTCCCTCCTTCTCAAGAAACATATGCTTAGGATTATGAGCCAAATCTTCCTTTACCTTTCTCTTTTCAATCTTTCGGCCAGGATAATCATGACCGTAGTTTCTTTTCAAACTACAGAAGGAAACAAGATGTTCAATGGTGGAAATAAAGACTGACATTATACCAAGTAAAGGAAATGTTGAACAAGTAATGTCTCAACACTCAAGCGGTATCATTGTCTCAAATATCAATTGACAAGGTAAATTTTTTTCTTTTAGGCCATTTTGTTCTAAGGGTTGATTTGTGAACTCTCACAAGCATTTAGAACCTTAATCTCTCAAACCTTAAACAGAAAAATAAGTATATTTACCTAAAATTCTACATATTAAGGTAGCTTCACAGTTACACATGAAATACGCATCAGTCTAGCAAACTATCAAAATCAAACACAATTGAACTTATACCAAAATATTTTTTCTTGGGTTTTGTGCAAAATAAAAGGTGAAGTGAAATAATACCGAATATAATTGACACAATGGATTAAGATTTAAGATTTGAATTTTATGATTTCTTTTTATAAATTATTTTTAAATTTAAAAAATTTTAAAAAATTTATAAATTTCAACTATAAATTAATGATTTATCCTGATCTTAAAAATTAGATAATCTCCTTTGTTCCTAAATTTTTTTTTCTAAAAGAAATTATAAAACATAATCAAATGCTTGGTAAGGGTGTGCCACGGTCAAACGTAAACGTGGCTTAGATTGTTGTATTTGCGGTTCTGCCATTACCCATGAAGCCCAAATCCATTTAATCTGAATCTTAGCCCAACCCAAACTGTATTTTCCTTGGGTCGGGAAAACGTCGTCGTTTCTGATGTAAACTCTTTCTTCCGCTCACTTTTAACCAAAAGACCTAAACGGAGGTAGTACACCTCCACTGTCTAATCTAAAAATGGCGTCGAGACTAGCGATACTGAAATGCACCGGCGCAGACTCCGGTGCACTTTTGAGGCTGAGGAGATGGCTTCATGCTTCAGCACTCCCTCCACCGTTGGATGCTCCCATCAGTCAGCCCACCGCATCACAACCGTTGGTTTTGCCGGAGTCTGATCAAATTCTCGACAGCAACAGTGAAAACGACGTAGGGTTTGGGTTACCAAGTTTCCACTTTGGAGGATCCATGGAGCTCATGGCTGTTCCAAAGAAGAAAGTAAAGATATATTTTTTTCAAAGTTTCTTCAAGCAGTAAAGTTTGTATCTTTTTTTTTTTTTTTACATGTCCAAAAAAAAAGTTTTATTTATTTTGCAGGTGAGTCGCCATAAGAGAGGAATAAGAAATGGACCCAAGGCTTTGAAACCTGTTCCGGTGATTATAAGATGCAAGTAAGTGTTTTTAGTTTATCAATTCTTGTTTCATATTTGTCTTTGTAATTGCCTGAATTAGTAATGAACAAAGTTTAGTTTAGGTCAGTTGTTTTTTTTTTCATCAAACATTTATTGGCTTTGTGTTTCCATTGGTTATGTAGCAGTAGATGTTCATCATTTTGTAAATGTTCAATCCTTGCTTGGTCAGGAACATACTTGGTACATTTGTTCCATGCTTTTGAAACCTTGGTGTATAAACTTTGTAGGGAGTTTATGACTTGCTCTTTAAACCTGTTAAATGGGTTGTAGCAGCTCAGAGGAAAAGAAACTTAGATATCTTAATAGGAATGGCAGCTCACTGATTATTGGAGCTTTGCATCCAAATATTTTGCTTCTCTCTCATTCCTCCCATATGCACATCAACAAGGCTTAGCTATAATGCTTTACACATACCTATAATGCATGATAAGAAAATGGTAATGCCAGGTCAAACCCTGTCATTATTTGAAAGCCCTGAGCTAAAAGAGATTGAATTGAATGGAATACTCATAGGATTTTTCTTACATTTTAAAACATGTGCCCTTCATGATCTTCCTACAAAACAAATAAATTTGTCATAGCTAAAATCAACATATTTGTAGTTACAATCCATAGCTTTATTGCAGGAGCTGTGGTCGTGTTAAGCTGCCACACTTCTTCTGTTGCGGTGGAGATCGAGGACAGACCAGTGAACAAGGTGATTCATCCAGTTAAGCATGTTGTTTGTTCTGTTAGTGTGCTAACAGAGATAAATAAGTAGTTTTCCAATTTTTTTGAGTAAAACATTGTAAGGATTTCATGTATCAAGAATTTGTTATAGAAATCTAGAATTTACTAAGTCTGATCCTTATCAATTAATAATATATTTTGCTTTATGCCTATGTTAATGATGCATCTGGGGCTATTGACTGACGTACCGTCATAAAATTGAATTTAATTTTCTTAATTTGCATCATGGGATTTGTCATTGCATTTGCATTTACCCGAAAAAGTCTCTAATTTTTGGTTTAGTAGCAGTTAATAAAAAATAACATCATAACTGTAAGATCAAACGATGGCCAAGCTGAGTCCATGGGCATAACAGGTTTTATTTTCTTGCCAAGTGCTCTAGAATTTAAGGGAACCTACCATTAAAGAAGATATGCAGACAACCCATTCTGGAACATCAATTCAGGAACATCAATTCAAGCGGCAGAACCATCTGAGACTGATACTGTAATAACATCTTCTGCCTCAATGTTACAAGAAGGAAAATCTACTTCCAATTAGCTTAATTCCCAAGTGGAATCTTGTTAGGGATTCTCAACATTTTATAATTTTGATGTCATTATTTGCGGCCTTTCCAGGCAGGTTCTTTCAAACCTGATGGTATGCTAATGTTGATGAATTACTTGCAACAGCGTTCGGTATCCTTTTCAGTAGCTTAAATAAAATGAAGATTAGCTATCAAGATAAGGAGATGTGAAGGGAAATTAAAACCTTGAATGTCATTTAGGAAAAAAGCAACTCATAAGCCAATAAGTAAGGTTTCAGCAAGGGGAAGGAAAACTAAATGACAATACATTTTCAAGTAACAGATGGGATGGGAAACTGGGATTTATCAAAAAAGACAAATAGTCCAATGAACGCCGATTTACTGTTATCAAATGCTGCAGAAACTAGCACATCATCACCTCTTTTTGCCTAGGTGAAGACGCGTGTTGCCCCAATTGTCCCACCGCATCTAGGAAACAGCAGGAGACGTGTATTTTTGGTGGTGAAAAGGATTAGCTCATTCATATCTTGTTCTCCGGTTAAGAGAAAGGAGACAGAAGATGGAAAAACCATGCAAAAGAAGGCGGACAATTCTTTGATGCTCAGGCAAGAGAACTCCAATTTCGAGTTTAGGAAAAGTTGGCTTGCATTTTGATCATTCCTTAGTAGGTATTATAACTTTTTCATGGTTCCATTGGCATGCTCTTTAAAGCTAAGTTTTCTAGTTGAGGTATCTGTGAATTCAGCAGCACAGCTAAAGGTTTTATTATTATTATTATTATTATTATTATTATTATGATTATTATTAAGCTTAAGATTTCCTGGATGTTCAAGTGAGATATAATCAAAGATTTACTAGAAAAACCTCAGGACAATAAATTTTGTTAGTAGAGAGACGTAAAGATGAAATTTGGCAAATACTTTAAGAAACAAAAGGTGCCTGAGTGAACAGAAGCCTATGTGGATTATAATGGTCTTAAAAGTATTTTACAAGAGATATTGCAATACAAGCAAAGCATGCAACCAGAAACACCCTTGAGATCCTTAAGGAAGAAATTATCTCTGCACAGAACTCTCAGTGGGCTACATCTCATGAATAAGGGAGATGTAGAGAACCAAGTGATCGATGTCAACAGATTGCAGAAAGATGATTCTGAACAGTTGTATAAGACACAGTCCTTGAGGCTGGATTCTCTAGGAAGCTTGATGAAGAGCTCAACAAGGTCAATACATTTTATAAGGAAAAGGTAAAGGCAGTGATGGATGAAGCAACTGTACTAAATAAACAAATGGACACTTTGATTGTGTTGCGGATCAAGGTACAAAGCTCTGGTGGTAATGGTGCTAGTTTGAGATATCATATTATGATGCCCTTGAGAGAGACTGCTCAGGGTAAGTGCAGAACTAATATCATTTAGTTGTTTGCACAACTTAAACAACTTCTATCCAAATTTATTGGTAATGAAATTAGAATGCAGCTGATACAGCACCTTCACATCATTTTGGTAAGAGATTGGGCAATCTGTTTTTCATGGTAAATTATATGAAAGTATAAAAACATCTTTTGTAACAGCGCTTGCTAGAGTAACTGGAAGAAATGCAACTGCCAAAACTTCTTTGTCAATTAAAATCTACTTTTTTTAGACTAGGTGAAGCAGCTCAAGGCTACCAATACTTATCATCCTTCCTGTATGTTGAAGGTGCAGGAATGGGATTTATGGATTCAAGATCTGAAGTGGAGATGCGAGGCAGAAGTCCATAAAGGAATCTTCCAACTCTCATAGTGGTGATGTAGTTCTGATTCATGATAATGACAATCTTCTGATACTTAAGGAAACTATTGTGTCCTTGAACTTACAATCTTATTCTGAATGTGCAGGAAGTGAAAATATGGATGTGATTCTGCAAAGGATTAATCAAGATGAAGAATCCACTAGTGTCCCAGAATTCAATCCATTCGAAAATATTCAGGAGAGTAATGGTGGCCAGGCGCAACAGCTCTGCCAACCAACAAGATCCCCTAGAAATTCTGGACCGTGTGAAGATCAACAATACACTTGAATCTCCTCTATCAACCATAAAAGGTGTCTTCAAGGATTCCAAAGATGATGATTTGTGTTTCACAAAGGATGAGCTGAGGAAAGTTGAAGAAAGGCTGAGAATGGTGTTTATTAAATTCTACCAGAAGCTTCAGCTTCTAAAGCACTATAGGTGATAAACAGCTAAACGATGTGTTAATTTACTATATATCATGTAGATGTTTTTTCTTTTAGTCATTGAAATGTGTCTTGTCATAAGGTCGAACCAGTTTCATGAATCTCTCAGCATTATCCAGGATCATGAAATCAGAAGTCAAATGCTCCTACAGATATCCAGGTTGCATTTATGACATTTAGAAGCAGAAAGAATGGCACTTCAATTTTATCTCAATCTGTCACTTGTTTCTTACTCTGCATCACTGCAGATTACATCAAGAAGGGCAGCAAGATCATACATGAAAATGGTGGAAAACTCTTATTGGCAGTTGTGATGAGGTTTTGTCCCAGTTACTAGAACATTTTACCTTATTATTACAATATATGTTAGTGAGCCACATTTTTTTCATGCTTCATTCTTCATTAACAAAAATCATAAATACACCCTTAGACAAAATTGCTACAAGTTGTCTAGACCATCTTGGCCTCCTCCTGACTTAGAATTTCAATTCATTCATTGAATTCAAGTCTCATAAAATTATCATATATTAGAACCTCTCAAATATAGCCTAACAGGATATGAGAAAGTCATATGTTTGACCAGCAAAGCTCTTATTTGTAGCCTCTATCATCATTTATTTGCCTTGAATGGAAGCATTGATTTTAATAGTATGAAACTCTGTTCAAGCCAACAAGACTAGTGTGAATTTTAGTCCTTTAATTGGTTACTCAGTCAGCACGTTAAGTCCTATTTATTTGCAAAATAAGGTCCATATATGAATAGAGAATTGAAAACAAGCAGTTGATTCTTACATATGTCATCTATCTACCTTAAGTAAATTTTCCTATTAACTGACTAGCTATGTTTTTTTCTAGGTAAATAATCCGTTGGAAAGGGTTGAAGTTACCTTCATCAAGCATTTTTCAAATTCAAATATATGAGAAGGCATGAAATCATTGAGACCAAAACATAAAAAAGAGAAGCACAGTGTCAGATTCTATTCTGGTAAGTTTTAACTTACTGCTTAATTTGCCATACCAGGAAATTCTTTTTTAAGGTATTTAACATGCAAAGCCAAATTTAGAACCTTCATCTATTAACTGTTGTTGTCTTGTTGTCTTCGGGCTTCTTTTCTGGTTTTTCAATTGCATTACTCGTTGCTGTTGTTTTAAGAATAGAAAAAAGGAATCAAATGGATAAGGAGGGTTCCTCCTACATGGTTAACATTTTCCCACTTTACAGGCAACTAATTATGGAGTTTTCTGAAATTTCTGTTCATTAATTTTGGAATTCATTTTAGCCCACATATATACACTAAGAGCTACTTTAATTTCTTTGCAGTTTTTTTGCATATTCTGTCCTGCATATGCTCACATATGCAGCTGATATATACTTTGGAGGAGTTATCGAATCAACTATCCATTTATCTTTGGTTTCAAGCAAGGAACTGAGTTGGGCTATAGAGAAGTTTTCCTCCTCAGTACAGGTCTTGCTGTACTTGCATTAACTTGTTTCCTGGGAAACTTGCACTTGGATTTAGGCTCAAAAACTCGGAATTACAAGACATTAACTGAACTTTTCCCTTTGGGCTAGGTTGCAGTAAGATTTTAGAAGTAGCTTTAGTTTTCGATTCTGATATTGCTGCTAAAAAGGAAGTGACTCATTACCAACTTTATACTTGCTCAATTTAAGTCATATGATTTCTCTTTTACGTTGCAGATTTCTCTTTTAAGTCATATGTTTTGTCCTTTTGACATCATATATCGGTCAACTCGATTCTTCTTTATTAAGTGCTTATTTCACTGCCTTTGTGCACCTCTTTACATGGTAATGAAATGGAGAAAATCAAAATAACAATATGTGGATGTGACAAGTAATATAGTCTTGATATCATTTTAGTTTGTCTTTATGCAGGTTACACTTCCAGATTTTTTCTTGGTCGATCATCTTACCAGCCAGGTTTCACATAGTATTTACATACTTTATCAAAGTAAAAATGACAATGATTAACTAAATCGAAAAATCATTTGATCTCAGGTACAAATAAGGAGTCTTGACGTTTATATTTGCTACTATGGTTTGGAAGAATTCTCGCTATGGCAAAACAAATGTCATGGTCATGGTGTTTATAATGTTCTTTATTTTGCTGTTGCTGTGATACCATTTTGGCTCCGTTTCCTACAGGTTATTTCATTTCTTTTCTCTTGTTTTACACGCTTGCAACTTTTGGTGGAGGAAACAGTGTCCCTGAATGATCATTTTTATTGTGGAGATGAGAATCATGAAACAATTAATGCATTGCATTGTTTTGGGAGGTTCTAAGGATCTCTATGACATTTCAATCTTTTAATTTTATCTGTCCCTACCATATGCAAGCAATTCGTCTCGTCAACACAGTTTGGATTCATCAAAGTCAATTGCTAATGTGCCCGCGCGAATATATGTGTAGCTCTAGAATAAATTTCTTGGTTATCCAACTCAAAATGTTTGGTGTGATTATCTGTCTTTAATGGTGTTCTGCAGCAATTACCATCACTTCTGTATTGACTTAGTTTCAATCTTTGGATAACACAGTGCTCCACAGCATCTGATATTATGTGCTAACCAAAAGTCTTCTCCTGCATGTTAGAGTTGCATTACCAGGCTTGACATTGTAGCTCCCAATTATTGTTCACTTTTTATATATATGCGTGTCTGGGAGTAGATTTTGATATAGCTATTTATAACATATGCATATTGAAATAAAGTGGCAATGTAAGCTTGCAATTATCTCAGCCCACTTTTGCATGGAGGTGTTGCTTCATGTTTTAACTTATCATGCAAATTTTGTGTTCATTATTTTTTTTAAACAAAGCAAAGCAACTCTTTTAGCAAAACTAGGCAAGAAACTCTTATTTGTGTCAACAAATTCACTGACAGAAGTGTATGTCATTTTATTTGTAGTGCCTTCGTCGATTATTTGAGGACAAAGATGTGGTGCATGGATACAACGGTTTAAAGTACTTCTTGACAATTGTTGCAGTTATCATTAGAACTGCTTCTGAGCTAAAGAAGGGAATGACCTGGATGGTGCTGGCCTTGGTCAGCTCAGCTGTTGCAACAATAATGAATACATAATGGGATATTGTCATGGACTGGGGGCTTTTGCGAAGGCACTCGAAGAACCTTTATTTGAGAGATAAACTTATGGTTCCACACAAAAGTGTGTACTTTGCATCTATGGTAATGTCAAGTGACAAAACTTTGGTGTTCCAAACTTCTTTTCACAATTAATATTACTAACTGGATATTTTTGTTCATCACTCAGGCCCTGAATATGGTTTTAAGAGTTGCTTGGATGCAGATGGTGCTGGAATTTAACTTGCATGCACTTCATAAAATGGCCATAACAACTGTCATTTCCTGCCTAGAAACAATTCGTCGTGGTATTTGGAGCTTCTTCAGGTACTAAACCACTCTTGAAAGTAGGCAGTACACATTTATGTTCATCTGCAGGATGTATTGAAATCACTAGCATGTCTAACTTTGTTCATCCCTTATCATTATATGAAAATTACTGTCACCATGTCACTGCAACAGCAAATGGAATGCTAGAGATTCTTCTATTCATAAGTGTGGCAAGTAAAAATCGAGACAGGCTGAAAATTGCTAATACTTTTAGAGGCCATAATTATTTTTCATCATTTAGTATGTGCCGAGAAATGGATCATGTTTAATCAGGTTAGAGTATGAACACTTGAACAATGTTGGCAAGTACCGAGCCTTTAAATCAGTTCCTCTTCCTTTCAATTACGATGATGAGGACTCTAACAAGGGTGATTAACCACCTAAATCCAAATGCAAGTCCTGGAAGGCAATCCTGCAGCACTAAGAATCTTCGTTAGTCTCCAGCATTTGGATTTTGGACATGTTGCACAACACAGTATCAGAAATGTAGGAAATGCTGGTCATAGTCATTGGCTGACTTGAAAAAGCTTCTAATGTTAAAAGCTATGGTTCATAAGTCTCCAGTATCTGGATTTACGACATGTTGCACAAGATCTCCCTCAGACCAGACAGATCATCGGTGGTCCGGCTCGCTTCTGCCATTGGATGGAGTTGAACATAATCGAATTTCTCATGCTGCAGGTTCAATTGGTTTGTTTTGCAACTAGATGCATTCATTTTGTAACATTGTGTAATAGATTTGGAAATTGTGGAAATCAATCAGTTGCCCAAGGTACCTGAGGAACCTAGGGACAAAGAAATTTGTACAAATATCGATTAATTCAACCATAGAATTATGTGAAAGTGTTAAATACAAAAAAAAAAAAAAAAAAACAAATAAATTTATTAAAAAAAATTATTTTTATGTCCAAATAAATAAAACTTGACATTATTTTCGGGTTAAAGTTAAATTTAAATTTTAAAATTTGATCAAAGTCAATTCAAATTTAAAAAAATAAATTTTAAATCAAACTCAACTTCCATCGTTTTTCTATATCGACTCAGCCTTAGCTCTAAACTAAACTGGATATGTGAAACTAAACATTCATACTATTTTGAAGAAAATTATTCTTTTTAGAGATAAAAAAATGGAATTAAAACACGGATCCAATGTAAACACAGACAGCCTTAGCCTAAACTAAAAACGGATCAGGGAAACAGGACAGGACAGCCAGCCTCAGCGTATCTAGTTTTCGCAGGTACCTGTCTCCTCCAATCATCTCTCACCACGTGGCAGACTTAATTTTGACCTTTACATGTTTTTTTTCCCTAAAGCCTTTCTTTGTCTGTCTCTAACCATTGTCTGTGTAGCAGTTGAGTCGTTGACTATGACTGTTCGATCACTCTGGATTTCATCGCATTTTTAGTACGATATAAGTAAATTTATCAAATTTTCAATTAAATTTAAATATTAATTTTAATAAACTCAAATTAATAAAAAAAATTTATTAATTTTTTTAATCGTAATTATAATAATTTTTATTATTATTTTCAGTTTCATCAATCAATTTCATCGCCATAGAGTGTCGTTCTGGTATTGGGGATCCCTGCATTACAATCATTACTGTTCGAGCTGCAATCGGGACACACTAACGAGGACATCACCGAAGACATCAAAAGCTATTCAATGATGTTCGGAAAGTACCACGTTGTCAATCCTAACGAGGATCGCCCTTTGCCCGATTCTCACAAGCTCACTGTTAGCGTACTGTACCCAAAAAAAAAAACCAATCTTCTTTTTTTATATTTTTAGAATGAAATTTGAGGATAATAAGAAGTTTTGGTTTGTGGTGCAAATGAATACAGGTAACGTCGCCATATGGTAATGGCTCTCACTGGGTGGAGAAAGTGGGGACAGGGCAGTTTGCATTTACAGCGTATGAGGATGGAGATTACATAGCGTGTTTTTGGGCGCCGGATCATTCGCCGCAGATTACGCTGACTGTTGATTTTGATTGGAGGACTGGAGTTCACGCTAAGGACTGGTCTAGTGTTGCCAAGAAAGGCCAAGTCGATGTAAATCTTCTGGCCCTTCCTTTAAAAAGAACATTTTTTTGGTTTAATTTCTTTTTTTCCTTGAGCTTATTTTTCATGGGGGTAGTTCTGGTGGGTTAAACTCTTTGACGAGCAGGCTTATATCTGTTTACTAGAGCAAAAGGGCCATACCTCTAAAAGCCATTGAAGGCAATTTGGTTAAGATTTTTGAACGTGGTCAGTAAGATTTTAACGTGCTGTGAAGATTTAGGGCTGATTGGAATTCATTGGATGTTTTTCGTGCTGCTCGCTAGAGTTAGATAGAAGGTTTGCTGTTGTATTATGGGTGTCCCTCTCTTGTGCTACAATTCCATAAGCCTCGTTATTCCTCGTTACAAATGATTCGGTTGAGGTTTTGTTTGGCTTCACATTTGTCTGTTTTTGGTAGGGATAGCTCTTTCCTGCTGAGAAGGCTAAATAGTTGTAAGAAAGGAACATTGCTATTCATTTCCTGGAAAAGTCTGGTTGCCCTGTAGACAAGTTTGGAGAAACCTATAGGCATTCATTTCCTGGAAGAGTCTGCATATCTGCCATCTTTACTTAAATGTTGATTATGAAGTTCACTAGGCTGATCTCTTTGCACTTTGGCCTTTTCTATGTATAAGAATTGACCTTTTCAGCCATACATCACCTTTCTTTATAGTAGATGCATGCACTCCTACATGTTTATGTTTAGAGCTGTTTGCCCTTAGGAAACAAAACAGGTGAAAAATGAAAATATTGTTCAAGCTGCATAAAATCTCGATCCTTCACTGGAAATATAATATTAACCTTTTCTCTCTCCTCAATGCTAAGGCATTAGAGTCATGTTAGATGAAAAAAAAAACATTGTCTTTTTGTATTGTAAATTCCGGAGAACTAGAACCGAAGAAACTATATTATATGTTACCTCCATTGATGAGGAAATGTTTTATTTGCGGGAAAGGTAAGAAACTTCTTTGTCACAGAAACTCATGGAATGTATACCTAACCAATATTTTTCCTCAAGGAATCATATGCCTTTATTGACGAGCCTTTGTTTCTGTATATGATTTTTCCAGAGAAGAATAAATGAAGGAGCTGAACAAATCTACTACCTCCAAAATATTCTGGTTGTCCTTCCTCTCACTTTTTCTTTGCTTATCAGTAGCAGGATTACAATTTTGGCACTTGAAAACCTTCATCGAGAAAAAGAAGCTCATTTGAAAACTTATTTCCACTGGGGATGCTGGAATGGTCATTATTTGCCCTGTTCGATTGCCCTCTCCTGGTGCCTGCCTGCTCTCTCCATCTGGTCTGAAGTCTAAACCTAGCTCTCCACACCTCTCTAACTGTGGGTTTTTTCTGTTTTTATTCTTTTCTTTTTCATTCCCTATCTCTTTCTCAATTTACTATGTTATATTGTCTTTGATTTAGTAGATTTATCTTTCATAGATCCAATCTGGAAGAAAAAGAAGAAGAGAAAAAAACAGGGAGTGAATGTGGTGAAATAACGACAACAGTATGAAAGTAATTAATAGGGTAAATTTCAAGAAAACCTTCCATTAAGGTTCCCATTTTAAGATTCCCATGATTCAAAAGTTATCCCTTGCAAAGTCCACAAATTCCTCATATACAAGAAATTCAGCCTAAAGACTAGAAGACTTCGCCAAACCATTTCCAGAAAGACAAAAAAAACATAGAACTTTGCTTTTCTAGTAGGAATTACAATTGAAAGATGAAAAATAAAACTCTGTAAGATGAGGAAACATATATGTCAATTTGGGTGACCTCGGTTCACTTGCTACTGTTCAAAATCATAAGAGATGAAATGCAGAGACCTATTTTCATGATTGAATTTGGCAAGAATAGAGGAAATCCAGTCGTGGCAAAAATTTATCACATGCTAATTAGTGAGTCTATTCACAATACCATCTGCACAAATGGCCAAGCTGGAGTTGATCGTGGAAACAGGATGTGTACCATCGATTTCATCAAATCTTGAAGATCATGTATTGAATATATTCCAGTGATGATCTGTTGGTATATTTTCCTTGATCTTTTCAAGCCTTTTGAGAATATCCAAGAAAGAAGGCCTTTGGTTCATGTCAGGAGCCCAGCACTTCTCTGTTAAGCTAAGAAAGATTCAAGAAGAAAACAATCAGCAACCCCACATGTCAAAGTCCAACAGCCCAAATGTTTGTTCCAACATAAGATGAATTCAGTTAAGAAACTTTATTAGCATCAATTAGTAAACATCATTGAAGAGAGACTTTGCAGTTAAAAGATTGGAAAAGCCAGAAGGCTAGGAGGATGGAGAATGTATTTTTTTATATAAGAAGCAGTGGAGGAAAGGGTATCCATAAAACCAGAAATGAAAATTAGTTTGCATGAATATCATTGGTCACATGTTGATGCCCTGAAGGCTTCTCGATGATCTCCGAGAAAGGTCAAGAGTTTCAAGTCAGTCTGGGGAGGGTTAAAAGGTTAGGATCTCCAAGGCAAAATTAAGGTGTAGCAGGTGTTAAGATGCGAATTAGTTATAAATAATTACCAACACTATGCAAATCTTCATGTAGACATGATAATTTATGTAACAAACTTTATCATTTTAAAACTCAAGTTATGGTTGGACCATATACATGGTGTAACACAAACCATAAAACTTTATAGTGCGGTAGAAAATTTTAGAGATGGCTTACTCTCTTAGTTCAGGGAGGTATGATTTTGAATGAAAAATAGGCCGATGTCCTTCTGAAACATACTTAGCTGCTTCATAAGGCTCATAATTTGAGAATGGTGGTTCTCCTTCAAGCATCTGCTCCAAGTAAGAATATCATGCACTAGAACTAGTCTGAAATACTTCATGATCAATATCATTTCAAGAGAGGAAGAAGCTTACCTCATAAAGTATCATTGCAAAAGAGAAAACATCAACCTTTTTATCATATTTGCGGTGCTTGAAAACTTCAGGAGCCATATAACGATCTATTTCAATTCCAGGTAAAGAAGGTTAAGTATCTGAGGATCATATTTTATCCAAAAGAAATCTGTAAGAGACACTCACAACTCCCCGTCTCGCCAGTCATTTTGTAGACATCATGAGAATTTTGAACCTTGATGAGCTTGCTCAGTCCAAAGTCTCCAACTTTCAAATAGTCTGCGCTGGAGTTGACCAAAAGCACATTCCTGATAAAAAAAAGAAACGAATTTTAACAAGAAAAAGTTAATGCAATCAATCATTGTTGGAAAAAAAGAAAAGAAATCAACTGGAGAAATGGGGATATTATTTTGTGCTTTCAGAAAATAGCCAAAGTTCATTAAGCATTCAAAATTCAGAAAGTAATTTCCACAACATAAGTGCACAGTCAATGAAATGCGTAGAGCCTTGAACCAATAGCTAGTAGTAAAAGACATGATTATTTGCACAGCAAAACTGAAATTGAAACTGACTCACCTTGGTTTTAAGTCTCGGTGAATTATGACATTTGGCTCATTGTGAAGATAAGCCATGCCCCTGGCCACAAAATTTATAAAATCCAGATTAGTAAAATAGCCACACATATAAGAGAAAATTAAATGCAGTTACATGGCCAATACATTTTCTGTAGTGTAGCTCCCTGTCAAAAGAAAGGAAGTTGTAGTTCAAAACTAAAGAAAATTAATGATTTTATTTTAATTAAGAAAAGCAACATGAATTATGGTATGCTTCTACATTTTTCACACTCTTTTTCTCCAAGTTTTACTTAGATGCCAAGAGCGTGAGAAATAGAGCTGCACCAACTATACAACTTAAAACAGAAGCTTTCTTATATACCTAGCAATGTCCAATGCAAAGTTGATGGCTGTTGATGGATGAAGTGCACTCTTTTCCTTGAGATACTGATGAAGATCACCCTGCAATAGCATATAATGATAAGATTAAGAAAGGGTAATTAAAGTTTAAGTTTTCTAATAGATTATTCTACAGAGAGAACTAAACTATTGGGAATGAGACAGATATATGCATTCACATACCCCTCTCAAATACTCAGTAATTAACATAAGAGGCTTCTTCTCAGTGACAGCTCCAAGAAATTGAACTATATTAGGATGGCGGAGCTTTACGAGCAAATTCACTTCATGCCGGAAATCCTGACTGAAGCAGCACAGCAGAACACACAAAGAATTGCATTTTTTAATACAATAAAAATTTGGAGAGGGAGGAACCTAATCATAGCTACACCAAACATCAGATTAACCCCGTAAAATGAGGAAGCAACTTTCAAAAATTGAAGCTAATTACACCAAGGAGAGGTATGAGTCATTAAAAAAAATGTTTCTTGCCTTTTTGGGTGAGTTCATGTCAGTTATGTCTTTTCCTTCGGTTGCTATTCATGTCAATGAGAACATAATTTTCAGCATATGACATACATCAAAGAAAGCTAACATTCATCGGATATAGCTTTAGAAACCAAATATAGAGATATATTCAAAAAAGAATGGGCTTACATCACCAATCTGTCATCTGAAAGTGATGGAAGAATGCGTTTGACAGCTACCGGAGTTCCTCGCCAACTAACCTTTAAAATCTCACCAAATGACCCCTGGCAGTATGAGATATAATCAGTGAAAGCACATCTTCCAGATAGCAAGGAAAATAGACCAGGTACTTCCAAGCTGAATTTCTGACAACCATAATTTAAGCAGTTTATATATGAATTCAAGTTCCAAACTGACAGATGGAACTTACACATCAAAGGGACACACAACAATCTAAAACCACCCATAGAAGTTTGACAACTAATTCAAACTTACATTATCCCAAAGAAACATATCCAGAAATATCAACTTAATAATAATCAATCTTTCTAATAAGCAGAAAAGAATGTATACATTCAGCCATCTCCGAGTACAGAGAAATGGGACCATACTTATAAAGACCATGTCATTACTAGGACCAGTATTGATGTACTTGTCCATGGTGGTTGTCAAATTCCAACATATTAAATCTCCATTTCATCAAATGGTTACCATCTTGCCAGATAGTCACAGGAGAATATTATATTCTTAATTGGCAAAAACCACACATCTACATCCATGATAAGCATTCTCTGATTTGACTAACAATCACATGCACTTTTGACACCAACGATAGAAGACATTAAATCCTTGCTATGATAAAAAAATCAAGGCTTTGCTTTGTTGGGAGGATTGAAAGGAGGAAGGAAAAAGTTTAAATTTAATGGTTAAGCTTCATAGTTGAAAGGTGGTTATGAAACCTAACCATTAGATAAAAATTTTAGGCTTCTCCTTTTCCATTCTTCTTACCAAGCAAAGCCTAAAATCAAGACAGATACATCATGCAAAAATTGAAACAAGCAAGTTTCCCAATATGGTTTTGCACTTAAAACAGTTGGCATGCATGGCAAGCAAGCTCTGCTCTGCATTGTTAGCAATATTAAGAAATTGAAATCACACCTTCCCTATGATATTTGAACTGGAGAAGTCCAGCTCAGAAGGGTCAATTTCCCAGTCACACTTGTTTGGTAGAGGAGGTTGAACTCGCTTTGGTTCAAAATGGCTTCCACTTTGGCCCTGCAACGATGAAAACTTTAACTTTTAGCCCATAAAATCAGTTAAAATGCAAAAGTCAAAAGGTCTTAAAGGGTTTCCATCAATTAAACTTGTTTAACTATCTCCAGTATCAATCAGATCAGAAGAGATAATGAACAAGCATTAAGAGCTAAAATCAATGTGTCTTTCACTTTTCAAGGAAATTGTTCATGAATTACTGCAAACAAAAAAAAAAACCATTGTCACATCAATATGGATAGGGAAACTCACATAAAACATTCTGAACAAGCAGCCATCTCTAATATGATATACCTTCGACAATGTTAGCAAACTTCAAATGAATGATACTAAGATGTTCTTCAAGGAATTCAAACAAAATAACTCTTAAGATGGATTTAAGGAAAAAAAAAAAAAAGAGGAAACTTGAATGGAAAGTTAAAGGCCGTCCACGATTTCGAGTCAGCCCCAATAACTAAGTGCTCCATAATTATTCAGGCCAAATATGATAAGAAAAAGTTCAGAGTCAAAGTGCCATATGCAGCAACTAATCATCCACCATACTGGTAAGGCTGGTCATTAAGGCTCATTAGAATGAAGAAATTTAATTAAAAGAACATGGATTTTAAAGAACTACTCTAATTTTAGACTAAGTAAATAGCTCAATCATATGAAAATTACAAAGTAAAAAGCTGAACTTACGTAAGATAATCCACCATATGATTTTAATAGCTCAATCATGTTATGTTTCTTAGCTCCCTCTGCATCAGCTAAAGGCTAAACCAAAAAAAAAAAAAAAAAGCAAAAAATTTTACATTAAATCCATGAATACAGTGAAATTAGAAAAATGAAGACAAAATGGGGATTGAAGTGGCACCGTATTCTTCCAGCGATCTTGGGCGTTGACATCGGCGCGATAATCGAGGAGGCACTTGGCGACGTCGATCCAGCCGTGGAGAGAAGCAACGTGGAGAGGGGTACGGTTGTCGTAGTCCCTAGCGTGGACCAAAGACGGGTCTTCCTCGAGAAGCTTGCGGACAGCGGCAGCGTCGTTCTGATGAGAATGCCACAAGATCATCGAAGTCCTGCTCACTCTCGCCTTCTCCTTTTGCTTGTTCGCCGACGATGTCGAGCTCTCCTTCCCACTCGATCCCTGCCCCGGCAATTCTCCGCCGCATGCGTCTGAGCTCATGGCCAAAGATCCGCCTTTTTTTGTCGCTTCTGATCAGATAGAGGGCAAATTTTCAGGTTCGGTCTGATCGGATCTGCTTTTTTTTTTTATCAGTTACTCTGTTTTACTTTTTCCACAGATTTCTTTGTACTGTAGAAATTCTATTTTTCCTCCTTTTAGTTTTTATTAAAAGGAAAAAATAAAAGGAAAAGATTTATTCTAAACTGATAAATTGTAGGAATACCACTGGGGAAGACGATGAGGGGAGGGAGTCACCCCGTGAGGCGGTGCGGCAGCGTCGGCATATCTATAGGCTTCTTATTCCCTTTTGTGTCCGACTTGTTCTGACTTTGACTTTAAGATGTGCTTTCTTTAATCTATTTCTAGACTTAAAAAAAAAAAAAGAAAACCGTTTTCAGCATTTTCGGGGGTCGTTTTATATGACAAGTGGACAATTCTCAGTAAATAAGTTTGAATGATGCTTGAGTCAAAAGTGTGGGCAAAAATCCTGATTTTATCCTTAGCATTTATTAGTGATTAATTTATCCATTAATAAAAATTATGATACAATAATTTTTATATTTTATATATATTTATAAAATATCGAATCAATTTTTCTTTTAACTTGCTTTATGAACGAAACATACATAAACTTTAGGTAGAATCAAATGCTTAACTTATAATATGATATTCCTGTATGGTTTTGATCTTGGGCTTGATATCACAGTTTCTCATACATTTACTCTTGACTGACTTCATATCAAGTCCTCGTGGTCTTCAAGGGATCGCTTACGGGCTATCAAGTTGAGCTCGAGACTAGGTAGAGGAGGTGTTCTCCCCCGGCGGAAGAGGAACGCCAGAGCCCTCATCTTCCGGCAAAGATCAAATACCTTCAGAAATAGCAGTGACGTAACTATTAAAAAAAAAAAAACTATTTAGTGGTACAGGAGGGAAGACGGTTCAGTGTCAATCTTACTGATGAGGCTTCAATTTCTGCAACACCTTCACATCCTTGGCCTCCTCCCTGCATTAAGTCACAATATTTTGCTGCTTCACTCTCGTCTTCAAATACCTATGGGACAAGAGTTGAAGGTCTTCAAGATAATAACCAGAGATGAATCCGAAAAACACTTGCGATAAAACAACAGAAAAAAAGTGACTACCATAAGGTAAAAATGCCAGCTTGAACTATTTACATTGGGAAAACTGCATGCACGATGAAACTCTGAGAAGTTACCAGTGCCTTGGTAGCAGGGGAAATGGAGGCATACCATATGGCATAAAGTACTAAATTTTAACCATGCAAAGAGCATGATGAGAATATCAAGTCTTGGAGGCCAGAATTTGATTCATATTTGAAGTCCCCTAATTTCCTTTTGACAATTGACACCACACACCAAACATTGAAAAATATCCAAACAGTTATACAAAAAAAAAAAATTATTAAACACTTACAAGCACTCCTTCCCTAACATCCTCCACAAGCATCTGAAACTTGAAACCAGATCTAGGCTGTTTAGTTTTGTTTCCAATTCCAGAACTCCACTTTGCTCCTTTAGAAAACAATAATCCAAGTTCCCTTTCAACTTCACTGCTACACAAAAAGAATGTGAGGCAGGGCAACCATACAAATAATTCAAGAAAATACTATACAGGTTTCAAAACTAAACTCGACCTGCGGTTTCTTCAAGTCTTCATTGTGCACAACTGGTTTTCCTTGTGAGTTAGTACATATACAGGTTTTGAAGGATCTCTCCATGGATTTGCCTCCAGCACTGAACAAGATTAAATTCGGAAAAGCAATGAAGCTTTGTGAAAGAAAACAAAATAAAAGATTTGGTACTATATAATCAACAAACCATGGAGCCAAGAAGAAACAACACAAGTTGCCAAAATAATTTACAACTATTACCCACACTAGAAATATGCATCAATAAATTCCAGTATTGCACACCAAGTACTTACAGAAACTCATCTCTAGATATGTCAGATAAAGGGTCAATATTATGCTGCTAGCATGATTGGTTAATTCTATGGAAGTGATCATTAGTAAAGATCATTTATGAACACATGATGTAGTCGGGTACAAGTTCAACAAATTTCTGATCAATATTTGGAAGGAAAACAACAGGACACAGATCTTTCACGTATACTAAAGGATATCGAATTGTCAACAAGTTGAATCCACAAAAGCCACCAAATAAAAATCCTGGAAATTGGGAAGAAAGCAGAACGGTCGGTGCCCCAACTTTGAGGTTTCAGTTTCAATTATAAATACAAATACATGGAGTAGAAATGGACCATTTCAAAGAAAATCTACTAGAAATAACAGGATCGAGCCAACCACACTTCTCATTAGCTAACAAAGTATTATCCGAGCAAACATTCCAGGCAATGGACTCGCAATTCAACATAATAAAAGGCTCTGCCTAAAGGCTAAAGTTACCACTTCCAACAACTTCAAGATAGAATTCAAATTGCAAGCAATTAACGGTAGAAAGTAGAAAAATGAATTAAAAAAACCCAAAATATGCAGTACAAACAGAATATAAAGAAAGAATAGTTTTTACCATCATAGCTGCTACTATCAAAAGTTTGCTGCAAATGCCTCCGCATATCATACGCCCGAGACGAAACCCGTTTTAGAAACTCGCCGGAAGT